>NC_080632.1:82998282-83648239 GCF_027887145.1 Ammospiza caudacuta | reverse complement strand
CAGGCAACACTGTTTATAGAACACAGTCACAAATTAATTTAAAGCAATATGGAAGCTGGTGCAGCACTCCACAAGGAATCAGGAGAACATTTTTTAAATTTTCTGCCTTCATATAGACCTTTTACTGTGAATTAAGTGGACAGGTTTTTCTCTTTGTGTCTTGTTCTTGCTCATTTTTCTTTTCTCTTCACCTCTGAAGACCAAATTGTCCAATCTCAAGGCTGTGTCTTGTTGTGGAGTATGAAATCCTAACACTGATAAGTCTCCAGACACCACAGCAGTAAGAGATCTACCTGTCTTCACATTGTGCTTTGATTTGGAATTGAGTTGTCCTTACTTCAGTTTTCCAGTACTACTCTGGAAAGTAGTACTGGAAGAAGTATTTTTTTGACTTCTAGAACTGTTTCTACATCACACTGTATTGAACTAGAAGGGGTCAAAAAAAAAAAAATAAAAAGTTCTTTTTCCATTTCTTAAAATATATATCATCATCCCAGGGACGAGGCCTGCAGGACACACATTACCATGAGACACTTAAAAGAGCTCAGTCTGTTTGCCTTATTAAGCAGAAGCTTGGGGGGTAGCTTGCTTTCTGAGTTTAAATCCCCCAGGGGAAATGGAGATGTGGGCAAAGTCTTTGCTACATGCAGCACTGAAGCAAGCAGCAATGCCTGGAAACTGAATTAAATTGCAGCTGAAGCCCATTCGAACTTGAGAAGAGGCTCAGCCTTTTCTGCTGTGCTTGACCACTGCAGCGTGACACCCCAGAAACTTCAAATATTCTTCCTTCTTTTTAAAGTGCTGAGATCAAACTGTAGAAACTGAAGTGTAGAGCTTTTGTGTTACTCTGAAGGAGGTCTAATTAGTTAATTGTGCTTTAAAGCCTGAAAATATTATATATTATGATGTCCATATACAATGTGCATTTGAGACTCTGTTAATGAGAAAAACACTGAAGCGGATTATAAATTTGTTGGCACCCCTATTTAATACTTGACTAGAGGAACCCATAGTAAATAAATAGGTTCAATCTGAGGCTTAATGAGTCCAAAAGAGAAAAGTGTCTCAGTGGAAAGAGCTACTTACTGGGATCATTGCTGTTATTGCTGTAAGCACAATCATAAAGGTCAAAATTTACCACATTTTTCTTTGTGGGAGAGAGGCTTTTGCTTTGAGGGTGATTTCTGCATGTCTTAGAAAGCAGATCTAGAGAATGTTAAGAAACTTACTCTGACAGGCTATATAAAATGGACAATTCTGATTTTTTTTTCAGCAAGAAAGCAGCTGCTTACTTTCTATAAGCACAATGGTTCATAAAACACCTTTTGATGACTGCTTTGTCTGATAACCACAATTACTGGCAATGGGAAATGGAGTGTGACGTTTATATGTAAGGACAACTAAGCAGAGCCAGATATGATCTACATTACCTCTAAAATACTCTACTTCTCTTTTTTTTTTCTAGTGCTGCATGCCACCAAATATCTAAAAAGGGGTGAGGAGGACAACCAGCCTGTAACAACTAAAAGTTTTTTTAAATAATTTAGCTTAATGCATCACAAAGACCACAAAAAAGAGAGAGAAAATATGGTAAAGGTTAAACCTTTTCTAATAAAAGACTTAAAATTGCTACTTAATAATTTCATTGTATTACTTTTTTCAACAGTATGCATGACACCACACAGCCAAATAAATTCAACTGTCTTTTTTGACCTTTAGCTAGTTAGGTTTTCTGTCCGTGACTGATGGCTGTCATTGATTTTAAAGTGATTCTGATGATGGTGTATATGTGATATGTGGTTTGATTTTCAAAAGCACCTCTTGTTGGCCTCGGTTTTAAGTACTACAGGTCAATAACACAATTGTAGTGGGTGTAAAGTTAAGTCACTGATGAGTAAATGAGGGGAAAAAATCCATGCACAATAGATTCTGAGATTCTTTTTTCAGGGAATACTTAGAAACCACCTTCTATCCAGAATAGGCAGTTGAACCTGACCTTTGAAAATTAATACCAGTCAGAGGTTCACCAGTATAACAATTTGAGATACTCAAAATAGTAAATTTTGATAGTACTGACCAAGACATTGGGAAAAAATTTTAAAAACAATATAATACTCTGAAAATGCCTGTTAAATTTTGCTTCAGTAATGAGAAGGAATTGCAGTTATATTCTCACAGAGCTGAACTCACCTTGTGTGAATTTCAGGGAAGGTACATTATTCAGAAGCTATGGTATTCTGAAGAATGGCTAGGCTTGACAATTATTTTAGCAATATACTACTTTCTAGTGCAAAATAAAAAGAATTGTGTTACTGAGACTATATTAGATAGTGTGGTCCATCAGTAGATTTATGGATCTCTGGGCACCATGGAACAACACTGTGTAGCAAGGACTGCCAAGGAGGTTACACTTCTTGGGTGATGACTTTTAAATTCACCTTTCAAAAGATGTGATTCTATTTAGGCATCACAGAAGCACTGGAACTCACTGAACCATCCCAAGCTTACCCCAGCATAGTTTGTAGAAATGCTGTGGAAACATCCTGATGTAGAGCCTTGTACATTCCAGCCCTGACCTCATTATAATTCCTGTATTCCCTCCAACAAAAACCACCCAGCTTTGGCAAATTCTGCCAGCTCAAGGTGGCTTTGTTTTCAGCCCAGATGAAATGCCAAGTTTATTCCCTTGGGTGACCCAGGCAAAGCAAGGTTTGAAGGAAAAGGAAATACTCCAATGCCCCACTTGGTACATGGAAGGGTAGATAGGATATCCAACCCAAGGGATAAATATAAAGATGGGGATTCCATTAACTCTGCAGGTAAACAAGTGTGACATTGTACTCTGCTTCACTCTGGTGGTCACCACTGCAGCTGGAATGCTCAATTTAATACAGCTAATTTTTTTTTTTAAGGACTGCTGTATAGATCAATAATTATTTTATTTCTTTCTATCTAATGCTCGTTATCCAAATATGCTTTGGTTACTCATAATTAGATTTGACAGGCATAATAAGACTATCTCATGCAACAGGTTGATATAAAGCTACAGAGTGCTCCGAACTTGAAAGGAGGTGTGCCATACTACATATTCTGTGTGGTGTATGGAAGTGTTCTAGAACAAAAAAAACACACTAGGAATTTGCTCACAACTTTTTGTCACTTCAAGAACAGCCTGTACATTCTTAAAAATACCTTAAAAAGAAAAAAAAAAAAAACACAGCACTTAGTTTCAGAAACCAAACGTACACATTATTTATCTGTCCTATGTCTTAGGAAAAAAGAAGTACAGCCAAATACTGGCCCAAATATGGCTGATAACGTGTCAAAAAGTGGAAAAATCATATATTTAAATAACTTAGCCATAATTGTTGGATTTATTTGTTGGTACTTTTTACTTCATTTATTGTATAATGGAATTCAGTGTTGTGTCATTAGAGCATTGCAACTGTGTTGCCAGAGGCAAACAAACATGGTAGAGATGCTTAAGGGAGATAAAGAAAATGCTAATATTTTAATAATATTTTTAAAAATTAAAAAATGGCAGGATAGGAGCGGTGTTCAAGGATTTTCTTTCTATGTTAAAAGAGTGCTTCTCACATATATGGGGTAGTCACAGCTTTAAACACATATATTTTATTTCTGTGGGTTTTAGTGCCAGGGAATGTGACAGAGTTGTTTCTGACAGATTGCCCTGAGCGTATATCTGATCTTTCCAACTGCTGCCTCTACGGTTCACTGAGAGGAGATCAGAAGGCCTGGGGTTGGCAGGTGGCAATGCAGAGCACACAAACCACAGGGTTGTCTTTCATGGCTTTTATTTTTTTTCTAAATCCTTTTTGTTTTTTTTTTTTCCCCCCCCACCCTTGCCTTATCGCTGACTTTCAACAGTTCGGCCTCTCCGTCTCCCCATCTGCTCCATGCCCATCTCCAAAAAATGGCAAGCCTGTGCAGTTAATTCTCAGAGAAGCCTGAAGGCATTGGATTATAGGAATTAAAGCTGCCGACCAGCCTGGGTCTTGAACCAGGCCCCCCATAGTGCTAGGAGCCAAATGGAGGGCTATTCTCAGAGTGGGGTGTCTGGAGCAACACAGCTTTGTGGCTCCTTGCCAAGGAGCATTTAGTCTCTGTCAGCTCGGTATTTTCACATGGAAAGCAATGCCATTGGGCTATTTTCACTCAATGTAGCTGGGAAGTTATAATCACACATTAATAAAAATAGGGAGAGTCATCCAGCATTTCATAAATCAGCTTTTTCTCCACTATGTTCTGCACAACGGTAACAGATGGGTAATTGAGATGGGCCAACAGAAATGGGTGATTTACTGGCAAAAAAATTATGACAGCTGGATTGCACTCATATAAAAACCACACACACTCTTAAATTTAAGTAATGCTTGAGAAGGAGAGGATTTGGTTCTGACCCCACTAGTTGGAACTGGATCTAGCCCTAAGGATATTAGGCATTACCCTTCAATTTGCTGATCTTTAACTTTTTCATTAATGACCTAGGCATAAAAATGCAGGAGGTTCTGACACAATTTGCTGATAACACAAAGTGGGAACATTTTCTATCTAGAAGAGACAGGATTATTGAAGAGGAAAAGCTGTGTGACCCAGAGGAGTCATAGAAGTGGAATTAAATGCAATTGTAAAAAGTGCAAGGCCATGTCCTTAAGGACTAATAGCAAGGCTGTTTACTATAACACATCAGTTTGGAGGCAGGAGAGAAATCTTGGATATATCAGCCACATGCTGGGTGATTATAAACTACAAACATCATGAAATTCTGCATAAAATAAATGCCGCTTCAGAAGAGGCATTTGGAGTGATTTGTTTATCAGGGCCATGGAAGCACTGAAGGTATTATAAAATATACAAGTGAAAACTCAGTTAAGATTAAGTGTAGTTGTTTATTGATGATGATGATGGCAAATTCAAATTGGAACAGATGCAGAACATGTATCAGGCAGGTCCTATCAGAGAAAATAGAGAGAGTTTAATTTCTTTAGTAGGTAAATGAAAGTAGAAGTGTGATAAAAGTACACGCATATGCTGATAAGAAGTGAAGGAACATAAAGAATTGTGAGGAAGAAACATTTAAAACAAAGGACAATGATGGAACAATATCTAGTGGCAGCTTACTGGCAAGGAACACATTCTGCCTAGAAGTTAGGTGAGGATTACTGACTGACTCATGACAGTACAGAAGCTCCAGAACACTTGCTCACTGAGAAATATATGGAGCACAAAGCCCTCTCCTCT
This sequence comes from Ammospiza caudacuta, assembly GCF_027887145.1. Lineage (NCBI taxonomy): Eukaryota > Metazoa > Chordata > Aves > Passeriformes > Passerellidae > Ammospiza > Ammospiza caudacuta. The sequence goes on along the minus strand of NC_080632.1, from coordinate 83,642,977 downwards.
CCTCTCCTCTCCTCTCCTCTCCTCTCCTCTCCTCTCCTCTCCTCTCCTCTCCTCTCCTCTCCTCTCCTCTCCTCTCCTCTCCTCTCCTCTCCTCTCCTCTCCTCTCCTCTCCTCTCCTCTCCTCTCCTCTCCTCTCCTCTCCTCTCCTCTCCTCTCCTCTCCTCTCCTCTCCTCTCCTCTCCTCTCCTCTCCTCTCCTCTCCTCTCCTCTCCTCTCCTCTCCTCTCCTCTCCTCTCCTCTCCTCTCCTCTCCTCGAATGTCACTGATATTCATCTCTCACTCTCCTGTTATCAGTGTATTTGACTTGCTGATCAGGTCAGAAATTCTGAACCAGCTCAGAAATTCTTTTTTGGGCTGTACTTAAGACAGCTCAAAAGATCCTTATCCAATACAAGAAAACTCGTACAACTGATGGGCAGAGTTAAATATTTGTATTTAATATGGGTAACCTCACTGATTTCACAGCACTGCATGGCTTACAAATGCAGAGAACACCAGCAACTGAAAACTATGTGAGGCAACATCAAACACTTAATCCCTAGAAGACCAAAGAAATTGAAAACTGTTAAATCTTGTTGTGTATGAGCTGTAGTGTAATTTTCATTTAAGCTATTTACTCATCCCATAGATAAAGATTTTCTGCTGTAGGCAGTGTGTCCCACCATCACATAATGGAGCCCAAAGTTTAGTGTATGTTCCAGAATAAAAATGGTATTGAAAGGTGGATATAGACCAAAATCATTCATATTTCACCAGAGACATCAGAGAAAAACTACCATCAGAGATAAACAACCACATAAATGTCAGATGTACATAGGAAAACAAGGGCAAACCAACCCTTTTAACATGGGTAAAGCGCAGTGTCCAGAGCTGAATATGATGAAAAGGTGCAGTCATTCTGGATATAAAACAAATTTTCTCTTGAATCATCTTACACCATCTCAAAGAGCTCAAAGCTCTTCCTTTCTTCCACTGTGCCCCTGCTCCTACTTGTTTTTATTTGTTATGGACAGGCATAACATCTCCTCAGAGATGGGTCACTGCTTGTTACCAGACTGCTTCTGTAAGGTCTGAATTCAGGTGAAACAGCATTTGTTTTCCATTTGCTTCAGTAATTTTACTTTATTTGTTCATGTCCATATGGAAGGAGAGTTGAGTACTTCTACGCTATTTTCTGTGTCCACGTTATGAGGCCTTCTTTCTCATGCCTTCCTTGACAATGTGCAATCTACTTTGGATTTGCACTCTTTTTGATTAAAAAATCTATTAAGAAAAAAAGGTTTGAAGTACCTAATCAAGTTTTTAAAGTGCGATATATAGTTAGAAAAACAAAGCAAAGCAAAACAAAACAAAACAAAACATAAAACAAAAACAAACCAAAAAAATCCATAAAGGGATAAAGCAGAAATCCAGCAGGCACAAAAAGTCAGATTGTGGTCCAAAATCTTTAATTTGTACAAACTTTTGCTTGTATTTACTTACATTGGACAGAGGTGTCCCTTGTTATGCTCATCTTGACTCATCAGTTACATTTTCATGTACATTCTTTGAGCATCCTGGAAAGAAGCTTCAGTGAGGTTGAAGTGAGGGATCTCACCTGGAGAGTCTAGACTCAGTTTACCTGCTAGAGCTAAAGAAATTATTCTGGTTTTCAGTATCTTTTGCCTCTAGAAAAATGGATGCTGTGTTTATGAACAAACCCTTCCAAAGCACCACGTCCAGGCGGATATGGATAAGAAAGTGCCTGGGAATATCTAAAACATGGATTTAAAAAAGGAAAATCTTGTCTGAGAACCTGTGTTCTGTGATGGTCTTCATCACCACACAACTGACTGTGCAGATGAAATAAATTAATTATATTTCCCTTCAACCTAAAAAGGCTTTCAAATCAGTCTCACACAGTGTTATTGTAGCCAAAGAAGCATATCTGAAGTACTGTGCCTGCTTAGGGGTTTACAGTACCAGAAATAACTTGACATAGTGAAATGAGTTCAGCAGAAATCCCCAAGATGGTCTTGGGGTAGAGCTTAAAAGAGAAACAGAAAAGTCCGAGACATCTGAGCTTGCAGATTGAAGGGAATATCATTCATTTTAGAATGAAGACAAAACCAATGGAGATGGGCAGTGAAATGACAAGAAAAGAAAAAAAATATTTTCAGAACAAAAAAATATGATTAATTAAAAGATTTGATTTTTGGGGTTTTTTTGGGGCTTATTTTTTTCACAGGAGTGGTCAGCTAGTGAAACAAACCTCCAAATTGTCTGTGAGATTTCCTTCCTTCAAAAAGGAAGCTCAAAACTTGGTTGAATATTACATGAGTGATCTGTCCCAGGTGGACCCACTATGAGCAAGAGTTTGCATCAGGTGACCTAGAGAGTTGAACAGAGTTCTCTTCCATATGAAACTATTCTGTGATTCTCTGATTTATATACATCTTTCAGCAGAAAATATTTAACTACATCTTGAAAAATATGTGCCAACCATAGCAACTGCCTGTTCCTTCTGAAACAGGGTCTACACTTACTTTTCCACATCTTTTTCTCAAAGATATTTTTCCTATCCTCCTATTAATATCCCTTTCACCACATAAAACAAAAATTTACCAGGCCGTTGTCATTTTCCAATCCATTTAATAACATTCATCTTATTTCTTCAGGTAAAAAAATAGTGGGATGATAGCATGTCCTGAATTGTTGGTGACAGTCAGTGACTGTTAAGGCTTGAAGCGCTTAGTGTTTTTCACCACCTGTTGCTTTTAGCACCAGCTATTTTGTTCCCCCAAATCTACTCTTATTTATGCATTTAAGAAAATTAGAGAAAAGGAGTCATTAGGGAGAAGTAAGCAAGCTTGTTAAAAAAAAAAAAAAAAGAAAACAACAAATGTGTTGTTATCTGTCTTTGTCGCTGTCACAAGTTTGCTGATGGCACCAAGCTGAGCAGTGCGGTCACACGCTGGAGAGAAGGGATGTCACCCAGAGGGATCTGGACAGGCTGCAGAGGTGGGACCATGTGAACCTCATGGAGTTCAACAGAGCCGAGTGCCGGGGGTAATCCAACACAGAAATACAGGCAAAGCAGAGAATGGTTTGAGAGCAGCCCTGGGGAGAAGGACTTGGGGGTAATGGTTGGTGAGAAGCTCAATATGACCCAGCCACATGCACGGGCAGCCCAGAAAGTCCCAAATGTGTCCTGGGCTGCATCAAAAAGTGTGAGAGTCTTGGAGACACTTGGTCTAGTGGAAGGTTTCCTGCCCTTCTTGCCCAGGGGATTGGAACAAGATGATTTTTTTTCAGTCCCTTCCAACCCAGACCATTCTATGATGATTCTGTGATTTCCACTCCATAGCCTGAGCTGTGGTGTTGCTCATTCAGGCATTCAAGTAAACCTGCACAGGTTCCAAATTTATGTAAGAGCCACTGGGATTATCAGTGATTAAATACTGATAATATTTAATAAGCCAGATACTCCTGAGAAACTATACCTTTCTTCCCCCCACTCTTAATACTATTGTTTAGTGTATTATTTGAATATGCAACCTAATGTATTATTTTCATAGTATTATTTATCATATCTTCCGTGTTATCTGTTTCCTGTCTTTCATTTTCAATATTTTTTTTCTCATTTTCACTTTTTTTGTTTATAGAGGGATGCAGAAGAAGTCATTCACTTGGCTGGTTTCAGCCCACCATTTTTTCCTTTACAAAAAATTCCAAAAAACCTTTAGAAAAGGGCATCCTGGCTTGCAGCATATACACTTTCTGAAATGTTTTTCTCCACATTCTGAAAGGTGTTTTTCACCTTTTCACAGCCATTTCCAGAGCCTTTCCAGACTGAAAGCTTGAAATGAATCAGTTGCATGAAACATGGGAAATAAATAAATGTCAGAAACCATTTCTAATCTGCAGCGGAGCTAATCCTGAATGCTTCCCAGTGCTGAAGGGACTCTTTAGAATGGTGTTTTGTCAGAATGCACACTGAGGTTTTGCTGTAAGGCCAACCTTTTCTGCCAGGTTTAATGGAAAGGTTCAACCTGATCCCAGCAGCATTTGTGGTTTGTTTGTGTTTGTGTGTGCAGATGCATATTCACAAGTGCTGCTGGGTAAACTGAGCTACAGCTTTATCAGTGGTGGGCTGAAAAGTCTATTGCTCTGGGTAAGAATATGAGTTTATCAGTTATAATCATGATTTGGGCTCACAGGGTGTATTAGCATAGTAGTTTTTATACATCAAGAGTATCTGCATAATTGGAAGGATACATCACAGATAGAAGAGGTTAAACAGATGCTTCTAGCAAGGAATTTCTTCCATTTTGTTTGTTAAGACTCTATTTTCTTATTCTACCCTCAAGCTAGCATAATAAAGATGTAATCTGTCTTCCTCCCTGCCACCATCCTTCCACCTTCACTCTTCTGATTCTCTCTTTGCTTTATATCCTTTCTTTGAGGCAATAAGTAAGGAGAAGAATTCTTAGTTTGGCTTCAGAAAAAAAGAAAAAATATAGGAAAAAACTCTACTCATTAACCCTCAAGCATCACCATTGCTCAAGTTCCTGTTAGTCACCTCTTGGGGATGCAAGCAAGAAATTTTGGTGCTATATTGCACAAAGTTAAGATTCTGCCAGCTGCCAGCTGCCACTTTGGTTACTTTAGAGTTCTTTTATTACGAGTCAAAACTCATGGACAGGAACCATGGAAGGGTTATCCAAAGAAAGTTTCCCCTGAACAAGGAGCTTGCCAACAGGACAGGTTAACCACAGATACATGAACAAGTTACCATAGACATCATCCAACTCCATGATCTTAACCTGCTGCAAAAGCGAGGTAATTTAAGCAAAGTTAGCAATAAGAGAGCTTGTTATGTCTAATTAGGTAAATGTGTTCTTACAGCTCTTCCTACCCACCATTTAAGATTTTTAATTTTTCTCTCTCGGCACATTCATTTCTCGTTTTTATCCCCTTTATGTGCAGTTCCCCAGACTCAAGTTTTTGTTATGCATTGTCCACATGGCAGGTCTCATCACATGATGGAGCTTAATGCTCCTTATTCAGCTGTCACTCCTGGTTTGACATTCCTGTATCATGGGTCTCTCTTCAAATGTTCCCCTGACCACAAAAAACCACTCTTCTCTTCCATGAAGCTCTCCTTTCATCACACAGGAAAGTAAAGGAAAAAGAAAGCCTCAATAAAGCTCCCATAATTTTTTCAATCAATTCATATTCTGCAAAACTGTAAAATTTTCCCTGAATTAGTATTGACATGTGGAAGATCAATGCCATTAGTTTAATAAAGATACTCTGCAATATTTCCTGTAATGAGATTGTTTGACAGACCTTCCTAATAAACTTCAAAATTACTAAACCCTCAAAATTAATTACACATTCCATGACAAACAAACACAATGATTCACCACTCCCATTTTCTGACAGCTCAACCCCATCTCACTGCATCCAGTAACTTTTTCTTTTAAAAGAAACTCAAGTAAATCTTCATCTCATTAGATTGATTAACCTTTTTTTTCTTTAAAAAGCAACTCAAGTAAAGCATGGAAGAGGGAAGCATTATTCTGTAGACCATGCATAAGACACTTTGATACCTCATATATTTTAGCACATGTTTGCTTCAGTAAATGATTTCTTAAAAAAAAAATCTATTTCAGTCCAAATATTTATAAATCTATTATAAATTCTTCCTTTGCCTCCCTCCTGTCAAAAACTTCAGCAGCCCAGACAGAATCCCTGAATCCCAGCAGACCACAACTGTGTGGAAGTAAAAGGAGGAAGGAGAGTTTCTTGCAATTTTCTTTTCAATGCCAGAAACTTAAGATGGTGTTCCCTGTCTGCCTGCAGTCCGGATCTGAGAGTTTGTTTAGATGTGAAAACTGTATACCAGCATTCAAAATGATGGGAAGCAGTGTGTGCTGTTAAGACAAACAAAACTCTTTACTGCATATTTTTTGTGACCCTTTCATTCCAGTTTTGAAAACTCATATCCAGCTCAGACAAAATGTTCAGAACTTAATTCCAGTAGTTTGTCCATGTGTCTAAAAATGAGACATTTAGTTAAACACAAGCTTTGGTTACTTTGTTTGAAAAGATTATTCTACTTCTGTGAATCGCTAATACTTTGGTTGTGGGGTGGTTTTGTTGGGTTTTTTTCCTTAATTTAAAGTTCTTGTTTGCAGCCATATATATAAACATGCACAAATAAACATACACCTCTTTTTGCCTCTTCCTTGATTTGCATTTAGGTGTCCAGATTCCTTTCTGGTTTCCTTAAAATTTCTTGAATCACATTTCTCAGTCTTCAGCAGACTGAGGAAAATAGAACACTGAAAGCAGACCCCTGATCTTCCCTCCTTAACTGACTCCTTCTTTATTGTTTCATCTTTTCATGTCAATTGAGGGCTTTCAGGACAAAATATTGCTGTTAGAGAAAAAGTTATATAATACCTGAGAGATTTGCCAAGGTTACCAGGAATTAGGTTTATTAACTCAGTCCCCAGTGTGCTTAGTGCTTGAGTCCTGATGAAGAACTGGAGTGGAAATTTAATGCCTTGCACATAAATGAAAATAACTTACATGTGTTTACACATAGATAAAAGATATGGAGGCTGTCTCTACTGGACTGATAGTCAACTTGTGCTCACAAAGCAATAGAAACCACTGTTAAAATAAGAGTTTAATGCCACTAATTTTCTATTTGTTTGAAAAGAAGTCCAACATCTACATTTGCACCTCCTTTTATATGTACTTTTTTTAAACAACCGTCTGCTGGTAGCAGATGATAATTGATTTCTTGTTGCTTAAAAAAAATGAAAAAAAAATTCCTTTCTTGTGAAAATAGCACTGTAATCCTAGATATTTTCCCTTCCTAAAACCAGCAGATGTCCATGTGAAACTGATGCAGAAATCTTCTTTTTGCAACCATCTTATGGCCATCTATGTCTTCAGCTGAGCGTTGCAATCAAAAAACCTTTAAAGATGATGGACAATTTAGAAAATTGTCAGATCTCTGAAAAATGCTTTGAGCAATTGACCTGAACTTATTCATCTTCAAGACAGATGCTGAGGATTTAACACTTCCACATTCTCTTCAAATTAGACCCAGAGCTATTGCTGACTGATGCAGGATCATGTGGCTTTGAGTATCCAATTCAGTCAGATCCTGAGGCCACCTCTTTAGAAACACTTCCTGATGTAAAGATGCTTTAACCACCCATCAATCATGATTTTGACAAGATAAAGTCAAAAGGGAACAGTCTGTAGTAGACAAGAGTATCGTCAAAGTCTAACCTGCAGACTGCACCCTGATTCTGCAGTGGTTCTTGCATGAAATGAGATGTTGATTCAGTTATTTAGCATTGTATCTGTGAAATAATGAAACAACATTGTCATAAGTTGGAAACAATAGATGAAAACTTGTGCTTTGCTAGATTTGTAGCTAAGCAACTGCACTGAGTATGTTTATCCTTATTTCAAAATTTTGCCCAAAGCAGGAATGAAATTACCTGGAGAAGTAGCTCCTATGTCACAACAATATCCTGGATCCAAATGGTGGGAAAATAATAAAATTCCAAAAATAAGAGAAAGACTAGACAGATACTAGTAATCTTCATCACAAAAGATGCTAAAAATTAGCAGAAATTATTCAAGTGTATATGGAATCTAGAATTTTTTATGTATGAAAATGCTCAAGAGATAAATAAAATAGGGAGTGTTAGCTTAGAGTTTTCTTGCAAGAGTGTAGAAATTATAAAACAGAGAAAATATCAGTCTAATCTAACTGAGGTCAATAGTAAATTGCATAAGAACAATTGTTCAGTGATGCTTCATCAGATTTCTTTCAAAACCCCTTACCAATTTGCTGTTCCCTTGGATCAAATAGAAACATGTTTTTTCCGTGCTCAGAATAGACTTCAAGTGGTGTTTCTTGTCCCACATTTGTGACTAACCAGGTGAGAAGTACATCATCTAGAACAGATGATCTCTCTGGTTTTGTCTAAAAATTTGTTTTTTGTCAAGACTATTAAATGGCTTTCCTTTAGAAAAATTAATTTTTGACCAATGACCAATTAATTTTACCATCCCACACTTTCCACCCTTCATGCACTAAAAATAATGCACAAAGATCATTACAGAAGAGCTTGACAATTCTATTATTTTCTGCATTGCTAAAGCTGCATTTTACTTCCTGTCCATTCCTTCCTCCCTAAAGCAGAGCCCAAGTTACAGGAAGGGAAGGACTATCTGAGCCTTTTTAATGTGAATTTCTTCAGAGGCTGGAGCAGCTGAGGATGAGACGTGCATTGCTGGGCCATGTGCTATTTCCATAATAATAATAATAACTTGTGCCTCCCTCTTCAGGGCATAAGTATACACAAAACTTCATCTTCTCCTTGGCCCAGTTTGCTAATCTTGCCTCCACCCATGGTCATTCAAAGACCCCATTCTGGTCACCAAACATGTCCTAGTGTGAAGTCAGAAAGAAAGCATTGTAGAGTGACAAGGCCAAAAGGAAAACTCTTGCATGACACATCACTCTAGAGAGGGAGAAGGAAGAACAGAACTAATTGCAACACCTTCATGATAATCAATAATTCTTCATGATAATAATTAACTCAGTCTAGAATGCTGGCAAAGCTGAGCTTGCAGAATTGCCTCCATGAAGTCAGAGAGAGTTTTCTCATGAAAGCTTTGATATGAAATTCTCCTTTAAAGTTTCTCTACCATGTTACGCATTAACTATGCAGGCTCCTGAAAAGAGAATTGCTTACCCAGGGACTGAGGGGAAAAATTAAGGTGCACTTGCTTGGTTTAATGAAAAATGCTGGTTTGTGACAGCAGAAACTAGTTGTGAACTGCAGGGGGTTCATGGCCAAATCAAATGGTTAACTGCAGTGCTTGCATTTGGGAAGGGGAAGATGCATGAAAGTTAAAATGTCTATGTTTTCAGAAGAAAAAGTTTCACTGTTATACTTCTAAGCAGTAATTCAATTTAAAAGTTAAAATTCTGCAAGAAAGCAAAACGTTTGACGTTGAGGGAGATAGAAACGAGAGATTTTAATGACAAGGATTATTTCGATTTAACTTTTGAATTTTCTGTGCACATATTTAGACCTGAAACATAGTCATATTGAATGTCTGGCCACAAAAGGTCACGCTGGTTCCACACAAACTCTAGTCTTCAACCTTTTTTTCAGACTAAATTGATTTTTCCCCTTCTTTCAGAAACATCATTGCTCAGTGGTGAGAGTATGATAGGCAGTTTATAAGTGCAAAGATCTGAAGAAGGGTAAAATGCCTTGGAATAATTCTTTCATTTTCTTTTAAAAAGATATTTCATTACATGTATTATGTGAACAAATAACAACAGTGCTGCTTGTCTTAAGAAGTCAGAAAGATTGATTTTTCTTGGGTTTTTTTTATGTTTCTGCTCATGTTTTAAACCCCAGACACTGCTGTAACAGCCAAGTGTTTGAGCTTTGACCTGAACCATAGCATTTCACACTTGGAAAGATCCCTATTCCAGCCTGTAGGAAGTCTCTGCCACCATGGTTCTTGATACTTGTCCAAAGGAGAAAAATAATAACTGTCAAAACTGACGTAGGTATAATGGACCTGCTCTTTGGTTAGTGGTTTGCACCACATTTCTCAAGACACAATTCTAATATTTACTGTGAATGCCTTTGGTAAGAAAGGCAGGTGGCAATATAGAGGCAGCCAGCTCAGCCTTTGCTGGACACATTCCTATCCATAGGAATAAAGAGCTTTCCCCTGTTCCAGGCAACAAGCAGTAGTATGGGAGGAAAAGGCTTCAAGTTGACCAGAGAAGGCTTGGATTGGATGTTAGTAAAAATATCTTCATTGAAAGGGTTTTCAGGCATTGGAACAGGCTTCCCAGGACAGTGGTGGACTCACTGCTCCTGTAGATGTTCAGAAGGCAGGGTAGATGTGGCCCTTCAGATCGTGGTTTAGTGGTGGGTTTCACACTATTGTATTAACAAGTGAATTTGATGTTAGAGATTTTTTTCAACGTAAATGGCTTTGTGATTACATTGCTTAATGAGAAAACACCATTTTTCTGTATTCTGTTCAAGGCATAAAATTGATGGTCTGTGCTAGGATTAAAAAAAATCACTGCTCATGTCAGTCAACACCCATTCTTTCCCATTTTGTTGTCCAGGATGGCACTCTTTTTCAAGACCCATAAGATTGATATTCTCTTCTCTTTTGTCAAAGTTACTTATTAGAGACTGAAGAAAAATGAGAACATTTTTGATCTCCGCAGCTCTTTCCTCTAATATGTTATGGGTTTACACCTGCACCAAAAGCTTATTGTATTTGTTCTGATATGCCAATGGAATGGGATGTGATGGGGAGGGACCCAAACATGTGTGTGGACTCTTTCTGGTTGCCTGCCTATCTCTAAACTGATATCCAGGTGCTAATAAACAACTTGGCACCTGGTTCTTCTTTTCTAAGATGGGACTTATTGAGAAACAGGAAAAGAATCCACCAGACATGAAGGGGAAGGATGTTGATCTTTCTGGGACATTACTCAGAATTTTTTCTTCTCCAGTTCATGACTTTTCCTATTCCTTTTATTATTTACTGTTTACTGGTGCAAGCCAGGTTGCTCAGTATGCCTCTGCCATCCTTATAATTTTTCCTTACAACTCTCATAAATTATTGACTGTCAAAAATGCAAATCTTGATCAAAACCAACAGAAATTCCTCCTATTTCCCTCAGCGGGATTTAGATGAGCATTCTGTTGAGCAACACGTGTACCCTTCGTCTCTGATTGAGACCATGTGCCTTCAGTGAAAAAAAATTATTCACAGAACAAGGTTTTTGGATATAAAATTATCCAGAATTATATAACTGAGTTATATGATGACAACCAGGGTAGAAGCCTGTAACAAAAATTTAGGCGAATCCTTGCAATGCTTAGCACTCCACCTGCAGCTCCCAGATTTCTCCACGGCAATCCAGAGGTCCCAGTTATGAGGGGAAAACTACAAAAGCCATCTGAAGTAGACAGTGCTGCTTCATGGATGCAGGGATGAAATGCACAAGTGGAAATGCATTGCTTCCCTGCCTGAAATCCCCCATTTACTCACCCAGAGTCAAGCTGCTGACTCTGATAGCAAAATCTCCATCAGCGAAATCCACTTTGGGATCCTTCTCGTGCTGCCATGACCAAAGGAGGCAACAAAGCTGAACACAAAATAATCTGATTCTGATGGAGATTTTCCAGCACATGACAGTCCAAGGGCAGAGGAAGACTATTGATCTGTTTAATTTCTGTGCATTTTCCATCTCAGATACAAGTATTCAGGTATTTTTGTGTGCCCATGGGGGCCGATGATTGCCAGTGCCTCCCCACCCACCCCCCAGCCCAGGTGGTTTTGTGCAGGAGCTGACCTTAGTGGGGAGCTGGCTGTCATAAAGATGGCAGCTCATCCATCACAGCTTTCTCAGCCTGTCAGCATTGCATTTAATCGCACTTGTAATTTTCCAGGGGAGGTTTGCAAAAGCCACAAACAGAATCCTAATGTATATAATGAGGTTTGCAGCCGGTGTTTCCCCTCAGGAGGAAGCTGGGCTGTGTTCTAGCTGCCCTCAGCTATACAGAGATAGGAGATTCCCAATTCAGTCTACAGTCCTGTGTGCTGTTCACGTGCTGTTGGAATGGGTATATCTTGTCTAGACAAGATTCAGTTATATGTTGTCGCTGGTATATCTTCCTTCTCAACTCACATGCACTGTCAGAAAAGGGCACTAAGAATCCTGCACTTTAGAAAAGAAGAATTTTTCAGCCTCTAACACATCATATCCATGAGGCTTCATTCCCTTTTTATGGATTTGGGAGGTCTTGCTCATTGACTTGAAGCTGCAAACTTCAAACCCTTCTGTAAATGCTGATCAAAACCCCACCCAGACAATCACAGTTTTTAAAAGTTTGAACAATAGTCAGGAAGCTTCTGTCAGTTCTGAAATTTTCATTTTTCATTATGTTCACTACACCTATCTTCCACCTTCCTTCCCTTCTTGAGGTTTAGCAGCACAGAAATGAGCTAAGTTGGAATCAATATGACCAGAATTATACTCTTGCAAACAATGCCAGATTCAATCAAGTGGGGTTACTCTAAGGATGAGATATAAAGCTCTGCTTCCCAGATATATATTCAATGGAATGACCTCTCTCCCTGACCTGTCTGTTCGTGCCATGCTGACAGATCATATCTTCCACTGATACAGACCCATGAAAGCTGCAATTTGTCAACAAGTCCCTGGGCTCTGCAGATCTGGAATGGATATCTACAATATAGTTTCTCTTCTGGCAATAAGATGGGGACAGGCTAAATCCTTGGAATTATGTGGGCCTCAGTCACCTCATCAAGCTTTATCCCTTGTTTCTCATTCCATAGGTGTCTAGCCTCTTGACCGAATGATGAACCAAGAGAAAAATGTGTATTTTTTTCTCTAGACATCTCTTTATATTTACAGATTCTTCAGCACACATATTAGTTAAATTACTATAGTTGTATTCATTGGTGCTGAATGCAGTAATGATAATTATTACAATGTTATATTTTAAAAAATTATGTTTTCAGCCTTGCAGCTGAAAAACATCAGCTAATCATCCTGAAACTGTTTGTGCCAGGTGTCCTCCTCCTGCTGAATTAGCTCTTAAAATTTCGCCAAAGCAGTTAATCAGTTCCTGAGGGCAAGACTTAAGAAAAATGCCATGCTTTGAAATGAACTATCACCATTAATAACTTTAATGTTCCCTCTGTAATTTGGCAGGCAACTGGAGTCCAAAACCAAACTTTGCTTGCTTTTGAAGAAAGTTAGCTAAGTTTGGCCAAGTTGCTAACCTCCAGCCACAAAGATATGGGGAGAAAGTTTTTCTGCATGATTTAATTCTCCTGAGTATTATCCATTTCTCACAGCTCTTAGCAGTCTTGTTTCATTGCAGAGCAGAGAATGTCTTCCCTGCAGTTATTCTTCCTTGTAGGATGGAGAAAACATATTTTTAGTCCTAGAAAAGAAAAAAAAGAAAGAAAGAAAAAGTCAAACAAAGGAGGAGCAAAGTGGGGTAAAGACTAGAAATTCACATAGAAAAATAATGGGCAATTTTTATATTGGAGTATTATTGTGCTGACACCCTAATTGTATTTACAAGCTTGCCATTATTTAACATAAGGATATGTTGTTTCATGTGGATTTTTATTTCTTTTAGGTAATGAATGCATGAAATCTTCATTGAAATGCATCTCTGTGCAATCATTTGCTTAGAACTGCAGCATCTTTAACAAAATAAAAAAAAAATTCCTCCTTCAGCTCAAATAAGGCATAGCAAGGAAAAAAACCTTTATGATAAGGTCCAAAATAAACCAAAATAGTCTTCTATCCAGACAATCAATTTCTCAATGGTGCCCAATAGACATATTGAATCATGCATTTTGCTTACACAGCTGCCCAGAGAAAAACAAGGACCATATTACTACCCATCTCTTTTTGCAAAAGGTTGGCAATTATAGCACTTGGAAAGTGGTAACCATCTTTTATTTTGTCAGGTAGTATTATCCAGGTTGGCCTACAACCTCCCTGCTTACCCTCACAAAAATCTTAATTAAATTAAGATTGTACCTGGAGCATAGATCCTTGCAAATGCTACAAAGCTTGTGACTCGATGCAAAGGGGGTTGTGAGAAATTCTGAGGCCTGTGTTATGCAGGTGCATGCTTGGTGCAGATTTACCTCCAGGCTGGAATGAACGAATTTTGTATTTCATCCCAAATCCTGTTTCTTACCATCTCCAGCCTTACAGAGGAATAAATGCAATAAATAAGTGGAATAAATGCAATGAGGTGGAGTCATAATTTAATCATAAAGGGCATTTTCTTCATGGCAGGTATGAGAGAGTGTGTTTGTATCTTGAGCCACAAGGCTTTATTTCCCTTATAAGGATAAATGGCATTTTGGGTGCATGAAGCTAGAAATCAGAAAACAAACCAAAACAACAAACCCAACTAAAAGAAAACACCCAGATAAGTCTTGTGGTAGACAGTAGCAATTGAGACTTCCCATAGCCTATTACGTAGCCTTTCACAAGGCCATCTCAAAATATTTCTTTGACTTTTCATAAGGATGTTTGGAAAGTTACTTGAATAAATCATGAAATGCAAATGTAAATAAAAACAAAGCCTGGGATTTCTGACCTAGAATTTGCATATACACCATACATGCAATTAATATAATTCATTTATTCAGATTTATGTCCAAATACTGAAAAGAAAGGACAGTCTGTTGGGTGGGAAGCTGGGTTAACATTTAGAAGCTCACAGGGTTTGTTCTTTGTTTTTCTATGGACCTCCTGCATGTTATTGGATGAACTTTCAAAGTATAAAAAGTACCTTAATTGTGAGGCAGTGGCAGCCCTTACAATAAGAATTTAAGCTCTATTTGATGCGTACATTAATCAGCATGCTGAGCACCCTCCCATTTAGCAGGCTGGCAGGACAAATGCCAAGGGATAGCCAATATGGAAATTTCAGAAAAAATGATCCCTACTCATTGAACTCAGTGAAAAGAGATGTGTTGTTTTCCTCTAGGCTCATCAGTTCCACAAAATACAGACACATTTCCCACACATTCTACAAGAGCAGTAAGTACACAAAGCCACTTAGGGAAGATGAGCTGAAAAACAAATAGATTTTGGATCTTCATACAGCTCAGGTATGAGCTCAGTGATAGGATTACAGGCCTGCAAAGACCAAACCACTCCAAGGCATGTTCAGAAATTAATGTGACTGAAAAATATTAGGGTATGAAAGCTGGTGAGCTTAAAGAGTCAAGTTGCTTCCAGGATTAGGTTAATACTCAACAAGGATTTTCTAGGGCCTTAATTCTGTGTAAGTCTTTCTAGTCATCCATTCCAGCCTATAGAATAAAAGTACCAGCACTGTCAAACCAAGGATTACTGTACTAAAGAGAGGAAATACATGGAAAAAATTGATGCATCAGAATTAGGGACGTAATATATGTGAGCAAATGAATACTGCCAGTCTACTCTGTTCAAACACCTCATGAATTCAGCCTGATCCTTTCACCCCTGAATCTCTTCTGTTGGATGCTGTCATATTATTTTCCTGGTCAGTGATTTGCAGGATCTAAGAAGTCAGGCTATATATATTGACATTAGACAATATTTATGGAATTTTCTTTTCTTTGCAGGTCTCAACTGAAGAAGGAATGAGCTTAGCCAGAGAATATTCCTGCTCCTTTTTTGAGACTTCAGCTGCGCTCCGCTTCTTCATTGATGATGTCTTTCATGGACTAGTGAGGGAGATTCGAAGGAAAGAATCCTCACTGTCCATGATAGAGAAGAAGATGAAGAGGAAGGATAGTCTGTGGCGGAAACTGAAGGGATCCCTGAAGAAAAAAAAGGAAAGTACAACCTGATGGCAATTCTTTCTGAGCCGCTCATCAGGAGCTGACCACAGTAACCTGTAATAATTCAGAAAGGCAGCATTTACACAGCATCTTCCAGGCCAGGGCCTGGAGCTCCTTCCCTTCAGCTCTCATGCAGAAGTTGTTCCTTGAGGGCCTAATTAATGGTTTCCCTGTGACTCTTCTGTTCTGTAGTGTCATTTAGCATACCCTCTCATAACTTTTCTGCAACTCTGAGTGGAGAAAATACTGTGTTTTTTAACGTGTGCTCCATGGCTGGTCTTCAAATGCTATGAATTACGCCAGCATCCAAGGCTGAACCAGCTTCCACCAGCTCTAGGACTATGGATACACTTATTGCCTCCTCCTCTGCATGCACAGGTCGTTTCACCATCCCAAGAACAAATGACATTGATTTCAATGGACATTTTGACTGTTTAAGGACTTTTGGGGTGGCACCTTCAGCTTTGCGTTCATAGGTTTATGGTTAGCGTGTCTCGGCCTGCACGCCCGTGTCTGTGTGTGACTGTGTCTGTGAGCCAGGCCCAAAGGGACCCTGGGCACTTCAATCCTCACCCCGTGATGCCCCATCCCCACTGTGCCCTGCCCAGACAGCAGGCAGATTTACAAGCAGGGTACAAGTCGTGCACCAGCTCTGCAGAGGCTGCAGGGGCTCTGCTCTGTCTCCTCTTGCAAGGGCTGGCTGGCAGGTGTGCCATGTTCCGCAGACATGCAGTGCATTAGAGCCATACAAGAGTTAGTGTTGGAAAGGAACTTTTAAAGGCCACGTGGGCCAAACACCTGCAATGGATGGGGAGACTTTCAACTTGATCAGGTTTCTCTGAGTCCTGTTCAGCCTGACCTTGGATGTTTCCAGGGATGGGGCATCCACCACCAATCTGGGCATCCTGTGCCAGTGCTTCACCACCAGCCACACTCCCCTGTCCCATCAAGGAGCTCACAAGCGCTCTGTCTGTACAAGAGTCCCAGAGCCCTCCCTGGAGCAGTGCAGCTCTGTCCCAGCATGTAATAGCATCTGTGAAGTAGCATCCAGCCCTTGACTTACTAGAGAATTGCATCAGCTCAAATCACCATTGCTCACAGTCCTTGACCACCTAACTGGACCACTTGATTAAGCAGTTGGATAAGTCTTTTTAAATATTCCTTGCTAAAGCTGGCATGAAGTAGAGTATATGCTCCTAAAAATTTTTTCCCCCTGGAGTTCCTTTAATGTTGTTGCTATTTATAAATTTTATAGATAGAATATGAATAAGTTTTGTCAAAAATAAAGATTGTGAGTTCCATGGAGCCATACTAGTAGTCAGTGTCATTTGTGTCTGTCCTGGAGTGATAATTGGTATAACAAAAAAACATGTATCTTTATTAAATGTTACTTTTTCACTTTTCTTCTGTGATTATTTTGCACAGTTTCAACCAATTATATTTTGCATACTCTGTGTGGGAGTAGGTTTTTTTTTCCCTCTGTAAAATTTGGAAGGGTTATGGTATTGTAAATAACTTTAGTTCATTAAAATCTAATGCTTTGTTTTTCTCTCTCCCTTACTTTCAAGGGAATCCGGAGATATTTTGTGACTTGTCAAAAATCCTTCATCAAAAGTAATAGTTTGTTGTACATTTTTAGATATATGTGGCTATATTTCTATGTGAGAAAAATTATTTTGGAGGAATACAAATACATGTACCCATTCTCGGTGAATTTTCTGTGTCCTGTCTCTGAAAGCTGAAGTCTGCATTTACACCATTGTAATTACTATTATTATTTTATCTGTATTGCCACAGAGATTTTAGGTCAAGTGTCCTAGAGACAAAAAGATGCACTTGTCCAAAGAGTTTATGAGCTAAGTATTAGTGGAGGGACAACAAGAGGCTGCACTGGACAGATGGCAGCTCTGAGACAATAAATAACAAGGGGAAACATCTGTGTCTGTTCCAATCCTGCACATGGCATAGGGGGGAACGAAGCAGTCATTCCCTGTGCAAGAGAGCATAGAAATTACCACCCTGAGAAACCTTGAGGGATGGTCCTTGTCTTTTTCAGGCAGATGCCTGAGTTTTGAGTCAATTGAAAATCATTTAGTGTTGGTTATGTCATTTCACACTCCCCCCACTAAGGGACATATAACATCAACATGAACGTGGGTCTGTATTTTTAGGGGTACCTCGGTTCAAGTCAATTTGCAAGATGAAGAAAAGTTGCAGGAAACAACATAGATACAGTCTACAATTAAGTCTTAAATGGATTAATTTGATTAAATATAAGCATTCACTGGCATTAAGGTCATCTGGCACAGAGCAACATCTTTCCATATTGTTAAAAATTTTAGCCTTCACAGCAGGGTTACCACACACAACCTGCTCTTGGAAGTGACTCCTGGACTGTGCCAGGTTCTGCACCATGCTGATCAAGGGGTCAAAAAAGTGTTGTTCTTCTGTGGTCTGAAACCAAGATAGGCATCATTCTAACATTTTGGCAGTAAGGATGTACTCAGGTGTCTTCTGGGATATGTTCAAATTAGTGGCACAGATACAGGTTGCATCATCATATTTTCAGGTCTAGCAAGCCCATGAGAAGACCAGGTTCTGAGTGTCTTCACAACCAGCCCTGAAATGCTCATTTTTAAAGGTATTTGATACCAGGTTAATCTCTCAGGAAGAATGAGGCCTCATATCCTCTGAGGATATTCTGTTACATCTTCTATGAGTAATATCAGAATATCAGGCATTGAATACATCTTAGGCAGAAAATTCTGTATTTATCTCACTCCACTTTGATCATGTAGAACTTGAGGACAACATTCAATCATTCAGATCCTCTCTTTGGTTAATACAGAGAGAGATGTTGGTGACTTTTCCCATATGGCATGGATGATTTGGTGCTTTTGGTGAATCCCCCCTGAACTGGCTGTCTCTTTCCAATGACTCTATATCCCTCCACAAAAAGCAGTCCAGTCTCCTAGCTAACATTTTGATGTCTAAATTCATGAGGGATAAACCCCATCTGTAAAGATTTTTCCACTCTGTATCAACAGCAGAGAATAGTTCTGTAAATGCTAGGCATTGAGCCTTGTCTCTGAAACACCTCACCATCCATTACATCCAAATTGGGAAAGTAATTCTGATTTACCATGACCCAATTCCTCAATAATCTATAATGCTTAACCTCAGTTATTTGAGCAGAGCTGATGGAGGTTAGAGTCAGTGAGGATAACATAAGTCATAACTGCACAAGAGGCTGGGTGCAGTTCCTTTACCTAATTAATCACTTTGATTCCATCACAGAATATTGTATTTAGCTGTCAGACCTGGCTGAGAGAATTAAAAAAAACAGCAGCTCCGTGTCTGAAGATTTTTCTGTGTCTGACTATTCTCTCATCTAATCGTGTCTGGAGGATTTGAAGAAGGAAACAGATCACTTTATTTTGCTGTGTTGCCTACAGCCCCATGAAGGTAGCAGCTATAACTTATTCCACCGTCAGGCCGTGTTGCAATTGAACCATAATTCAGGTTCCTACAGGAATATAATTAAAGCCAGCTAATAAATAAAATAAAGTAATAACAATTTGCAAAAGTATCCTCGGTGTCTCTCACAAATACATAATATATGGCAGTTAATTACCCTTCTTCACAGCTGTGGCAGATCACATGTTGCCTCTAGTTGAGAAGTGATCTGGGGAAGGCTGTAAGTCAAGGTGGAATATTGCAGAACTTAGGTTTTCCTTTATACATGGCTCTTGCACACCTAAGAACTTTTCTGCAGTACCCTCCTCTGTTCCCTCAGACGGGCAGTTACTAACTTGTTAGCAATCTGATGTCTTTACAAATGATTGAAAATATGTTCTTTACACATCAAAAAATGTCGGTTTTAAGACTGAGATGTAAGAATGCATAGCTAGAATGAAAAGAACTAAGTATCTTTATTTTGTCCACTAAATATATAATACATATATAAATATATAGGCAATATACATGCAATTTTATAGGCAGTATACATACATACAGACACTACAATGTATATAGTTTCTGAATGTCTCTTATTTGTGGGCTTAGATATTGAGCCCTCTCTTGATCATGATAAATAGTAAAAGAAAACCAACAAAAAATAAAATAAAAAAAAAAAAAAAAAAACATGTAGAAAGCAAAGCTTAGTCTCATAGTGAAGACTTAGACTTCACAATTGTGTCAAATTCTTCTCCCACGTTGAATGTTTCTCTTGGTGGGCTAGGTGTGAAATTCATGATAAGCAAAATAGCTGTGAGTGGGTCTTCTTATAGAAAGAGTAACCAAAGGCACCTGCTGTGGCCACTTCAGATAGAGACATTCAAATAATGGTGAGTATTAAACTTAAAACTGTCCATGTATTTCATATAAATCACAAAAAAGTTTGTGGTTAGCTCCTAGAGCTAACTATATTCACTAGTGTTGGCCTGAATTTGTACTAAAAATCAAAATCTGGGTGTCTAACCAGGACAATTATGCTAATATAATTCAATTAAGTACACTTACAGCAGTTAGCCATATTTAGACATTCCCTTTAGGGACTCTTATTTATGCAAGTGTGCATCAAATACTGCTCTGCATCAAACATTGCTTATGGCTCTGAAAAAAATCCCTGAAAATTACCAGAGGAATGGTAAAATCTTTAATGAAATATGAAAATTACTGTTCTCATAACTTTTAATAGCAGTTGAATGGAATAGTGACTTAGACCAGATCAAGCTCCCTCATAGTGCTATTTCTAGCTTGATCTGTCCCTGCAAGAATGTGGAGTTAGGATGTCTGCCTGGCACAATGATTTGTAATGGGGATGGCATTGTCTCACAGACACTGTGAAAGTCACCCCAAGAAGCATTGCCCTGCACCTCTAGCCTGATTTATCACTCCCTGATGCTCTTGGTTTTAAACCTCCTCAATTTGAGCTCTCCAATTTCGTTACATCGTGCTGAATTATGGGGTTGTTTTGTGATGAGGACAAATGTCCACTCAAGAGCACCAAACTCATTTCATGATCTGAACTCTTTCCCCAAAAGATAATAAAGACAAGAACATCCAAAGCTATTGCATCACCTGCTGTATATCTTCTGTCAATAGATAATTAATGTGACAATTAGATTTTCCCATTCTCGTACTTTGTCATGCATCATTTTTTTACAGCACTTTTGGACTTGTAACTATTTCAAAAACTGCATGAACAATCTAGAAAGCCATCATTTTTCATGGTGCTCCTGGAGCAGAAGTCCAGTAAAAACATAATTTTAGGAGGGTAAAGTAAATCAGATCCTATAATTATATTATATTGCCTTTGTTGTATAAAAAAAGCCTGATATCTTTTTACCTTATAGATTAGGTAAAATCAATAGAAGAGAAAGGTGGTCTATCTCACATCTGTGAAATTCACCAGAGAAAAATCTTATATATTTATGCTCTTCCTGTATTCAAACAATAGTTTGAAATTATTTTTCCTGGAAAGAGGAAATCAGGATAGAACTAATAGATTAAATAACTAATAGATAAAATAATTTTAAAAAACTGATGCATGACAAAGTACTGTAAACCATGGTGGTGACTCCATTTAGCCCACTCCAAAAGTTTATTATGCAGCTCCTTCCATTTGTCTCTCTGCAATTCCAAAACACTGAGAGTAATCAATCTGTTTTCAGCTCTACCAAGATAAGCTCACTCTTTTTCATTTTACACGTGTATGAAAGTGACAGAACAAGAGGAAATGTATTTAAATTAAAGAGAGTAGGTTTATAATAGATTTAGGTACAGGAAGAAATTCTTTTCTTTACCACAAGGGTGTTGAGGTTCTGGAATAAGTTTCCAAGCAAAGCTGTGGCTGCCCCATCCCTGGAAATGTCCAAGGCTAGCTTGGATGGGTCTTGGAGCAGCCTGATCTAGTGGAAGATGTTGTCCCTGCCCATGGCAGGTGTTTGGAATGAGATGAGCTTTAAGGTCCCTTCCAACCCAAACCATTTTATAGTCCTATAATTGTATTTCTTTTGTTCTCTTGCATCAACCCCAGCTATTTAAAAGGCAGCCTCAAATGTTTTTGACAAACCAAACACACAGAGCCTTTTGCCTTCATAAATTTCTCATTAATGCTCACACTGAGGAGAAAGAGCAATGTTTTCCCTGGTAAACTTTTGCAACATCACTCAGCTTTCTGAATAAAAACTGAATTTGCCTCTACTGCTAGACACTGCTGACTAATCACAGATGCCTCTTTATGTAGGACATTGACTGAATAAGCTTGAGCACATAAAGCATTCAGCTAGCATAAGTGGGTAGCGCCTCTGAAGGCAGTGGAAAATCTGATGGTTGATTCACATCTGTCTCCAGAACAAAACTGCACATTACACCATGATAATGAATATACTTCAATCACACAGAGGAAGATGAGGTTTCTGTCACTGAAAACTTACAAAATCCATAACACAAAGCAAGCCAATTTAAGGAAGACAGAATAAACAGACTATTAGTAATGACAAGGATAGGCAGAAGGAGGAGAGGAGAATAAAGCATAGGTAAATGCATGAAAATCGTAAAATCATGGAATGGTTTGGGTTGGAAGGGACTATTAAAGGTCATCTAGTTCAGCCCTCCCTGCTGTAAAAAGGAATCACTTCAACCAGATTACTTTTCACAGAGTTCTGTCCAACCTGACCTTGAATTTGTCTATTTACCACCTCACTGAGCAACATGTGCCTCTACTGAACTTTGAAAGCCTTGCAGCATTCTCCACTCTAGGTGAGCCTTAACACCTTTTAGAATGGGATCAAGAGCAGATAAAATGAAAAAAAGATATAAGACAAGCTCCAGAGATTTGCTTCAAGTGCACCCACCATAGGAGTTTGGTGGTGGATTGAGATGAGTGATACTAAAAGAACAGAAATTGATAATTTGCTTCATCCTTCATGTGGATCATGAAATTCAGTTTGCTTAGAAAATGAAGGGGAGGTTACAACTGCTATGAGTATGCAAGACAGTTTAGGAACTTTTTAATGTAAATCAAATAAAAAGAACATAGCATAGAATGGAAAATTGAGCAAGAGGGAACAATACCAAAACTCAGTAAAGTGAATGGGAAGTTTGTATTTCCTCTCTCATCAGGTTTCTAATGACAATCTGCTTGAACCCGACTATGGAATAAGTTGGTCCTTCACTGAAACTTCTTTAGACACTTAGAAAACAAATCTCTCTGTGGTCTTTGCTGTGTCCCCTTGCTTCAGGAACTAAAAGCAACCTTTTCAACAGAACAGTTGGGGGAGAAGTAGGATGCTCAGCTTTGTACTTCTGGAAGGATAGCAGCAAAATCCTCATTTGTATGCCTCATAACTAATAAAAAAGATGGCATGATAGCTCCCTGCTGAAGATTTTAAATGATACTTCAAATATATAGTTTCATCTGGGAGAGCAGCTACCAGTTTGCAACCAGTGCATGCAGATCTTTCGCTGCTGGCTTTTTCCTTCCCACTGTGCTCAGACCAGATGTTAGTGAAAAATGTAGGAACCCTTTTCTGCTCTCCTGTTTAGTTAATAGGGTGTTCACTGAATACTCCTAAGTCTTTATCTAGCAAAGCTGGATGAAATCCAAGTTATCAGAGAATACAGCAGGGATGTCTTTAAGGAGGCAGATGTTCAAAGGAGTACTTTGAAGAGTTTTTTGACCTGTGAGGAGTTGATTACCATGATGTGGATGAAAGATGAGAAGAAAAATAGATAAAACCACGAAGCCTAAGAGAATATGCTATACCTGCCAACAAAAACCTTCAGAAAGACTTAAGTTATAGAAGCTGTAAAATACTGCTGTGATAAAAGTTCTGAGCAAGCATAGACCTTCAGGGACTGCAGAGAAATTTGAGAACACTCATTACCATCTTCTCTCTTCCACCTGACAGATTTTTCAATCCACTTGTCACTGAGTAATAAAAATCCTTACAGGGAATCACAGTGGTCCAAAGAGATGGGACAGGAAAAGCTATATTGTGTTACAAAAAGATCTTCACTTTTAGTGGATGAGGAGGTCTGAGTAGTTTGAAGATTGCCCACCATGAGTTAGATTTGTAAATTAGGAGCAAGCTTGAAGAGCACTGTTAGAAGCCCTCAGTTCACCCTGGACATAAATCAGGGTCGATTATTTCACGGATATATGAGTGACTGTGCTGTTTGTCAGCCTGACTCTGGAGCAGCCTGTCCTCCTTGGCCAGCATCTTCCAGACACTGCACAGAACCTGCAGCCCCACGTATTTTTTTCTGTTGTGTCCAGATTTAGAGCAAATTTGGGGAAGAATCCCCCAAAGGAGCTCCGCTGGGAAAAGCAGATCCAATCGGCCCCTCCCCCCAACTGGTCCGGGAGGAAAAAATACCTCCTTGGAGAAAGGTGGAAAAAAACTGTTTATTAAACAATAAGACCAAAACAATATCAAACAATGAGACCCCTTGCCACTCTAAAAGAGACGACAAACTGAGAAAACCCCGTCCTCGGGTTGCAGCTCACTCAGTCTCTGATCAGTCCC
The DNA here is from genome assembly GCF_027887145.1 of Ammospiza caudacuta. NCBI lineage: Eukaryota > Metazoa > Chordata > Aves > Passeriformes > Passerellidae > Ammospiza > Ammospiza caudacuta. Next base: position 83,618,981 of record NC_080632.1, on the reverse strand, counting down.
TCAGTGCTGGAATTGTCGCAGGCCCGGCCCGGCCCGGTGGGCCACAGCTGCAGCTGCCGGTGCTCTCCTGGGTGCTCAGGCCAGAGCAGTTTCAAGAGGTCCAAAGAAAAGGGAAAAAACAGTCCAGGGAACTTCTTTGCCTCAGCTAGCTAACACTAACTAAAAAGCAAAAGAAAAGCTCTGTCCCGCTGTCTGTCCGCAGACAACACAGTCAGGAGCAGGAATGTGGAGGAGTGAGTGCAGTGTCTGAAAACAAACTGCGCGCTTCTTCTCTCCCCCCTTCACTCTCTGGAACACTCTTAAAGGTACAAAACTTATTATTCATCATAAACAGAATGAAACGACTGGGGATAAAAGCATCATATAGTCAACCCAGGACATGTTGCCAAATGGTTCACCAGCAGTGGGTGATGCTGAACCTCTGCCTCACAAACCTGCTGTTGGCCGCCTGTGGGTCTCAGCAATGCACAGCCTGGAGGAGGAATCTCATCCATCACAACACTCTGGGCTGCAGCAGGTCCTTTCCCCTGGGGTGGGTGTGAGCTGGAGCAGGAGAACCATCACCCCTGGGGAGGACCCTGAAGGCAGATGCCCTTTCCAGCCATCAGCTGTGCTGATCTAACAGGCAGCAACAGCTCTTCTTGACTTATTTTCTTCCCCTTCAGAAAGTCTTAGAATGGTAGAGTTAAATAAAATTTACCATTTTCTTACCACTTTAGAACTGCATGTGTGCTTTTTATCTTGCAGGGCAGGTCAGGCACTATGTGACTGCTTTGTCACTGGAAAATATGCACCCTATACACCCCAAATATTCTCAGAGACACAAACATATACAAATACACACTGTATTCCAACCCCAGAATTTTATCTGTGACCATTTGTCATGAAGCCTGCACCTGAAATAAAATAGTAAAATAAGGGAGAATTTTTTTCTCATCTTTGTATTACCAGAAGGAAAAAAAAATGGATCATATGCTTCATAATTTCACTGATAACACCCACACCATCTATTTTCTATGAGATCCATTGGGTATCTTTCAGTCACTATTTTCCTAAACATAGAAATCATATTTCTCTTCTTTTCACTGCAAAGAAATCCAGAAAAAGTTGCTTAAATTAAATGTATCATTTTAATGCAACCATATTTGCCTAAAATAAGTACTAAATTTGTGCAAGTGCACCCAAGTGCATCAAATTTGGGTTGTGATAATTCATGGTGAAGATGAGCAAGATATTGGCACTTAGTGGAATATTTTCATGTGACTTATTTTAGGTATTTTTAATCTCTGTAAAAAATTTATGCCAATGAGAGAGCAGAGTCTGCTGGGATGACTTTGGTTATGTACATTAATCAGCACTAGCACAAAAAAGTAAATAGAGGTTCAATATTTGGCTAACTTCCAACAGTTGAGACACATTAAATGGTAGGCAAGGTTTGCAAGGGAACTGGTAAAGGCCTTTACATTTAGGTCACCTATATTTAGACAAGATAAAGCACTATGTCCTGTCCTACTAAGAACTGTCCCAGATTAATAGATCATTTCTCTCCCCAGCTTTCACATTTCTGCAGAGGACTGCTGTGCTGCTGCCTACAAAACAATGCCTGGATTTGAAATAAGTTTGAGTATGATTTTACCAAAAAATAAATTGCATTTATCTTTAGAAAATTATAAGTTGAAAAGGATAGGGGTTTACTGCAACCAACTCACAGTATATTTTGTGGTGTAATTTTTTTTGTTTAGTTTCTGGGTTTAAGCACTTGTAATGATTAGGTAATACCAGTATCATTTACCATGGGTTTTCCTCTTAAAGGATGAGATTTTCTGTAGATCTTCATTTTGGAATATTTCACAATCTCTTACCTTAATTAAAGGTTTACAATACAACAAAACTTATGCTTCATACTGCATCCAACTAAATGCCTAAGCCAAAGCAGAATTCCCAGAAAGCAGATGAAAAGACATTCAGGCATGAAATGAAAACATTCAGGCACATTGTCTATTGTCCTTCAAACACTGTTCAGTAGAAACCACCTGAGTTAGAAGTAATATCTGAGAAATCAGTGATCCTCAATTGAGACTCTTTCACAAAATTGTTCTGGAACTTGTTTTTGGCATCCAAGCAAAAGGCTAAACCTTTTGTATCCAGTTAAGTTTTGCACAACATCCTCCTGAGAAACCTTGAGAAACACAAATTATTTCCCTCTTTTTATCCAATTGCAGAATAGACACAAGTGTCATATAAGTTCACAAATTTCTTTACAGATAACAGCATTTGGACCTCTAGAGCTTGATTTCCATAACTTTTCTTGTTTCTTGAGGGACAGAAGTCTTTCCATAGAAGAAGCCAGAAGCTCTGCACAGCACCCTGGGGCATCCCAATGGGATTCTTGGGCAGGTACATGTGAGAACGCAGGAGACAAACAAAACCCCAACATATGAAGGTGTTTCATTGTGTCCTGCTTGCATGGGATGGTTCCTGACCCATGCCAGTGTCCAAACAGTGCCAAACCCAACTGAGAAGGTGTTACCTTCAAAACCCTGAGAGGAGTTAGATCACAGAATCCTGGAGTGGTTTGGGTTGGAAGGGAGATTAACAATCCCCTAATCCTAAACCCCCTGCCATGGGCAGGGACACTTTACACTACACCAGGTTGCTCAGACCCACACCCAAGCTGGCCTGGAACGTTTTCAGGGATGGGGTAGCCACAGCTTCTCTGGGCAACTGTGCCAGAACCTCATGATCCTCACAGACAGAGCTATATATATACACCCACTCTGTGCCACGGGCCATATACTCTAACCCTCTAAAACAATCAGTATCAAAACCCCCCAAACTGTTGTTTTTCCCGCTGCAAAGGGAATAAGTTATCTCACATATCTCACAGCAGTTTCTTGAATAAACTTTGAGTGCTTGTGTGACATGTGTGCAGGACCAGTGCAGCCACAAAGTCATTACTGACATATTTCCAAGTCACTATACCATGGAAAAGATGTTTATATGTCTTTTGTTGCCTTGTAAATACAAAATAAATTTGAGAGAATTGTGGCAGCTGCTCTGAGATGTGATAGAGGTTCAGCTTCTATAGACCATCAGGAAGAAATACGAAATTTGTGTTTGCAATTTGAAAATGAACACTACAGAGCCTAGAAGAAGCACTGCATTGAGCAAAATAATTTAAAAAAACAACAAACAAACAAACAAACAAAAAAAAGGCCTTCTCCAATGCGGAAAAACATTTAAAGCAGCTACTCGTTTGCTTGAATTAATCTTGAGGTCCTGCTCCACACTGGCTTTGGATCACTCTGCATGTTGTTCTCCAGGTATTTTTAAACTTTTATTAACTTATAAACTTAGTTTATTTAAAACTAAGGTTTATTTTACCTTAGTTCTAATCGCCTCATCTAAGCACTGAAATCAAAAATGTAGCATTACCTGTGTGGGTTGTATAATCTAAACTTCAGGGGTATTTCAGAAATTCTCTCCAAAGTCTGCTTTCTAGGGCTTTTTCAAAGTCAGGTATAAAATTATCAGGAAATTCATTTTAATGGTCACTTTTTATAGAATCAAGGAATTTCAGACTTTTTTTGGGTTGGGAGGAGCCTTAAAGAGCATGAAGTTCCAACCCCTTTCCATAAGCAGGGACATCTCCCAGAAGACCACGTTGTTACTGGAAGATGTCCTTTTCTCAGAGTCCAATAAAATAAAAATGTACTCTGCTATTTATCCCCAAAGTATCTCAAACAAAATAAATATGCATCAGAGTCATAAAATAGCAAGAAGTTTTGGGTTTTTTGTTTTTTGGGGTTTTTTTACAAAATAGGGATGAAGCTAGAATATTCAGGTTTAATCAGTTCTTGATTTTGGAACCACTTCAATGGGAAACCCTTTATGAAAAATGAGGGAGAATACTAAAATTAATTTCAGTATTGGTTTATTGAAGATTTTCTGTTACAGTATCCTGTTCAGTGAGAATTTTCCTTTGTTTTAATATAGAGCGCATTAATTTTGCATTTTGACATATATGATTTTAAGAACATAATTTTTGCAGATCAGATATAAAAATTAAAAATGTGAAATTATATATGCATGAAATCAATATATCAAGTAGAAATTTGTTACTTTTTGACTTTAAATATCATATTTGGGTTTTTTTTTTTTAGTTATAAGAAATGCTCTGCATGTTTTTCTTGCATCCAGTTCAAGTTTTATCTAGTAAACACTGAAGAATTTTAGTTTTAGTCTTCTATTGAAAGTAGAACATTCTAGAACATTCACAGGGATGGGGCAGCCACATCTTATCTGAGTAACCTATGCCAGGGCCTCACCACCCTGGTAGGTAAGAATTTCTTCTTTATGTCCAATGTAAACCTTTCTCTCTCAGCTTGAGGCTATTCCAGTTTTACTCCCAGTCTGCTAAATCTGTTGTCCAAGGTGGGTTTCTAAACTTTAATCAAAGCATTAAAAGAGCTGGGAGATGAACCACGGGATTTAAAGCCCTGAAAAACGATTTAGCTAGTCCACAGAAAACAGCTCAATGAGAGTGTATGAGATCCTGCTCATTTCGTATTTTAGTGGATTGTTTACAACTCTGAGTTAAGCACCTGTATTAGGCTTGTGCCTTCTGCTCTATTTAATCACCTAAAGGTGTTTATTCTTTCTTGAAATGGACTGAGAAGAGCAAATGGAGATCACTCTTGATTCTGGGGCTCTAAGACAGAGAATTCATCCAACCACAGACTGAGACTCTGAGATGGCTCCAGATCTCTGCTGTACTCAAAGCCTGGGCATACACCAAACTAAGACAACTGTGAAAGTTGTTAAAGCACAATACAAACAAAGGAGTTGGGCAAGCATTTTGATGTGTGAATTTATATTTCTAAATTCCAAAGGAGAAGTGGAATATTTGCTACCCTCCAGTTCACATATCTTGATTTGGAGCATGGTACTTCCATTCTGCACCTTCTGTCAAAGTTTCAAAAGACATTACCTGTCTGAGCATCCTTGTAAAGAGAAAACAATAAACAGTTAGATCTGAAAATGAAGATTAGAAGCATTTTTTAAGGATGCTGCTCCCTCATATAAAAATGTGCTTCATTTTTATCGGGCCTCTGCTGTAATTAAGGGACTGACCAGTACTAGCAGTTACATAAAACCACTATCTCACTGGAGCAGTAGAAATAATGTTGCCAAGGTGATTCTGGTTTTTGTGATATTCTAAACATATGGTGAGACAAAAACACTGTAATACAAAGGCTTAAATCTTGCTGGGCACAAAGGCTTCATTTCAACTCTCAACTGAGAAACTGGGACTTTCATTACTATGATAATTCCAGGTAAGAGGGCCAAAAATAGTTGATTTTCCTGCAGACTTAAAATTAAAATTCTTGAACAACCTGGAATATCTTAGTACAGCAGCAGGTTTTTATGAAGATAGCTTTCATTAACATATTTGCATTACTGTATGTTTCTGTTAAAAAAAAGATAAAAATTCCAAGTTATGTTGGATTCAGATCAAATCATCCAGGCAAGCTTCCAGAGAGTGGGCTGTTTCCCAAATGACAGCAATTTCATTAGTATACTTCCTGCAGCTCATCCAACATGCTAAACCAAGCACTTGGTAGTAGGTGATGTTGTCTAAATATTTTGTGCTCCTATAACAAGGGTTTGATAAGTGATTTAACTCTGTTGTCACAAAACTAAATAGGTGATTTCATCTTGACACCAGTATGAAAGGAATCAAGGCAGGTACTTTATGCAACTGCAACTTATGAAGCTTCCTTTGACTGGGTTTATCTTGAGGTTGTTTTTTATTCATCACTTCTTTTTGAAGGAGAGGAGAGGAGAGGAGAGGAGAGGAGAGGAGAGGAGAGGAGAGGAGAGGAGAGGAGAGGAGAGGAGAGGAGAGGAGAGGAGAGGAGAGGAGAGGAGAGGAGAGGAGAGGAGAGGAGAGGAGAGGAGAGGAGAGGAGAGGAGAGGAGAGGAGAGGAGAGGAGAGGAGAGGAGAGGAGAGGAGAGGAGAGGAGAGGAGAGGAGAGGAGAGGAGAGGAGAGGAGAGGAGAGGAGAGGAGAGGAGAGGAGAGGAGAGGAGAGGAGAGGAGAGGAGAGGAGAGGAGAGGAGAGGAGAGGAGAGGAGAGGAGAGGAGAGGAGAGGAGAGGAGAGGAGAGGAGAGGAGAGGAGAGGAGAGGAGAGGAGAGGAGAGGAGAGGAGAGGAGAGGAGAGGAGAGGAGAGGAGAGGAGAGGAGAGGAGAGGAGAGGAGAGGAGAGGAGAGGAGAGGAGAGGAGAGGAGAGGAGAGGAGAGGAGAGGAGAGGAGAGGAGAGGAGAGGAGAGGAGAGGAGAGGAGAGGAGAGGAGAGGAGAGGAGAGGAGAGGAGAGGAGAGGAGAGGAGAGGAGAGGAGAGGAGAGGAGAGGAGAGGAGAGGAGAGGAGAGGAGAGGAGAGGAGAGGAGAGGAGAGGAGAGGAGAGGAGAGGAGAGGAGAGGAGAGGAGAGGAGAGGAGAGGAGAGGAGAGGAGAGGAGAGGAGAGGAGAGGAGAGGAGAGGAGAGGAGAGGAGAGGAGAGGAGAGGAGAGCAGCCAAAAGTGGACACTGGACAGGGCTAACACAGCTTTAAAAGAGTTAAAAAAAAAAGCTTAAAAGAATCCTAGATTTTATTTTTGGGCCAGAGAAAATAAGGACTATGTTAAGAAAATTAGGAACTGGGAAAAATTAAGTGAGGAAGGTTCACCTAAGGATGTTGGCAAATTTTCACATCCTGTTGCAACGTGGGAAGCTTTGTGTCTGACAAGGTCAGAAACCTGTGCAAAGAGCTCTTCATATAAGCCCATCCATTTCTTGTCTATTTCAGCCTAAAATCTTTACTGCAAGTTCAACCTTTATTCTAAATTTGCCAGTTCTGCCTCCAAGTCTTTCTTGTTAATTTTTCTCTTTGGAGTAAAACGAGTGGACCCTGATCAAGAGCATCAGTACGTCTTTGTTAACAATGGCATTATTATAATTATTTCCTTAAATTCTTCGTGAGTTTATAATTATTTCTTTTCCTGCCTCCAGCTGTACCTGATGACTGAGGAACAGTTTCATTATGGGATTTTGCATGACGGGGTTCAGTTGTGCACCCATATGTGTCTGTGCACCTCTGCTCTGGAGAGCGTTTAAATGTGAGAACATGAAAGAGAGTTTTGGGAGGAAAAGAGATGAGTCTCAGCATGCTTTTTGTCATTGCAAACAATCTTTCACAAGTGATCTATGTGCTTTATAAGCCTTAGCTGTTGAAAATCCACTGGTAAATCTGCCCTCATGCATTGTCAGATGAGGGAGCAGAAAGGCAAAATAATAATGATCTTAGGCCATAGATTCTCCACCATGTGAAGTGCAATAAGTCTTTCCTAAATAGTTTTATTATTTTCCTCTGTGAAGCACTTCTGCACATTTTTTAATACATTATTACAGAAAATCAGCATCCATTTCGAAATTCTGAGTGTCAGTACAATTTATAGAGCAAAACTTCATTGTAATTAACAATAAATCGAAAAATGCAGAGAAAATTCAGCTTTCTCATCACCTTAGCCAAGCATACTATGGTTCTATAATCCAAAACCACTCTAATATGTATTTTATTATCTTCAATGCTGATAAAAATAATTATATGGAGTCAGATCTCTTAGGACTTCCAAATTTCAGCCTCATTTTGTTGAGTCCAAAATGTTCAATAACCTTGATTAAATGGTTCAAGGTTTAATGGATCAAGGTTTAATGGATCAAGATTTAATGGATCAAGGGATCTGAGTCGGAGACATCACATAATAAAGCTGAGTCAAATATTAGTTCTTGCAATCCTGGCTCACTTTGCACCACCTTTGGGAATGTTTTAAACTATTGCTGCTCAGTGATTTCGACAGCATTGCTAAGACCACTCCACTTGCATATTTCCAAAACTGGATCCCTAGGATTGTGGAGAATGTGCAAAAGTTTCTGATTTGCATTTTATTTTCAGGGCAGCTGTTTAGTTCCATTGACACAGAGTTTATATTCTGAGTATGTCTGGTCACAATCCATTACAGTTATTTTTTTCCCATCAGCACACACAGGCTTCAAAGGAGGGGAAGGAAATGCAATCTCCTTGTCCATGAAGGATTGTCATGGTGGTGGCAGGAATATCAAATCTTTCTTGTTTTCTTAACACCTGTTTTGGGTGGGTTTTTTCTCCCTATCATCCTATCTTACCCCTTTTCATTACAGCTAACAAAACCCATCATAAGCAAGCAAAATGCCATCAAGATAAGTAAATGTTAGATTAAGTTAAAATATTTTAATATGCATTGTCTGTGTCTATAATAGAAACTGAGATGAGATGGGAAATATTCATGGGCACCGAAATGTGGCTTTCTATGCTACTGATCTGACAAAATATTTACCAACTTGCTTTATTCCAAACACCTTCCCTGAGTAACTCTCAGACATCATTTGGTAATTAGAAGAGTTGAGGAGTCCTTTCTCTGTAAACAATTAACATGCTGCCTCCCAGCTTTCAAAGTCTGATGAATTTCCTGGCATAGGGATGGGGTATTTGGTTCCTGTTGACCTCCACGTCCTAGAATATTCTCAGGCACACTCAATACGTGGTATTGGATTGACCTGAAATTCTCTTATTCTGGATCCTCCTTGATTTTAGTTCTTCACATCCACTTACAAAGCAAAACAAAATGTCAGTCTCTGAAGCAAGGAGACTTGCTGCCTTGTCAGTTTACTTTCTGCCACTGTTTGGCATTGGTAATTAATCTCTTAATTTCTTCTTCCAGGGCAAAAATGAATGAATGAAAAATTTCATTGCATACAGATAATATTTTTGGTCTGTTCCTTGTGTGCAGTGTCAGGTGTCAATGAAAAGCAGAGCTTAAAGTGCAGCTAAACCTCAGCTAGCATACTGTCAGGCTTTCTCTCTTCTCCCTGCCAACTTAATTTGATGAACCTTGTTAAAATTTCTGTATCTAAGGTACCCATTCTTTCGTCAAATATGGCTGCAATTTGGCAAATTGATTTATAAGTTATTAAAGATGCAGGTAAATCAACAAAGACATAGACACGTGCAGTCGTGCAGAGCTGGGCCACACAAGAATTGTTTTAATTAGAAAATCTAGCAAATGACAAATCCTCTTACAGGTTTTATTATCTAACTTATTCAGAGTCTTTTATTCCAGGACAATAACACCAGAGATTTCATTAGCTGTTAAAAAAAAAAAAACAAAACCTATTACCAGTCAATTGAAATGGCATCTTTTATCTTATGGTTCATACAGAAAAAAAAATTAAAATTAAAACAAACAAAAAGTAGTCAAAAAACCTTATCCTGTTACATATTTTTCTATGGAGGTCCATAAATAAATCTCACAAACACCTTCACCTTCTAGTTCTGGATAGATTCTCTGAAGCTTAGAGATGTAGAATATAATATAGTATATAAATAACTTCAATATTCTAACACACTGTTCACATCCTATCTTTATAAAGATTTGTCTTGCTCTAGGACAGCAGTGTTAACAAGAGTCATTGCAGCTTTTTGAAATTACATCTGCTTTTCTGGTGCCCTCCTAGCTGGTGAAACCATAGGGGAAGATGCCAAAATCAAATGACAGCTAACATTTCAACTTGAACATAAAATTTCAGAAGTTTCATGAGATCAGATATAAAGAGCAGCAGAAATAAATTCATGAGTAATCTCCACCATCACATGGATTTATATATAGCAAGAATGGAAACTCAAGGATTTTTATAAAGTATTTTATAAACATTAATTAATCACATCTTGCTTGAACAATTCTGCAGAGTATGAATTATTAACCTAAGGTTTACACACGGGCAAACAGGCACTTCACTTTAATTTCTCTCCTCTGTGGCAAATCATGCTTGTGTTCCAGTATATTCTGAATTATCTGGAAGGCTTCAAACTGCTACAAGAGTGCTCTCACTCTTTTTGGTTTGGTATTTTTTTGGTGCCTTCTTTTTTTTATTGGTTTTTGTTGCATATTGGTTTTTTTTTTCAGTACACCCTCCCTCCTCCTCCCTTTCCATCATGTCTGCAGTTTAGAAATTGGTTTACTGTTTTTCAAAGTTTTGCATGCAAATTCTGCTTTTTCAAGGCATTCAGTTATGTGTTTTTGATTCTCTGATAGAATTTTACCACAGCTGTAGTTGTCTGTCTCTGCCTGTGGACTAACTTTGTAAAAAAAAAAATGCTCTGTAAAATACTTGTAATAGCCTTTATATTTTTTTTTTAAGGAAGGGATGAAGTAAAACGTGGGAGAAAATGAAAGAAAATAACATAATTTCAAGAAAAAGATTACCACAACACTTCTGCTCCACTGGAAAAAACAGTTTGGTATTGTTACCAGACAGATTTGTTGAGTTTTTTAATTCTTGAGAAATCTAAAGCTTTTAACTTTAGAAGTCTGAGAAATAGTGGTGAAGACATTCTAGTTTCTAACCTACTTCCATCTGCATAAGTAACCCAGAAAAAGTAAATTTAATTCTTATTATTTCAATTTTCTGAACATTTTTGAGGGGGAAAGTTAGGGTTTTGGTTTTTTTCACTACAAAAATAAATCTACTGAAAGGAGCCTCTCCTTTGTTCATTGGTCTGCTGGTTTATATTAACCTTAACTTCTCCATTTTCAGTCCTATGCATATGTGATATCACTGTCACAGCGAGCCTGGGACAAAATCTTTGAGGTCACTGTGCTATGGTAATAGATAAACGGTTCAAAACAGCAAAACCTTGGAGGCTGAATGCCAACAGAAATTTCAGTGGAAGCTTCTGACACCCAAAGCTGCCTGAATGAAAGCCAGGAAGATCAGAAAGGAGCTGTATTTGTGCTTTGTCAGGGTCTTGGTCAGGTATGTCCTGTCAAGGGACTGCACATGGTGTCTCCAAATATCTCCTGACCCACATGCACCACTTTTAGCCCCAAAACCAAACGTGTGCTCATTCTTGGGACGCTCAGTGAGCCCAGTGGTGTACAGCTACAGGACATTTGCTTCCAGCCTCCTCTGTTTGTGCTCAGTCAACCCGAGACATCCATGACTCACAGCTCATTCATTCTGCAAGTCTGACATCTCCCAGATGTGTCAGGCTAGCTGTGAACGTGTAGAGCTCTTTTCCACACATGTTGGGCATATGTCCCTGATTCCTACATATCTGGCAGCCGCATTGAATAAATTTTTTCTCACAGAGAAAAAGCATCCAGTCGAACAATAGAATCTCTATTTATGCCAGTCAGCTTTTTCAGGTAGAGGAAGAAAAAAAAAAAAAAAAAAAAAAGACCAAACATAAAAATGGGCTGCTGGAAAATTCACATCTTTGCTGACTTTTTTGTTCCTCATCTTCAAGATAGCCTAAAACCCTTCTGGAGCTCATTGGTCAATATTGCTGTTCAGGGCAGTGTGCTCCTGTGTGTCTTTATCCTCTGGCTTATATTTAGCACAGATACTGTGAACTGCCTTATTTTTCAGTTTTTGCTGTAATATGTCACAAAAAAGAACAGTTCTAAAAAGAAGAGAAGTGCAATGAATGTCACTCTGTCCTTTATCCCAGATGTGGATGAGCTGAGATGTCCTGGGACTAATCATTAATACATCCTGGACAAATGAACAAGAGGTGCCAAACTGTCTGCAAAGCCCAAATAGATCTGCTCATATCATCCAGTAATACCAGCTGCTGGTGGGTATTAATCATTGAAATGATCCACAAAATCTGGGCCAAGGCACCTCGGGGGACTTGTGACAATAATTGATATTTTTGCTGACCTCCATCTGTTCCTTTAAACTCAAAATTTGAAAGACTTTTCTTCACCCTTGCTTACTAGCAGTTGATTTTGTCCACACATGACAGTGAAATTTTGCACTGATGGATCAAAAACCTTCTGACATAATGGTATACTTGTCAATACTCCTAGGTAGCTTCTATCCAAAGTCCTAGTGTGTCTCCCCTTTGTCATTTTCTGCTGCTGGGTCAAATTTGGGCAATTTTCAAACCCCAATGGAATGGCCACAACGAAATTAGCTGCCTGTTCGATTATGCATTTTTTGGCACACACACTGTGCCAGCATTAAACAATTCTAGAAAATATGCGCTATAGACTTGACAATTATTGTGTCTCAGCGTGTGGCTGTCTGTGGTTTTTATGGTTTCCAAACAATGGCATGTGGGCCAGATTGCATGAAAAGCCTAGTGTTGTTGAGCAGCAGTAATGAGGATGTCAGTTGAGAGCATTAAATAAGCTTCCCTTAGTCATTTAAAGGATTTATGTAAGTATCTGGTCGTTTGTCAGCTTCATATTACATGAAACAACTACCCATATTTTTGTATCAATGGGTCATACTTGCATGTTCAAACAGGAGGAGAGGCAGAAAATATCACTGGGTTCCAGCCATGCTCTTCTTAAAGTCCTTGTTGTAAACAGTACAACAAAAAACTAGATTAACTTATGGATAAGGCAGTATCTGTAACTAATACTACTTGTTTCCTATCCACAATTATCCAAATTTCATGTACTCTGTGCTCCACTGCTGCTGCTGCAGTAACTATAAAACAACCAAACTCCCCATGTAGCATCTAATCACATATACCACAAGCTATGCTGATGCATATTTATGCATTTAGTAAGTGCTGAGTCCAAAACACAAACAAAAATACACAGCTTTTTGCCTTTTCAAAGGATGTTTGTTTAGAATTTTTTATTTATTCAGCCAAATGAGATGTTGCTGAGTGCAAAATGCTTCATACAGCCATGACCACAAAACATGTTCCTTAAAGGCTTCACACCGTCTCACACCTGCAGCTGCTAAAACTGAGTCAGAGCCCAGAAACCAGAAAAATCCAGGATCAGAACTGCAGTAAGGACAAGAATTTCTTGTCTTTAACCACTTGATTCCCTGAGCATACTTAAGCACTAAAGTTTCAGTCAAACACTTTTTGGTTAGCCACCAGGAAACCAAAAAATCTTAAAATATGTTATTTGCTATTTTGATCATAAAGGTAATTTTAAAGCAAGTTGCTTAGAATAGAACCTTAGAATGGTTTGGGTTGTAAGGGACCCCAAAGACCATCAGGTTCCACCCCCCTGCCATGGGCAGGGACACCTTCCACTATCCCAGGTTGCTCCAAGCCCTGTCCAGCCTGTGCCAGGGATGAGGCAGCCACAGCTTCTCTGGGCAACCTCTGCCATGACCCCAGCACCCTCACAGTCAAGAATTTCTTGTGTAGGTATAACCTAAATTTCCCCTCACTGCTTTGAATATATTCCTCCTTGTCCTGTCAATGCAGCTCCTTGTGAAGGGTCCCTCTCCAGCTTTCCCGTAACCCCCTTCAGATACTGAAATATTGCTGCAGTGCTCCCCTGGAGCCTTCCTTTCTCCAGGCTCAACAGCCCCAAATTTCCCAGCCTGTCTTTCACACAGGACGTAGGTCAGTCCCTTTTTCATCTTTGTGGCCTCCTCTGGACTTGCCCAACAGTTCCATGTCCTAATGTTGGGAGCCCCAGAGCTGGAGGCATCACTGGAGAAGAGGAGAATCCCTCTCCTTAACCTGCTGGCCAGGCACCTCAGGATGCAGCTCGGGACTCACCTGGCTTTCTGGGCAGCCAGTGCACACTGCCAACTCACATTGGGTTTTCCACTCACAGCTCCTGCTCCCAATCACTTTCCACCCATCCCAGGGGTGTGCCTGGGATTGCTTCACCCCAGGTTTGGGACCTGGTACTTTGCTCTGTTGAACTTGAGGAGTTTCACATAGTCCCACCTCTCCAGCCTGCCCAGATCCCTCTGGATGGCATCTCTGCCCTCCGGTGTGTGACTTCCCCACCCAGCTCTGTGTCCTCTGTGCAGTTTTCCCAGTCAGCTTCTATGGATTTTTCTCTCACAGAACAGATGGAATGTGGGGAAAAGATTCACATTCCCTGTTAGGTCGGTTTGGGAAATTCAGATTTCAGGATGTCATTTTCAGTTTTCATTTCAGCTCCAGACAAATTGAGCTCTGCACCATAAGTTTAGACCCTCTTGGACAGATGATGACCCATCTCTTAAACTTTTACTTCTTACCTTAATGCCTGGAATTTAACCACAATCAGGTAAAAGATATGTAGCAAACAGCAAACACTGCAGTAAAAAACCCATGAGACAAAGGTAGGGAAGGGAGACAAAAAAAAACCTCTGGCACATAAAATATATTTTTATTTTATTTTCTCTCTCTCTAGGGGAAGAAACAGGAAAATGAAGTTTTCCAATAAAGAAAAGCTGTATTTCAAGGTGTATTTGAAGATCAACCAGAACAGATCATCTCTCAAAAAAGTTCATTATTTTCTTCTCATCCTATGAAAAATACTAAATCCACATTTCCAAACATGATGTAGTTATTATCACCAACTTCTGATGCAAAACTAAAGCACAGAGAGATTATAATTTTAGCCCAATGTCACAGTGAAGATTTCTTTCTTTGCAAATCCTCTCTCAGAAAACGATTGCAAAGACCTTCACTGTGGCCAGAATACATCAGACAACCTTCTGATGGCTTTGTCCTTGTGTGTCTCTCTTTCTTGATATAAAAAATGGGGTCAATCTGGCATGTGGATCTTAAAATGCCTCCAGTATATTTCCCCACCTGCAGGTATTATGGGGTCAGGAGACCGAGGCTATATTTATCACTATTTCTGGAAACTTGCAATATTCACTTTAAATATTTCAGGAATGATCTCACTGAAATGTGAATATCATAGTGAAGTGACTTGCTCCTTAAATATTAATGAAAAAGAAAGCTGAAGGTAACAATGCTGCATAGAAATCACAAGCTGAGTAAAAGGGACTCTTTATTAACATGCACCCGTGCTCCTGTGGCTGGTATAGAAATAATCCCATGTTTAGAAAACGTTAAAATAACACCCATAGAAGCAAGCTCTCCATCCAGCAGCCTGGTTACAAAATGGTTGATTTGATAGCCACATAACAATCCTGACTTTGATTTTCTTAGATCATCCTTAACACAGCGATTTTAGTTTTCACAGCTAATTTTGCATTTAATATAGTAATAATACAGTATTATTTTTTGTTTTGTTTTCTCTATCCAATATGGTTTAAATCCAGTTAGAATCAGTCCCTTTAAGTCATGCTTTTCTGTTGAGTTCTCAGTTAAATATGTGGAAATTAACGAGTTGGATATAAATAAAGCAAGTATTAAAAATATATTTGAGGGGAAAATATGTGTTGATAGACTTCAAATGCTTTCTGTTCTGCAACAGAACCATTTGGAAGAGTTGTGAGGAAACCAATTCCCATTTAATATTTCTCCCCTCCTCCAATCTGTCTCAGGACTGTTGTAGAAGCTGCCAAATTTGCTATGAGGAGTGAGGGTTAGAGACCTGAATCTATCCATAACAGCTAATAGCCTAACCATTCACCGGCCATGTCAGAGAGATATTTTACATTTCTTTTCTCCTTTTTACAGATCAAAGCCTTGAACCTTCTGATGTGTGGTATCAACCTCTAAATATGAAGTACAACACAAAGAGGTTTCTAACCCTCCTACACGAAATATTCCCATTTTGTCCAAGCAGTTAAATACTGTTTAAAGACGGAAATTAAGCCAGATGTCTACATGAAAGAAGGTTCAAAAATTATTCCAAGGTAATTTTTTGCATTTTGTAGCCCAATTCCATTGAGGACATAAAATTTCAAACCATAAAATATAATTCCTACGGGTGCCTGATGGTTTGCAGACTGTAGTTCTGACCTTTTCACTGTGTGTGTCAGTGTCTGTAGGAGTAGACCTCCCCAAAATGTGTTTGCATGACAGATACGCACGCTTCTCCAATTTTTGACTCAGTTAAAATTATCCTTGTCCTATTGATTCAGATGCCCCAAGGCATTTGAAGCACCCTCCAGGAGATTCAGCATCTCTGATGTTCAGGCTCTGAGAGCCATCTGCCTTCAACTCTCTGAGGCTCAGCACAGGAAAGGAAAATATCACACAAGATGGCAGGAGGCAGGAGTTGGGAGGACAGCCCTTTGAGAATCAGTATTTTCACAAGCAAACCAAGCCATTTCAGGGTGATTAATTTTTGCATGAGCCTTTTCATAGGTGGAGGTCTGAGAACGTATTGTCTGCGGAGAGATTTTTACGAGGTCACATTTTCATCTGGAGCCATGAAAAGGCGCTGCTAATCTAACACAGGGGCTCACAAAATGGAGCAAATGGTGCTTTAATGGTGCGTTTACCTGTCCCCTTCATTCTGTGTTTGTTTTCTTTAGCCCAAAAGCACCGGCAGTGGAAAAGGTGGCATCTCCCAGCACACAGGGGCTGCTAATCTCAACCTCCTTCTGTGCAAAAAATGGCTTAGATTGACTTAATTATTTATTATGCCTTCGTTGACACAGGCTAGTGAAAAAAAAAGATCAGCATGTTAATGCTCCTTTCTAGCACTTTCTTCCCAAAAGCCTTTAAGAAACTCATGAATATTTAATGCCTCTCAGTGCTGAGGGGATGGCACCATTAAGGATGGAACCAAATGCCAGGCGCTGTGTGTGCATCCCAGAGCTGCCCAAAACCTTCCAGCAAGGCCTCCTCAAATGGCTCTTCCCTCCCAGCTCAGCCTTTATGACCAAGCAGTAAAGGATAGAATTTTCCTTATTTTCCCTTTTCTCCTTTTCCCAGTGTTTTTTCCCCCCACTGGAGAAGGAAATGGATCACTTAATGAAAAAATAAACCCCTGGTCGTGTGTATTATTTTTGAGCCTGACATCTGTTCAAAACCGTGTAAATGGGACTGTGTTAATGCATAAAAAATATAAAAAAAGTATTCAGGCTTAAATACAGGGAAATTATGTTCATTCACCAGGGAACAGCAAGTGTAGTTAACATTTTTTTCCTATACACACTAGGAAAAAAATACATCTTTTTGCCTGGTATTCTGTATGAATTTGCTAAAGTAGCAGTGGTTGATTTTTTTTTATGTCTGTGGCTAATGCACACTGTATGTATGTGCTTTAGATATTGCTTTTCTTGGTTGTTGCTTAAAATTAAATAAATAGAATATTCATATGCTTAAGTGGGTCAAAGTTTTCTGTAAAGTAATATGTCTTCATACTAGATTCTGTAAAAAAGAAAATACAAATGCTTGTCACTATGGTTTTTGGATGGAAAATTACTTTTTTAATTAATTTTATTTTTCAATTTCAAATATTCATGATGCAAGTTTCATTTTGCTATCCCAGCCTGTTTTGTTTTAAATAAAGCCCCAGTAAACTGGCTGAAGACTAAAGGTGGCAAATGTATTAAAAAAAAAATTTGCATTGCATTATGGAAATAGTTTTCTTGTTTCTCGTCTTCCATGTCTTCTGAGTGTACTGTCTGTTGAGAAGTGCATGCTCAAGGAAATACATTGTCTAATCTACCCTTATTTTCCTCACTTCTCTAAAGGGGTAAAATAATGGAAATTATTTGATAAGACAGTCTGGTTCATAATTGTGATATAAGCATAAGACTTCAAATTACATCAGGTTGCACAAAAGACTTTTAAACAAATAATGGAGTTGGTCAGACATTTGCAAATGCTATCTCAATTTTTCAAAGTTAATCCTAAACCTGTTTGAAGATGAATCAACATTATTATGAGTTTCCTCATTTTTTCATTAAAATACTAAGGTTCTTTTAAATCTGTGCACCCAGACATTAATTAAAAAGCTGTTTTCAAAATGATAGACTATGTTTTTAATCTTTCCTTTCAATTCTGACTAATCCTCCTAGAGGACAGAACCCAGGTGAGTTAATTTTTCTCATGAAAATTGCAGACTGAAGTTTGCAAAATGGCTGCTGTAAAATTAGAGAATAGGCAAGCTCACTTCAAATGAGGTTCCCATGAAAACCCTCTCTTGGTTCTGTGTTTGATTTTAACAAACAAGCAATAATATAATAATATATTTATTTTCAAAGACAAAAAAAAAATATAATAGTATATTGATAGTGTACTTTGGTTCCAACAAGCACTGTTGTCATTATTTGATAGCAGGTGATATAAACAACAATCTCCAAAGTTCAGAGCTTGTGAAAGAATCTTAAATATTCACAGAATTTGTGGTGAGATTAAACTAACTGAAGGCTGTGAGGCATTTAGATACACCAGAACACAAGAAGCTAAAGTAGCCCACCCACTGCCTCCTTTCCTGTTACAGGGCTTGCAAGGGTTTTTCAGGTGTGAAGAGATAGACGAGAATGTTGGCCTCATGTTCAGAAGGCTTGATTTATTATTTTATGCTATACATTACATTATTACTATGCTAATAGGAATAGAGAGAAAAGTTCTCAGAAGCTTTCTATGCTAAGAATAGAAAAGGAGTCAATAACAAAGTTCTGTGTCCAGGCAGAAAGCAAGAACAGCTCTGCCGTGAGTGGTCAGTAAATCCAAACATTCACCCAAGACCAATCACGGATGCACCTGTTGCATTCCACAGCTGCAGATAACCATTGTTTACATTTGTTGCTGAGGCCACAGCTTCTCAGAAAGGGGAAAAATACCAAAGAAAGGATTTTTCACAAAAGATGTCTGTGACACTTCCCCACAAACAAAAGTGAAATGAAACAAAATAGAGGCACAACAAGCGAAAACGGGACACCACTCAAAAACACCTATTGTGGGCTGGTGACCAGATGGAAAAAAGGTGATCCTAGCAGATTTTTCTTTATTCCTGACAGCTTTGTGCAGTCAACAGTGCTTTCCTCATCCACGTGAACAGGACTGCTGGTGCTGCCTCCTGGGTCCTGGGGGATGCTTTTGATCTAGCAAGGCAGTGCCATTATTAGGAAGGCTGCGGTGTAACCACCACATCGTTGCATACTGTCAATTCAGTTTTGCATGAGCCCCTTGGCTCGTGACACTCTAAATTTAATACTGCTCTACAGATAAACCAGAATAAATATTGTAAGAACAAAGCTGTCACAGAAACACACTCGGAGTGTTTCGACCCCATTCAAAGGCCCTTCACTATAATTGTCTCTGACAGAAGGCTCCTGTACAGTAAGTACTTTAGTTGCCAATGACCTTAAACACGATTATCATTAGCCTTCTTGTAATACTGCCTCTCCCTTGAACTCAAATTACTGTGCTCCTCAGATGGCTTTGCAAAGAGAGCTCAGTGTTGCAGTTAGCATAATTCAAGCTGTTTTAATCAACGCTGTGTCCTTTGTAAATAAAGCTGCATTCTGAGACGCACGCCGTAATAATTACATCCATAATTTGTTAGAGTTATTGAAATAATTTTGACTATACTAATTTGACTTACAGCTGCAAACAAGCAGTAAGGAAATAAGCAGATAATAAAATGTATATTAGCATCAAGCCTAAAGCTGGCATTTGTTTAAGCCAAGAATCTGAATAATTTAACCATTTTTCAGAGGTGGTAAATCTGCCTTGATTGAAAGTGAAACTCATCTATGATCTCTAAACCTTATTAATCTCAAAAGAAAATAAAAACACGTGCTTTTTTTCCTGCCTCCACTGAAAGTATCCAAAGTGGATGTCTTGCCAAAGGCTGACCAGACACAGCAAATGAGCAGAGATCCCATCAGCCATAGGATGCCTCTGTGGAAATTAATTTCCGGCATGTTAATTACCAGTAAAACTTCTCATGGTGTAATTCAGTAAGTAAAAGTCTTCTAAAATAAGCCTCTTTAGGCACATTTTAGAACTCTGTAATTGTAAGACACAGAGACATTAAAAATAATAAGAAGCAAGGATTGCCTCAAAACCAGTTTTCCAACAGCCATGTCATATAATCCCTTTCACAAACAAATCACCTCTTTAAATGGGTTATATTTATCTTCTTGATATCCTAACCATACAACTCTTTCCTGAATCTCCCTTTTCTATTGCTAGAAACATTGTAATTTTCAGTCTAGATAAGTTCATTTATTATTATTTATATTCAAGTTATCATTCTCATTTTTGCCTAAACCTTTCATTGTCTTTCCTCATTTGTTCACAGGTATATTTTTATGACCCAGGACCCACAGGTGGTAAAGGCTGTAATTGACACATTTTGGAATTTTTTAAAAAATATTTCGTTAAAGAATTAATTGTTATTAATTAACTTATTAATTAGGAAAAAATTAAAAGGAAATCCAATCCAGACTTTACACTTATGGGCTACTAGAAAGACACTGTGCAGTGTCTTCATCATATACTGTTAATTTGACTTTATATCAAATTTTATTATAAAGAATAAAAAAAAAACAAATAAATTGAAGGCACCATCAATGCCTGTCTGGAATAGTCTTGGAGAAAAACCATTAATAAATCTTCTCTGGTAATACAGTTCAGTTTTCAAAAAGATAATGGGTGTCTAGGTAGCCAGCATCTTATCCATCGTGCAATTATAATATTCATCCCTTTCTTCCTAAATATCTCTACTATTTTCCATGCATACCATATCAAATGTTTCACTGAAGTCTAAAAAAATGAGATCTAATATATTCCCCAGACAAAATAAATTATCTTCTCACAGAAAGGTACTCCACTAGTTCAGCTTGGTTCAAATCTGATGTTAACTATTATGGCAAAGCTTTTCTACGCCCTTATTTGTTAAATCTCTGAGGGCAAGATCTCAGGCCTGTGGTCCACTGCAAAAAATTGAACTTTTTCCTTTTTCTGAGATATTGTGCTGTGTATTCTGGGCAAGGCATACTCTGCCATCTGTACATTAGTAGGGCACTGCATTTTTCTTTCTTAAACTTAGATATATATGCAAAAGATTGACCTTTTTTACTGCTAGGCTCATTTGCATGTTGATTTAGTATTTCAGACCCCACCACCAACAATTTTAATGGAGATTTGATCCAGTTATGGTTTTTATATTTTCACCCTAAAAATTAAAGTCTGTTTCACACAGGAGTCAACTAATTGAAAATCTGCAGTTCTTGTTAATATGGAGGTGTGCAGATGGCTGTAATTTTCTGTATCTATATCTTGTAAACCTGGCATTTTAGTTTTTTCTGTGACCGTTAAGGTTTTGCTGCATCAGAATTCAACAGAAACATCTAATGTTGTCTGAGGATATTTAATAATAGACATCCGGAATATCTTTGGATATTCAAAGCTGGTTAGGTTTTGGGGTTGGTATTTATTTATTTGTCTGTTTTTGAAATTTTTTCTTTTGTTTCTTTGATTGAAGTTTTGATTTTGTTGTTTATTTCTTTTTTAAGAACTTGGTGATAAACTTCATGGTCTTTAGATTTAAAATGTCATGGTAACACAATTTCCAGTCATTATTCTTAGCACTGCATCATCAGGAAGGTCAAAACCCATATAAAGGACCACTGTTCTGAAAGGACCCCTGTTGGATGGAGACCAGTGTGATAATATTGATTGTCTTCTTTTTTCCTTCACACCCTTTTCCTGTATTTCCTAAATTTAGAAGAAAGCTGGGATAAAGTATTATTTCCGGGCCAAAAAAACCCTCCAAACCCAAAACCCCAAAACAAACAAAACCCACAAAAACCAATCAACTAAACAAACCCCAAAACATAACAACAAACAACAAAACAAGCAAAACTCAAAACTACAAACAACAAAAGGAAAAAATAAAGCCAAAACCTCCCTCACACCCCCAGCATCCAAAACACTATTTGTGGAAGAAGAACTTGTTATTTCAGACCTTTTTAATCTAAGCATATGCACAAGAAACTAATTATAGGAATCCCTCTGCCACGTGACCTGAAGCATCCAATTTGCACCAAGCCAGCCAAAACCCAAGTGGTGAAATTGCTGAGCAGCAAATCTGTTTTATCAGCCAGTTGTGTTCTCATCCCAGGTCTCACTGGAATGGCTCTCCACGAAGCTGATAGGTGGTATCTACCTCCTAAAGGCAATAGCAAGGAGAAGTTTCTTATAATGAGGGTTGTGATGGAAACAAAAAAAAAAAAAAACAATCATCACATGCCATAAAACAGCAGGAGCTAAAATTTATGATTTCTGGACTCATAATGTCACTCAATTGACCTCAGGGAATGTTTCTTCCCTCCCTGCCAGTTTCTCAGGAGTTCAGTGTCATGGTTTTGCTCCCTGAAGTGACAGAGGAGCCACAATTTCTCTCAGCAAGGCAAGAATCTGTATCAAAGCTCTTCAATGAGGAGAACAGGTTCCTAAATATTTATAAGAGCAGGGACTGCTGCATTCTTTCATTGCATCTCCCTCAAACTGAAGAATTCCACAGGGAAACAGAGAAAGCCTAAACTGTGCTCATTGCTTGTGATCCCTCTACTTCTGTCCCTTTCCAGCAAGGACTTATGACCACTCAGCTTCACAAAAAGTAAGGAAGAGAGAATAATGTTTGGAAAGGGGGTAGTATACCTGCATCTTCTAATGAAAGAGGGGACAAAAAGCTCTTCTGCTTACACAGAGTGCACAAATTCCTTACATGAAAACAGCAAGTGTGATGGTGTTCACAGGGGTCTCAGGTCGAGGGAAGAGATGAGGATCTGACTCCATGTTTCAGAAGGCTAGATTTATTATTTTATCATATATATTACGTAAATCTATAGTAAAAGAATAGAAGAAAGGATTTCATCAGAAGCCTAGCTAAGAATAGAATAGGAAGGAATGATAACAAGGGCTCTGTCTCAGACTCTCTGTCTGAGCCAGCTGGGCTGTGATTGGCCATTAGTTAGAAACATCCAACATGGGCCAATCACAGATGCACCTGTTGCATTCCACAGCAGCAGATAATCATTGTTTACATTTTGTTCCTGAGGCCTCTCAGCTTCTCAGGAGGAAAAATCCTAAGGAAAGGATTTTTCATAAAAGATGTCTGTGACAAGCAAGCTCTTCTGCCTCCCCAGCTTTGGAGGCACAGGGCTTTAACAATCTCTTACAGGATTTCCAAGTTTCCCTATTCTACCCTCAGGTCATGAAGGCATTTACAGCCTCACTGTGACCTCATCTGAATACATGAAAATGTCAAAGTTGGGGTTGTCTTGCTCTCAGACTGTGTCAGTCTGACTGGTCTGTCTGGATAGATGTCACTGCCAACCTTTCCTCTGGTTTGGTCCATATAGACATCAAGAGTCAGAGCCTTTGTGGTAAGACCAAGGAGCTCTTTCTTTTCTAGCCCCCAGATATGGAATGACACACATTGGGGTTTCCCAAGAACCTCTTATTAAACAAAACACATCAGGGTAAACGGGACCTTTTTTCCCTCGTGTTACAGTCCAAAAACTCTTTTAAAACTTTTGGCCTTAGGGTGTTGCTTCAACCTGACAGATCAGTAGGTGTGGCCCCATGGGAAGGATTGGAAGTAGATGATCATTAAGGTCCCATCCAATTCAAACCATTATGTGATTCCATGAAAAAAAACTCTTATATTGTGTCTCTGACAATGGCAGAAACCACTAGAAGCTCATAGAGGAGAAACCAAGTGCCAGAAAGAAAACTGAGTAGCAAATCTGTCACTGCCAGGCACTGAGGAAGAGGAAAGAGCCCAGTAACTCAAATGTGAGCAGAAAAATAGGTCTGGGGAAGGACAGAAAATTATGGAGAGCAATTAGAGGGGCTCACTCATAACAAATTTTGCATTTCTTGACTGTAACCTTCTTAAAAATTAATGGGAGTGGCTTCAAATAGTATACTTGAAATTATACAGTGCAGAACTGCAGAAAATCTATTACTATGTTTCTTACTATTATGATTATTATAATTAGCTTTGCCTAAAGTGCAGAAAAAGAGAGGGTAGTTGACACCAGAATTTTAAATGACATATATTGAGCAAAAAGACACCACTTGAAGGGGTTACCTGGGACTGTTCAAGACAATTGCCTCCGTCAGCTCAGCATACAGCTGCTGAAATCTCAGTTCTCTGCATCAGCAGGGGTTTTAAGATGGCTTCAAGGAGGTTAATGAAGTGTCTCAGCAAATATTCATTATATTGAGATTTTCCTATGTGTGCAAGGCAGCGTGAGAAAAATGTCCAACCTCAAAGTAGCTTATTTAAAACATCTGAGAGTAAAAATGTATAATGGAAAGGAAAATTTTATTGAAAGCTGAAATGATTTCCTTATTATTTTCCTCTCTAGGATCAGAATTCTTTAGAAATACACTATCATAAAACTGTGAACATAAAGCATATTCCCTAGCTCTCTTTAACTAATACTTTCAATGAGGAGGACTTTGTATTGCTCGTTTTCTACGGCAACTCCACAGAGAGGAAACTGATGGTTCTTATTCAACTTGCTGCTCACTAGAACCTTGAAGTCTTTCACTACAGAGAAAAGTAATTCCCAGTCTCAGGACTTTGCATTTCCCTTTGCTGAACATCACAAGATTCCCACGGGTGAATTTTTCCAGGTTTCTGAGGCCTCTCCAAAGGGAAATGCAATCATTTTATGTGTCAGCCCCTCCTGCCAGCACTGCACCATCATGCCCATGCATTTCATCTCTAGAAGAATTCTTCAGCTGCCCCGAAGAACCAGACCTTGCATTTCTGAAGTGACAGATTTTAGCCTGGTTTCCTGAAGGGAAAGGTTTCCTGCAGTTATAGTCTCATTCTGCCTGTCCAACTGTCAGTAAATTTAACTTCCTCTAATATCCTTTAATGCTCTTGTCAGATTCAATGAAATTTGAGAGAAAGACAGAATTCTGAAAGGCATCAAGTTCCTACACATCTGGGTGAAGAAAATATATTGGATTGCTACTATTTGAGAAAAGTTAGAAAACCCTCAGCCCTCATCCATTTAAATTCAGGTGTTAATAGCAGATCAAAATCAGCATATTTGCTGATTGCTTGCAAATCTTTCCCAGGTATAAGACAAAAAAAATCTATGGCCATAGAAGAAGGGAAGAGTTTAGGTGTTGGGAGGAGCAATTAGGCAGAGTTATGTATAGTACTTGTTTATGAATAAGCTTAGGAGTACTGAGGGAAATGGAAAACTGGGAATCACCGGAAACAGGGCAAGGGCTCAGGGTTTTTGCCAGAAAAGTGGCCAAGGAGATGAATGACATAAAAAACACTAGGTACTTTCATTACATTCTTAACTCACAAATCAACTTCTAATTTTTGTCGTACCTGTTTGATAATAAGCATTTCTGGTTTATTGCAAGTTTTTCTTTTTCTACCATGACAAATCATGGCATAAGTATGCAATTTAACTTGAAGATGGAAGAAGGGCTGACAGGAAGAAGAAGAAATATTGAAGCAAAAGAGAAAAATGAACAAGTTAAAAATATGTGAAAAAATGTAAACACCCACCTAGATGTAAACAAGCGATATAAATAATGGTATGCTAAAAATAATTTGTTTAAGTGAGAAAAGATCACTGGATGAGAGAGTTTACTCCTCTACCTATAGTTCACCCATCTTCATTATTTATTGAGTCAAGAATTTTTCCTTGTGCTGAGTAGAGTTCTTGAGGTTAAGTATTTTATTTGCAAATACATATTTTGTATTGGATTTTTACTGTTATAATTAAAAACAAATAAAATGAAACATGATTATCCTTGGTAGGGAGGTTGAGTTAGTGCAATATTAAATGTAGGGGATAGTTTTACCAAGGTGGATGAGGAGCTTTAGGTTACAGACTTGGAAAAACATTGCTTTTACCTACCAGGATGTGTTCTTTGCTTCCATACTTAAAATGAGAAGGTGTCAGAAGTAGAATAATGCTGCTGTGTTCTTCACTAGAGTCCAGATCAAATCAGTAAATCAGTTGGAGAAACCTAAGGAGCATTTGGCAATGGTAACTTCTTTTAGGTTTTCGTTTTATTTACATTTTCCTTTTCCAAAAGTTTTCACAACTGTTGGAAAACCATTCACACCATTCTTTTTCTTCTTAGGATTCCCCACATGAGAAATAGTCACTGTCATAAAAAAAGCCATTTTTCTCTGGATTCTGGATCATTATGGAAGGGCAGTGCTACACGGACATGTTTTTTGCAATGATTAGTTCAATATTATTGTCATGTTCTGGTCTCCTGTCCTCAGTTGCTCCTGCTGTTTATTGTATCATATCCCTCACAGAGACTCCAAAATGCGCATAACTTGTCTTTTCTACTCTTCAGTGTTATTCTTTTGCTGGAAAATCACATGGTTTCAATCATTGTCAGTTTGAAATGCCTCCCTTGGGCTATGAACCAGTCCCTGTTGACTAGCAAAATGCAGGTTCTTTCTGTAAAAATCCTCCTTTCTAACAGCTCAGACACCTCCTCTTCCCATTTACCATCTACTCAAATCCAGTACTTTTTTATGGAGCTCTTACTGATTGAACAACTTTTTTTTCCCCACTTCTTTTACCCATAATACAAGCAGTGGTGCGGGCTGCATTGAAGCAGCTGTTTCCTGAGATCTGATCAAACCTCTAATGACACACAGAACATAATGCTTTCCTAATGTTTCTTTCCTCTACACCTGCATTCAATACTGTGATGGCCTTCTCTTGTCTCTTTCTACCCAGTTCCCTGTTTACAACATCTGCAGCACTTTTAATCTCTTTGCCACTTCTTTTTCTGCTTCTCTCTTCCTGTAGAAATCTCACTAGCTTGGCTTCTTTGTCTTTTTGAGGCATTGTTATGACTTTATTTTTTTTAAAAGTCAGCTCCATATCCATTTTTAACAAATTTTTCTTGACAATTTACAGCATCTTTTCCTCTAGGATGTGTGTGGCACCAGTACAAGTGAACTATCTGCTCTTATATGGTCCTTTTCTGTGTATTTATATAATTTGTGGGTTTGCATCACTATTTCTCACTTGTCTTTATTCACTGGCAATTTTAGTTAATAAATCAAAAAATGCAATGTGTGGACAAATCAGCTATATATATTTCTATTCTGACATGAGTCTGGATTGCCAACCATCTGGCTTAGCTTACAGAGAACAATTTTTTCTTTTTACTTTTTTTTTTAATTCAGCTTGTATGCCTGATGGAACCAGCTGCTGGTCCAATCCAATTTCATTTCTATTGCAAAACCTTGTTTTGCAAAAGATGGAAAATATATCCTCTAAATCTTCAGTGACTGCATAGCAGGCTTGAAGGATTTGAAGGATCTTTCTTTCCTTTTGGAAGTGCTCAGCAGCCACCAGATCTTGCAGCCACACTATGGCAGCAAATTCTTTGCTGTGCTCAACACCAGCCCTGAAATTTCTTGCATGTGAGCTGAACTCTGATACATCGACTAAAATGTGTCACAGTTTTTCCATATTTCACATGTATTTTAGGCAAAGTTTGAGCAGTTGGAGTAGTAAATCCATGCAAAACTACTGGATGCAATTCCAATCCATAATCATACAGTGGAAAATCAGGCTCATTAATCATGTCATAAAACCACAGACAATCACTACTTGGTAATTAGTGCTGCTCTGTATTAGAGGGTCAGTGGACATAGTAAGGAACTCCTAGTGTGGGGAGGCTGAGTGAGTAAATTGTGCATATTTGGTTATGCCCCTTGTACATAAAATTATAGAAAAGATTTGGGTTGTTTGGGTTGGAAGGTGCTGTAAAGTTCATCCACTTCCAGCCTATCCATGGACAGGGACACGTTCCACTATCCCAGGCTTATCCAACTCCCATCCCACATGGACTTGGACACTTCAAGGGATGGGGCAGCCACAGCTTCTCTGAACGCCCTGTGCCAGGGGAGAATTTCTTTAGACACTGGAAGGGGCTCGAAGTTCTCCCTGGTCCTTGAATAGTTTGCTTTTGTCCAACACTAATGGCTATAAACAATTTTTTTTTTGTTACCAAATCTAAAGTTGCTTTGCACTTCTTAAGAAAGAGTTTCCACCAGGAAAAAAAGATTTTTTTTATTTGTAGTTTTATTTACATCTATGAAATCAAAGTCAAGTGCATAACTGTTCTGTAACCTTAACAATAGTTTAAGACAAAATATAGAAGCTATGGATCGTATGCAGATAGAGAAGTTGTGGTTACTGTGCTTTTATTCAGGACCTTTAAATTATTATGTATTGGAATATGAATCCCAATATTACCAGGTAGATTGTGCCTGGGCCAGTCTGACCCTTGCTGCTAGGCCAAAGGCAGTAACTGTGGTTAATCACCCCAGAGATACCTTTAGCTGGCTGGAGATTGCAGCTGGGCACTGAAACAAGTCCAGGCTTGGTAGGAACTCGGTTACCTCGGGAGAGAAGGCTTCAGGCGATGGTGAGGAGGAAAAGGAGACGGATTCTGCCGGAGGGTTATATCCAGAGCTTTATTCCATGGTTACAGAGCTCTGAATGCAGGCAACAGCTCCAACAGAATCGCGAGCACATGATCGGATTCACCTTTTAAGCTCCCGGGGGAGGGGGAGGGAAGGGGCAGGTGAGGCACCAACCAGGTGAGAGGGGCAGGGTCTCAAGGGACGAGGGACACCCAGACAGGCCAGTGACCTCTGGGCCTGAGGGGCATCCTTTGAAATTGACCAACCACACCACGACCTTCCTGGAATGTTAAGCCTGATTGACAGGACTCACTCAGCAAGGGGGCGAGGGGGAAGGGAGAGAGGTATAGGCACACCTGGGAGGTGACATGGAAGTTTAAAACAGGATATTGCAACACACCGCAACAATTATGGATGGTCACGCCAATTAAAAAGAAGCTAGGAAACATTTTCGTCCACTAAAAATTTTTACCCATGGAATCCTGAAGAAGAATCCATGTATTGAAATTATTTATTCATTTAAAAGACAATGTAAAAATTTTGTTCTTTAATTTATGTAGTCCTTTAATAATTTTATTCTTTTAGGAACAGGAAAACTATTTGGACAGTTGACACTTTACAAAACAGTTTGCACTTAGCTGTCAAAATCTCTTTAAAATGGAAGATAAAAAGCTTTCCTGTGAAATTCCCATTTGCCATGTGCACTACTCTGTGTAAGCCAGGATGACTCTATCAGTCTCTTCCTGTGGATCCAGGGGGATCTCTGTCTCCTACTGATTTAGGTACAATGAATAAGATTTTTACATTTTTACATATCCTGCTTCACAATCATGCCGTTACTGCCCTGCCTTCCACTACATGGGAATACATTGTTTTTTACAAGCCCTTGATTTCTGCTGCCAAACACAACACAGTGCTTTATTATAGATTCCAGCCAAACACACATTTCATCTTTCCAGATCACTCACCAGCACCTTTTCCTTCAGTTTTGGTTCAGCAGCACCACGGCTCCCCAGCCTGCCCACATCCCTGTCCACGTTGCACTCAGCTCTGTTTTCTGGGTAATCACTGCCACACCACATCCCAAAAGCCTGTAGCGAGGAGCAGCTCCTTCCTCCCCTCAGTCCTGCCGTGCTCCTCCGTGTCCCAGGTCACTGATTTCTCATCTGGAAGGAAAACTCTCTGCAAAGGCTCTGGGTTTGGCCTGCTGTCTGTCTGTTATTTCCATTCAATCACTCTGTTTTACTGGGGATGATGAATAATCCCTTCCTATCATACCCAAGGATTATTAATCTGAAGAAAATCAACAGGAGCAGTAATAAATACAGCAGAACTTGAGTCTGTATTCAAAGGTAGGATCAGATTTCCTGGAATTCTTTGCTAGCAAAGTATAAAGACAGCCCAGTTTCTTACAATCTGCCTTCTAAACCTTACACAAGAGACACAAAGAGGAAAAAAAAATAAAAAAAAAACTTGACAGAATACAGCATGAAAAAACAATGAACAAGAGATAATGAAAATATCTCTGTACTCTTATATCACCAGAGCTATTACCAGTTGTTGGGTCACTTTGTGAAGAACTGACAAAGCTCACAATCCCCCACAACACTGGGGATGGATCCAGATGTTCTTTAAACATCCTTCCAACCTAAACCATTCTATGGTTCTACAAACCCAAGGTTTGAGGCAAGGAAGAGAGGAGATGGAATTGCTTTCCAGAAGGACGAAAATACTTTGTATTTCAATTTGAGGGTGGTTAAACTCTGTTAAATATAAATATCTTAAATTGATATAAGTTCTTTAGGTGAGCCTCTCTGTGCAAATACTGCATCCAGTAGGTGCACCTACTTAATTATTAACTTAGTTTGAAGCAGGTGCTTTGATTTTTCTCTGTAGTCAGCCATGCTGTCAATTCTCTTGATTTTTAGAGGACTAAAGTTAAGTGAGAAAACCTTCACCTGTTTTAGAGAATCAGCCTGATTTATTCTTCAGGAGTCCTTAGTGAGAGAGCTGGATGAAGGTTCTTTCAATATAGAGCATATTGGATCAATTTTGACTTTTTTTTTTGTTCGTTTAACATTTTCTTGTTCTGAAAGGCCTTAAGTCTTTTTCTTTTCTTCCTTTGAAAGGCCTTAAATTTAAAACTAAGATTAAAAGTAGGTCCCTGACTCCCAAAACATGACCAAGAGCAACTGCCCTCTGCCTCCTTCTCTAAGCGGCACAGGAGTACAATCCAGAGTTTTCATGATCTAGTCCTCAGCCAACAGAAATCAACATGACTGTGCTAAAACTAATGGAAATGCTGCTTTGTGGCCATAAATAAAGATCTGGGCCTCCAGTCATGAGCATTTATTGTAGGTTTATTGGCCTGTAAAGGGAGCCTGAGTATTTTTTTTCCTTCTTGGAGGTATGGGCCCTTTGTATTTTAAAAAGTTATTGGCGCATTAAGTTTAATTGAATGAGCAACTTAATTACTGTGAGCCTCTCAGACCAGAACACATGCTGTGCACTTGAAGTCTGATACATCTGCAACCACACAACTTTGCAGGGATGCTGCTGCTCAGGGGTGAGTGCTCCTTTCTGCTGAGACAGGCAATTCTCACACCTCCTTCCATCTTCTCCCAGTAAATCTGCTCTTAGGACCTCTCAGTTATGATTTTCTGGGTGGGATGCTCTTATTTTTTTCCTACAGATATTCACAATTCTCATGCAGAACATATGCCAAATTTATACTATAAAAATATCAGCCAAGATATTTACCAAGTAGGAAGTAAGAGTAGTTGCAGCTCACCTTGTTTTTGGCACAGAGAAAATGTAGTCCCCTTAAAAAATCTTTTGATGTATCATGAAAATATCTGACTATGAAAAAGTGCTATTGCACCTGAAAATTCTTTCCTGGACTTGCTGAATTGGAGTTAGGAAGTGACAATTCTTCATCCCAGAAATACAATGACAGGGATGCCAGCATATTCTCTCTTCAAGAACAGAGGAAAAATGTGGCAAAAAGAAATGGAAGGGAAATTTCGACACACGTGAAATACATCTGTAGCTAGCACAGTTACACAGAGCATCCATAAATTCCCACCACCCAGTTGCAATTGCATTTATTAAGGCATGTTTCCCACTGTGCCTTCATACCACAGTCTTTAACTGGACTGACAGACATCAAAGGACCAGTGGAGGCTCCGTGCTAATGCAGAGAAACATTGCTCTGCTACAAATGCAGAAGATATTTAACAGGTACTGCCAGAGTCCAGTTTGACATTTTCAAGTATATTTTTTTTCCTGTTTTCTGCTTTTCCCCCTCTCTCTTCCACGCATCCTTCACCGCTGCTGATCTTCCCAATCACAAGAAAATATGACATCCAAGCCAGGGAAACATGGTATCTGCATTAATTTATTCTCATCTCTGCATGAGAATTAAGCCAAGCTGAAGGGTTTCCAACAGCCTCTCTCCCTCCCTAACTTGTCTTTTTCTCCTTGTTTTTTTCCAGACACTGAATTTACAGGAACAGCTCAAAAAGCAATGGCTGGAAGGTTCCCAGAGCTGAACCCTTTACTGCCAACTGATCGTATTCACCTGAACAGAAGCTATAACATTGATTTATGGTGTCAGCAATAAATATGTTAAGAACAAAAAAGTGTTGAAGAAAAAGGTTTAACATGGCTTGAAATTTTTTGCCATCTGTCCACTGTGATAAGGTCATGTCCCTTAGAGCTGGTTGTCTCCACATTGCAGTGGCTGATTAACATTAAATGAACAGTTTAAGACTGTGGTTGCTGCATACTTATGATTGTGGGGATTTGAGATTTTTCAAGCACACTCTGTGTTTAACCAAAAAATGTTTATGTTGTGGGTCAATTGAGTTAAAATATGCCTAAACTTCATCCTAATTAGACAAAAAAATTTCAAGTCCTAAGCATCATAACAGACATGCAATTAAAAATACTTTCCCCCCTGAATCACATTTTTTAAATTCCATCCTTGCTGAAAAGGTTCCTGTCACAGTGGTTTTTCTACTAGGCTTTTGCTTATCACAAGCAAAATCAAGACATGTTCAAATATCATTCTTTACAATTAAAATAATGAAAACATTTATGGAGTCTTCAATAATTCTTGACTTTAATTCTAAGCAAATGAAATAACTTCTTCTACCATCATTTTAACTAATCAGGTTTGGTGGTTTTGTTTTTGTTTTTTTTTTTTCTTTCTAAGAAATATCTAGACTCCTTGGCAAGCTTAGAATTGCCCAGTCACCAAAAGAAAAACAGACTAATTTCTTCATATTTTTAAGAAGATGACATTGAGCAACATAAAGTGCAAAGAATACTTTTATTTTCTAGCTCTTCTGTGTACCTTTATTCAGTAACATAAGAATTATATTTGGGTTTGATGCATTTTCTTGCACTTGATTTTGACTGTACAGTTTTCTCTATCCTAAAAGTTATGGTGTATATATATATATATATATATATATACTTTTAAGCCAATTGCAGGCAGGTTTTATACCTCTTTGTCAATCTACATCCATTCTTAAGAAATTATTTCATTCCTGGAAATTACTGGCTTGTTGAATAAACACCAATAAAGTTACAAAATCTTGTGCCTTTGTCCAAGATCGTAACAGAAATAATCTTGGGAGCTTCAAGAAAACACAACTTTATACTCCTCCGTGCCCAAATGCACCATAAAGGGAGATTTATCTGGATGCTAATGATGTCTATTATGTGCTCTAGGAAAGCAACCAGAGAAAGCAAGCTGCTTATTCAGGGAGACATTATCACTACTGGCATTCTGACACCTTCGATAAAAAACAGCAGCCACATCACTATAAAATCTTCTTTAAAATCATCAAGTTCCTATCAGCAGTTAGCAGGAGAAAGCCATAGGCATTCATCTTGCAGGACCTGGCTGGCACTTCTGATTTCCTCTGAGAGGTTTTAATTGAGGTCATCAGGTGCCATGAAATTTAGCATAAATACAGTTTAGAAGAATTCTCTGTTTGAGATTTACAAAGCCAGCAGAATTGACTGGGGCCCTTTCAGCCCTGACAGACCTTTGGTTCATTCCGGGTCCTAGCAAAGTTAGACACAATAATGTTGGTCTGTAATTGATGGCAAACTCTGCTTCGTTCTATATCAGCTCATCAATTAAATATGACTTTACAATCTTGAAGAAGGCCTGCACAGCTTGAAACTGCAATTCTGACATTTCTTTTTTTTCTGCCACTACCTCTGCAGCTTTAGATTAGTTCCTGAACTTTTTCCATCCCAATTTCCCCAGCTGTTAAACAGGAATAATCACATTTTGTCCGTCCATTTATATAATACATTCTGAGTGCACATCACTTACTGCATTAATTTTCAGTGTTTGGAACAAGCAGGAAACGATGACACATCGGAGAAGTGGTGGGGACGGGACACAAACAAGCACAGAGCGTGAAATGTAGAGCAATGTTCCCTGCTTGGAGGACTTCAAAGTGAATAAAATGTGAACAAGAGGCAACTGCACTCAGGATTTCAGGACAAAATTGCACTTGGATGATGCATTCAGCCCTGGATGATGCTAGCTGCCAGGTGCTGGGTGAAGTGCTCACCAGGAAAAACTCAAAACTTTGTATGAGTTCTTTGTGTTTCAAGTCAGCTTCTGGAACCTGAAAGTTGGTTGAGCCATTACCGAGATCTCAGAATCACAGGATGATAGAATATCCTGGGCTGGAATGGACACGCAAGATTCACCCCAGCTCCTGCACAGGACAGCCCTGAAATCAAACTGTTTGCCTGAGGATGTTGTTAAAGCACTTCAGGCTGCTGCTGTGACCACTTCCCTGGAGAGCCTGTTCCAATGCTCAACTACCCTCTTAATATCCAAGCTAGATGTAGAAGACAACATGGGATGGAAGGCTGTTTTGCTGAGGCAGATTTATTTCTTTACTCTAAAATTAGAACAATCTTCACCAAAGTGGAAATGCTAACGAAATATTCCCAAAATCATAAACTACTCCAAAGCACCTTGGTAAACTACAATGTTTTAACAGTCTAGCAGTAAATCCTCTATACTCTGAGCTATAAAATTCATTATGACTGCAAAGACTGTGGGGGGATTCCTGTAAAATTCTGTGGGCTGGGAAGGGAGGGAGTGTTTTCTGCTGAAGCTAAGAAAGCCTCAACTACAAAAAATTATTTTATGCATCAAAAACACCCAGCCTTTGTTCCGATATAGAATATTGATAAAGACTAGACTATAACCAGGACTTTGAAGCATAAATTGGGAAATAAGTGCTTCAAGTCTGTTTTTAATAGGCCAGTTGGTCATCAGCCTGGCTATCCAAAATTACCATCTGTAAGGGGAAACTTAAAATGTAGCCCATTCTTTGGAATTTTAAATCTGTGGTAATTCAAAAACCCACAGGATGATTTAGACAGCACCTTAAATCTCTGCCAGCTCCAACCCCCTGCCAGGGGCAGGGACACCTTCCAGCATCCCAAGTTCCAAGCCCTGTCCTACCTGGCCTTGGACACTTCTAGGGATGGGGCAGCCATCCCTGAGAAAGCTGTTCCAGGGCCTCAGATTCATCCCAGTCCATAACTGATTTTAAAAGACCTTAACTTCTCTGAATTGGGAATGTGAAAACTGGAAAGCAAGACTGAAGCTGTATTTTCAGCATCACAGCTAAGTAAAAACACCACAAAACCCATCACTGCTTCTACATCACACTGGCAATTACAGAAGTCACAGAGTGAAGTTGTATGTTGAAGTATTTTAGCCATGCACTTCATTTTACTTCAAAACTACAAAAATGTAATTTTCTTAGAATCTCATTCCAGGTTAGCATCAAGTTGTATGTATTTTGCAGCTTCTTTTCTCCTTCTTTTCCTGGAATCAAAACCCCAAATCATGTGTCTCAGAGCTGCTGCTCCACTGAGCAAACTTACTTCACAGCAGGCCCTGATATTGTGATACACATAACTCTATATCCTAGCCTACAGCTGAGACTATTCACTGGTTTTCCAGTTCAGAATCCACTCTTCTGTGTAAAAAGATGACTCTCTTACTCAATCAGAAATTATTTCGGCAAAAATTATGAAGGTCTTCTTGGCCCATCAGTAACTCTCATGCAGGTGTGGAAATCAGGAGCTGCCCTCCAAGTTACACAGGCCTACAAGGCTTGCAGCTTTCCACAGAGCATTATTCCTGAAACTAATCCAGCCTCATACAGTTCTTAACACCTCAATAAGGAATATCACCACAACATTCCTGTGCTAAGCACAGTTGCTGAATTTCATGAGGAATGCATCACTTGTTGTGTTAAGCCTAATTTAACTTTTCACATGCCTTTCAAATTTGCAAAGTCGAAGGATTCTAGTGTGGACTGGGTCTGATTTTACTTCATGAAGTCTCACAGTCCAGTCTCACAGACTCACCATGGAATTTAATAGAAAACTCTCGCGAAAGATGAAAACCTGCATGAATTCCAGATAAATGATTTCTTGCCAGCAGGCACGGAAGACCTTCAGTTCAGTGAAAAGCAAAAGAGCTGCTAAACTGTGTGAATCTCCAGATGAAGCACTGGGACATTACAGGGGTTTGATGCTCCCGGTTTCACCAAGCTGAAGGGAGGCTGTCTCACTGCCTCCTCCCTGGCACAAGGATATCCTGACAAACTCTGTTTGTGACAACAGCGAGAAACCCCAGGGTAAGGGGCTTATTGTCAGCTTAAAACAAGGTGCAAACACAAGGCTCCACTCTTGAGGTCCCTCTCTAGGTATCGTTCTCTTTTCTCTCTGTGCTGTAGTGATTTACAGCCTGGGCAGCGCCCTGCATGAGGCAGCAGGGAGGGAGGACAGAGCCAAGGCCTCACCTTTCCCCTCACACCCTCAGAGGAGTGTGAGAGTGATGTGACACATCTCCTCCCTTTTCCAGGGGCAGGAAATCTGTGCAACAGCCCAGCCCTTAAAGGATGATTCACCCAGGTGAGAGTACTGATACACACGGAGGCTGCTTGCAGAAATTCTCTCTCCTGCCATTACATTTTTCTGAGGGTATTGCTCTGGCAGAATTATTCACATGCAGCCCCCCCCTGAGTGCACAGGCATTGCTCTTTCAATCACAAGCTCACTTTGTGTTGTGGCGTTCCCCTAGTAAACTTCACCAGCCCATTGTGGCACATTTTTTGAGACTGGCTTTATTTCTAGCTGTATTTGTAAAAAGTGAGAAAACAGTTTTGGTCAGTATCTGGGTCTTAGATTTTTTCACCCTAAAGTTCTGAAAAAATTATTTTGCTTTTCTCCATCTTCTGTGAAATAAGGGAAAAAATGCCCTGAAAAAAAGACAGACAGAAGAGACCTGACTTCTACCATTAGCTTATGAAGACATCTGAAATAAGAGTTTTGTGAGCTAAGATCACTATTTTAAAGATCCAATCTCAAATTAATAGTCAAAAAACCACAAATTACTTTTATTCATGGATTTTTTTTAATATCAAAATACCCTTCATATTACATAGAAGCAAAATTTCTGTCACAACAGTTTATCTTTTAATATTACCAAGCTGAATCCCCCGCCCACCCTTCTTAATGATAGAGGAGAATTTACTCAAGAAAAGCTAGCTGAAAATATCTTCAAAACCTCTTATCTGCAAAGTTATCAAAGCTTTAAAAGAAGGATAAAAATATACATGCAGTCACAAACATGCATACATATACATCAACATATACATATACATATATAAAAATACATATATATATAGGTATGTATGTATGTACGAATGTATATATGCACGTATGTATCTATGACATCCCCTTAAAAACCTAAAGTGCTTTAACAACATTAAAAAATTATATCTATCCCAGGTTTTGTTTCCTTTCTTTACACTGACATCAGATGTACTGAACTGATTAACACGATCTCTTCTATGCAACCCTAAAAAAACTCTCTTATTTTATATAAACTGCATCTCTCCCTGCCATGGAATTAAGCAGATTCTGAATTTGGGGCCTGGGAATTCACAGGAGTAGGCACAGACCTGGTGTGGGTGTTTCTGCTGCACGCCAGGTCTGAAAGGAGGAAAGAGCCCATCAGTATGGGAGCTGTAAATGAAGTTTATTTACCCAGATCCAAGCACTCAAAGAAACCTTCCACTGGAATAAATAACAAATTTATATTAAATTGCCATCTATCTGCAAGATGCCAATAAATGGAACGGGAACATACTATTGCACAGCACAATAAAAATAAATACTATTCAATATGCAATATATCAGCAGAGATAATTATACATACCCCCAAGGCAAGCAGAATTTAGCAAAAAGACTGTTTGATACTATTCATAGCATTCCTTGATGGGCTCTTTGGAAGAGCCATAAATCCTCTGTTTTCCTGGCAGATGGAAATAAAGCTAAAGTGATGCATCAGTTAGCCTCAAAATAAGTCCACTGATATTCAGCAAAAATGTGAGATAACGACCCCAAATTCTATATTCACCAGGGAAATTCAGTGCACTCTGTGCTTAATTTTCAATGCTTAGTTATGTAGTCTTCCTTGTGCTATCTGCATCCATTGTTAGTCTGACATGATGAATTGCCTCCTCGGGTCTCAGCAAGGATAATTATTCTCTGAGCAGCTCACATAGCCGCCCTCATCGCACACAGAGAGAATGCAAAAGTCAGGAGAGTTTGGCAAACTAGGGGGAAAAAAAAGAAAAGAAAAAAGATACAAAAGCTACAAAGGAAAATAACAAGAAAACTTCAGACTGCTTCAGTTCAGCAGGTGATTGAAGTCCAGTGGAGCAGATAAACCCAGCAGGGTTGGAACTAGATGATCTTTAAGATCCTTTCCAATCCAATGCAAACCGTTTACACACCAAGTGTCTGCCTGCCCCTCCACCTCTGTTTTATGGCAGCAGTAACAGGATATTTGACTACAGGCTCACCTCCACTTCTCCCATAAGCATGAATTTGACATTTTAAATGCTTCATGGCAGAGGCTGAGAACATGATCACCTTACAGTCTAGTTGGAGGGCTTGCTCCTCTCTGCTTCCCAAAGCAGGGATGGCATTTTGGTATAAGAATTGTGTGTATCATAACATACCCAGGGACACTGGTACATAACACTATTCACTTACATTTTGCAAGTCTAGTAAATCTTTTCCCTCAACATTCTAACAAGAATCTAAAACTTGCTGCTTCAACAAGCTGCACTATTTGAGAATTTGTGAATCTGTGTTCATAAAAGTTCCTATTGAACTTGGCCAGACTTAGACTGTCAAATTGGAAAACTGTATTAATTGGGAATTTGTGATCATGACTGTGACCAGAATAACAGTGTAAGCCACGCTATTGCTGCATCTAGGATTTATTGCACATAACCAGACTTAAAGTACAGAATTGGCTCTAATCAGAAATGAAACCCAGCCACACCCAAGCCTTCTAAACTCTGAGAATCATCTGGAAAGCAAAGGGGTTTATTTTTTCCCAAATTTCTATGCTCTTAACATAACAACATCTCATCAGGGTACACGGTAGCTGCTGTAAAAGGGGGAAATCTCACTCTGTGGGCACCTTGTTGCCAGGTGAAATGGGTTCCCTTCCTCAGCCAAGCCAAATTAGGGGCAGTGCTAATGCTCACAGCATGGAGGAGATGAACTTGAAGCCTGCATGAGAGAAGAAGTGAAAAGGAGAAAAGCCAGCAAGGGCAGGGAGAGATAACACCACTGTTATTGATTTTTTTTGTGTGAAAACTGTTCAGATATTGTGATAGGATGGTAATGTAAAAAAAACCTACACAGATGAACAGGCAGATACATTAGAACACATTGATTTTTCACTCTTATTTTCCTTAAATATATTAGTGGGCTTTAAGAAGTCAAAAAATATGAAAAAATTCTCCAGTTAGGCAGCTTTCCCACCTCACCCTTCATTAACAAATGTACTACAGTTCACCAGCTACCTCTGACACTGGAATTGGCCCAATTTACAAAATACCATTTTACCCTTGATAAGAAGCTCAGTTTAAGAGCTTATATATATATATGTATGTATATATATATATATATATACACATGATATAGGCAACAAAAAGTGTGGGAGTAATGACAGTTCTAATTTCTATCAATAGGGGAAGGGAGGCACAGAAAATTATTTTCTCAACCCTTGGAAGCATTGAGACCAAAACACCTCAATATCTTCCCTCTGTGACATGGAAGGGAAGGAGATATGCTCTGACAGGGACAGGCACACTAGAGATCTGGAAGATCTTGGCTTGTGAAAGAATTAAGTTGATTATTTTTGTTGTTTTTCCATGCTGAGAGGGGGGTGAATCTCTGGAACCTTTGAGAGTTTGAGGCCAAGGTTACAGAGCCACTCCTTCCTGGAGGGCAAGCAGAAAGATGGGATTCAGTCAATAAGAAGTTATCAGCTGAAACCATGCTTTGCAGGGGTAAATGATCTGCAGACCCATTTCTCTAGAAATCTACATGAAACTTTATTCTTCAAAATGCTTTAGGCTAAAAGCAAACAAATATCCTAAGCCTGTCCCTTCACGTGCCTCCACTCACCACCTCCTCACAGACATTTTTAGAGGAGTCCTTTGTGTTTTTCTTTCTATTTTTCTTCATTTACTTCAACCTTTGACAAGTCTGTGTTCTCACAGTCACATGGCAGCTGCACCATAATTGTTTGGAATAAATATAATGCAAGCTGCTGCTGTGCTGTTTTCTTGCATGCCATATAAAACTGGAACGTGTTCGAGACACCTAAAATAGCTAATCCTTTGTAAGGAGCTACAAAAGATAATGATGTCAAAGAAATAGTGGGTGATTGCCCTGGCCTACACATTTATGGTACCAAAATATTGATAACAACAATTTTGGTGGAGTGAAGTCCCCAATAACTGTCATTTAAATTGCATAAGTGGGCCAGGATTAAATATTTGCATTTTGCTCACTGTAAAGAACATAGAGAAAATATACAAAATATTCAAATAGATACTTTGACAGTTTACCTATTTATGTTCTTCAGACTTTTCTTCTTGTTGTTTGGTTGGCCTTGTGTTGTTTGGGGTTTTTTCCTACTGAATCGTACTCTCTATTTCCTTACAGTTCTCAGAGCCTTCCAGTCTTTCTGCTGTCTACAGGAGATCAGACTGTTCAGAGGTCTATTAGTCTAACACTTGTTTTGATGTCCTTTCCTTATTTTACTCCCTTGCCCTCCTTTAGCATCCACTACAGAAAATACTTTTGTCATAGGCCACAGGAAAATGTGATGATAAGCATTTGATTACTGACTTCTCTCTAGCAATAATGCATTTAGTGTGAAGTATTTATTAGAAGGAAATGAAAGATTCAGGCTTTTTGAGGAACGGTAGCCAGCTTTCAAGATTAACTGACAAGAAAATATATTGTACACTACTAATGGGAGATGTGTCCCATACTGCTGCTATTGAAGCTGCCACACAAAATAATGAAATATTCTGCAAAACATGCCTACAAGGTAATTTATACAGAACCAACACATGTCATACTGTTGGAAGTGAGTGACCTATGCTGTTCTGCTTTGCTCCACAACCTCATTAGTTATGGTGGCTGTGGGGAGCTCTATGGACAGGTGTCCTGGGACTCTGTGATGGAGAGGAGAGGGGTCACAAAGCCAGACCCGTGCTGACTGCTGTCCAAGACTATTGCGGGGCACATTTTTAAAGTTCCATGAAAGTTCCCATATATAATTGCCACAGTTAACACGCAATCCCTGCTCCGAAGGCTGCCCCCAGCCAAGATGTGAAGGGGAATGACCTGTGCTGCATCTCACAGGCTGAGCAGCTCCCTGCAGTGGCAGTGGAGGACAAACCCAGAGCTACTGGGATGTGTCAGTGTATTGCTCCCCATTCCCTGCTAGCCAGGAACTGACATGCCCCTCTTTATATCCTCATTGCCATGTCAATACTAGCCTGAAAACGGCTCACCCGGCAGAACAAAAGACCCTGTCTCTGTCACAGAAGAATTTTCTCACTCCCTTTTTCCCTCTCTTTGATCTTGAATGGCAAAAGGAGGATATGATAAGCTGAGGACAGAGAACCTACCTTGTGACAGGCACTACATCACAGGGGACAGTGTACTGCCACCAACAGTCAACATCTAAGCACTAAGCAGGAAATTTCTAAATCTAATCCTAACTTTTCTGTTACTCACCATTTACTTATCTCTCCCAGTGCTTGTAATCTCCAAAAGCATGCTGGTTGCCAGCAGCTTGAGACCAAGGACGTGAAAATAAAGAAAATTTAGCAGGAAGAAAGCTTTGATGAAATGGAAATAAAATCAAGTCCAAATCAACTTTAATCTATCATTAAAGAAGTACAGGATTAAATTTAGAGATTATGGAAACACTCATGAGAACTGGGCTGAACAATTGCTATAAATGAAACCCTCTCTTTCTTCTCTTAGCACGTTGGCAAACAACTTGATAAAGAAAAACGCAATACTGATCAAAGTACATGTGTAACTAATTACCTGGTTTTACATCCTTCCTCCCCTCTGTGCAGGCATTAATGATGAGCATGAAATACAGGAGTGAGAGCAGATCAAAAGAACATTACCTGAATGTGCATGAATCTCTTATATCCTCCCTTTCCTCCCAAGACGACACTTCTCATCTCTCTTCTGATTTTAGATGCTATTTCACATCTGTTATTCTTTTTTGTCTCCTTTTGGTTTGACAGGACTGCACTGCACATATTGGGGATGTGAACCAATGATTACTTCAGTGTGACATGTTCACTTGATTTTAGCTATCCAAGCTTGCAAAATTTGACCAGCAAGTCTAAATTTCATTCAAAACGAGGACCAAGTTTTCTGTTAGATTGCAATTCAAGACCTCTATCTCAGTTTGAATCTGGCAGCCTCGTGAGCCTAGGAGATATTGGAATGACTTTCTGATCCTGTGTGGGTTTTTTCTTCCCTTTGTGCAAGCAGCAGAACTCCCATGAGAATATCCATCTTTATGACAATGTCTCTATCTCCTCCTGTAACACTGTTAAAGAATGATTTTTCTTGTGGGATTTCAGCTTCTTTCAAACTGTAATCAACAACAACCCACTTCCCCCATCAAAAACCCACATAAAACACACAATAGGAAAAAGCATGTGGTGCATATTCCTTAAATTCATGATGGAAATAATATAAAATCTCTCATGCTGCCTAACATCAGCATGTGCTCTCCCAGTTTATTTCACTTTCTCCTGCTATTTTCCTCTCTCTCTGCTTCCTAGGTAGACCAGTCAGTCTTTTAGGCAGCATATTATCCACAGGGCATATCCAAGGAGCACTCAGATCAGCATTTAAAGCACTTGCTCATTCTGAAAAACCCTGAAACTCCTCTTTTCTAGGCACTCCAAACCAAGATCCCTACTCGTTTTGTTTTCCAGTCCATACAGCTTCATTTCCAGAACCTTTCTAATGCCGCTGCTGTTGTTTGGATTTAGCTTTTCCAAACACAAATCTGTGCTTTGGTTCCTGCACAGAGCCCCTTTGTTTCTGTTAATCCCAGCACAATCGCTCTAATACATTTGTTTTTATCACAGAACCTCCCTGCAACAGAAGATCCTGGTCGTGTTGCCTCTATTAACTAAGAATAACTGTTGATGAAATTACATCCTCAAGGCCTCTTTCATTAGTTTCTTTTGAACTTCTGAATGCTTTCCCAGGGATTTGATTGCTTTTAGATTGGCACTTCCTAACAAGGCTTTTGATGTAAACTTACATGCCACTGTTACT
The DNA here is from genome assembly GCF_027887145.1 of Ammospiza caudacuta. Taxonomy (NCBI): domain Eukaryota; kingdom Metazoa; phylum Chordata; class Aves; order Passeriformes; family Passerellidae; genus Ammospiza; species Ammospiza caudacuta. Next base: position 83,576,036 of record NC_080632.1, on the reverse strand, counting down.
ATGACAATGGTGTTATGCTGCAGCAGCATTAATTGGAATTTTGATTATTTCCTTGGCTCGGAACACTCTGTGTTTTAATAACTGGTTCAGCTGTGCTTCAGATCCATGCTGCAAGGCAAAACTGAAATCTTTGAGTCAAGAGAGCTACTGAAGAGTAATAGATGGAAGATGGAAGTGACATCATAACACCAACAATATTCCTCTCTATTGTTTATGTGATTCATGAAAATTAGTCATTGTATAGAAAAGATGGACATTTTCTCCCAGGCTAGGAAATTATTACATAACTCTCCGTATTCTTATACCCAGATTAATTTTCTTTCAGATGTTGGAAATTATGAAAAAGGTTAAATGTGGATTCCCCTAAAACACAGTATAATATGTTCATGTTTGACCAGGAGTGTGCAGGGGGGGCTTTGCAGAGGCATCAGTTATCACCATTGCCACCTTTTAAACATTCCGCATTCTTCAGAATTTCAAGGTGTGGCATATAACAAGGCAAGGCATAAATGTTTGATGAGAAATATTTAACTTTTCCTGTCCCAGCTTTGTATAAAATCCCAATTAGATATTGTCAAGGGACAGAAATTAAATGTATCACAAAATTAATTAATCAAGGGACAGAAATGAAATGTATCACAAAATTAATTAATCTCATTCAGTCCTCTTTATTACCAAAATTAGTCCCTAGTTTTACCTCTCAACAATTCATCATATTTTGGCTACAGGTATGTGTGTGTGCATATGTACACATACATCCTTCTTTATTGAAGCCAACCTGGGCAGCTTTTAGGCCCAATTCAGTACCTTTTAAATTCATTGTATACAAGTTTTCAATTCCTTCTGTTATTTATTTATTTATTTGTTTGTTTTATTTTTATTCCCATATTTCAGCCAATATCCTACAAGAAATTTCAGTCTAATTCCTGAAGAGGAAATGCATCTGGACCAGAAAGAAGTTATTTCCCCACAAAGGTTTTCAGCCAAATTGCACAGACTCTATTTTTTTTTTTTTTTTTCTGTTTCTTTGTTTTCTTTGTTTGTTTGGGGTTAATTTCTGGGGTTTTTGTGATTTTTTTTTTTAAGTAATGGAAAATATCAATGAGAAATTCTTAAATTTTTGAGATTTTTCCATCTCTGATAATGCAAAAGGAAAGCTTTAAAGCCAGTTTGCCCAATTCAGCTCAGCCTTGCACCATTACAATAAGAGGCTGGCCTTTGGAAGCTTGTCTCAGAGGCATAAAACCAATCTTATAAACTCCCCACCTACAGAACCTATGGCCACAATTCTGTTCAGTGCTTTTTTATCCACAATTAAAAAGCTCTTAGCAGCCCAGTCACCAGAACTTACTGATGTCAACACGACCAATAAAACAAACCACAACACAAAAGTATAATGTTATAAAATCTTTTACCTCCTAAGCGAAATCTAAATACATGGGATTTTTTTTTTTCCTCTTTCTTTTTTTTTTTTTTTCTTTTTTCTTTGTGTTGCACAGCACATTCCTATATTACTGCAGACAAGTAGGGATGCATATCTCCAAGAAATCGATGGGAGCTGTCTTGAGTGGTTTGATCAATGACTGCCCCCGCCCATTTCAGCCTGGACATTCATCTCCTGTTGTTCTTCAGACAGTTTACAGATTAATAATGAAGCATAAAACCAAGTTAGTGGTAACATATGGGGGGGGGGGAGATGCAAACCTGAATATCTCACATTAAGGGCACTCTACGCCACCCATCCATCAGACTGGCTTGCAATGCAACATCTGTGTAGTTTCTGGTGTCTCCTCACAAACACCCACAAATAAAGAAATACAGCTGCTTCATAAGAATCCCTCTATTTTACTTATGAAAATGAAACCACTAGCCTTTTAAAGTGCAAATGCAATTGGTCTGATTCTCCCATCAATCAGACAAAGTAAATCAGAAGTCGCTATATCGAATCAAGAATCTATGATGATTTACATTGGTTATTAAAAGTAATTACTCTATGTCAAGTCCAAAACAGCTTTTTTTTCCTTTTTTTTCCGGTTTTTAGCTTTTGAGGCTTTTTCCAAGACACAGGATCAATAATACTACTGGGAAGAAAGCAGATTATTCAGGGTGGTGAGAAAAATACCCTGCTAAGATCACCTGTGTTAATTCTATGAATATGGTATGACCTCATCTGGGACAATAAATTTAAACTTTATTCTGCGGAGTCTCAGGCTATTCTAGCTAGATGGCCACCTATTTTGCTTTATTCATTGATTTTACCTAAAAAGGGTCTAGAAACTATAAGATAAGCCCTGTTTTTCTCTCCTTAAAATAAAAATAGGGAGAAGCTACCAATCTGTGACTCCTTTAACTTCCATACTATCTTTGTGTTCCCACATCAGCTGTTTGTTTTGGCTATCAAATTCACAAGTTTTGCAAGCAAGGTCATGTGTGCCAAGCCTTCCTCAAAAGCAGCTGAAACACTATAGCCACACAGCAGATGATAATGAAGACAAGAATAAACATTTAAAAATTCTTCATTTCACCTCCAAAATCAAAATTAGAAATAGGAAAACTGAGGAGGTCACTAACAACAGCAAATTATTTTAAGACTTTTTTCAGAAGAGCTACTCATTCTTTTTAATATACACAATTTGTATGAAAAAATATGGTTGGAGTCTTAAGCAAAAAAGATAAAATCAATCTAGCAGCATTAAAAAAATAAAAAATACTTAAAAATCTCCATTTTTGCATATTCTGTTGCCTGCTAAGGTTATATTTTTGTTTAATTTGAAATTGTTGTCATGGTAAAGGTATTCCAGGTTATGCAGTAAAAGGAATATGGACAGTTTTCTAGTTATCTACAAATAGACCAATTATCCTAACTTATTTTTAAATATTTTATTTTATTTCTCAAAAATTCACTAAAATCTGTGGGTATTGACAAGTGGGAGAGGGAAAGAAGAAACAGACATTTTCTCTTAAAAAAAATGTGCATGAGCTTGGTGCTTAATTTGCCTTGCCTTTTCATCTTCCTGACAAAGTTAATAAACTTCAGTAAGAATTCATAAGTGAATCAGAATTTGTTAAACATGTGCAAGCAACCAAGGAAAAGGTGGGCACCAAGAATCCTCACAAAAAGTTGTGCAAATAGCCAGAGCAAAACACAGCAGCCCACAGTGAACAACCCAACAAAGACTTAATCCCCTCAAACCCATGAATTGATCCCCCTTAAAGATTCTGAGATTCAAATTGTGGTTATTTAGGGGATTATATGCAGATTTTGGCTCAGTGTTTATGTTGGCCTCCCTGTTTCAATAATGCAGGGTGAATGTCATCAGCAAAATTCGCAGTCAAATGCAGACATAATAATTGCAAAGAAGCTTTTGACAAGATTAGTTGCCTTGCAGGACCTCTGTGGGAGATTCACCATCCTATCAAGTCCAGCCTTTCACCAATCTCCAGGCTGCCAACCAGACCAGAGCACTGCTGCCATAAAAAAAATCTGTGCTGTCTCTCTACAGGGACTCTGTTGGAGGAATTTCAGCTTAAAACCAAATAAAATAAAAAAGAAAGAGAAAAAAATATAACACCCTCTATTCCAAAAAGATGAAGGGGGAAAATAGGCCAGGCTGGATAGGGAAAAGTGATATCAAAGGTTTCAAATTTTTATGATATGGTATAAGAAAAATTGCATAGGAACCCACTCTCTGTTTTTTGAAGATTAAATAATTTGTATTTGTCATTTTGGTTAAATATCTTGTGTTACTAGTTCTGCATCCTGTTGTGGGTGTTATAAATGGCCCCAGGTAGTTTGTGGTTACTGAACAGGGGAGAGCAGAGTGAGTTGCTTGTTTGGGGTTATTTTCTGGGGTTTTGGTGTTTTTTTAAAGCAATGGAAAATCAGAACCATGATCAGAGCCAAGCCTTTCCATAGCATGGTGTTCTGGCCATGCTTCATTGCACTTCACAAAGTTTTGGGATGCTTTTGTAACACAAAGACACAACTTCTCTCCTTTGCTTAACAGCAACAGCATTTAAACAACCATTATCAAAACCAAATGTAACAGAAAATAAACAGCTATCAGTTTAAAACCTTTGAAACTGTGATATATAAATTTACTATCACATTTAAAGTATTCTTTTCATTTACTGGTTTAACTTAAGAAAAGAAAATATAATCACACCTGCTGAGAAATCCTATTGCAGTACCCAGCAGAGCTAGTCCAAATGTGATTTCATGAGATTGTCCATCAAAAGAAGTTAAGATCACAATCCAAAACCATGTGTGAATGGTCAACAGCATCAATGAGCAATTAACAAGGAAGAATCCTCACATATCTCCATATTTTCAGCTGAATTGTCTGATTTTTTAATTTTTTTTTTTTTAATTTGTAAATTTGAGTTGGAACCCCAAGTAGAAACACTGATGGCATTTCCCTAGTTCATAACAGGAAGTGTTTTGACTGAAATTTTTTATTGTATTCTGGCTTTTCTTGTCAGCCACATGTCCCCTTTTGTAGAGGGAAAAAAAAGAAAAGGACCTAATTAAATGGATATTTAAGAGTGTGATTTTTTTAAATTGTGCAAAGTGATGTGAATATGTCAAGACTACAGAAGAATCTGCTTCCTATCCTGGGTGAAGTTAGGATGAAATATGCCATAGGAAAGAAAAATTCTGCATCCCAGAGGCTTTATAATTCTGTGAAGTCTCATGGAAGAGAATTGTATTGAGAATGCTGTTTTCTGTCATTTGGATTTACAGACCAAAGGGAAGAAAATAATCCCCTGGTTGTTTTATCCTTTCTTTTCACTGAATTGAATAAAAACATAGCCTTTTTCTTGCTGTAGCTGCCAAATCAGTTCCGCCACACTTTATATATATTAACCTTTTCCTATTTTGCTCATGTTGAATGTCTGTGAGAGATATTCCAAAGAGACTGATGAAGAACGGAGGAAATATCTGGCTTGTGATCCTAACTGCAGCTATATGAAAGATATAACAATCACCAGTAAGACAAAATAGCACCAACGATTCAGAAATATCTGAAGATAATCAAAGTGGGCTGATAAAATTGAGTCCACAGCTGAGAAATGTACTAGAATTGCTCAATATGTTAATCTTCAAATCAGTACAAGCAAGAAAAGGTTGCAGAAAATTCCCTAAATTTCAGGAAAGCACTTACTACGAGTTTCCACAATTTTCACATTGAAGATCTGAAATGGAAATATGTAAATTTAGACAAAACAAAAAGAAATGAAGGGGGGGTAAAAGAAGGGTAGTTAAAACAATGTGTAAATTAAATTGAGAGAGTTGCACTTTAGTTAGGTGCATTTTTTTCTTGAAGACTGCTTTTTTTTCAGAAAATCTGAAACTTTTTAGTATTGCTAGTTTGCATAGTTTGCATCTGATACAATCAGACACATCATTAAATGTTTTCTATATCTGGTACTGTTGTGGGTTTTGTACAAAGACCTAGAAAAATAGATCTCCATCTTCCAATAAATGGAAACAGTTCAGACTACATTGGAAAGCTTTGTCTGTAAAATTCAGAGTCAGTTGGAGTGTGCTGCACCAGCAGCTTTACTGTCTTGTTAGTGCTTTGTTCACCTGTCAGTGTTATTGGGAATAATGAAGGGTGAATTCCTGAAGTGCCAGTGCCAGGTCAGGAGAAGACTCCTCAAGGCTACTGAACCATAAAGACCCAATTCCAATATTTGGCAGCTGCTGTTGTTGGTCTTTATGGTTTAGAAACTGAGTCTAAATATGTTTTTCTTCAAACTTGTTTTGTTCCCTTCCCTCTTGTTTTTGGTTCATTAATATTACAGAGGATGAGTTATTAGGGAAATACTTCTGAGAAGTTCTGGCTTCTCCAAACCATTACTTCTCCATCTATTTTTCTAATAGTTATTAATTTTGCTGAATTTGTACAGCTTGTACAAAGTGTAAAACATTACTTGGATTGTGATGGGATAGGAAAATTCAAATAAATAGTGGAGACAACTTGTAAGAGGCATTCATGGCTTTTCTCTTATCTATTACCATGGTTTACCTTGTATCAGACTGTAGATTATTGCAACTATTTACTAGGGCAGATAGTAAACTTTGACTCTAATAGCACCTGACTTACAGTACATCACATGAATTGGTTTCTGTTATCTGATGTTTTATATTTATGGAGGAGGTAAAGCAGAACAGATGTCTAACTCCACCATTTTTCTGTGTATAATACACTACATATATTTTTGTTCTCTCATGTTCCCAATGGGAAAAAAAAAACCTAAAAAACTAAATGTCTTCATGGAAATATAACCAAATTTTCAACACTGAATATAAGTTAAATTGCTTAATATATGTTTGGTCTGTCTAGTCTGGTCAGTGTCTTGTCTGGCACAATTTCTGGGCTTATTTTAACAAGCTGGCTTTGGTTAACAGAGTTTTTCAATTCACCATAATTTATTAAGAGTCCCAATAAACTTGGTTCTGTTCTTGATTATCTCTCTGAAAATGCTAGCTTAAATTTAGCCTTGTTTAAATAGCACTAAATCAATGAGAGATCAATGTTGAATATAGCACTGCCTCTTGGAGAGACTTTGATCAATGGAGCATTTGGTTGGTTTTATCTGATTGAGACTTGGTCTGAGACTAGACAATTACAGGAAAATAACTCCTTGAAAGTTAATATATTTTCCTTTTCCTTTACTGTGTGTTCTGACTACAGTGCAAGGGACTTGTGACAAATGCTGTATAATATATGTTACAAAATACTTGCAAAATATATGGTCGTTGATTGTTTCCATAGGCTGCAACATATTTCTTTTTCAGGGCCCACATCAATATATCTCTGTGTCTGGGAGGACAGAGGAAACTGGGAATGTTAATGCTATCCCTGGCTGGTTTTTTTGCCATATCTTGACTAGGGGAGCCCTGTCAGCTTTTAAATTGCCCTGTAGGCCCCCCAAATGTCAGCATATGAAACCCACAATTTCAATGTCTAAAAAAAAAATATTTAAAGGTAACTGAGCATGCCCTTACAAGCTACATATTCTATAAAATCAGTATTTCTCTGAGATGTTTAGAGATTAATTTACATCTCACGAGCACTTTAGGCGCATTCAAGCAAAGGAAGAGAGGTGCTGTCAGAGACCAGGGCTTCATAGCCCATGGAGGTGGGGAAGGGTCTAGAGAGTAAATTCTATGATCTGCAGCTGAGGGAGCTGGGAAGGGGCTGAGCCTGGAGCAAAGGAGGCTCAGGGGGGCCCTTGTGGCTCTGCACAGCTCCTGACAGGAGGGGACAGCCGGGGGGGTCGGGCTGTGCTCCCTGGGAGCACAGCAGAGAACAAGGGGAAACAGCCTCAAGCTGCACCAGGGAAGATTCAGGCTGGAAATCAGGAGGAATTTCTTCATGGAAAGGGTGGTTGAACACTGCAGGAGGCTGCCCAGGTGCTGGATTCCACATCCTTGGAGGTGTCCAAGGAATGACTGCACATGGCACTTAGTGCTGTGGGCAAAGTGACAAGGTGGGGAGCAGTCACAGGTTGGACTCGATGGTCTCAGAGTTCTTTTCCTACCTAAATGATTCTGGGATTCTGTATTGACAGAAAGCTTCTTTCTCCCTGGAGATTTCTAATCCCATAAATCATGGAAAGTTGAATTTCCAATCTACAATCCAGCAGCACAGTAGAAGGACTCCTGACAAGGACATAAAGAGTAGTCATTTAAACCATGTTTGTTTTGCGTTTTTTTCACACACCCTAATCCATGTGGTCCTAGTCCTTTGTGTAGCTGTACTGAAGAAACAACTACTTACAATTTATGGCAGACAGTTTAGAAATAATTCTTCAGGGCAGACTGTAGTTACACAAACTCCAGATTAGCCACTGTGAAGAACAACTCCCCTGCTAGGCCTCAAAAGGGTAATCCTTGCTTATCCCACTTCCATGTCACAGAATGACAACACTGCCTGAGGCAGTCATGGACTCATTAAGGTTGGAAAAGTTCTGTAATATCATTGAGTACAACCATTAACCCAGCACTGCCAAGGCCACCACTAAACCATTTCCCAAGAGCTACATCCATCTTTTCCAGGGCCCACATCAATATATCTCTGTGTCTGTGAGGATGGAGGAAACTGGGAATGTTAATGCTATCCCTGGCTGTAGTTTTTGCCATATCTTGACTAGGGGACCCTACACATCCACAGGACTTTTAAATACCTCCAAGGATAGTGATTCCACAACTGCCCTGGGTAACCTGCTCCAACGCTTGACAAACTTTTCAGTGAGAAAAATTTTACAGGTATGCAATCAAATCTATCCTGATGCAGCTTGAGGCCATTTCCTCTTGTCCTGTTCCCTGGGATCAGAACCTGACCCCCACCTGATTGCACCCTCCTGTCAGGGAGTTGTGCAGAGCCAGAAGGTCCCCCCGATCCTCTTTTTCTCCAGGATGAACAATCCCAGTTCCTTAAACTGCTTCTCATCAGACCAGTGTCCCATGCCCTTCTCTGGACATGCTCCAGGAACTCCATGTCTTTTGTGAAGTGAGTGGCCCAAAACTGAACACAGGATTCAAGAAGTGATTTCACTTTTGCATCAGACAGAGAATGAACTACTAATCAGATTTCCATACTGCAGTTTTGCAGGATCCTATACTATGCATTTTCCACAGCGCCACTGTGGTGAGATGTTCAGCTTACTATCAGCAGGAATCTCAGAGCTCCTGTAAAACCACTGAGTTCCCTTTCTGGAAATAGCCCATGTTTTTTATTGTCTGTGAGATATCTTCTACATTTTTAGCATTGTTTCATAATTTCAAACTCTCTCTGCACGTTCAATTACCAATTTATCCCTTATGAAATGGTAGAATCCTCATTAACCATGATTTTCAGAAATTCACTCTAGAAGTCAGTAGTCCTTTTATCTGCATCTGCATTTTTCCAGTTCTATCTCAACAATTCTAGTGTTAGATCATTGTAATGTAAACATTTTTCTTCATTTCCTGGTGTCCGCTCTTAAGTACTTTGAGGACACTGCTTGTGTTCTCCATGGAAATAAACCTCAAAAGGTAACTTTAAAAAGTACAATTTAGTGCATTCTCCATGGAAAAAAACCTCAAAAGGTAACTTTAAAAAGTACAATTTATTGTATTTAAAAAATAGAAATATGGTCAAAAATCACAGAAAAATCCCCAAAGAAGTGACTCCCAAAAGCTCTTCTGTGAATAGACATCCTGGTTTAATTGACAGCAGGAAAATTTAAGGTTGTTTAATAAACTTCATTCCTCCAGCCGTGCTCAGCCCAGAAGTCAACACAGACTTTGTTTGCAAGGATCAGCTCATGGTGAGCAGTTAACCCTTGGAGCCTGCAGAGTTCTGCACTGTCCTGAAACGCTCCCCTTCCCTGTGTGACAATCTGTTATAGCCCAGTGCCATCACCAGCTGGCAGGTAATTTTCCTGTGGAAGACTTTTTCTTCCCAGTAAGCGCTGTCGTGGTAATATTCCACCCCAGCCATGTAGTTAAAAGAAATTGAAAGGAATAGTCATTTCCCGAGGATGCCTCAACCCACCCAGAGACAGGCGGGTGAGAGGGGATAAATCGCTTTTGGAGGCACTTTCATCTCTTTGCCAATTAGAAATTAGACTACACACCGGACTTTTATGTGCATAAAGCTTTTTGGGATAAATCTTACTCCAAACATTTGAGTTCTGCGACAGGCAATTCCAGTAACAATAACTATAAGGTTGCCTGAGATAGAGATACATTGGGAAACCAGATATTGTTGCTCACAGATCATGGGGAAAGAAAGAGAGGAACACGGAACACGGCCAGATTTAACTTTTACACATAATGAACTTATAGAAGGAAAGACACGAGAATCAAACTCTCATTTAGGATTAAGGAACAAAGACACAGTTTGAATCTCCAGGATGTGGACAGACAAAGTGTAACACCATTGATCAAATAAGTCGTGTAGCTGGCCATGGGTATTTAGAGTAAATCCCCAGTCACCAGCATCCCACCTTTTAGAATAGCCTAGCTGGGATCCAGCGGAAGGCATTATCTGTGGGTTTAATTTTACTGCTGCATCAGGAGCTTTTGAAAAATATGCTTTCAATAGTCCTACAATTCATTGTAGATCATGAAAAAAAAAAAGTACATTTCAAATAAAAAAAAAAAAAACAGGACAGACTCTAACAAAAATAGCAATGAATTCTCTTCCACACAAAGGAGAAGAAAAATTAAATTGTTGAATGTTTCATGAAATGCCTTGTGGCAAAATACCTGACATCATTACCATTAGTAAGTAAATTCTAACTTTTGCCTTTGTCCTAGTTTTACCTATAGTGTTTGGATGTCAATCCACGAACATGGGACCAAAAGTAGGTAGTGTTTCCTTTCCTGTGACTGTTGTCAGGCATGGAGTCTTCCATTCTAAACCTTATTTCAGGTTTAAATTCTTATATTGATGTATGTGTATATTTAGTTACTATGTAGATGCTTATATATGTCTGCTTCAGTTCAAAGCTCAGGTTCTGAATTTATGGTGATTAATTATTCATGTTCCTTCACTCTAATTATCTATTTCAGTTACAATGTAACTAAGATGACTGCTGTGTATTTAAGTCATCTTGAAATCCCATTGGGATCTTGATTTGGTTTGTTCCATTTCCTTAACCTTTCTCTTCTCCAGAGATGTTGTTTCTCATTGACCAGCTGGAATACTGCTGGATTCCTTAGGAGAGAATTCTTCCCCCAAATCTTGCCCTGTTTTCAGCCACCTTTGAAGCTGATTACAACTGTGGCCCATTGTACCAAGGTCAGAGCACAATGCTTGCTTGGCTCCAACTCAAGGGAAGATGAAAAATATGTCTGAGCAAAATAAGGATTAGTCTTAAATAACTATTGCATACAATGAATGGTGCTTCCAGACAGCATCATTAGTCCACACAAGGAGTGGAAGAGATGTAGCTGACAAACAAACACATTAATCTGCCTTGGTTATAAGACTACCTTTCCTATTTTTAATTAGTATGAGACCTCCACCTCTGCAGTTCATCAAGGTGCACTGTGGTTGATTCATGCTTTTTGTCCCTTCTCACAATAAGGAGAGAATTATGTTCATAATGATTTTGCATTTGACAAGGACCATGAAAGTCTAGCTGGGTATCAAGACAGCTTGATGTATCAAGCTTGATGTATCTAGCTTGATGTATCAAGACAGTTGTGCTGTTCACACTTGCTTATAGACCAACATTTTCATTGGAAATATTATTTATATGAAATATAAATGACATTTTTTCAGTTTTCACTTTTGCAGTCCTCATGTCTCATCCAAGGAAAAGTAAAGAGCAATTAATTCTTTTCATGGTTAATTATAAGTTTCTAAAATTTGCAGCATGAATACTGTGGGACATGCCTTATTCTACCAAAAAAATTTTACCAAAGAAATTTTCCCAAGGTACTGCAGGAGATGATGCACTATATACACAATGAAACTCATTAAATGTCACATTTTGCTGCAGAAGTCCATTCATTAAAATGTCCTGGTTTAGATATGAGATTTAATGGAATTTCTCTATAAACCTCAGCCTCCTTATCTTTTTCGTGTTACTTTCTGATGTGCTTCATTGTCAGTTAGAAGAAGGTAAATACATAAGCGATGATGTGACAATTTCAGTACAATGCACTGAGTTTATTATCACAGTTTTGAGGAAATCTGCTTTGAGTGTAGGACAAAGAAGCCACTTTTGTTTCATTCACAAGAGAGAAAATGCAAAACTTACAGAATATAAAGGCTTTAGATGATGATAAGCAAGAAAACTAAGATAACAGCTTGAAAAACATGGGGGGAAAATAAAAAGTGGGATTATTGCATTATTCTGCAATAGGTGCTGAGCAGTCAGATTCTCTTCTCACAGTTAGGTCTTGTTCTCACTGAGGTACCAGTAATTTGGCCTAAGCAATGAAGGCTTTAATATTAAGCACTGGCACTTCATCTTATAGTCAGGTAGCAAAGAAAAATCATTGAATCATTGTCTTCCTGTAAAGCATACTGGGGAAAAAAGGATTAAGAGCCATAGTTTAAATTATAAGATTGAAATAGTCTTGAAAATGCAAACATGTGCTGGCAGAAAGACAGATTTAAAGCAAACAGTCAGATTTAAAGCAGAAAGACAGATTTAAATCAGACAGATCTCTGTCTGATTTTAGAGGTTTGACAAAATTTGATGTAAGACAAGATCTCCATTCTTTACCATGTAATGTCTCAATAATTCCTGCTTTGTTTTTCTTAGTATAAAACTCTATCATTTACTGCCCTGGCTTCAAAACCACAAAGTTTTAGCCAAACCTTTTCTTCAGGTTTGATTCACAGATGTCTAAACATTTTTCTGCTGGAATTATTGTTTTGAAGGGGAACAAAACACAAGTAGGAGAAAAAAACTGAATGTTTAATTTTCATCCTGACTACAGTTTCAGTGTTCAACATTTTTTACTGCTATTTTGAGTGCTGGGAAAAGGACAAATTGGCTGAAAGTAAATATTCATGTGCCATTGAACATACAAAAAATTCAAGGTATTCAATGTGAATTCACATGGAACTATGAAAACAACATTTCCCTCCTCTTTTTCATGCTGTAACTGCAGAAGAGGAATTCCTTTTGGAGTGTTATTAGTCAGCATAAAAATGTCCCTTATTAAAAAAAAAATAAATTAAGAAACAGAGAGAAATGAATATCCAGCAGTATCAGCCTGAAAGCAAAATGAAAGCAGCTGTGTCAACTCTGAAGGTCTGACTGAGTTTGTACATGACATTTTATATCTTATTTCAGACTGACTGGAGTATACGCCTTGGGAATACACAAAATTAGAGCCTTGTTTTAGCAGTCTTATTAGGGCAAAATTATCTTTGAAACTGAGTAAAGAGAGAGATAAGATTTACAGGGCCCAGACTTAAAAAAAAGGAATCAGATGTGTAAGGATTGATTTATAGTATCCAAACTCATAGTATTATCTTGTCAGCAGACACCAAAACCAGTTCCAACAGGGACAGCATTAGAACTCAAGGGGAAGGACTGGAATAATTGATCCCATCTGTTAGCATCCCAATCACTAGCAATGATCAGCTCAGGGCTGTCTTGAACAGATCAAATAGATTTTCAAAGAGTGACTGTTAACAGCAATCTGTTTAGAGAGATGTAAAAATTTAGGTCCATTGGAGATATCTTGTACTTCCAGCACTCTGTAAAGCCAGAACAAAAAGTTTAAAACTTATCTCAATGCTCCCATGTGTTACTTACATTGCCCAGAACTTCAGGGCTGCAGTACAAGGAGTCTGGCAGATGGTCAGTACATGAAAATAAAAGTGTTGAATTTTACTCAAGCAAAACAAAAGTAACACATTTCCATTCCTAATCCAGGAAGAATTATGATGCATGTGGGAAACAATTATTAGTTTTGATAAAGAAATTGTATCAGTTTCCCAGATAATCTCATTGTACATGTGTGACGGTGTTCACAAAGGTTGCAGGTGAAGAGAGAGGCGAGAATGCTGATCTCATGTTCAGAAGGCTTGATTTATTATTTTATGATATATATATACTACATTATAACTATACTAAAAAGAAATAGAAGGAAAAGTTCTCAGAAGGCTAGCTAAGCTAAGAATAGAAAAGAATGAATAACAAAGATCTGTCTCTCGGTAGAGAATGAGTTCCAGCTCTGCTGTGAGTGGTCAGTAAATCCAAACATCCACAGGAGACCAATCATGCATCCACCTGATGCATTCCACAGCAGCAGATAACCATTGTTTACACTTTGTTGCTGAAACTTCTCAGCTTCAGCAGGAAAAATCCTAACGAAAGGATTTTAATGAAAAGGTGTCTGTGACACACGTGTTTTTTTGTTTGAGGTTTTTTGAGAAAGAAATTTAAGAATCATTTAAGGTTTGTTAGAAGGGACCACATTGGGTTCACTTGTTCCCACCTCCCTGCTCCAGCAGGACCATCCCAGAGCACAGGGTTGTGTCCAGAGGTGTCTGGAATATCCCCAGTGAGGGATTCTCCATCCCCTCTCTGCACAAACTGTCCCAGTGCTCTGTCACTGCCCAGGACAGAAGTTCTCCCTCATGTCCAGGGGGAATTTCCTGGGCTCAGGCCCTGCCCGTGGCTCTGGAGCCATTGCTGGGCCCCAGAGCAGAGCCTGGGCCCTGCTCTGCCCCTCCCTGCACACAGGGACACCCAGGGATGGGGTTCCCTCTCAGCTGGGGCTCCTCTCCAGGCTAAGCAGCCCCAGCTCCCTCAGCACTCCTGGATGCATCTCATAAGGGAAAATGGACTTGTGGGTGTTGTGTTTGCCTGGGTGCTCCCTGATCCTGTCCTCCTTGACCTAGGGAAGATCTTCCTCCCAAGATTCCTTTGCCCTGCTCTCCTGTGTCAGAGATCCCTGGGGCCTGCTCTTGTCAATGAAGACCAATCTCTGCTTTCTCTGTCCCCTCTCTTACCAGGGTACCCTCTCCTTTTACTAATGATCCCACATTACACCTTGTTTTGTTTTTGTTATTGATGTATTTAGAAACCCTTTTGAGTTATCCTTGACAGCCTTGGCCAGATTTAATTCTTTTTCGGCCTTGGCTCATCTAGAAGGAGAGCTGGGAACACTAGTGCTAGTGCTAGTGTATGCAAATCCGACAAAAAGAATTTAAGCAGTAAAGTGCTTAAAAAATAAGGGCATGAACTTAAGTAACAGGAAAGTTGGGCTCCCAGAGAGTTTTGCAGAGAAAATTCTAGGCACAGAAGATAAGTTATATCCTAAGAGGGACTGTGACAAAGACTTTCCTGAAACTGCCTGATAGCAACTACTCACTACAAGTGAAGATGAAGACGCAGAAGGATTACAGAATTGTTTAGGCTAGTGTCATAGGTTGACAAGGAAGTGAATTTTTTGGGAAGTTATAGCCAAACCAATCAGTGGTCAGGTTTCTCTGGCAAACCTTTGGTCCTAGAGGACAAAAGTTCATCAAGCCCCGCCATTAACTCAGCATCACTGTGTTCACCATCCTTAGGTGCCACATCCATATCTTTAAATTCCTCCAGGGATGGTGACTTCACCATTACTCAGGGCAGCCTGTTCCAATGCTGGACAATCTTTTCCATTAATATTTTTTTTCCCCCTAATATCATAATTAAAGCTCCCCTGACACACCTTCAGGTAATTTCCTCTTATCAGACAGAGACAGGGAAAGCAGAAGCCTGGGTTTTATTAGTATAAATACCATTCCTGTGCTTAAGTTAATATTGCCATTTTGTAGCAACTACATCATCACCTAAAAGTCCAAACTCCAGGTTATATGCAGGACTAAATTCTCATGAAGACCCATGACAACTTTATGCTTTGTGCATTCATAGGTGAAGTTATAAATGTTAAATAACCATCTGACCCATTAGAAAAGTAAAACTATCTATCATCAGAATTCCTCCTGGCTGCAGTGTCTCCTTCAGAGCTCCATGAAGCTGAGGACACGAGTGCCTTGTGTGCTCCCTGGGGACATAAAGAGCATCCCACTCTCATCATGAAAGCAAAACTCTTCCTTATTAGCTTACATCTCTGTCACAACACACTGATCAATCTTTTGGTGTGACACTTTCAGCCAGCACAGAACAAAGACTACAAATGCCATCAAAACACAACATAGAGCAGCAAAAACCTTTGTTTTGGGGGAAAATACCTGCAAAGTGACCAGAAAAACCCCACAGCAAGAAAACAGAGAACCATCAGTGCCATCCCCTCCTGCACCCCTTGTCCTGTTCTGGTGTTCACACACACAAAGATGATCACAGGCAGCTGGCACATAAAAAAATTGACACTGGCATTCACCATATTTTTTGAAATGTATTCTGAGTGCTGTTTAAATTTTAACCTATGGTTAAAATCAGACAGTTTTGCACATCTCAGTTGCCATATTTGCTCTCCCAAAATTGCCAATTCTAACAAGTAGACTTGGAAATTATTTTACATGGGATAACTGCCCTGTAGAGGAGGGAAACAGGGGTACTTCAGCTTTCCTTAGGGTGAAACCTTGGTGAAACCCTCTTACTTGATTAAACGCCCCCACTCATGGAACAGGAATAATCAGCATGTCTAATGCTGTGCTATTTCATGCAGATCTTCCAAATTCATGTTTCATTTTGCAAATTTTTACCTGTGTTTTTTAACTCCCTGGCTGGATGTACAGCAGACTGATAACAAAAAAAAAAAAAATAAAAATTAAAAAACCCCAAACAAACAAAGAAAAAAAAAAAAACAAAAAAGAAAAAAAATGAAAAAGATAAAAAAACCCCAACAAATCACAAACAAAAAAAAAAAAAAAAAAACCAAGAAAAAAGAAGTAGATGAGAGATTGTCTTTTATGCTGCAGAAACTCATTGCTATAGAACATACCATACATGCTTCTAAATGCATCGATTTTGACCTACCTAATTATTGAACAAACTGGGCCTTTGGCATTGCTGAGCAAACCTAACCCAGGGAAACTCCAGTCCTGAGAGGGCAAGGGAGCTTTGCTTTGTCCACATTTCCTGCTGGGCACCCCAGACAAGGAGCCTGGCAGATGCTCAGAGCTGTCCACCCTGGCATCCCCTGCCAGCTCTGCTCAGCACATCCCCTTTGTGGGCTGCTCCCTTTGGGGTGGCTGATCCATCACTGTGCACAGAGCAGGAATCCAAGGGTAGGATTTGTCTTATCTCATTTGAGCTATCTAAAGGTTAGAGATCTAAATCTGAGCTGGTCACCCTGGGCTCTTTTGTTTTTTTGTCAGTGCAGAGAAATAGGACAGAGGGATGAGTCTCTGGAGATGTTTATCTCCTAGTGGTGTGAATCACCATTTATATAAAGCCCCTTCTGTGATGTTAGAGATCAAGTTTATGCTCTATTGTGTTATAGCTAATTCTCATACCAAAGCACCTAATAAGTCTCAGGAATGACCCGTGACCGTGGTATGACTACAGCTCTCTGCTTTATTCAAAGTGGATCCTTTGTAGTTTCTCTTGATGTAAATTTCCTCTGTTTTTAACATGAATTTGAGTCCAAGACAGAGAAATGGTCACTATTTATATGTCAAATGGTATTTCTAAGGCTTACTTATTTAAAAAAAATATTTTAAACCTTTCAGAATTTCATATTTTCACACAAACTTCACATATAAAAAATTGAGACATTCTAGAGACTCAAAAGAAATAATTTTAAAATAAAAAACAGAGCTGATCAGTAAAATGTATCCTATTCCCTTGTATTCTTCTTTCTTAGGCAGTTTTTCAATACAGAATTTTCTTCTATAATGTTTTGAATGGGATAAAAGAGGTTAAAAACCAAAGCAAAGTAAAATCTCACAATATTAAATTCTAATGAATGCAAAGACCTTGAAAACATCAGTGGCTCTGCAAGCCAAGTGCTGATCCCTTTGATAGAATATGCAGGAATAAAATGGTTAGTAGCTGAAATGCTGTGGCACAGTAATAATTGCTTTGCACCTGTAATTCTATCTCTCATTTCCCTATTTTTTGTTTTGATGCTTTTGTTTATCACAGTCATATTCCAGTGTCTTCATTTGTAGTCC
Source organism: Ammospiza caudacuta (assembly GCF_027887145.1). Classification (NCBI taxonomy): domain Eukaryota; kingdom Metazoa; phylum Chordata; class Aves; order Passeriformes; family Passerellidae; genus Ammospiza; species Ammospiza caudacuta. Next base: position 83,558,442 of record NC_080632.1, on the reverse strand, counting down.
ATTTCTGCAAAATAAAGCATGCTGAATGCTGAAAGACACAAAAGACCATGATGATAAATTAAACAATATTTCTTTCCCAGACTATTTTCTTTTTCCTAAGCAGAAAAGCATTTTCTCTTCTTCGTCTTTCTTTTCCTTCTTTTTTGTCTTTAATTAATTCCTGTGTGGAATCCCAGGGTTTGTTCCTATCTCATTATATAAAAGCTTGACAACTTTTGGCAATTGTTAACATTATTATTTTACCATCACTGCTATTATTTTGCCATCACTGTTATTATTAGGATTCAAATCAAATTTTGTAAATTAATAAGCTTGTATGGAACTTATCTGAATGCAAACCAAATTATAATTAAGGTTTGGAAAATTTGCATTTCTGCTCTGCATGGCAGGAAGGCAGTTTTTCCACACAAGTCATGAACAGAAATTGTTATGAAGAACAAAGGGAGATGTCAGCTACTGTTCTTAGTGAGGACTAAATTTCGACTGAACCAGTGAAGTTAAAGGCACAAAAAATTGGTGGGTTGAGGAAACAAAAGAAGGTTGAAGAAGAAAAGGGAAAAAATTCACACCTCCAGACTAAGTGCACATTCAGATTTTCATGGACAGATGACTTAAATTAAGGCATCTGTGCCTGTTGTCCTGAATGCTTATGATCTTTGCTGGTCATTATAGCTCACAGCCAAAAGCTATAAATGCTTTTTATGAAACATTTATAACTTCAGGGACCCTGGTCAGGACCTGCAGACAGGACCCTGATGGAGGCAAAGTTGTCACCAAGAAAAGGGAAACAAAGGGAACGTTGGAGCAAGTGACAAAAGGAGAAAGAAAAGACGATTTGGAGATGTTTCAGCCAGGACGTATCTCCTGTGCTGCTGACACAATGCAGGAGGAGGGGGAGGATGAAGAGGACAAGGAGGAGGAGGATGAGGAGGGGGAAGAGGAGGATGAAGCTGTCATTGAAGGTGAACATCCCAGCAGCAGAGCAACAGTGGGATGACTGCTCATCTTCTGCTGAGAAGAATCACACAATGTCAATTAGTGACCACTTTATGATGGCTTCTTACACACTGATTACACTCAGGACCAGTAATTGGAAGTTTAGGCTGTGTCTTTAATGAAGGATGCTCCTTCATCATGAAGAAAAACATCTCAGCCTTCACTTCACCACATTATCTTCTGATGCTATTATTTATACTTCACATATATAACATGTTGATAGTTAATTTTTTTGTCTTCAAATTACTGGAAATGTTTCTAAGTGATCAGCACTGCTTAGGCAAATTATAGGTGTACTCCTTTTGCACTTAATATTTCAGGCAACCAAGTTCGCACTGTTTTCTGTATTTTTTCTTCCATTTACCCCTACTTTTCAGCAAACCTCTTCACTTTAATCTGTGATTTAAAAATAAATAGCTTGTTCTCTTTTCTACCAAAATATAATGTTGATAGATCAGCATTCCCAAATCATTTACAGCCATCAGTGTCACTTCTAAAGTGGTTGCAAGAGTTATTGAAAAGTCTTCTGCAGTAACTGTAGAGCTCCCATTTGACTATTCAGATGATGACTGAAAGAATTAAATTTTAGTTTCTTCAATCACTGAATTTAACATTAAACTCTGTCACATAAGACATTATGAGCTACACAGCACTTTTCATGATGAAATAAAGGCTTAATGTTGTTGCTAAAATGTATACACACTCAAAGAAGCAGAAAAAACAAACTTAGAGAAAGGACCCAGCAATGAAGAGGGCTTACAGAAAAGGTTATGAGACAAGGAGAAGGAGCACATTAATTAGATGGGGAGCAATAAAAAAAAGAAAAAATAGTAAAGAATAAGAGACGAACTGCGGTGCAAATATTCTTGAGCATCGTTACAGCCAGCACACACACAGACAGCAAGAAAGAGCTACCACAATTTCCAAATATTTACTCAATAGGTCAACCACCAAGCATACCCCAGGCCACCCTTAAATGGTGAAAATCATTAGCACTGTGTAATGACTCCCCCTTCCAGGAGACCCCCTAATAGTGTTGTAACACCTAAGCATAGCGCCACTTTAACTCATCTTCAGAAAGAACAAAAAGAATTTTTTACTTTACTTTTCAGAAATCTTTGATAGAAATTTTCTGGAGCCTTTTCTCTTCTTGCTTTGGTGCACCTGGATGTTTAAATCAATAATCGACTCAGTAATAGAGAACAAAGTTAAGTAATTTGTGCCTAACTTTTTGTAAATAAGGGCAGAATTGCTATAGTAACAGCAGAAGGCACTCAGTCACTGTGACAAAAATGTGGCAACCTGATAGCAGAGGCTAATGAGGGTGTTCAATTTCAGCTGAATTTCATTAAACTCAGCTTCTCCTCACTGCAAGACAGGAGGGAGGGAGCGAAGAGAAAGGGAGGAGTGGCCACTCAGGCAAAGACTAGCCTAACATTCACCTTAATTTAGAAGTGAAATTTGTTTGAAAAAGATAGGAAAGGCTAAAAAATGTGAGAAGAACACAGCAAACAACAACACAAAACAAAGACAAAACAAAAGTGTTTTTGTATTGTGGCTTGTTGAAAACAAGAAAAGTTCCATGCCTAAACTATAATTTCCTTCAATTCCTCTGTATCTTCTTTCTGATGAAATGACTGGGATTTATTATCATCAGAAATGGACTCTTAAATCAGGAAAAGGCTTAGAGGACTGAGTTTGGAGTCCATAATTATTGAAAATAACACCGCTGAGGTAAAGGGGCCCGTATGCACTTCAGAGAGTGAGGAGCACCAGGCAGCACTTGGGAGTCACAAAGGAGGAGGAGGACACGTTGTTCATCTTGGAGACATCCTTGAAGGCATTCCCCTGACAATGCCTTGCAACTCCTTCTGAAAATCAGACTGATTTGCCAGCAATGATGATGATGATGATGATAATAATAATAATAATAATAATAATAATAATAATAGTAATGATGATGATGATGATGATGATGAGGTTTAGGTGTGTGAGCTGGAGCACTGAGGTTTGTCACTTTGGGCATAAAGAGCTTTAGGAGAGGATTATACACAAAAGCAGTCAAAAGTGCTTTGTTGTCTCCAGCTATAAAATACTTAGAAGAAACAAAGCGTTGCCATTAAGAATGCATTTTCTTTGACCATTGTTGAAGTAGAGGAAAAGAAATAACAGTCCAAGTCACCCTGTTGCAATTACCTGGGCGATGTGCTTTAAAACCCACTCCAGGTGTGTCCCGTTCCTAGAGCTACCGAAAGTGGGAGGTTGTCACCTGGATTTATGAGCCTGCCTATTACAAAACATTTATGGGTAACCATAACTGATGGTCCCTAAAGGAAGTTAAAAGTGATATTTAGCTTAAGTAGTCTGTCCCTGCTCTCTGCTGAAATGCAAGCATTGCTTTGTAGCTTCAGGCCATGAAAGAATAGAAATGCATGACATGGAAAATTCCTATACATCCTTTTCGGTTTTTTTTCTTCTTTCTTTGTCTTTTCATTTTTTTTTTTTTTTTTGTATTCTTAGGAGAATTCATCTTTCAGTCATGCTCAGTGTCATTTTTCACAACTGAGTAGCTTTAGACTAGTTATAAGAAATGCTCTTTCAGGCTATAAAAATGAATGATACTTCAGGGACTATTCTTTTTTCTTGGGTGGAAAGGAGGGGTGGGAATAGCATCCAAGCCCTCTGATATCACCCAAGGTTGAAGGTCAGGTGTAATTTGTATATTTTAGATTTTTAGCCAAAAAAAAAGTTGTATTTCCAAGAAGTTGGAATGAAAAATTAGAAGAAAACTATTACTGTGTTGAAAGATATAAAGTCACAAATAATGTTTGTGGGGAAAAAGAAGAATCTTTTATATTTAGATGGGTTTTGTTTCTATCTTTGAAACTCTTTGTAAATACCACATGAACTATTCAATGAAAAAAATTAAATACCAATTCAGACTATAAAATAACGTCCTATTTTAAAATATGATCAGCCATTACTTTAGAGGGTAAGATAACAGAAATCTAGAAAAACAGTGTTTTTCTAGAGAGGAGCTGTGAGAACTTGGGGGCTGGATGGGGCAAAAAGACAACACCTATTTTTCTAGAGTTATGAGAAATCATGTTCAGTTAGGGCTGTGTATAAATACTTCAGTTTCTCATTCGAATGTATTTTTCCATTGACTTCAGGCTAAGAAGGGAAACAACACATGTTTTCACAGAAGATCATTTATGAGTAAGAAAATGCCTGAATTAGGAGGTTTCAGCTCTCTGATGTTGTCAGTCACATCATGGAGATAAGTTAATGACAAAACTGCTCACTCTGTACGCCTCTGGCAATACACGAGGATCATTGGACCTGGTCTGAATCTGATTCAGGTGTTTTAGGATCTGGAATCATTCCTCTCTTGTATCCACTGTAAAAAGTCCTTTGGGCTATTAAAGCAGGAAGATTAAAGTTAAGGAAGATCAATCATGAGTGAGCTAATATTAATTCTAAATTGGCTCTAGTTTTATCTTTGACAAAGTGGCAAGAACAGAGTGCTTGCACAGCTTTCCCTGTTTAGAGGCTGGTTTGTGGTGTTCAGATTGACACCTTGTTTGGATTTGGGTTTTTATTCCCTATTCAGGATTTTTTTGTCTGTTTGTTTCATTTTAGCGAGCACAAAGGAAATTCAAGGCTCTTGATTGCTGGATACTCCCTTTACCCTGGGGAGCCCTCCTATGAATGAGGAAATTCATTATTGCTAAAAGGGTTGGTGTTGTAAACACTCCATCACCATAATGAGGGATGTACAGCCTCCTCCCCAGCACTTCCTACATGAGCTTAGATAGCACTAAATATGTGTTTTATGGTAGTTAGTGTAATGCAAGGGAGAAAATGTACTTCATCCTATGATGTGACATCAGCTTCCCCCAGTGACCTTGGCTGAATACCTTGGGACCTGGCACTGGTTTTTTGCCTGAGACCCAGTTAGTGCCCTGGGTTTCAGCTCAGGTGGAAAACAAAATCACAGGTAGGGACAAAGGTTTGTGCCCCCAGCTCTGCAGCAGGGCAGAATACTGGTATTTCAAAGTGTCTGTATGCACCATGCCTTATTGATAAGGTACAGCTGAGGGAAAGTCCTGTGTCTGCTGTTGGAGTATCCCTGGTGTGCAATAAAGTACTTGTAAAACACAATAAAGTATTTGAAAAAGTATTTTCAATGCCTATATTTCAGGGAATCATGGAATCATTAAGGTTGGAAAAAACTTCTAAGATTATCAAGTCCAACTCTTAACCCAGCACTGTCAAACCCACCACTAAACCATGTCCTGAAGTGTAACGTCCAAGCTGTGGTGAACATTTCTAGGGATGATGATTCCACCACTGCCCTGGGCAGCCTATGCCAGTGCTTCATAACCCAAGTGAAGAAATTTTCCCTGTTATCCAACCTTAACCTCTCTGGGTGACCCTTGATTCCATTCCATCTGCTCCTGTCCCTGTTCTCGGGAGCATAGCCCGACCCCCCCAGCTGTCCCCTCCTGTCAGGAGCTGTGCAGAGCCACAAGGGCCCCCCTGAGCCTCCTTTGCTCCAGGCTCAGCCCCTGCCCAGCTCCCTCAGCCTCTCCTGGGGCTCCAGCCCCTTCCCAGCTCCGTTCCCTGTCCTGGACACGCTCCAGCCCCTCGGTGTCTCTCTTGTGCTGAGGGCCCAGAGCTGTCCCCAGCACTGGAGCTGCCTCAGCAGGGCCGGCACAGGGACAGGCCCTGCCCTGGGGCTGTGTCACAGCCAGGCTGGGACAGCCCAGGGGCCATTGGCCTCCTGCCCCCCTGGGCACCCTGGGCTCGTGTCCAGCCCCTGGCACCAGCACCCCCAGGGCCTTTCCCAAAGGGCCTTTCCAGCCCCTCGGTGTCTCTCTTGTGCTGAGGGCCCAGAGCTGTCCCCAGCACTGGAGCTGCCTCAGCAGGGCCGGCACAGGGACAGGCCCTGCCCTGGGGCTGTGTCACAGCCAGGCTGGGACAGCCCAGGGGCCATTGGCCTCCTGCCCCCCTGGGCACCCTGGGCTCCTGTCCAGCCCCTGGCACCAGCACCCCCAGGGCCATTGGTTGGGCTCAAACTCAGCCATGAGGAAGATGATGATCCACAGCACCTCCTCTCTTTCAGGGATCTGGGGGATTGATTTGATTTGATCTGATCTGATTATTTTATTGTTACCATCCCCTCTTTGCCCTGCCCATCCCTTTAGCCCAATTTGGCCACTTCCTCTGTGCTTTCAATTATTGACACAGAAAGACCATTCCACACAAGGAAGTGAGGTGGTCTTTAAACCACAGCTACAAAAAGATGTTACAAGGCCTGGAAAGGAAAGCTGACAGGAACAGCAGTTTCAACAGGCAGAGATGCCTTCCTGATGGCGTTTGTAAGCAAGAGTGAAAATATCTCATGGTGAATGATAACAGAAAAAGAAGACCAAGAAATAACAGGGAGTTTATAGTGTTATGTGCAACCACTTGATTTTGCTTCCAACAGAAAGGATTGCTCCTCTGGTTTTGTTTTCAGATCTGATGATAATGACTGTCACTATTACACAGTGTCCCATTTTCTTTTAATAACTGCAAAAACATAAAGAGATTTATTTTACAGCATTGATAAATCCTTGAGAAAATGAAAACACAATTAACCTGCGCTGGTTAATCTCTTATACATCTTAATTCAGTAAATTTTCCTTCCTCAGAATGAGCTTGACCCTTGCATAATAGCCAGTGATTGCAAGGCCTGTGATGAAGAGATAGACAGATACTTTCAGAGAGAGATAAGTGAATCCTGGAGAGCTGGAGAATTTGTAAATTCAATTCAACGCTGAACCTTTCACCTAGCGCTCAAAAACCTTCCTGTTAATGTAAAAAATTATTTTCACAAATGAGAATGTACACCCCTAAAAAAATCCAGCATATTTTTAGCTAGAAATAAACAGAAGCACAGCCTGTCTCCAGCTCTCATTCACAGCTTCTTTATTCTGCCTTAATGCAAATGACAATCAGGTCTTAGGCATTTATCTTCCATGCAGCTCATGCTGTGTCTCTCTGGTTTTTTTTTCCCCTCTTCCCCTCTTTTTAACCTTGTTTCTAATGGATTTTCTTTACCCTTTTATGCACTGGTGGAGATAAATCAGGACTGAACTTGGACCTGGTCTTCTGCTGTATAGATGATGATTTGTATCATGCAAACGGGACAAAATCCCTTGGAGAAATAGGTAATGTCAGTCAGGAATATAAATAGGAATTTTCTCCAGAAGGTGACTGGACTAAGACTATAATTTTCCAAATAGTGTGCTTGTCCTGAAACAGAATATGTATAATCAGATCATGAAACATAATAGCTTTTATAAGATCATTTTAATGGTTTTTTGTTTGTATGATTTGAGATGTGCACTCCTAAAAACCGCTCTGAGAAAGGAAATAATAAAAGGTATCATTAGAAATGTATTGCTGCAAGTGCTTCCTGCAAGATATATCCAGATAATTTATATTATAAACCCATGAAATTTTGTAGTACTGTAGTTACATTAATCAAAATTACCAGAATAGCAATTTAAAAGTGTATATTACACAGAATCACACACAAAATGGGTCAGGCTGGAAGGGACCCAGTGGATCATCTGGTCCCACCTCACTGATCCAGCTGGGTCATCCCAGAGTACAGGACTGTATCCAGATGGTTCTGGAATATCTCCTGTGAGGAAAACTCCACAGTCTCTGGTCTCTGCTCCATCTGTGGCCACCCACACATTAAAGATGTTTTCCCTCATAGTCAGGTGAAATGTCCTTTCTAAAAAAGCATTTAAACTTCTGCTTGCCCCTAACACAGGTACTTAAATGTTTTTGCAGAGCAACAAAAATCTGAGTTTTGGATCTTCTCTCCAGTCTGGCCCACAGCTTCCCAGCTTCCCTCTAATGCTTCTGGAATACAAATTGCATCATACACTTAAAATACTTCAGCTGATGCAGTTTCAGTGTCTCCTGCAGTGTTTGTCTGGAACAAAACTTCAGCTTTCAAATCCTCCTGTAAAATGAAGGATGGCTTAGACAGACTGAAAAGCATGGGTAGAATTCCAGCCTCCTGTGGTGTGGTACTTTTCTAACAGCTTCAAATCAGCTCTTATGAGAGGCTTAGAGAAGCTGGAAGTGCAAGTGCTTAAATATATATGTAATATACCACAGAGTCATAAAATATTCTGATTTGAAAGGGACACACAGGGACCACTGAAGTCCAGCTCCTGATTCTGCACATGACCACCCCAAGAATATATCTATAGATGTCCTTGTGTGTGTGTGCATGGATAGATAGATAGATAGATTGATTGATTGATTGATAGATGATAGATAGATAGATAGATAGATAGATAGATATGTGTATGTATAGAGACAGAGAGAGAGAGAGAGAGAAATATATAGATATGTATTTTAGGTTCCAGGGCTAAGAAATCATAATTTGAGGGAAAATTTCTCCTTTTGGAAGCATAGGTTGACTTGCAGATGTAATATTCTACATCTACAGCAACAGTTCACAGACAGTCTACAAAATATTTGCTGCAACCTTCAGGCTTTCCAAGTTTTCCCTACAGCTATTTCCTTATTCTCTTTTGTCTGGTCTAATCTTCTTCTTTTCCATACACGTGAGGTGCAGACATTGCCTTAATCCTCGTGCCTCCCTCAGAATAATCCATTTTCACGCCCCCAGCTTGTATTGGTAGTGACCCAGACCTGGGGAACACTTGAGATCTTGAATGAAATCTTGATTGTTTTTTGTCAAGGCTGAGAATTGCCTTGTTCAAACAGGCACTGGACTAAGAGGTGATGGGAAAAAAATAATCTGGAATCTGTGATTCAGGCACTGGGCTAGGAGGTGATGGGAAAGAAAATCTAAGCTAGAGAGGGGTTTAATGACCAATGTTGTGGCCTGGTGGAGAATTGCCTCAGTTTTGGAGGCACATCCACGGTGGGGGGGAGGCTCTTGGTGGTTCCCCTGACCTTGCACTGACAGCCCATGTTTCCGGCAAAGAAGTAATCCCACAGCTGCCCATCTTCTGTAAAGCAGGTTGAAATGTTGTTTTATGCTCTGCTGTTGGCGGGAAGGGATGGCCCCTGCTGAGTGATGGGTGTCACTGGGGGCTGCACGGGGTCCCCAGGCCTGGGCTGCCTGTCCCTGCGCTGGGCTCAATGGCAGAGTGACAGGCCCTTAACAAGAACAGCTGCAGCAGGCAGCAGTCTAATAAAAGTAATCCTATTTACAGCCTGCCTCGAGATGTCCCTGTGAGTTGAAAAGTTCACCTCTGGCAGTTTCCTGGGCTTGTCACCTTTCCTGCCATTTCCTTTGCATGTAGCTCAAAGGCGCGGGGGTTTTATTGAATGGGAAATAGAAATGATAAATGAAAAAAAAAAAAATACAAACTAAAGCACGTTCCTGAGTATGGCAGGAGTCCCATCTCCAGGAGTTCAGCGGCAGCACATTTTTGTCTCCCTGTCAGAGAGACAAAGCCATTCTTATAAGCCTAATCTACAATATCACATATCCTTTTTATGTGGCTGATATTATTATCTCCTATCCATGGGCATTCAATCCTAACTTAATTAACTTGGCAAGCAGAAGCATTGTGCTGTCTCACAGTCAGTGTCTGTTATGCTCTCAAACCATCCTACCCAGCTGGGTATCAAGACTTTTTACCTGCCTGCACTTACTTTTGATCTGTGTGGCACACAATAAATCCAGTCAGCAACCCCAGAGAGCCTTGCTCTATATCATCACTTTGAGGAATGGACAGATCACCTTTTCTTCAGTTTTTTTCTTCATTCTTTTTTGTAAAATTAAAAGCCTTCTGTGCTCACCAGATGAACTCGAATAAAGTCTTATTTTTTCACTCTTTGACTGAACACCCCCTTAGAAGATCATAACTTAGGGAATATTAATAACTGCTGGAATGGCACATTAATATTCACACAGCAGTAGATTCAAGTTTCAATTATGTAGCAGTAAAAAATAGAAAAAGAGAAGAATCTGGTCTGACATAGTTTGGCACTCTAATGTGAATGTGAAAGACATTGGGATGGATTGACAAGATTTTTAATTATAGAATATAGGCACCCTGAACCTGACCTTCTTTTTGAAGATTGAATGATTTCCAAGAAACAGCATCTTCTCTTCCATCTGTGTTTGTTCATCCTTGTTGCATTCTGATCTGTCACATTTTAAATGGAGAGAGAGAAGTGCTAAAGTATTACAACCATCCTAGTCTGGGAGACTAAAATGATAAAAAGTGGAGTCTCCTAGGCTATAGCAATTTAAGAAAAGACCCTTGATAGATTAAGAAACCTTGTTACTAAATCACTTTGTATTTTTAGTTGATAAATTTCTACTAAATTTTTGGATATTTTTAAAAAACTCTAATGGAAAAATTGTTCCACTGTCTCCCACCCCCATTCAAAAACCAAAACCAAAACCAACAACAAAAAAAAAAAAAAGCCCCCCCTCCAAAAAAAAAAAAATAAACCAAACCAAAAAATCTTCAATGAAGACACTTAAGCAACCAAAATATGGCAATGGTTGTTTAAAGTAAAAATTTTCAATTGCAATACCTGCCACTATTACCATACATAAAAATTACAGCCAAAGTAAATGCTATGTAAAATTTAGATGGTTTGCTTCAGAAAAATTGATAATTTTTGCTATAAAATCAAAAATAATAAAAATTTTTCAATTTTTTAATTAGGAATGTACTTGTGGCTATATAAACATACATCAAAGTATTGTCATCAGAATCCCTTCAATAGCAGCACAAAGAACCAATGACATGATCTTCCTTGTGGCATCTCTTTTGAACAGTCACTACTTAAACCTGAAGGTCTTATTTCAGGAGAGAAAGAGGAAGGGCTGGAGAAATCTCAACAGCTGTCAAGAGGGAGGGGAAGAATTTATATTAAAATCTTCTGTGGGGTTTTGTTAGGGGACAAATTAAAATCAATACTTTTCATTCTCTGTAGGTAATGATAGCTTTGCCTCACAGATTAATTAACATTAAAAAACAAGAGCCACTTTTCTTTTTAGTCATTTTTGCAGGAAACGTGTATTGAATTTTAAGTGAAAATGAAGGGCTATGTTTAGATACAGAGCTACTTAGAGATGTTAAGTTGTGCTTGGTAAATCTACATCTAATTGTGGGAAGCAGAAGAGAAAAGTCAGTCTGTCTTCCTAAGAGCTCATTATAAAAATTGCTCTTTAAACTTTTAACACCACAACAGTTTTCCAAACTGAACTTAACTTTTATGTGTTCAGAATTTGACACGAAGATGTACATGTAACCTTTCAAATTATAACCACTAATTCCTGAAATGAAATAATTTGATTTTAAAGCTCAAATAAAATTTCAGATATCCCAATACCCATCTGATGTAAGCCAGGCATTTCTTTAAGGTTCTTTCAGTGTCAGTTAGAGATACAAGTTCTTCTAAATATTAAAAACAAGAGTGGTCTTGTGAAGAATTGGAGAACTCTCATTTTGTTGAAAGACTAAAATAGGGCACATGTGTGCAAAAAGCATAAATAAAATGTGATTGAAATAGTGTACTCAAAACTGGTCTATTCTAATAAAAATGAATTTGAACCAAACTCCAGACAAAAAACCATTCACACATCTGTCACTTTGGAATTTATGCATTAAAAATGCAGTCGATCAAACTGTCCTGATAGCAACAAATTTATGTAAAGTGACACTTACCAACTTCTAAGAGACCTTTATCTTTGTTACAGCACCTATTGGCTGATAACTACAAATTGGGATGTGTGTTTTGAGTTCACTGGGGATCTTACCACTCATGTCTTCCACCTAAACTGAAATGAACTGGGAATATACCCAGACAACATTGCTATAACTGAAACTGAAGCTGGTCCTTTTTAATTTTACCCGTCTGAAAAATTCACTTATTCCTGAAATTTATTTTTTCAGAAACACATGCAATTTTTTTTTAATTGTTTGAAACTACGGACCAAATCATCTTGGTTGTATTTACCTCAAGGTGTCCAGACAAAGTAGTTGTTTATGTTTCTTTCAGCAGTGGATACTGAAATATAAATGTTGTCAAACTCACTTGCTCCTATTCTAATACATACGTCTGAGGCCACAAGAAACATCTTGAAGGTCTTGGTAGCTCTCATTTGAGGGTGCTCAGAACCTGAGTAGTGACCTTTGGTCGCATTTAAAGGGTGGCTCAGTGCATGTCTGTTCACAGTGAGCTCTGCAAGTGTCCATTTCCCTCTTCAGGTTTTGGGGTTTTTTGTGATAACACCTGTGTTGCTCCTGCCAGCAATGTCCAATCCAGAAGTTTTGTCAAATGATGCTAAGCATGAATCTGTGACAAAGTAAATCCTGCTCTCATAGTAGGATTTACTTCCTATCTCTTGAAGATATTGTTGAAATCTCTCCCCTTCTTTAACCTTCAGTTGAGGTGATTCTTACTTAGATGTACAAGTTAGGTGAGGAAGGCAATAATCTGTAGGAGCTTTTGGTTGGAATCCTTCATGTGTGCCTAATTTGGAGGATGGGAGCAGGACAGAGGCTCCTAAAACCAGATGAATGAAGGAATTTTTTTTTTTTTTTTCACCTATATCTCTCAGCTGGAGTAAGATGCCGTTTCAGTTAACTTGGTTTAGCTTGTAGCCTGAAGAGAAAAGAAGACAAGTAGTTCAATAAAGCTGCTCCTTTCCATTCAGCCAACCTGAAAACCAATCCCACAGCCAATTCCTGCAGATTTCTCCCCAGATCTGTGTTGTACTGGGATGTCACATCTGTCCCAGCTCACATCTCTGCAGCAGATAGAGGGAAAGCTGGACTTGGTCATCACAGACCTGGAACTAGAGGCAATTTCCAAACACACCAGGCAGTTCCACCACACTCCCTGCTCTAAGTTGAACCAAACTGCAGGCAAAAAGCCATTCTGCTCCAAGTTAGCTGTGCATGAGCTTCTGGGGGTGCACAGGTTGTGCAGTTGTGAGATGCTTCCCTCTCTTTGCCTTGATCTGTGATAAAGACCTGCCCCAGGGATCTTGGAAATGTTCATCACACTACAACTCACCATGCTGCCTACACCTGAGAAAGCCCAGAGGGTGCTGGATTAGGGCCCAGCAGCCAACAGGGAAGCCCTGAATTTGACTGTCATTGCCTCATACCAGTGGGGACATGCTAAGGGTGACAGCTGATTTCCTACAGCATTCTGCATTTAATTTTTTTTCCTAGTAAGAAACAAAGCAAAAAATACTCCCTATTTGTTCATATTCCCCCAAACAATAGCTGGTAGGGTTTTCTTTGGCTCACAGATTTCTCCTTACAGCCACGGTTTTCACCCACACAAAACTTTAGAAGTGAAAAGAAGAAAATGCAAAGAAGGAAGCTCAACTCGGCTGCAGTAGCATCTAATACAGTAATGATCTAGTCTCTCCCTTGCTGCACTGGAGAAAATTAGTGTCATGGTGATGAAATCCAGCTATATCATAATTTCAAGTGATGCACTAGTAACCATGGCAACAAGGTATTCCCTTCCAGTAAATGCCTGTAATGGTGCTTTTAAGATTGTACATCAAAGCCAAAGCATGGCGGTGAATCACCCTGGAGCAAGTACTGACTTCAAAGCAAAGAGGTCAGAACAATGGGTTATCCATAAACAGAAAATAATTCTTTTCCAATTTGCAAGTTTTCTTTATGAGACGCTCTGAAATAAAATCTGGAGCAATATAGTGGATTTTTCACTATATTTGTGTGCTCTGGGATTACTACAGCAGCTCCTACGGTCTCCTGGCTTCCTACACAGCTTCTGCTGCTCTCCACGGGCTGGTGATCATTGCTGTGTCTCTGAGCTCTGCAGCAGGCAACGTGAATTCCTCTGAAAAGGAGGCATGCCAAACTTACAGGAATGAAGGCTTCTAGTCTGGTTAGGTATTCTGCTGCACTAGTGAAATTTCAGCCGCAAATTGGAAAGCTAGGTGGTGAAAATGGATGCAGAAGAGAAGAAAAACCAGTCCTTAAAATGGCTTTGAAATAAAAAAAAACCAAAAATATGGTCATGCCTGAGGGATATTAATGTGTTTCAAGGAATATTAAAGCTAATAATAATGAATCATGGAACCATTAAGGTTGGGAAAGACCTCTAAGTCTCCAACCACCAACCCAGAACTGCCAAGCTGACCACTAAACCATGTCTCTAAGTGCCACCTTTTAAATGCCTCCAGAAAGGGTGATTCTACCCTGCTCTGTTCCAGTGCTTGACCACACTAATAGGAAAGGAATTTTACCTGTTATCCAACCTTAACCTCCCCTGGCTCAGCCTGAGGCCGTTCCCTCTGCTCCTGTCCCTGTTCCCTGGAGCACAGCCCGACCCCCCGGCTGTCCCCTCCTGTCAGGAGCTGTGCAGAGCCACAAGGGCCCCCCTGAGCCTCCTTTGCTCCAGGCTCAGCCCCTGCCCAGCTCCCTCAGCCTCTCCTGGGGCTCCAGCCCCTTCCCAGCTCCCTCAGCCACTTTTCAGACCTGTGCTCCAGAGCTTTCCCCAGCTTTGTTACCCTCCTCTGGACATGTTACCCTCCTCCATCCATCAGTGAGGCCAGCTATCTTTCCCAAAAACTGGAGCTCCATGTTTTACCTTTGTAAGATGATTTCTGTTAAATACCACTTCAAAACTTAATTTTCCCTGAAATGTTTTATTTTCACTCCTATATGTTTACAATGGAGTGTCCTTTACTGCGTAGTGAGTGTTATGTCTAGGTCAGGACACTGATGCTTAGAAGGATTTTAATTAGCAGTAGCTATGGAGAATCTAATGTGCTCACATTTGGTAACATTTGGCCGAATATTGAAACACCTTACAAAGAGCTCAGAGCTTCTTTAAATTATTGAATTCCTTATATGGTAGATTGTGCAAATATAGAGATTTTTCCTTTAGCTCTGTGCATATTTCTGTGTATGTGTATATACGTGTGTGTAAGAGAAAATGTAACACAGTTCAGAGTTAGGGGCATTTGAGTAATTGAAGGAGTTTATAATTTTGATATAATGCCTTGAGCATGAATTTTAACATTTCTTCCAATGCTGATAAAAAGAAATGAAATAATTTTTGAAAATCTATAAATGTGTAGTAATAGAGGCTACTATGCTATGGACTAGGCTACTAGACTATTGGTTTCTTGTCAATCTGCTGAAGAAAGGAATTCTAAACTAGTTATGTCTTGGTAAAGGCTGTTTTCTTTCTTTGTGGTTGATCATGACACTATTCAGATCAAAGAAGGCATGATATTGAGATTTGGCATGTGTAGGAAAGTAGTCAAAAGTCATACACAAAAATGAAAGGTCAAACCAAAAAAAAAAAAGACAGTAGCAACAACAGACCTGAACATAAATCTAGATGATGAATTTAGATGATGAAAGCATTTAAAATTAAGTTAGAAAGGTGTACACCTTGTTGATGAACGTGAGATGGAACTCTCTAACAGGTACATCTTGTACAATCTCAGAAGGTCTTGAAAGTCAATGAATTCAAATGAAGTGACATGAGAAACCTGCAGCTCAAAATACATGAAGAACAAGTTCTAGGTGTTATCTATTCATTGGTCATGTCAAGCAGCTGAAATCTTTCCCTTCAGCTTTTCAGTGACATTCTTTCCTTATTTGGCTCCACTTTCATCTCTCCTTGCCACAGCCCATCTACTGCATTGCACCGATGCCAAAAGCTCAGAGTGAGGGTCCTGTTCACTGACTAATTCTATCAGGTTTCTGTGCAGTTTTTCTTGCATGTGTGTGTTTTTCTTAACTAGATGAGATGAGATGGCAATTGATTTTTTCCAAAGGTTAATACTTCTCACCGCTAAGTCGCCAAACCTATTTAAACAAAAATAAAAATAATGCACCACTCAAGCCATTCAACCAATCTTTTTCCAGATGCTAAATTACACACTGGCAACACAGAAATTCATCTTTGTAAAGCTTTCATTCAAAGCCTGTAGTGTGTTGCTCAGTACTACTCAAAATTGTTCTTGTTTTGACCATAAGAAGGCTGATAACTGTGGTCCAATAATTGTGCACTTATGTTGCTGTTTGTCTGCTTCTCATTTGAGAAACGCAGCTTAATTAGAATTCCAATTTGTTTCACAGAAAAAGCTGCCAAGCGCAAGATCTGACATTCAAAACAAAATCAATACTTTTGTAGAGCATTTAAGCATCTTGGGTAATATCACAGGACTGGAGTAATTCGTGTCGTGCAGTAAAGCTCTAATTAAAGATGCGTCAGGAGTAAAAATTGTATTTCTTCATTATTTAGCCTGTGCTTTACTGCTGGGTTCATACGAGGGTATTGATTAAATGTTCATGTTTATTATGGCTCCCCCCTCCAATCATGAGTGTGAGAAATGAAAGTTAGGGATAGATGAAAAATATTCTCCGCTTGTCAGGTATCAGAGACACTCAAGGTCAGATGCAGATAAGGAGAAGCAAGGAAATGGAAGGGTTTTGTTTAGTTTGGGTGAGCTACAGATTAATCTCTAATTTTTTTTTTCTTTTCTCCAATAAATATGTCTGAGTCAAGGGAATAAAGTATCAGTGCATTTCTTATTTGTTTAAAAAATGTTAGATCTGATGAGCTTGTAATATCTGTGTCTAAAAGTTTCTTTAGCCTATGAATTGACTCTTTAAGGTCATATTATGAAAGTTCATATGGATGCCGAGATACCTCACTCTAGATGTAAATCTATTTATCTCAGAGAAGTAATTAATGATTTAAGCCTTAATTTGATATTAACTAAAGGCAGAGACTTACAAAAGCATCATATTTGCCATCTCTGCCTTGACAAGGATATCTGCCAAAACTTAAGCACTACCACTGCAGGAGACCTTTTCAGTAACATCCTTGAAGCTCCAGCAATTAATTTGTTGTTAAAAACAGTTTCCTTGTGTTCTCTGACTGTTATTTAAACCCTATTTCTCATGTATTCTACCTTGGACATGGGGTGTTTACTATTCCTTTTCTCACTACAGCATTTTTTAACATGTTGGAAGCCAATTAACCTGTTCTTATCAAGCACTTGCTGGAGTCTTTCTCTCAGTCCTGAGTTAATACCCCTTGAGAATCTGAGCTCTATATGTTAGAGAGATCTATATGAGGTCTGTATGTTGCCAAATGGAGGTAGGCAAACCCATCACAAAAAAAAAAGTTTTGAATCTTATGTGTAATTAAGGGAGGATGGAAGAAGCTGGGTTTAAGCGTTTTGTTTCAGAAAGCTTTAAAGCCTTAATTCCATGTGACAATAAAATTCTGAAGAGGCAGAGGTAGAAATAATGCAGAAAGTAGAGTCACACAGGTCATCTTCTGGTTGTCTGTGGCTGAAAGACAAGAAATGAACAAGTAAGCCCTGAGGCTTCTTAAGTAATTTTAAAGAGGTCAGGTATCAACTTTGGAGATAAGACCATTTGATTCTAAAGGAACTGAACGGCTATTTCAGTGGGAAGAATTGAAGAGGATAAATACACTGTCAGCAGTAGAAGAGAGAAAAAAACACTAGAGTTTCTTTTCTGGGATTTCAACAGAATTGAGAGGCTGAAGTCTTACCACCTCTGGTAAACGTGGAAGAATATTGAGAGAAATAACTACAGGACAATTAGTCCTCTGCTCACTGTCTTCTACCTGTCTACACTCATATCAGAAAATAAAAAGCTGTGTCTCAGTTGTAAATAATTAAGGACCTTGTTAATAAGCCTTCACCCTGATGTCTTCTAGAATAGAACTGCATGCAATATTCCAGGAGGGAATACTGATAATACCAGAAGAGAGGAGGAGAATCCCCTCCCTCAATCAGCTGCTGATCAAAGGTCCTCTGAGATCAGCCAATTCTCTCTCTACATTTGAGATACCTGAGAATACCTCAAATGTCCTCAAGTCCCCTAAGTGTGGGCAACAAAAGGAAATCTGAAGCCAGAAATCTTAAAATCTCTGCGTGCTTGAGGAGATGCCACAGGAGAGTCAAAGGCCTGGGGAGGAGGTTAAGGTCTAATTCCAAAAGCAGTGCAGCTGTATCAGCATCACACTACAAGAATGATTGATCTTAGCTTGCAGTTACCTCTGGGTTCTTCCACTGGGGTGGACATGCAGCTGGTAGGGGAGAGATGTCAAAGAAGACTTGACAGAAATATCTAGAAACATATTTGGAATACTTGGAACAAGGAAATCTCTGGAACACATGTATTTATACATGCCCTAATGATGTTTAAAGACATGGAATACTTCAGAGATGAATCTGTACCAGTGCTAAAATAAGAGTCCTTCAAAATTCAGAAAATATTACTTAAAAAAAAATTGCACTGAAGATTTCAATAATTTCAATTTTCTGGAATTCCATTGTATTTCCTGTGTCATTTGCTCTGGAGTGACACTGCTTAAACTGGAAATTTGGACCAGGTGAGACCATCGTGATCCCTTCCAACCTGACCCATTCTGTGATTCTGGCTTTCATCAAAGTTCTGGGATCTCAATGCAAGGTTCACATGCATATTTTTTGTTCTGCAGACTCAGTGGGAGAAATCTTCCTAAGCTGTTTCCACAGTTCCTTGTTCAGTGGTGTTCTACTTCAGCATGATTTTTTTCCTAATTGGATTGGAATAAAAATGCTGAACCCAAGTATTTACACAGCTTCCATTCCATCATGGATCTTGTTTTCTTAAACTTTCCTTTTAAATATAATGATAATAAAGAGCCTAGATGAAATTTTCTTTAATATCCTTAAAGAAAGTATCCTTAATAGCTGTGTATTTAGGGAAAGTGCAGTTTTTAAGAAAGGTGCTCTATCAAAAGAGGTATCTCAGAAAAAGACAAATTTGCTTCTAAAGATAACTGGGCAAATGGTTAATAAAGACTGCTATTCTCTCAAAAGAAGAAAGAATAAAAAGTAGAATAACATTAAGATTTTCTTGCTGGAAGAGATAGAATTTAGTAATAAAATCAGAGAATATGGAGCTTTGGCAGTTTGATTTTAGGTGGGTTTTTTTTGTAAAATATGAAATTATATAAGACTGAATAACACAGAACAGCTTTCTGGAATATATTTGCTGATAATGGAAATAAGGCTGACCTATTCACTGAGGTTACACACTGAGCAGTTCTTTGCTGTATTAAAAATAACGGAGTCTTTCAGAAGTAAGCTGGTGTAGTATATGTAGGCATTCAGGTTCTGTTAGCCATTAAACTAAATAGAATACTATTTCATGCATGATTTAGCTCAGTTAGATGGAGAATGCAGCAGTGGGCTTGAAGAGGTAAAAGGTAACAGTGGAAGTTTATATAAATAAATGATTCATTTTTGTTGCGTGGCATTTATCTGTGATTGCAGATGCCTTATTAAGAGATCTTCATAGATTCCCCACTGATGTGTTCCAAAAATGTTAACAGATTGATCTGCCCTCAACGTTGGTAACACAGCTATTTGCAGCCCTGCTGGGAGGAAAGAAACAGTTATTAATTGGCCACTGATGAATGCAAATTCTTTCTTAAGTGAATTCATTGTTTCCCTGAAAACACTTGATTGGGACATCCAAACTGACAATGCACTGCATCAAATAAAAAATGTGTTTTACTTGAAGTCAGCTGTCATGTCTGAATGTCATTGATATCTCTTTTCCTTACTGATATCTCTGGAGTGTGGGATTCATTGAATGCAGGTGTAATGGGGCTGATTTGATGCTACAGGAAGGGGAAAACTTGTGCTGAACCACCTTGTGGATCTGTATGAAGCCTACTAGTTATAGGGTGAATTATCATAAATTTTATGCCCCTCACCTACATTGTGATTTTCCTCTTTATTCCAGATGCTTCCCTTCTCTACCACTGAGCTCGAGAGCATACCTGTTCTGCTCAGTGGTTATGGAATAATACATTAGTAACTTGCCATGAAGAAATTCCTAAATTTCATTCAACTTCCATGCCTAATTATTTCCTTCAGTCATATTCCTTATTATTTTCCTCTCTTCTGGTAAAAAAATAAAAAAAAAAAAAAAAAAAACAAAAAAAACACCCTTTGGATCTCTAAGTATACATGTGTTGCTTATGAATTTATGTTCATATTTAGGAGTAATTCGAACACATTCCACTTTTTTTTCTGATGGTCATGAGCTTCCATAGATGCTATGAGTGACCATAACAACCTCCCCAGCAGTTATCTTGCAAGGGGAAGGAAGCACAGTTTTTAAGACATTTTTGCACTCTCAGCTCTGCTAGAGCTATTGCATCAAGAGCATTTTGTAAAGACAGAACATATTTAAATTTAAAGTAGCTATAGGCTGGCATGTAACTCACCAGGTCAGCTGTCAGAAACTCCCCAGACTGATGAATTGAGGGGTTTAGTGTCAAGTGAGCTGTGCTACGTCCCTTTTTCTGGCATCAGTATCTAAGTTAATGGCTTAGAGTAAGGTTAGAAACACCCATGTGAATTGTACAGGCAGTTTCTGGAGGGTTAGGGACATTCAGCTGAGCCTGGAGATTTTAGTGAAAATTATGCCATGCTAATTCATTCTTTAGGGTCAGGCAAGGAGATGAGTCAAATCCACATGTAGCAATTGCTCTAAATACTCACAGGAAATCACTCCTGTGTTGAACAGCCTGGCTGCAATTTTAAAAGCACAAATAACTTTCTGGAGTTACATTCAAATAAGGCATATTGATGTTCAGCAGCAGTAAAAAGGGCTTAGCAGGAACACACTTAGAATTTCATGTGACTGACTTTGTATTATAACACTTTTAAATCATCTCAAAAACGGAATTTTGAAGTATACTATAAAGAATCCTTAACAAGAAAGCTTTAATGTATAATACATTTGATGGTATTAAAAGTAAGCTCCAGTGTCTTTCCTTGAAAGTTTAGAATATCCCAGAGAAATATTCAATATATTATGCCACCTAAAAGTTTCTCAAAGTATATCAAAACTAAGGAGCATCACAATTAACACAAATATCTCTCTTCACTATCTGACTCACAGAGACTTTTTTTTCCATTTTATAACTATTTTTACAACAGAAATCTTTATCTGAAACCTATGTCTTCTGTAGCAGAAAACTCCATGAATGTTTATATCAATCTGTTCTTAACCCTTGAAGGACTTTTCTAGTGATACATTTCTGCCCAATTAATCCTGATGCACTCCAATAGACATTGGAAATGGAAATGCCTGTGGAGAAATTGGTGTCCAATGCATCTCTTGTGTGGTTGTAAACGACTGTGTTGCTGAAATTTGTCAGCATCTTCAATATTTGTCTTTTTTTTTTTAATTCATGGATATACTTAACTGTATACTTAACTGTAACATGGATTTACAGCAAAACCCTTTCCATTCCCTTGAAAAGTTTGGCCCAGCAGCACTTTATCTTTGCATACATTGCATAAATTATTGCTTATTGGGGTTGGCAAAGGTTTGCCCTCATTTCCTTTTGTACTTGAGGCATTAACCAATCATTTAAACCAAACTCCCATCCAGCATTTATGCACCTTGCAAAGCAGCAATGCATTCCAAGGTAGTCCTACAAAGTGGAAGGAAATATGATCAGTTGGTCTTGAGAGTACATTTAAATGAGAAAAAATGAGATTTTTTTATTTCTTTAGAGAGGCTAATCCACAAATAAATGACTGCAAAAAGAGAGAAAATATTCAGTGTGTGGTTTCTGGGTAGTTGCTTGAATATGTATGAACTGTCAGCATAAGATCACTCTGTGATGGCTGAAGGAGAATGAGAAAGACAATAAGACAAGAAGAAAATGAATTTCAGAGTTTATTCAATGGTAACACCCAGAACTGTGGTGGTCCTGCAATACTAACTTTCTTATACTACTTACAGATCTGTGTGAGAGTTGTATAGGAATGGGAGATAAATTTAAATCCATTAAGAAATGTGCTCTGGAAAATGAGGAAGACCAGACTAGCAGGACATTTAAAGATCATCTATTAATCTTAATCCCTGCTATAAAGAAGAACCACTTCTGAGGCAGCAGCCTTTTATAAGGAGAGGGAAGTTTTCCAGATATCAGTAGGAGCAGACGACTGGAGACTGGATTCTGAGCAGGTGCAAATATCTAAAACATTCTCTAGACATGTTAGATGAAAAATAAATTAGTTCCAAAAAAATCAGTAAAGTAGTACAATTATTTTTAATGCTGATTACTTTGCATTCTCACAAAGGTTGCTTAAATACTTAAAGAGTATTTATTATCTGATAAATCAGTTTCATTCCCCATATTTCTGATACCATGCCTCCTTCCTTTTTTACACACCAAAGTGCCTGTAGTAACCTGTTGTGGTGTGTTGGTATGTTCTGTTTCTTCCCCCCCTTTGTTACGATGGTTCTGTCCTCCCAGTTTTCCCCACCCTAGTTTCTGTCTATTATTTAGTTGCTATGGTTGCCCTCATGTCATGTAATTTCCCCACCCTGTATCTCCTAATATGTATAATTTTCCCTCCTCCCTGGGCCCAGTCAATCACTCCCCACCACTCCCAGTCTTCCAGAATGTTCCTCTCAGTGGGAGTAGTGATTGGCTGAGGTCCCGGAGCCCCTCCTTTATAATGTATCGATTAGTTCTCCCTTACAGTCTATTATGTTAAGCACGTCCCCTGACTTCCCCTGATTGGTTTTTTGTAAATCCCACCTCCGGTTACCACCTCCCTTTATAATCCCATGCCCAACTTTTTTATTCTCTCGCGGTCGCTCCCTGCTGGTCGCCCCCCGGGACATTAAACTCGTTTGACCCCAGAGAGTGTCCGGCTCTTTCCTGCTCCGCCCTATTCAGCAGCTCTATCCCGAGACCTCGTCCTGCAGGCACAGCCCAAGGCTATTACCGCCGAGGGGTGCCTGAAGCTGCCAGTCCTGGGGCCTTGCCACCGGGGCTGACACCCCCTGCTGCAGTGGGGCTGTTGGCCACCTTCTCAGCTAGCCAGGTCACAGGGTCTCCGGCCAGTCATCGCTGCAGTAACCTTTTACTGTTCTTGTAAATTTCTGGGCAGAGAACACTGTACTCCTCAGAGCTGAGCAGTGTCTGTTACAAGAGGGCAGAGTAGCTGCTCTGATGTTTGCTTCCCACTGCCTGCATACCTGCTTAGGAAAAATGAAAAATGAAAATGCCATATGAGTAGATCTTACTGTGGTTATAACTGAAGTATCAACAGCTTAATGTGAATTCTTAGTCCAGGAGTGATTATAGCAGAAGGGAATAATAATTCTGTAGAATCAGTCCTAATATGAATGAAAGTACCTTTTCCATAGCAGCAGTATGAAGTTCAACAAGGGCTAGTGCTGGATCCTGCACCTGGGTTGGGGCAGCCCTGGGTGTGCAGACAGAGTGGGGAATGGATCCTGGAAAGCAGAGCCACAGAAAGGGACCTGGGGTTCCTGGTCAGTGGCAAGTGGAACCTGAGTCAGCAGTGCCCTGGCAGCCAGGAGGGACATCCCTGTCCTGGGGACATCAGGCCCAGCATCAGCAGCAGGGCAAGGGAGGGGATTGTCCCACCCTGCTCTGGGCCGGGGCTGCCTCACCCTGAGCACTGTGAGCAGTTCTGGGTGCCTTTCTCTACATGAGAAATAATCAAACTATTAGGAGGATCCAAGGGAGGCCATGAGGGTGGTGAAGAGCCCTGGGGGGAAGGAGGGGCTGAGGGCTCTGGGTCTGTGCAGCTGCAGAGGAGGAGGCTGAGGGGAGACCCCAGGGCAGCCCCAGCTCCCTGTGAGGGCACAGGAGGGGCAGGATCTGATCCCTGCTCTGTGACAGGGACAGGAGCCCAGGGAACGGCCTGAAGCTGTGCCAGGGGAGGTTTGGGTTGGGTATCAGGAAAGGTTCCTCACCCAGAGGGTGTTTGGGCACTGGAACAGCTCCCCAGGGAATGGGCACAGCGCCAATCCTGGTGGAGCTCCAGGAATGTTTGGACAAATCTCTCAGGGACAAGGTGGGATTGCTGGGGATTGCTGCACAGGACTGGGATTTGGACTCAATTATCTCTGTGGACCCCTTCAAACTCTGGAAATTCTATCATTCTATGATTCTATTATCTGGTTAAAAAACCCCTACAACTGCACCAAACAAATAGAAAAAAACCTGTTGTTAGAAAGCACTCTTTCAGCTTCAGTACCTAAGACAAAGCCTCAGGCAAGAGAACACCAATTCAAAGTGAGGAGACCAGCCTTGCTCCTGAGGTTCTGCAAACCCACTACAGAGCCTCTTACGAGCAGTAGCAATATTGTGTTTACTGGGCTACAGTGCTTCAAGTGATATTCACAGTAACTCCATGAGCTACTTTATTAGATCCAGGTTGCAGGAGGACAGCCACAAAAATTGCATCCAAAGTTGAAACATTTTTATGACTTCTGAAGGAGACATGAAAAAGCCTGGCAACACTTATCTGTAAGATGAAAGAAAGCTAAAACTGGAGCCACATAATGCAATAAAGCTGACCTGATCAAGGAGGTTTTTCACTGATATCCCATGGTGAGTTTTTTCTGGGGCAGGATTTCTTCTTTGGGCAGCTGCTCCTCTGCATGGGATTGCCTGCAGCATCTTCTTCCAGGCTTTTGCCTAGCGGTTTCTGTTCTTGGGCAGCTTTTTCCATGCAGCTGTTGCCTCAGGGACACTGTGAGGATAAGTTTATTAAGGCTTGTAAAGCATTCAGGTGGTATAGTAAGAAAGGCCAGATAAAGGCCTCATCAAACAATGCAAGCAGGATACATCAGGCCTGTGGAATCATCTTCCACAAATACACTTGTGAGACAGGGCTAGTGTTTCCCTGAACTGCTCAGCATTAAAATTTGCCACTGTATAATCAGTTGGGCACACTGAGAATTGAGTAGCTAAATGCTTTGGGGAGGGCATCGTAACTAACCAGTGAATCACTTATTTACAAATAGTTTCTTCCTCTTGAGCAGCTGCAACATTGATTGATCTGAGACTCTCCATCAGACAGAGAGATAAACCTACAATCATTATATGTTGCTCCAAAGCCTGTCAAAGCCAATGAATCTCTTAATTGACTTCCTTGGGCTTTGGAACAGCCTCCACTTGTGTAATCTCTAGAAGCTGTCCAGAGGCACACCTTGGAACTTTTTTTTGCCTCTATTACTCATCAGCAAGAGAGAGGAGAATCACTGAGAAACCTTTTGTTTTTCATTGTACACCAACCCAAGTGAGATGCAATGTTGCCTGGGGAATGCTCGAGACAGAAGTGGTGATGAAAACATGGCAATGGCTGAACAGTTCCACTGGGAATTTTCAAAGATGGAGCAGACTTGGTGAAGGTGAAGAGCAAATAATTTTAAAGAAAACATGTGCAACTTTAGACTGTCAAACAGTAAAACCAGATGTGACACAAAGGATGCCACACAGTGGAAAGACTGACTTTTCAAATTAATTATCTTTTCCTGATTTAATAATGTCAAAAAAGCTTATTTCTGTCTCTGTATCCTCTAATTGCTTTGCTTTGAGCTATATTTTATCCTTTTCTTGTAAGTTTATTTTTTGGGGATTTTTGTTTGTTTTTTTTGTAGCTATCATATTTTTTCCACATTTTCTGAAGGTTTGTAGGCATTTCTTTTCATGAAACAGACTCTTTCCAACAGAAATTACTACTTGATATTAAACTACCTGAATAAAAGATGTTTACAGAATATCACAGCAAGATATGTAAATATTACATAGGAAAGTAAAAATTTAAAAATATAAATTAAAAAAAAAAAGAAAAATTATCCTGGGAATGATGCAGCTCATCAAAAGTTATATCCTTTGGGAATCAAGTAGAATCATGCAGAATGAATGGATCAGGGCCATGCTGGAAAATTTATTTTCTGAAAAAGAAAGAAGCTTAGATGTATATATAATCTTTAACCCCATAGACCTTGAAAGAACATTTTGAAACCTCATTTCCTTCCTCCTTTGTATTCATAGAATGTTTGAAGAGGCTATTCAGACCAGGTCACTGTTTTATTTTCTGAAATTAAACCTTATGTTTTCAATATTACTTGTCATTATTGGACAGGACATACCTTCTCAGGACTTATGCAGGTGATGGTTGAAGTCTAAAATTTTTCCAGGTGTGGAAGAAATTAACTCTGTGAGCTATTTTATAACTTCCCAGGGATTCTGCTCATGGATCTCACTTGATACAAATAAGAAGGAATAATTTTTTTTTTTTTCACTAAACCTCATGGAATGTGCTGCTGGCAGACCTGGCAGACATTAGTGGTGAAAAGAAGGAGAAATTATCTAAGACATTAGGTGCTTATTAGTCTTGGAACAGTAAGATCCAGCTATATTAACTCCTGCTGGTGACCACTACTAATTATGTTATTGCCTGATTCCAGTAGCACCACGGCAACTGGTCCCATCTGGCATTTTCTGATATGCAGGGTGGTGAACTGTTTATTTAAGTTGATTAATAATAAGCCATTCAGAGCAGTTTCAGTTTTAATTTTAGTTGGCCATGTCTAATCATTACTAGACTTGATAAAAGATGGACTTTGTAAAGGGGAAAAAAAGGCTTTGAAAATTGCAACCTCAATTTAAAAAAAATCAGTATAATTAGGTCAACTTCTGAATCTTCAGTGATAATTGAAGTGTTCTAAAGTTAACAGTGCTAAAACAGTGTGAAGAAGAAGACAGTGCAGGAAAAGGGGCTCTGAACTTCTTTAATGTATTAATAGATCTTTTGTCGGGATGGCTGAGGAGGAGGCAGAAAGCATCAATCAAAACCTTTGTATTTTGAGGTTATGGAGATCAAATAATATGAAATCAAGTGTTACTTCAAAAAGAGATGCCTTGGGTTAAGGAGCTCCTGGCAAAGCACTATTTCTTAATAACAATGTGTGATGTTGTAGACAAGACAGGCTCCACCCCCAGCTTTTTTAAATTGTTTGGTTTTGACCAGCTACTCAATCATGCAGTCTAGACACAGCTCTGCTGGCATGAGAAATACTCCCTTTCATGTTGCACCAATTGATTTATTCATAATAATTTGCTCATACCTTAATATTCCAGAAAGAACTGAGATGTGCAAGATCTGAAGGAATTATTTTATTTTTGCCCCCCCTTCCCCCAGGAAGTTATAATCTGAAGCATGCAAGACTCATCCTCATATTTCATACTTCTATTGCATTTATACCTAAATCTTTCCATCTCAAAGGAAAGTGTAAACTTAATTGAAATGCTGTTGCTATGTGCATCCAAACAAAGGGTTTACAACTGTTTTGTATTTAGTACTCAGTAATTACAGAATTATCTGTATTCAGTGCCTTTATTATTCTGTTGTTTATGAGTGCACATTATTATTTAAATCCAGTCTTTCTTAGAAGGTGCAAGTTCAATGATACTGTTGGCTTTGGAGAAAATGTCTCTGTTCAGCACTTGAAGGGAAATATCTCCTTAGTTTAAGGTTCTCAGCTCCCATACAGGTTGTTTACTTCATGTGCTCTCAAATAATTTGTCAAAAGATTTGAGCAAACAATTCATTGCACGATCTCCTATTCAAGTGGGAAAGTAGGCTAATTATGAGTTGCTGACTTTTAATTAGCTTAATCTGAGTACATTCTCCAGCCCTTATTCCATACCATTTATGTCATGCTCAGGCTCCATGCCAGCCAATACATCCTCATTAACCACAGGGCCCCCTTCCCATCCTTTGATGTAATCCACAGGTATCCTTCCACAAGTCCTGAAAAATATCCATAAAATGTTCACTGAGTTTGCTTAGTGTTTAGTTCTTGATTTAGGCCTCCATCTGTCACAGTGGTCACTCAGGACAGGAGGTGTGGTGTGTTGTGTGGGGCTCAGGCCCAGGCTCAGCCTGGGCCACTGCTGCACTTGCACTGCTTAAATTAAAGCTTCACCCCCACTGATTTCGGTGCTTGTGTTACAGCATTTCTTACAACACACAGCTCAAGTCCTGGGTTACAAGAATTTAAATGTTTTTCCATGACAATCTCCACCCCACATCCCTTTGGACCAGACCATCTGGTTTAACATTCCGACGATCTCTTCCTTTAACCCTGAACTAATCCACAGACTGCAGACCCTTAAGGCTGTTCCTGCTCCAAGCAGGGTCTTATTTATGAGCCACAACCTCATCAGGGGTTTACCTGAGGCTCACAGGTTTCAGAAAGGCACAACCCATGGGCCACAGGATGGTTTGAGGTGTCCTGCTCCCACCTGGGCTCACCCACAGGTCGCAGCACTCCCACTCGAGCTCATGCTCATGAGCACACTAACTACAGTTCTGTCCTTCAATCCAAGCCTTCTCAACCCCCCTCAAGAGCTATTCCCTGTCATTCTAGCCACAAAAGTCCTGCTCTTATCAGCAGGGTTCCTATGAATCTGTGCTTTTTACCCACGATTCCGATACGGATCGATTCCAATACAGGATAGAAGTGGAGTTCTATCCTGTCCAGCACTGACACAGCAGAATTGCTGGTCCAGCCCAGGCACATCCCCACTGCTGCTACCAGAGCATTCTCAGGCACAGCAGAGAAAGGGGGTGAGCAGCGCAGCTCTACAGAGAGAGCAGAAATCAGCCAGACAAGCATGGGACCCTGGCAAACAGGGGGGAAGCTGCATGGCAAGCACAGGAGCCCACCAACTGATCCCTAAACAGCACTAACAGATATAAATTATATCCAGCACTTCCCAAGCACACCTGTCATCACCTCAAACACTTAAGGGCACCAAAAAGAGCTGTCACGGTTTAACCACAGCCAGTAACTCAACACCACACAGCTTTTGCTCCTCTCCTCCTTCAAATGGGAAAGGGGTGAAAAATCAGAAAAAAAAAAAAAGAGTAAAATTTGTGGGTTAAAATAAAGGCAGTTTAACAGGACAGAAAAGGAAGGGATAATGATAATAATAAAAAAATAAAAAAATAAAAACCCAAAATAAAATAAAATAAAACAAAAATAAAATAAAATAAAATAAAATAAAATAAAATAAAATAAACCCACACAAAACAAATTATGCACAATGCACTTCCTTACCAACTGCAGATCAATGACCAGCCATCATCCCCTGATCAGCTTCCCTCCCAGTTTATACCCTGAGCACGATGCCACAGGGTATGGAGCATGTCTCTGCCCAGCTTGGGACAGCTGTCCCATCTGTGTCCCTTTCCAACTCCTTGTGCCCCCTCAGCCTCCTCGCAGGAGGGGCAGGATGAGAAACTGAAGAATTCTTGACTACTGCTTAACAAAACTTAAAACCAATGTGTTATCAACATTATCCTCATCCCAAATCCAAACCACAGCACTGTGCCAGCTGCTGGGAAGAAAATTAACTCTATCTCAGCTCAAACCAAGACACTAGTTTCCCTCTTGCTAGGATAAGAGCATTTCTAGGGTCTTTCTAAGCATTTCTAGGATACAATTCATCAAGCTTGAGATGATTTGTTCACTCATGTTACCTATCTCTGAAAACCTATTTCATGGTTTATTTACATGACAAAACTAAACTGATTCTCTAAAATTCATAAGGCAAATAAATTCCCTTCAAGCTAATATAATGACTTATTAAGAGCTGTTAAAAGTATTTTTTAAAGAATTGAGATTAAACAGTTGTGATATGGAGTTACTTGTGACGCTAAGAAACTGATTTGCATTTTCACATAAACCCACATTGTATCAGAACTTCCTCATGAAAACCCATTTATCTGTCTCCTGTCACTTCCTCTTATGTCTTACACTTCAGAATCTCAAGGGCAAGATTGCCATTTGTCTTACCACAATACCCTTGTGATTCAAAACTTCCCCTGGTGTCATGGTCCAAATAATGACACCTCAAGAAGTCATAATCCCTGAAAATTTTTCTGGCTTCAGTTTCCCTTTCTTTATTTCTTGCAACTAAAGCTAAATCTATACTTTTACACATGATAATTTATTCATATCTCATGCACTTTCAATATTACATAGCCTGCACTCCTTCCTTTTCCTTTTTTTTTTTTTTTATGATGACAATGACAAAGGCTGTGAATAGAGAGTTGTAAAGGAGCTGGTGTGATAAAAGGGAAACACTCCTGCCGCCTAGGTGGGGAGGAAGCAATTCCTCCTTTCTCTGGCAAACTGCATTAGCTTTTCTCCCCCTTAATGCTGCACCACCACTGAGCAGGTCCCTGACACAAAGGCTGCATTACCCATTGATGGAAGAAGCTGCTATTAGTGGTCCTTGCTGCTGCCCAGGGGCAGCTGTAATTCCACCCTGAGTGTGTTTCACCTGCAGCCCCTCCGAGGGGCTCATCTGTATGCAGCCAGGCTGGGAGCCCGCCCGGCTCACATCCTGCCCCCGTGCACGGCGTGTCACGGTGCCAGCACCTAGGAAAGGCATTAATATTCATGGGGAGCCAGCACAAAGAAATCAAAGCATCTCTGTCTGCCTTTCGATCTATTCCGCTCCTCGTAAATTTAATTTCGGAGGAACTTTCGGAGGGGTAAACCCCGCACCAGCTACAGCGAGGCAGGAATGCACATGTGGGATGTTCAACTGTAATTGAGAAAAAAAATCATGCTGATTTTTCCTGCAGTGAATTTGGGATTCCCTCCACCTTTTCAAAATTTAACACATTTTCACATTTTTTTCTAATTAAAAAAAACCCAAACATTTAATAAATGTTTTTTTGTTTTTTTTTTTCCTCATCAAGCATCTCTCTTTCTTAATAAGGAGGTAAAAGTCCCTTCCAAAGTCCAGAGATCAGTTGTGCAGAACCAGGTTATCAAAATCCCCTTTTGTAGTGCCACTTCCACACATGAAACCATCCCAGAGCTTCACAGTGAATCATTATTTCCTCCTTCCCACACCAAGTACAGAATGACCAAGAGCTTTGTGTTAGTGCTCAGGATTCTTCCTCCTCCCTCTTAACTCTGAGGGCTCTGCAGAAGAGCCTGGAGTTGCTTCCTGTGGGTAAATGGAATTAATTCAATTCCCAGGGTAGGATGTCTGAGCCACAATCTAACAATTGAGTCCTGTGGTGCTGTAGCTTTACCTAACTCAGCCCTTCCAAGTCCTATTTTTTTTTTGTTATTGTTGTTGTTTTGGTTGTTTTGGTTTTTTGTAAACTGATGTAAACTTTTTGGGGGTTTTTTTGTAAACTAATGCACTATTAAGGGTGTGACCTCCTCTGTGCTCTGGAGGTTCTGAGTGGTTAATGAATCACCAAAACCCTGAAGGTGAACAGTCTCCTGTAGGCAGCTGTACTGCTACATCAGGAACAGTGATGTTTCCTGAAAATAAAGATTTGCTCACCCAGCCAACACAGTGAGGTTTTAGAAATTGGGTTCAAGTCCTTTGCCCCATCTCTGTGTCCCTGAGTCCCTGTCTGCCCTGTGTCTAATGAGTGGCACATTCTGTGAAACAAGGACTGTCTTTTGCCTCGTGATGCCCATAGTACATAAAAGACTTAAAAAATTATGAATTTTGTTTGTTGTGAGGACATGGGAAAGGTGTGCTCTGTCTGTCAGCAAATAAAGGCAAGCAGGCAGGATTCTTTTACCCTAAATGTGGCCATCTCCTCACACTGGGTCTCATAATGAGGCACGAGGCCTGCACTGCATCTTGTGGTGGCAACTCCTTTATCCCTTTCTAGCTTTTAGTAGGAAGAAATTGGGCAAAGCTGGCTATACCACAGACATACTTCTGATTGCCATGTTGGGTAGAAAAATCACAGGGGTTTGGAGTATTAGAAAATAACCTGGCCACGTAGGCAGAGCTGTGGTAAGGACCAGGAACTGGGGCCTAGTTCCTCCTTCTCTGTCCAAACCATAAAAACCTATTTCAATATTTTCCTGGTTAGGAAACCTTTTGAAGACCTGGCAGGAGAGGTTCAGAATGGACATTAAGAAGCACTTCTCTAGACAAAAAAGGGTGGTCAAAGACTGCAACAGATTTCCTAGAGAGGTGGTCAGTGACCTAAACCTGTCAGTGCTTAAGAGGCACCTGGACAACGCCTTTAGGAACATGCCTGAACCTGGTCAGCTCTGAATTGGTCAAGTATTTGGAATACATGATCATTGTAGGCACCTTCCAACTGAAATATTCTATTCTTCCCTTCCTTCTCTCCTTTGTTAAAGCATTCAGTTATTCCCAAGGTCTCATAAAGGCTTAGGCAAAGGCAAAGGTTTTTCTGCTTTCTGTATGAAAAGTCTCAGCTTTCAGCCCAGATACTTCCAGGGTATCCCCAGAGCTGCAAATCTCTTCCAAGTCAAACCACCTGTGCAAACCATAGGATTATTAAAAAGGGGATTTGCCTAATTCACAAAGAGTTCAGCCCTTGACTGTCTGTCAAGGCTTACCATGACAACAAAAGGCTCAGAAACGTTTTGGTTCTAGAGCTGTTAGCCCCAAATCCCCATAGCTGCTTGACTTCACCTAAGAAATTTCTCATTTAACATGTGCATGCACATCACTCCTTCAAGTCTTTTCCCAGGCTCTTGGGTCTCAGACTGGCTCCCATTTGTGACATAGTTTACCATTTCAGCTGTACAAATCCTTCTTGAAATGTTTTCAGCTTAGTAACAGAACTAGAGCCCTTCATGCTAAAAGGACAGAAAATTTATAAACACAATTCTGCAACCCTTCATGTATGTAACAAACCTGAATGACTAATAGTTTCCAATTATGCACTAGAATACTTTAAAATTTGTATAATGCTTTGTTTCTGTTTTCTGATGGTTTCTAATGCCTTGGAGGATGAAAGGCAAACCATCCAATCTGTTTAGGGACAGGTCCCAGACCACACCTATAGTCATTGACAAGGGTCATGAAGTCTTGATTTTGCCAACATAACTCCATATCTGGTTTATCAGTTGGAAATATAACCCCAATATCTGGTTTATAATTTGGCAGCCCCTCTGCCCTTGATACCCAAAACCATACTTGACAATATGGTTTAGTGGCCACGGCAGTGTTTTTTTAAAGGTAGGACTTGATGATCTTGGAGGTCTCTTCTAACCTTAACAATTCCATTATTCTATTTTATTCTGTTTACTTCTCCAGCTAAATATAAAGACTGTTGACCAAGAGCTCTGTGTGGCTGCAGTTTGTCTGTCCCCAGAGCTCTGCTGGAAGCAAGAGTGAGCTGACTCAGGGTTTGTTTCCATGAAGTCAAAGGTTTGGAGCAAAGATCTGCATGTAGTTATGTGATTTAACTGTGGATAGCACCTGGTGACATGAACCCTGCTTTTAATTTGCTGCCATTACAGGAATAAGTATTTTATAACGATGCTATCAGCAGCAATTTGAGCACATATGCCCCTGGAATAAAAATTTGGTTCATCCTTTTTTGGGGACCCTGGTTCGTTGTTCTCTAACATTGTCAGCTTTACTCCCCAAAAATCCATCTTCCCTAAAAACAGACTCTGTCTATTATTTTAGAAGGATAATAAAACATGAAACCAGTGCCACAACTCCTATGATGATTTAATTCTGTCTTACTTATATACCAACAAATTTTCTTTCTTTCTAAACAAAGTATTACAAATGCATTATGGCTTGGCATAACACTTGGTAGCCCTGGGCAATAGTCATTTAACTGGTTTACCAGATTAAATTGTTTTGTTTTCTCTACCTTTTTCCTAATTTAAGGCAGTAAACATACCAAAATTCAGTATAGAAACAAGCTTACTTCAATTTGCAAATCTAGGCTCTGGAAGAAAAGGCTTTAAAAAAATTAAAAGCCAGTTAATTCCATTGCTCCCTTTCCTGCTGTAGCAATAAACTCTAAACCTTCATGAAAGTTAACATTTACTCTAGCTAGGTAGTAAAAGAGCAATATCATATTTGCTAGATTAGTCATGCATTTTCTCCCTTGGAGGGAAAAGTCTGAAATTGCCCTCAACAAATTGAAAAATATAAGAAAGATAATTAATGAAAATATTTATAAGAGTGATAACTCATAAAAATATAGACAAAGTAAGTTTGAACTCAGATAAATGTTGATTAATCTGGAATCCACATCAGAAACCCATTGTGTGTTTACACATTTGACAGCATGTGCTTCAAAGAGATACTTGAGATTAATTGAGCATGGAAAGGGTACAGGCTTCTCAAAACAGTGCTCTCCTGTCAAAGTCTGACATGTCCTGATAAAGCCAAAACCAGTATCAACTACATATAAATGCACCTTATCCTAGTAGGAGACAGTGATGTAAACCTTAAAAATATACTGCTAGCAATTACTATTAATTATCAATAATATAATTCTGGTATTAATTCTGTTTACTCAGGAAAAAAAAAATCTGACAGGTATTCACCTGTAAATGATGGGTTTGGATATATATTTGCTTGCACTGCATAGTCATTTTCAACTGTGCTTGCTTTAACAATGGAGTCCAAACAAGGAAATAAATCCCTACGTATAATTTATCCCCAGAAAATACCAAAGGAATAATGATACAAATCTACATGTATATATATATGTTTATCCTAATTTACAATCAGGAAATCACTATGATTATTTAAGAAGCAGATTTTCTTGTGGACAAGGAAGGGATGGCCAATGGTTAGTGGAAAATTACTGTAGTAAGGGAAAAACAGCCATTTTTTGGAAAGGCTTGGAGACACTCCTCTTTCTTTTTTCGAATATTGTTTATTCACAGATTTTTAAATTGTTTCATAAAATAATCATAATAATAATAATAATAATTTATTTTCTTTCTTTCTTTCTTTCTTTCTTTCTTTCTTTCTTTCTTTCTTTCTTTCTTTCTTTCTTTCTTTCTTTCTTTCTTTCTTTCTTTCTTTCTTTCTTTCTTTCTTTCTCTCTTTCTCTCTTTCTTTCTCTCTTTCTCTCTCTCTCTCTCTCTCTCTCTCTCTCTCTCTTTCTTTCACTGTAAGGATTGCCAAACACTGACAAGGAGGTTGTAGACTCTCCATCCTTTGAGTCATTCAAAGCCCAAATGAATGCAGCCCTGAGCAATGTGTTGTTCAGCAAAGTTTTGGAGCTAGATGGACTTCAGTGACCTTTCTATTGCAGAGTCATAGAATTATAGAATATTCTGAGTTGGAAAGTGCCCACAAGGATCACCCAGGTTCAACTCTCAGTTTTTTGCACAGGACAGCCCCAACAATCCGCCGTGTACCAGAGAGCGCTGTCTCGCCACAGACATTGTCAGAACACAGATTGATATTTCCAGATGCTCTGTCCTGGAAATCCTACTGCTTTTGATGACAGCAAGTTGTAGATGAAGGGGCATGAACCTGGAAAGGACACGCTTAAGTAATATTTCTTCTCATTACTGCATGGATTTCGGGGGGACTTGAAGGATGGCAAGTAGTCAGCCAAGAAGTCCTGGAGTCCTCACACTGACAGTCATGCCATCTTGATCAGCTGCCACTTTTTAAGGAATGGGGAAAAAAAAATATCAGGAAAACAGCTTGACATCCAGAAAGTCCTTTGGGTGGTGGTTTTTTTCTTGTTTTGTTGTTGTTATTTGTTTGTTTGTTTTTAAGTCCTACAATTTCTTAAGCTGAATTCAGAAGGGCAGAGTCTTGGAAAAGTACACTCACGCCAGATTGGGAGGGTTTCAGTTGCCTAAGTATGGATGTGTGCTGCTGTTTCACACAGGGGAAATACTTCAATCATCACATGCTGCAGCTCTAGAGAGCCTGGGTTTCCTCTGATTCTGTTAAATAAATTACACATATGCAAAAATCTTCAATGTTATCTGGCATCCCTATTGATACAAAGTGTGCATTTACCTGGCTGGGATTCAGTTCTCTAGCACTCACAGACCTTTTTACTTTTGTATAGCTGTATCAGCAGTGGACAGATTTATCACATTCTTTTACACAGCCATGGAAAGACATATTTCAACCAAACTGTAAATAACTTCACCAAGCCAATGAGATCCACTACGGCTTACTTTCTGTATGCAAGTTCACACACTGCTTTGCATAATTATTTCATGAAAATTTTGTCTCTAATGCCTTAAAAATCCTCAGCTCTCCTTAGCTGCTAACAATGCTGCCTGCCTATATGTTTGATAAGTGCAGTAATATCAAATAGATGATCTGTGCAACAGGACACGACAGCAGCCTCGAAAAGGCAAAAAGGAAAGCAAATAAAGACCAAGAATTCTCCCATCTTTCAGTCCCAATTTCTGATCCTGGGGTTTAGCTTTGTTATTTCTTCTAATCTGTTTGAAGAAACCACTCCTGGGCAGGGCATCCTTTTTGCAAGGATCATTAATTTGAAGAGAGGCGAATGAAAAATAGGGAATTTGTATTTCAGTCACAAAATGGATCAAAGGAGACTTTCCTAGGGCAAGGTGCTGTTGTCAAGATTGTCCTGAAGAAAGGAAAATCATTACAGAGGATTATCTATAACAGTGTTCTCAACCTTTCTTTCAGCTTCTCTAGCCCAAGGCAGAAATACAGTGTGACCTGATTGTGATTACCACACATGCACACAAGGACTCGCTCTTCCACAGTTACATTTTTGCACGTGTCTTTAGTGTGACGTTATTCCCAAAAATAAACCTGCCACATACACATGCACTCACATATGCTCAAACTTAATATTATGGTGATTACTTTTGTAATAATTACAGCAGTAGTAATAATAGTAGCAACGACAACAAAACAACAACAGTAATCATCATCATCATCTTCATTTTTTTGAGGTCTCAGTGTGACTCAAAACACAGGGAAAAATAAATGCTCTGTTTGCAGGATTATGTGGCAGGAGATTTGTTCCATATTTCTTCCTCAGTTACTGCTCACTGGAGCTTCTCAAAGGTCACCATTTTAAGTTGATTTTTTCTGGTGAAACATTGATCCTTTCACTACCAATTATCCCTAGATGAGACATGACTGGTGAAAACACATCTTTTATTAACTTGGAGCAGATTTGGAGCTTGCTTGGGTAGTGGGACCCTACCAACACCTACAGTGCCCAATGATGGGTCCCATTCTCAAGGCTCCATAACTCTGCAGCAGTTTGCACCTGTGAAACTAAATCTGCTTTCTCCCCTGAGACCCACCTGCCCTGGCATTGCTGCCCACTGGGAACAGTGTTTTGTCATGCTGCACGTGAATTCCTGAGATAAACTGTCCTGGATTAAAGACATGCAGGAAGCATGCCAGAAATTGACTACTATGATTTAAAAACAATTGAATGCACCACAGTACTCAGGACTATATTGTGATCCTGTTTAGATTTCTAGGGTTTGTGCAGGTCCTGGGACAGAGCATCTTGTTAAGATGATGGAAAAAAGGTGCTTCTATGGTCTTACCCTTTGTGGCAGGTGTAAAAATCCTGTTATTATAATAATGAGATTGACCACTGCCCAATTTGAGGTGCAAAAAAGAAGACCACAAAAGAAATTTTACAAAGAATATATTTCATTGCAGAGGGTTCAGGATTTGTTTTCATAGCATGTCAGCCTCAACTCAAAAGATGTTGGAGGTGATGTTATGGTCATCCATAACAAGAATCTCATGCACTGATCTCAATGTTAGACATGAAAGAGATGAAATCACATGTAGGACAGGAAAAGAGAAGTCTTATTTCTTATTTTCCATCCTGTGCACCAGGTTTGGTGCAGGAGGGTAGCAAAGGGTTTTTCCTTACTTATTTTTCAATTATTAGCATTGGCATAATGGTACCTTCCTCAGAGTCATTGTATAAATATGTTACCTATAGATTAATTTTATCTCCTTTGCTAGATGTTTTGAGTGATAGGGAAGAGTTTTTTATGGCTCATTTTTATGACATGTCTTAAATAGATCCTAGGTCACACTCCAGAAAAAAGAATTTCCTCCTAAAATTATCATCAAGAAGAAATGCAAAGAAAAGTGAAGGTTATCAACTTCCAGGCTCACTAAGAAAAGGAAAAAATTGCTACCAAAAAAATCAAGTGACAAAAATACAAGGATATATAACACAAAAAATTGTATTAGGATCAGAGAGCTGCAATGTGCTCCCTGTGAAGAAAGGCTGAGAGAGTTGGAGTTGTTCAGCCTGAGGAAGACAAAGCTCTGGGAAGACCTTGTAGTGGTCTTTTAATAATTAAAGGAGCATTATAAGAAGGCTGGGCAGAGACATTTTAGCAAGGCCTAAAGTAATGAAACAAGGGGAAGTGATTCTGAACTAAAAGAAGGGATGTATATATTGCATGTATATTGGATATATAGTGGATATATTTTGGATATATATTGGATACATACTGGATATAAGTAAAAAATTCTTGACAGTGAGAGTGATGAGGCTCTGGCACGGCTGCCCAGAGAAGTTGTGGATTCTCCATCCCTGTAAGTGTTCAGGGCCAGGAGCAACCTGGGATAGTGGAAGGTGTCCCTGCCCATGGCAGGGGTGGAACAAGGTGATCCCACCCAACTCAAACTGGGAATTCTGTGATTCTGTAAACCCTAGCATGACACACCATAATATAAATGCATTTTCCCAGACAAACACAAAGTTTTACACTATCAAATATTACAACTGGATCACAGAAACGCTGAGAATTGGTTGTGTTCTGCTGTGGATCAGGGAGCTCAGTGTTTAGGGCAGTGCTTAAAACACCTCTCTAGCCTTTCCGTGGTACGAATCCCCTCTGGAGAGGTGCTATCCTCGAGATGAAAAAGGCAGAATGAAATGAAGTTGCCATCACAGCATGCTTGAGAGAGCTCGGTTCACTGGGATTACAGACGTGACACACTTGTGTGTTTCTCTTGGAAGGCAGAGAGCTGCACATTGCCATAGAGGCACAGCAGATGCCAAATGCCAATTGCTAAACCCTAGTGGTTGCTTTAATTGCCCCTCTCCACCAATTTGAGATTTTGCAATGGTAGGAAAGCCACAGAGGTTGCTGTCACTCAAGTTCTCTGAACCTACAGTTCCGAGAGGAAAAGAATAAAAAATGAATGTAGTAAAAAAGGATGCAAAAAAAAAGAACCAAGAAAAAAACCCAAATAAACAAACAGAAATCCACAGGCTTGTGACAAGCTTGTAAACATGAATATAAAGGGAAGGGAGAAAAGGAGCTGATTCAGTTGCAGATTTGAGGTTTTACCTGAAAGTTTCATAAGGTAAGTATGAGTGTTTTAAGAGAGACAGGATCCTCAGCAGCAAAGTTACAGCATGATGGACTCTGACATTTTGCAAAACTGTAAAATGTGTCAGTAGCTTTAACAAGCAGGAATGCTTTGACCTCCTGAGGTTCCTGTCCAATTTAGCCATTGCAACTCTTCGATTCCTACAATTAATGGTTACATTCAGCTGAGGGAGGGAGGGAAAAGGGTGACAGGAAATGTCGCCTCAAAGCCAAGACAGAATTCTTTTTCTGTTTTTTTTTTCTGCTCTAGCTCCATTATCAAATATTCCCTACTAATTCTTCACTGTGTGTTAGATATTTTCACTGCTTAAATTTTCCCTTGGCACCTATATTTGCA
Source organism: Ammospiza caudacuta (assembly GCF_027887145.1). Classification (NCBI taxonomy): domain Eukaryota; kingdom Metazoa; phylum Chordata; class Aves; order Passeriformes; family Passerellidae; genus Ammospiza; species Ammospiza caudacuta. Next base: position 83,519,022 of record NC_080632.1, on the reverse strand, counting down.
AGTCCCTTGCTCTGTAAATATGCATTAATGGAATAATTCCAAGGGATTCTGATCCTTTGACTAAACAATCACAAGGTAATTTTGCAGACTTTTTATTTTACATATGCTAGCACTAACACAGCACCCACACTAGACAGGTTGTTTTGTTATTTCTTCCATTTTGAGGATAATCCTGCTCCGTCTGCAATTTAGAGATCACTGCTTTTCTCCAGAGGAAAAAAAGTCACTTTGAGACCTTGCACATCCAAAAGCAAGAGCAAACACATGGGGAGCTTAAGCCATGCTTAGAGGATGAGTATTGCCAGCTTTTAGTAAGAAGGTGCCAATTTAAGAGAGCACTACAGGGTCATTTATTTTCCTCACATTGATACGAAACAGACAAGACATTATAAAAACAAAAGAATGCTCATTTCCATGAGATCAGGAGAGGAAAAGCTCCCCAAGAGGCTTCAAGTTTTAGAAGAGAGCCTGTTGGTCAAACAAACCCCTCATACAGAGTTTCACTCCTGTTCAGTTACGTGCAATAAAATGGAGCTCTCACCTAGGGATCAAAACAAGATTTACCAACCAGATTTTCCCCCTGGCAGTGCAGGATACCACACATTTGTTCCAGATTTGTCCCAAATACAAAGGCAATTATTAGTCATGTATTTGCTGCTCCAGTGTGCTCCTAATGCACATTTTTCCTGGGGTTTTCCAGGTATAAGCAGAAAGATTCAGCAGTGGAATTCCCTTCCCTGGGATGCTGTAGATGTAAAAAGCTGGCAAGGAATCAGGAGGAGACTGGACAAGTTTGCAAGAAGAAGATATGAGCCAAACAGTAAATGTAAGGAAAGATATTCCTGTCTTATAAATTCCTGTCTTAGAAAGGTTCAGTATCCTGTTAATAAATATCTGGAAGAGAGATCTGGGCTGGAATAACACACACACATGCTCTGACACTTCTTCATTTGCATCCAGATCTGACTGGTGTTGGAGATATTAGAAGGAGCTCTTGGACTCACTGCAGCTGGTCTCACCTTTTTATGTTCTCAGAGATCCTCAAACGTGCTCTTTCAAAAAGTCTCTCTCCTTTCCCTAAGTAAGGACTGGAGGCATGTAGAGAGTGGAGATGCCCCTGAGATTGCTTCAGGTGTCATGACAGGGAAGAGGAATTGCATGGGGAAAATTAACAACAGAAAAAAATAAGATTAAAAACACATTAAAAGCCTGGGAAAGGTGCAAAAGAATTGAGAGGGGAGATGTAAATGAGGGCACATGGAACTTGTAGCTGAGCACAAGTTCTAGAAAGAAAGGAAATCAGTCTAATGTCAAATGTCAGGCTTATACTTCCAGATTCACTTAAATTATTGTTTCCCAAAACATTCGCAGATATATATCTTTTACTTTGAAGGGTCCTCATAACTCAGTGAGATAGATTAGAAGATCATAAACACTTGGAGGATGGGGCTGTACCTCCCAGTTTGCTCATAGAAGAGTTAGCAATAGGGATCATTTCTCAATGTGAGCAATTCCTAGTACACACATTATTACATTCTTTTTGTCATGTTCTTCTGTCAGCCTTGCAGGTACTTTTCTCTCAGAAAATCTGCACATTAACACCTTCCATATCCTACCCTGTAAGACAAAACAGTAGCAAAAGTATCCCTTAAAAAATTCCATTCTTTCTTTTACCTGAATATGGATGCTAAAATTCAGTTCATTTCTCATCTGTGGGTCTCCATCTCTGCACAGAAAGTGATTCTTGGGGCCAGACTGCATTTATTCAAATATATATAGGTGGCAACTAGAGATGAGGTTGACTCCAGTATTCACTCAATCACTGCAAGAAAACAATTTTTCAACGTCTTGGAGTAAAATGCCTTACCTGTGAGTCTTCACACCAATTCTATTTTCTCGGAATAAATATGTGAGAATATAATAATTTCATTTTTCCTTTCCTTCAGCTTGTCACTGATCATGAAATCTTTCTACTGCCACAGAGTAGTGCTGGTTAATTTTCAGCAGTTTGGTATAAATATCGTATGGATAGAACTACAGGATGAACAAGATGCTGACAGCTGAAATCCTTCTATTTTGTCCATTTCTGTCCAATTACAAAGAAATCGATATCCTTCTTCTCAGAGCTGGAGAGTAGTTTCAGAATATAATATATAAATAATTAAAATTATACCTAAAATGGTGGGGGATTGTTTAATGTATTGTGTTTTTTTCAATATATGAATTGGTATTTATTCTTTACTAGTTCATGCTATTCCATAAAAGGAAGCCCCAAAAATATGACTGCATTAATAATTTACAATATATTTTATTTTTGTCTCCCTTACAAGGCATATTAAAGGCAAATGCTAGGAGTTATGATATAACCCTTGCAAGAGAAATAAGTATCACAGCACTGATCCCACAGATGGGGAAATTAGGTTATGAAGGATATATGGGCTATATTGTGGGCACATAAATTGCTCTGTGTCACACACCCTGGACAAACTCTCTGAAGGAGGTATTTGAAGCTCTAGGGTTTCTGGCATGGGACCTGAGTGAAATTTGGATGGTCTGCACATATCCCAAACCACCTCCTCAAAATCCTGAGGGGAATCCAAGGTACAGTTTGCCGATATGTAGGTTTTTAACCAATGGGAATGCTAGAAAAGTGTTTTCCATTTAGAAACCTAAAACAATTCCTGAATATTGCATGTATTGCATTAATTTTATAGTTTAAGCTTATTTTTATACTTTCCCTAGGTTATTACTAGGTACATAGAAATTTGACAATTCTCCATTTCTGTTTCCTGATTAATCTTTCCATGTGACAATCACAGTGCTGTGCCTGTCTTGTGTCCTGTTTCACAGACAGCAGGTGGATCCTAACAGGGAATGATTCCTTTCATGTTTACAAAGAAAAAAATTTATATATACATATATAATTAGGTTTGCCATGTTCTTTCTTTCAGCTGAGTTTCACCTTTCCTAACTCAGCCGTATAAAAATTAGTTATTTCATTAAGGTAGCCACCTAAATTTCCTCTCTAATGAAAGGAGAGGAAAAAGGTCTCTGCAGAGAATGATTCATCATGCACATGTTAAACATCTATTTTAGGGCAGGATTAATTCCTCTCTGGTGATACCATGCTCTCTCCCTTGACTGTGGAAACAGTTTAAATAATGGGTTATGACCGGAAACACATAGTTTTAACAGGATAGAGTTGGACAAGATAAATGCTGGTCAATTTTCTTTTTTAAAATTTTTTTCATCATTGTGCGAAGAACTATATGAGCTTAGTTAAAAACAAAGCTATAATTTAACATTTGTTACAAAACAAATATCACAAAAAGCATGAATTATTTGCACTGGAAGCATTGGTGATGCAGTACATGTGTCATTCAGGAATCAATTAATTTTGTAATCTGAATTTTAAAGACCTAGGAAAAAAAATGCCATAATATTGTCAACTGAAGTTTAATAGGAAGAAGCTTCTTCCTTTTCATATTCTTCATGGACAAAAGGAAGTAATTGTTGGCAGGGGGTGAAATGCTAAGAATTTGTCTCTCATCCTTACTTACCTCATTCTTTAAAATCCACCTTTCTGTCAAACTTTCTGAAGGCCATGGGTTTCACGTGCACTTTTCATGTAACGTTATTAACAAAGGAGAAGTCTCTGTTTTGATTGCCTACAGGCATCCTGACATTTGAAGTCAGCTATCCAGCTCTGTCATTCAGGTTTACACATATCCACAGACTGCAGCGTTTCAGAAAAAAAAAAAAAATAAATAGGTTGCACACCATGAGAACAATAGGGGGGAGGAAAAAAGATAACATTCATGTGAAGCTTTAATTAATGTTAAGCCAATGCTGGCTTGTAGGAAATGTCAAGTTCCACTGGATAAATCAGGGCCGCTTCTTGGTTTTGCAACTCATCATGTTCTGTGTTCAATAAGATGCCAGGCTGCTTATTTTGAGTGTCATTTATGTGCAGTGTTTTTCATGTGGTCTTAGAATAAGGTGCCAAAGTTGTCTGGTTCCCCCACTTTATTCTACGATTAATAATGCATTAGCCTAGCAAAATATTTGCTCCTGTTATTACTCTTGAGGTTATGAAATTAAATATATATAACTGAAAAATACAGTAAGTATATAGGAAATAAATCTTTCTCTGGTCTTCCCTTCCCTGTATTCATTCACAAGGCAGCTCCCTTAGTTATAAGAACAGCTCTTGACTTTTAAAATGCATTCACCAAAAAAAGACTTCATTAAACTTTCTCAGCTTGATTTGCCTGCCTCTGTGAGCTTAAAAGCCCATCACTGCATAAACCTTTAGGTTTATTCTATTCCTCACTCTGATAGTGCAGCTTTGTACCGAAAGAGCTCTGCTGAATTCAACACTCACATCAGAAGCTTCATGTTCTTAATAATATTTTTATTGTATGATATATATTTTAGGTTATAACTTCAACATAGAGGGATATAGAAGCCCTGATTTTTCTTTTTCAGGAGAGAGAGCTTGGGGAAAATAACTTTGAACCTGGATTCAGACTTGATAACTGCCCATGACAAGCATTGTACTGCTGGGTTTGCCAACATACTTGCTAGGGGAGGCCCTCACTGAATGTGCTGTTGTGTTATTGCAAACCCTTGCAGCACATTTTGTTCATTTTTTTCTTTCTCCTCCTCATTTCTGAGTTCTGTTTTCCCCCAGATACTTTTTTCCAAAGCCTTGGGAAGTCCCCTGTGATCATTCTCCAGTGATGGAGCAGCTGAGGAGAAAGGCAGCCCCAGATGTGGATGCTGACAGAGAAGAGCTCAGAAAACACTGAAAACACTGGAAACTCAGAAAACACTGGAATTGTGGATTCTATCAGTCTTTCTCAGCTTCACAGATGTTACAGGATGAGCTTATCTGCCCTCAAGCTGTCTCTCACCTGCCAGTATGAGGCACAAAGGCCTTGCATGATCCAGGTGTTTGGAAAGTTGTGGGAATGACTAATCATTTGGTTCATCACGTAGACACAAAAGCTTGGAATTAATAACAATAATAAAAAAGACCCAAACATTTTTGAAATATTTCCCACATTGTCTCTCTTTTGTAATTGGGAAGAATGAAAAAAAAACTTCCATACTTAAGGAGAAGTCTTGTTCTGTACAAAATAAGATTATACATATACATATACATATACATATATATTATTGTATATAAGAATAGATGTGATAATTAATATAAATTATTATTATTGATTTTATATAATTAATACTTACAATCAATAAATTGCAAATATTAATTATGTGCAATTTATCTTCTAAACTGCCTATTTCTGACAGTTTTCTAAATAAATAACTTCATTTTGAAATATAGAAGAGGCATCCTCAAGAAAATTTTTGCTGTCCTATTTTGTTCATTTTCCTGTTCATAATGTTTGAAAAATTTGGCTGATGATCTTCAAGCTGCCAGAAAATAAGCTGAAAATATTTTAAAAACAAATATTTCTGTTATTTATGCCTGAAACCCTTTTTTCTGTGCTAACCAAATCCTAGAGTCTCACAAACATCAGAACATGATTATTTTAGATGGAATTGCCTGAATTTCCTTCTCTGTTGATGCCTTTCTGTATCAAGCATGTTTAACCTGTTCAATTTCTTCCCAGACACTTACTCATGACTGTAGAGAGAAGTTTGGTTTGATGAGTTGCTGCTGTAAGCTCACCCTGGTGTTGCCCTGCTATCTGATATTAATGAGTATGGATGACAAGGAGGATTGGTATTGGGTGTACACACACATCTGTAATGGTCAGAAGACAATCAGGGGGATAATTAGATTGTAACAGCAATGCATAATTAATGCAAGGTAATGGGACAGATCCCAATCAGTTGTGGCAGTGGTAAATCCAAGGTAACCCTATTAATGTCGAGGACAGTTGTTTGCATATGTTGTACATTGATTTAACTGGTGTTTGATTCAGGCTCATTAAGTGACACATTTTTCACTTGTATTGTTTGGATGGGCAGACTGTGGATGATCACCCTCAGCTTGAATGGCACTGTATATTAACTGTTTTAGGACATGGGAATTAAACTCTGATCACTCCCCTAACCAGAAGTGCAAGCCATGCCCATGCTGAATTCCAGGTTCCTTAAAGACAGCAGAATCCACAGAATGTTTATCAACAGCTATGGTGACATTAGGGTTTTAAAACAGTCCCTAATCAAAACAAGGAATGATGTTTCATGCAACAGCACGCAGCTTTTGCTAATTTGTTTGTTTTGCTATTTATATCAGCAGCAAAGAAAATGTCATTTAAAAGGCAAAGAGCTTTTAATGGGAATGGTCAAAACTGTGCTCTGCAGCAAGGTATTGGTATTCTATAAAACTATATATATCTATATATATCTATCTATATATATATATAACTCCATATATATCAGTATTCTATATAATAGAATGGCGTCCCATAATTCATTCTAAGGGAAATGGTGATGAAGAATGAGAGGAAGCTCACTTCAGATGAGTCCATGGAGCAGCTCAGGTAAAAAGGGATCTCTGGAGATTATCTTATCCAACTGCCCAGTAAAGCAGGTTGCACATGATGCAGAAATTCAGGTGTTCCTTGGCTATCTCTCGAGCAGGATGCTCTGTACCCTCCCTGCACAGCCTGTGCCAGTGCTCTGTGACCCTCTCAGCCAGGAAGGTGGATCTCTGTGCTGGTGCCAGTGTTCTGTGTGACAGCTGAGAGAGCCCAGACACCTGGCCTGGCTCAGACAGAGCTTCCAGCCCTGCCTGCTCGCTGAAACCATTTCCACTTGTTATGCGACACACAGAGAGCCAGCCCAGCCACGCGCAGCCAGGTGCATCACTGTGAGCCATCACTCCTGCACGGAAATGCAGACTTAGGGGGTTTGATGAAGCTGTCCTGAGTTTTGGTTGGGTTTTTGTTTATTTGTTGTTGTTTTGTTGTTGGTTTTTTTGTTTGGTTTGCATGTTTTTTGTTTTTTGGGGTTTTGGGGGGTTTTTGTGTTTGTTTTGTTGTTTGTTTTTCTGTTTTGTTGTTGGTTTTGTTTTTTGGTTTTTTTTCTTTTTATTTTGTTTATTTGTTTTTTGGGTGGTTTTGGGGTTTGGGGTTTTTTTTTGTTTTTTGGGGTTTTCTGGGGGTTTTTGTTTTTTGTTAATTGTTTTTTTTGGGTTTTGTTTTTGTGGGGTTTTGCTCTTTGTGTTTTGTGGGTGGTTTTTTTTTAGGGGGGGGTGTTGTTTTGTTTTTGGGTTTTTTTGTGGCTTTTTTTTTTTTTTTTTTCTTTTTAGGTGGTGTCCTTACAGGTCTGGAGCACACAGCAAGGACAGGAATTCCTCTTAGGCTCCAGAACATGGTGACTGCATGCAGGCTGGGAAACAGCCCCTCAGTGGCCTGTCTGTGCCAAAGCACATCTCAAGCTCAAGGGGGATTTTAGAGCAGTCAGGCTTTATTATTACAGACAGTATTAGTGTAAGTATTGTACAGCATGAAGTGATAGAATTGGTATTCCAGTGGCCAGCCCGGATGTACTCTGAGCTGATGTAAAACAAACAATGAGAATTTCTCGATACAAAGAGTGACTCAAAGCCCAATTAAGTTAACAGAGAAGATCTTTTGATTTCCTTCTGTCAGAAACAAGCTCTTGAATTTTCACTGTACATAATAATAACACCCAGTGGCTCATCTTAATATAATTTTCAAAGAGAATGGGAGATGCTGTCTCACAGAGGGGTTGCAGAGGTTAGTGCCTGTCTGCTGCACATCTGGATGCTGCAGTGATGGTCACTATGGAAGAGTCAGCCATAAAGAGCTGAAAAATTGTGGAGGGTTTGGATAGTGTGAGGTAAATAAACCCTAGGCCTGCATGTTGCATGAGGGAAAGTGTGGAGGCAAAGTGTGGTATGGAGGTATAACACATGTCCTACTCCCCCAGTTTGTGAAATTGATCAATGCCTGTGGACCAAAAACCTCTTAAAGACTAGAATAATAGAGACTATCTGATAGTGCAACATCAGGAAAAAAAAAAAAAAAAAAAAGAAAAGAAAAATCAGAACAGAATGGAATTAGAGCAGAATGAAATTTCTAATGAAATTAGAACAGAAACTTTGCAACATTTAATGATTTCATGGTGTTTATTTTCCAAGTTCAAGGCATAAATCTGAAGACTGGAACTGAATTTTTTATTGAAAGGTGATGGTTCCTCAGGAGATGGGATTTTGGCAGCTTTTCCCCCATGTCAGTGTGCTGCCTCTTCTTTGTTTTATCTTAAAAAAGCTGGGCTCCTGTGTAGGATTTTACTGGCTTCCTGGTGTACTTCTACCCTAGACTTTTTGTGTCTTTTCATGGCAATATAATTTAGCTTCCAGTACTTTTTAAGTGTTTTGGCAATTCTGCCACTTCCGCAACCTCTGTAGCATTTATTGGGGTTGTTTGCTTGGGTCATAGAGAGAATAAAAGACATTTATTTTATCCTTTTTTTTTCACTCCTTATTTTCTGCTTTCACATGCCTTTATATTTCTCCTTTGTGTACTTATATTAATTTTTAAAATATTTTTTCTTTTGTCTCTTTTTCCCCCACTCTATGCCTTTAACCACTTTTTCTGTTTTACATGCAAATCAGCATTATTTCCCTTGAATTATTCTCTATTCTTACAACGAAAAAAGTATTACTTTTTAGCAAGAAGGTGATCTTTTGCTTCCCATATTTTCAATTCACTTTTCAGATTTCTAATTGCTAGTGTTTCCAGGACCTTGACAGCTGTTTGACAACACTGTCTACCTCTAGTCATACTTTAACCATTATGGTAAACCACAAAGGAAGCTTGGTTTCTCTAGAGAAAATTCACTCTTGCATCTCATGTTAAATCTGCAGGTCTAATATGATATGCAGAAAACCAAATCTGAAGCTTTCTCATTATTATTTAAGCATGGCAATCATCTTCACTGTTTTATCTACAAAGTCACACACTGAGGACTTTGTTTACCTTCAGAAGCATGATGCCAGTTCCAATGTCACCGTGTGGGGATTTTTTTCCCTTTGAGAAATGCCTATAAATTTAAATGTCTCTACTAAATTTCTGAGGTTGTTCTCAATGATGTAAATAATTTAATTCCTCCCAAACACTGGGCTCTAACACATGTGTCAGAAGATATTTCAAGAATAAGGTGGGCCAACTGAGATCAGATGGACCTTTTTAATATTAATTTCACAGCCAGAATATTTACTGGGCAAAATATCCCTTGAAGATATTTTGAGAATATTTTGAGAACTCACTTTATTTTGGCTTAGCAGAATGACATAAAACCTGTAAGATATCTGTAAAATCAGGACTCTAGAAATTTGACTCCTGAGTGGGACGTATAAAATAACCTTGTCCTATTTGTTTGTGAACCTTGCATTTGATTGAAGTTTAGCTTTATAAAATTTAAATAATAATAATAATACAAAAAAATTTTGAATTAAAATTACACAGCTTGAAAATAGAGAAAATCAAAAGTTTATGGTGTTACCATAGTGAAAAATTAAGGTTACAGAATGTCTACCTTATCTTTCCCAACTGATCTGTGAGAAAAAATTGAAATAAAAGGAAAAAAAATAATTAATTTCTACTCTATTTAGCAAAATTTGGAGGAATTCAGCCTTCAAGCCAAGCATTGAACCTTTGTCCTCTCTCCTCCCCACATTGCTTGCTCAACTCCACATTGCTGACTTGAATTGCTTCCAAATAGGCTGGGAAATTTACAGCTGCTATTACAGGTCATGTAATACAGGTTAAACCTGTGTTTACAGCCCAATAATTTCCCTGTGTCTTTAAACGAGCTATGAAATATTTTGTAATGCAGATTGTCTGTTTTTTTTTATTTGCCTGTAAAAGCGGTGAAGGGAAGCTACAAAAACTCTGTGCTCCCTTGTCACAGAGGACAGCCCTGCTGCTGTGCTGCACTGAGCCTGGAGAGCCAGGACTATTAAATTATTACAAACTCCAAGGAGCTGCAGGTGCCAGAATTAGCAAAGAAAATATCCAACTGGCCTGAGTGGGCCAGAAAAAGGCAACTGAACAGTAATTCAGGATTTTTAGGCAAATTTCCCATTGTCTAAGTCAGGGGAAACAACCTTTAAGTTTAACCTTTAACCTCTTCTCTTCTGATCTTGGGGATAACCAGAATTAAACTGCCCTCAACACATCCATCAGTCTTGCTGATACACTTTCATTATATTATTATTATAGTCATATATGAGAATAATCTGATGACCATTGAGATCTCCTGGTTTGCGAAGCAGAGAAAGGAGTAAGCCACAGAAATCATATGTGCTCATATTTCTTTGTGCCAAAATAAATGCGAGACGAGTAGAGCATGAAAGGATAAATGTGCAAAGAAATTTTGGAGCTGAAAAGGAGAAATGTCAACACGGCTCGTAAACATTGTAATGTTCAGAGATGGGGCAGGTAATCTGTTTTGCCTGGATGCTCATCCTGGTTCGGATGTGATTCATTGCCTTTGATTTCTCATGGATTTGATTTAACAGGCAAGAGGTCACTTGGGACGGGGTCTGTCCCGTGTTTGTACCAACAGCACCCTGGAATCCCAGCTGTGGACCAGGACCCTGTTATGAGAACTTCTGTGCAAACATAATGATAAAAATATTTATGGCAACTATTATTCAAATCAAGGAAGATAACTCATTGGTGAGTTGTATCTGAGCCAAATATTAAGGATCTTTTTTACCAGTTCATGTTCAGAAACACATGAATGACATCAGATTTTTTACTTCAGAGTTAAGCAATACAAATGCTGAGCATGTGAATTACTTTTAGCCCATTTATTTAATATATTTTCTTTGGTTTCAGTTTGTAAAGAATCTAGACCTGGAGGAATCGTAAACTGAAAGATTATCACCATAATTCTTTGGACCCCAGCAGTGATTATAAAATGAGCTCATCAAATAATCATTTGCAAGCCTTTATTAGCCAGGATGTATTTCCTTTGTCAATTTTGTAAGCATTCTCTGTAGCATTTGGAAGTGCTACAGTTTGCAAGTAATTCCTTGCTGGATATTTTTTTTAGCTTTGTGAAAAAAGAAAGCTCAATGAGGCATTTCATTATGACTTCAACAATGCACAGTCAGCAAAGCTTTCATGTATCTTGATTGTTGATAGCCACTGATGAAATAGGAAGAGACAAAGTTTTCCAGGTGGAAACCTGTACAGGCACAAGCCACTCCAGCTAAGCAGCACGTGCGTGCACATTTGAGTCTCAGGCAGAAAAGACAGTGGGGAGGAAGGGAATCAACACCTATTAAATTTGGATGGGGACAGAAAGAGTGGCCTTTGTTGACTGACAGACAAGGTTATGTGGCTGAACAATAATTTGAAGGCCTGAATTATTCATGTCCACTTCAAGGTAAAAGGGTTTAACCTGGTGATATCATCGTGTTGCAGTATTTCACTAAGGCAAGAAGGGTTATTCCTGACTTTTATTTTACTTCATTCATGTCTTATACATGAAATTAGAGAAGGGATTGGGAATAATGGCTAATTTTTTGAGAAAAAAATATATGTGCATATATTAAGGTCCAAGAACAATTTGTAATTTAAAATGAAAGAGAAAACTGCTTACAAAAGGTCCTGACAGCTGAAATTCAGACTTCTCATTTACCATGCTCTACTCACCAGAAATGTCCTTCTGTGTAAATTTTAAATAGAGAGAGTAAAGGCTGGTATACTACTGGGATTCCAGCCTTTATTTGAAAATAAAGGTTAGTGTTTCTTTTTTTTTTTCTTTTAATAAAAGTTGTATTTCTTTGCTGTCAAGAAATAAAAAGACAATACAATTCTGGTCTCTTCTGCACTGGAGCAGTCTCACCTCAAGTCCTGTGAGCAGTTTTGGGCACCACAATATAAAAACTGACACAAAGCTGTTAAGAGGGTCCAAAGGAGGCCACGAGGATGGTGAAGAATCTGGAAGTGAAGCTGTGTGAGGAGTGGTTGAGGTCAGCCTGGAGAAGAGGAGATGAGGGGAGACCTCAGATGTCTTCAACATCCTCATAAGGGGAAGAGGAGGGGCAGGCTCTGATCTCTTCACTCTGGTGACCAGCGACAGGACCCAAGAGAATGGCCTGAGGCTGAGTCAGGGGAGGTTCAGGTTGGATTTCAGGTAAAGGTTTTTCACCCAGAGGGTGTCTGGGCACCGAAAAGGCTTCGCAGGGTGGTGGTCACAGCACCAAGCCTGTCTGAAATCAAGAAGTGTTTGGACAATGCTCTCAGAACCATGGGGTGACTCTTGGGTATGGTCCTGTGCTGGGCGAGGAGTTGGACTGGCTGATCCTGATGGGTCCCTTCCAACTCAGAACATTCTATGATTCTGTAATTCTGTGTGTCCTACCATCTGTTACAGCTTCCTGATTTGGCCTTCTAAATTGTTCATTGATTGTGATGAAGAGTTCATGGACTATCCAAAATCATCACACAGCTAATTGCTACAGAAAGAATCAATGAAACAGCCTACACATACATACAGATAATAATGCACTTCAGAGTGCCCAGCCATGGTCAAGATCCTTTTTTTTTTTTTTTTTTATGTTAGCATCAAACAATTAATTGATTAATTAATTTAAATTGGGATGATATTCATTCACTCCTAATTCCGGGTAAAGGGACCTGAGAGAATGAATTTAATTGGAGATGCTGGTATGGAACTGTAGCCTTAGACAAAACCTGAAGATTTCTTACTAAATCACCTTCCTCCCCTTAAGAAGTGCATTAAACTCCATTTTCTGTTAGGAAATCCTTTACTAGTTCCATTTTCCCTTTAGTTCACAGTATTCTGGGTTATTAATGTCACAGGGAGTGTTGGTACCCCTGAAGCAGGAGTCAACTGTTGGATATATCTGTTTCTGTATTGTGGATCCTTTTCTTTGAATTTCTGGTCCCATTGGGGCTCCAAGGGGCTTTGTGGTGCCTCAAGGGGTGGAGTTATTGACATATTTAAGGGCATGTAAGGATTGTCTGGGGCAGGGGCCGTCTACAGCAGCCATCAACTGTTGCCTGTTGCAGACATCTTTTTATGAAAATCCTTTCCTTAGGATTTTTTCCTCCTGAGAAGCTGAGAGGCTTCAGGAACAAAATGTAAACAATGATTATCTGCTGCTGTGGAATGCAACAGGTGCATCTGTGATTGGTCTCATGTGCTTGTTTGTAATTAATGACCAACCACAGCAGAGCTGACTCGGACAGAGAGTCTAAAGCAGCTGCCTTTGTTATGATTCTTTCTGATTCTATTCTTAGCTTAGCTAGCCTTTGGAGATGAAACTTTTTCTTCTGTTCTTTTAGTGTAGTTTTAATGTAATACATATCATAAAATAATAAATCAAGCCTTCTGTAACATGGAGTCAGATCTATGTCTCTTCCCTCCTCCTAAGACCCCTGTGACCACTGTCACAATCAACCCTCATTTCCTTTCATCTATTTTAATAAGATAATTCTCTCATATGCCCACCGTTAAGATCCCCTTTAATTTAGCCACATGGGCCACTAGCTTCCTGATTTTTCCTTTTGTGGGCTTGTAACTTGCAGAATTTTTAACCATGTGGCTGCTATCCATCGCTACAGCTTTCCAAGAGTTCTCCTCCATCTCCCTGCACATCAGGTGTAACTAAGGCAGATCTTTTCAGGGACAGGAGGACTGCAGTTACTTTTCTGATGTGTTTTACCCACCCAGTGACTTTACCCCCAAAGAGATTTCAGAGTAAATACCTGTAGTTATTAAGCAGTGCTTACTCACTCCTTACAAGCAGGCTGTTCAGGGACACACACAAGTCCTGAGCTCTGCTCTGCCTAAGGAAGAGTTCCATGTCTCCTATCCTTCTTTGTTGGCTTTAACACCATCCCTCTGTGTTTTCAGAACCTCCTCTTCAGGACACTGTGGGAAAAGATACAAAAAATAAATGCATAACTTCGACCAGAAGGATTGCTTTTTTTGGTGTGATGGATCTAAATTTTTTTTTCACAGCTTTGAAACATCCAAGTGATTTGAAAGAGTGTATCGTGGTCAAATGAACACATTTTCAGTGTAATTTGCTGGATTTATTTATTGCAGAAAAAGACAGCTACTTTAGGGAGATAATTCCTTTTCCCTCACACAAAAGCAAGAAGAAAAACTAATATCACTGTAATTTGCAAGATCATTTTTGGGTGTGTGGGGTAACTCAGTCATACTGAAATACTCATAACTGAGAGACCTTTTTCATAACCTAAATGATTTAAATTGAATAGAAATTGGAGCACTACCTGAGAAATCTGAGTCACCAACACACTCTGGACATTATGTCCACAGAGAAACTATTCAATATAAAAATAACATTCCTCTGTGAGCACACTAAAGAGGAAAAATCCAACCTGAATGCAAAAGCCCAAAGCATAGTGACTACTGACAGGGAGGACTGCCCTAAGAAGGAATGTTTCTTTTCCAATTTTCACTTGGGCCTGAGCTTAAAAAAAAAACACAAAAAAATAACACAGCTACCTATTTGCTGCTGTCTTTATCCAAAGATGGTTCAAGAGTTTTTAGTCTTTCATCATCTCCTTGGGGCATTTTATCTACTTCTGTGTCTTGTAATGCATCACTCACTAAATAATTAATTTACTCAAGTAAGCAAGATCTCGGGGTTTACAGAGTTTCTGCATGAGGAGAGATGACAGCTAAGAAGCAAGGAAGAAAAACCCAACTTGTTATGTTACTTTCTTTGATTTATTTTTTTTTAATTGTCATTACAGTCATCAAAATCATTCTTTCTTGCCTAACTTCTCCCATTAGGAAGATTAGATATCATTCCTCTGGTGTTGCCTTAATAAGTAGGGCTGGGAAGTGGGATTGAGAACCAAGTCTATCTCCCTTTATCATCAATTGCAGCACCATGGGAACAGGAAGAAAAAAAAAGTAAGAAATTTTTTTTTTTCATTGTACTGACAATCTTAAAATTCACATTTTTTTCAGCAGGTTTGAAGAGAACAGCCAGCATTTCAGTAAGTCTGGGCAGGAATGAATGACACATGGCTGAAAGTTTTCGGAGAAGGCTGGTGCTGGTGAGTCTGCAGAGACTCTTTGATGGATTCACCTCATAAATTTTTTTGTATAAACACACACCAGCACACAATTACATGTATGTAATTGCATGGGGTTTTTTTCCTCCAACCATGAAAATTATGGGTGTGATTAGTTTTTAATATATATGGAAAGCACCATATCTTCTACCTCCAATTTATCTGTGAACGACACAGCCACCTCAGAGCTTTTCACCAGAAACATATGTCACCCTCATTCCTATGTGTGGACTACTCATGTGTGTGTGGTTTCTCCTTCTGTTCAGTCTTAATTTAGACCTAATAGTTATCAAATAATTAAGTCCTCATATCTGTTTCCTTTTAGTTAAAAAATATTTAATTTAAAATCAAGCATCCTCCATACAACTTTAAAATTAATTTGCCTTCTCCATTTGAAATAGCTCACATTTAGTAGAAAATTTCCAAATTGTCTCCCATTTTATCTTAATTCCTAAGAAATCACAGAAAATTTTCTGGGCAAAATTTCCAGAGAAATTTTGGAGACCAGAGAACTAGGGAATGTTGCTTTTCCTTAAGTTTCCTGTAGAAGAGCTGCTCTATGTGAAGACTTCCAGATGTATGACTTATGAGCTTTGAGAGCCTTCTTTTATCTTATAATATCTTGAATTTTGCAAGCAAGACACATGCAGTTTCTGCCATTTAACGTGAAACAGAGTAAATACATTTGAATTTTTAAAGGCAATTCTAAGAGAATTTTGTTCCCACTGGATATTTCCTCAGCCCTTTCCAAAACCATACTGTAACTTCAAAACAGAGACAGTGTTTAGGGTGAAGCACTGCCTCTGTAGGCTGGTTTCTCCAGTTTGAGGTCTCTGAGCTGGCAGAGGACTCTGAGGCCAATGATCAAGGCCTTGAGGGTCTGTGTGGCTTTCCCTGACTCTGTTGGTGAAGAGGAAGAACCTGAGTGGGAGCAGAAGGATCTTGATTTTCATCAGTTGGTTGGTGTGACTGGTGTTGGCAACAGGGATTGTGTTTTATGACCACAGGATTCCTGCAGGATTGAGGAACACCGTGAAGAGACAATTAGGTGGGAAAAAACCATCAGCAGGCTGGGTGACCTGGTAAAGGGAACTTTCAACTTAGACACAACAAGACAGTGGATAACCCACAGTCAAATGATGAAGGGGTGGACTGGCTTGCCAAGTAAATTGTGCAGGATGATGTGGACAAGGGATGTCTAAATGAACAAACTAAGCCTGAAAAGTTCCACCCTGATCATTTGCACTTAAGGAAATGCCTGTGGGATAACATTATGGGGAAGTTACTCCTACCTCCCCTGGGAAATCAGCATGACCGAGTCCCTGCAGGATCTCTATACTGCTCCATGGGCTTTGGGAATAAAGAGGACAAAGAGATTCCTGTGCAGATGCAGGACTATGATCATTGAAGGTGTCTTCTCCAGGCCGCCCAATCCTTGTGAGACCACTCTGAATTACCTTTGGCAGCTCATGGAAAGTAGAAATGCTCCTGATGACTAGAAGTAAGAAAAGGTCATTGCAGGCTTTAAGAATGACAGTGCAGAGAATTAGATGCAGACTAGGCTCCCTTTGGTCTGTGGGAAGGTGATGGAGCAAATAATCCTGGTAACCATTTTCAGGCATACGAAGAACAAGGTGACTGGGAGTGGATTTGCAAAAAGGAAATCACTCCTGACCAACCAGACAGTCTCCTATGATAAAATGTGTATCTCAGCAGACTGGGTGAAAACCATAGACATTCTCTTTGCAGGCTTCCACAAGACTCTGATACCAGGTTCCACAACATCCTCATAAACAAACCAGTGGGCTGCTGGAATGGATGCTGGTGTGGACTGGGAACTGTGTGCTGGGATTGCAAGGCTGTGACCAGTGGCCTGATCATCTGCAGGCCCATCTGCAGGCCACTCACTGGTCTCCTGGGCCTGGTCTTGAGAATATTTAACACCTTCAATAATGTCCTGGGTGATGGGACAAACTGCACCCTCAGGAGTGTACAGACAATGCAAAACTGGCAGGAGTAGCTGATATACCTGAGCTGTGCTGTCATCCAAAGGGCATTTGACCAGCTGGAGAACTGGGCCTATGGGAATCTCCTCAAGCTCAACAAAAGGAAGAACCAATCCTGCATGTGGGGAAGAGTCTCCTCCCATGCTCTGGTGTTTTGTGATAAAATAAGAGCAGCGCAAAGGTAGATAAATATTTTCATTTTTGCTGGCTGTGCTCCATCTGTTCAGTGAATCAGTATGCCACAACATTTTATTTTTGCTGAGGGCCAGGTGCCTTTTACAGCAGAAATTCAAAGTCTAGCAAAATAGGGATCAGGAAAATTCCACAGAACTTGAAGAGTGGAATAACAAAAGGAATCATGGTGGGGAGAAAGGAGGATGATTACATAGTTTTGCTTGTTACTAAATTATATGATATTATGTATTCCAGGCCTGTGAACAGCTGAGCTGCGAGAGAAACATTTCTTGGGAGAGGCGATGACAGTGTTAATCCAGTGGCTTGATGCAAACGGATACAAAGACATCTTTACCTCATTACTGAGGTGAATTGACTGGAAAATTCACTTAACTAATTTAGGAGGAAGTTAATAAGTTTGTTGGGGTTTTTTGGTTTTTTTTTTTCCATCTTGAAATAATGCAATTTTAAAATCTTTGAATTTTAAAAAAATGTTAATGTAGGTTTCTAGTTTGTCATTTTGAACTGGGTGCTATATTCAGCTGTAACTCTCACTTTATATCTGCTGTGTAATTAGTAAACATTAGTAAATATATTTTAAAAGACATAAAGTTATTTTCTTCATTATGCAGGATAATTGAATGTATTTAATTTTAGGAAGTGATTTTCAACTGGTATAAGCTTGCTACTTGGAACATTTTATTTTGTAAAAAGTAAATGTCTGCTTTAAGGCAGATTCAGGGATAGCACTATGATAAAACTTCTGCTATATACTCACATGAGGATTGAAGTTGTCTAATTTATGCTACCAGAATTCCTGCTACAGTAACTATATTTACCAGAACCAATTCTAATTATCACATGTTTTGCTTAGAAGGTGGAAATATTCACTCTGAAGATGAGTATTCCCATTTAATATTATTCAGAGTAATAGCTACTCACACGAATAATGATTTCAGGTTTAGGTAGTTTTGAATTTCAAGATCCTCAGGGGCCCAATGCCATTAAATATGATATATCTTTGGTATTCTTTGTAGATAATCCCATTCAATATTATAGATCCCAAGGAAATCCCATGTCTAAACTGAAACCCAGCACTCAGCTAAAATGCCCATACTTCTGCTGCTTGCTAACTGAAGTGCTTGTAGGCGTGGCTCATGGCGCTGTGGATGTCAGCAGAGAATGTGTAATTCTCTCCTGAACTCAAACCTACATTTCAAATTTAGCCTCTGTGCTCATCAGTCTTTAAAACGCACACACTGAAATGCTGAACATGATTTTGGATTTTAACGTTTTACATTCCTGCATTGAAACAAGCTTAAAAGTCCAAGCAATTTTAATTATGTATTTGAAGCAGAAAATGAAAAAAGTCAGGGCTTTTATGAGGCTCTAATATGCAATGTGGATGTCAAGAGAGAGTGTTGTGATGTACAGTGAGTACATTCATGATAACAGTTCTCCTCACAGCTTTCATGTTGTTGTTTCTGATGTGACAAAAGCTCCTGTATGTTAGTGCTGGGGACCGTGACCCAAGATCCTCTGTGTCTCCTGCTGAACTTAAATCCTGTTCTGGAACAACCTCATCTGCATTGGATACCCACATCTGCAGTCATATTACATGTCATTTTGTTCTCATCTATACAGCAGGCTAACAAGGAGAGACAGACATTGATCCATTTATCTCTGAACAGAGGGATTATTATTAGTCTCAAGCAGAACTAGTAAGGAGGCACTAATGAAGCCAGACCTTATTATCCTGTCTCATTTATTTTCAGTCATCTATCAGAGTCTGAACTTGCTGTTTTTCCTGTATGAGAGAGCACTAGCATGCCCTCTCTTCTCTTGCCATTTCACCTCTTGAAAAACATACAAATATATTTATTTCATCCCCTTCTGCCTCTCTTCCTACTTTATTCTAATTAGGCTGCACATAAAAATTTCTCATCTGAAGCAGGAGTAGGCAATCAGAAATGTATTGTGGTCACATAAACCACAGTTTCTCAGAAAGCACACAAAAGAAAATGAACAGAATGTGGACAGAAGAAAGATGCAGGGGAATTAAAAGGCTTTGGAAGAAATTGTAGATTCTTGCACTACTTGCTCATGGCAGATGGAGTCTATAAAAAAGGAGAGCCATTGGCAGCAAAATAGATTTATTGTTTGTGTTGCTTTTATGATTGAGATTGTTATTGTTATTATTGTTTTTGTCCTTTCTGTGTTCTTTTTAATATATTGTCATTAACTAAAGTAGCAAAGGGGGAAAAAGAAGATATTGCTTGTTTCACAATTACTTTGGAATGTTGCTTTGATAATTAGTTCATCCTGGTCAATACTCTCTTCCCTGCTGAAGACAGCATTACTGTCTGATTTATGTTTTGGCTCATCCCCTTGTCCCCTCACGTTAATCGTCTGTTGTTGATAGCTATTTAATTAAATGTGTCTGGGGAAATAGGGTGAATAACAGTAATGGGCAAGACAAGGATTAGAAGCAATACCCATAAAGCAGAGTAGATTTTGCACATTCAAATGGAAGATGAGCCAGCTACCCCTTACAAAGAAAAAGCTTCTGTCTTCCTGAACACTACATAAGAGAGATAAGATAGATAGATAGATAGATAGATAGATAGATAGATAGACAGACAGACAGACAGACAGACAGATAGATAGATAGATAGATAGATAGATAGATTAGATAGATAGATAGATAGATAGATAGATAGATAGATAGATAGATAGATAGATAGATAGATAGATATAGATGGATAGATAGATGGATAAATAGATGGATAGATAGATGGATAGATTAGATAGATAGATAGATAGATAGATAGATAGATAGATAGATAGATAGATAGACAGATAGATAGAAAGATAAATATTGATGGATAGATAGATAGATAGATAGATAGATAGATAGATAGATAGATAGATAGATGGATAAATAGATGGATAGATAGATGGATAGATTAGATAGATAGATAGATAGATAGATAGATAGATAGATAGATAGATTAGATAGATAGATAGATAGATGGATAAATAGATGGATAGATAGATGGATAGATTAGATAGATAGATAGATAGATAGATAGATAGATAGATTAGATAGATAGATAGATAGATAGATAGATAGATAGATAGATATAGATGGATAGATAGATGGATGATGATAGATAGATAGATAGATAGATAGATAGATAGATAGATAGATAGATAGATGGATGTTTGGATGTAAATGAATCATAAGATGCTCAGAAGCCAGGAGCACTTCTGCTGTGGAGACAGGCAGAATTGGGGGTTTTCAGCTCTGTGAAGACCAGAGCCCCTTTCAGTGCCTAAATGGGCTCCAAGAGAGCTGGAGAGGGATATTTGACAATGTCAAATGATGGAGTGACAGGACAAGGCTTGAACTAAAAGAGGATAAGTTTAGATGAGATTTTAGGAAGAAATTCTTGGGTGTGAGGGCGGTGGGGCCCTGGCAGAGGTTGCCCAGAGCAGCTGCAGCTGCTCCATTCCTGGGAGTGTCCAAGGTCAGGCTGGATGGGGCTTGGAGCCACCTGGGATAATGGAAGGTGTCCCTGCCCAGTGCAGGGAGTTGGAACTAGATCAGCTTAAGGTCCCTTCCAACTCAACCATTCTGCAACCCTATATATAAATCTACACACATACACATAATTATATCTATATATTTTTTAAATATACACAAAATGTGTGTGTACTTGTGTCATTGCATGCATACATACATGAACTTTAAACATTATTAAATTATCATTGGTGTATTATTTATGGATTGGCAGAAAATAATACAAAACATAAAACCTGAGCTAAAGAAACTGCACTACTGTCTTTAAGAAAGGCTGACTGTTAATTCAGCTGTGACATCAGAAATTTCCTATGTGATCATTTTGCTGCCATCTACTAATTTTTATTTCCTCTTAAAGTCTGCTGGGTCATCTGGTCTCTAGGTTCTACCAAAGACTCCTGGCAATGGGAAAGAGTGCTGTCCTAGACCAATTATTTAATTTTTTAATTAAATAATTCATCATTGGAAAACAAAGTTTTATGGTTTTTTGGGTTTTGGGTGGGCTTTTTGTTGTTGTTTTGTTTGGTTTGGTTTAGTATTTGTTGGGTTTATTTGTTGTTGTTTTCTTTTGTTTTGCTCTTTGTTTTTTCCTGTTTGTTTTGGTTTGCATTTTATTCTGTGGGTTTTTTTTGTCATTTGGTTGGTTGAGTTGGTTTCGGGTTCTTTAGTACAAGAAGTCTAGTCCTCCTTTTTATTCCTTCTGGGTTTGGTTTGTTTGTTTGTTGTTTTTTTCTTTCCCCCAAAGAGCATAGCAGGTTTTTATTTTCGGGTTTTTTAAATAAATACTTAGGGATTTTGCTGAAAAAAAAATCCAGAGAATTTGCATCATATACAAGTAGACCAGGAGAAGATTTGGCGATATTCAGAACAATTTTCACTATGGCAAGGTTTAATATACTCTCCTGCCCCTAAGAAGTACTTGATTTAGAAGTGATACATGCTGGTAAAGTCTGGGAGGTTCATGATCCTAAGACTCTGCATTTGGTGCATCCTTCGGCCAAATGATAAAAGGGCTCTGAAGAGTTCTATCAAACACAGCATCCTCATTACTTTGAGAAGGGAAAGGTTTTATGTCAAGTCTTAATGGCGGAAGAGAAAAAAAGCATGGAGTCCCCGGTACACTTGGTACCATGGCCATATTATAAAAACAAAATATTTTCTTGTTAGGTGAATATATTAATTCCTTTTTTCCAATAAAAATTAGAATTTTCTCTGAGAAGTGAATTTTATGACTACTTTGAATCACAGTAAATAAATTCTAGAATGATTCACATATACTTTAACACCTGTAATGAAGAAATAGCCTTGGGAAACCAAAAAAACCCAAACCTTGTTTTTCCTTTTTATCACTTAATTCCTTTTCCTTACAGAAACATTGTATTCTGGAAAGCTGTTCACAGCAACAGAATTCATGTAGGCTCTTTAGTCTTTCTACATTAATTATAATTTTAAAGCAGATTGTTTCTGGTTTTTAATCTCGCCTTCTGTTCTATATATCAATTTGAAATATGCCTTCAGGGCAACTTTAGGCCATAATGGGTAAACACTCAGCATATTTAGTATCTCAGCCTCATTGGATATTGGGCCAAAATTATGTGCAGCCCTTCAAAACTCATCTCGAAACATTTGAATCTGCAAAGTTAGCTGGACACGTGCAGAAAATTTACTGCAAAAATCTTTAGTAACGACATAAATAGCACAGGGCAGACTCTTTCATCACCACTTCTTTCTTGTTTCTGTAATATGAAAGCCAAAAAAATGCAAAAACCTAAATTAATTTAATCAGCTGTTGGTCTTATTTGAGCTGAATCAATATTCAAATTTGTGTATCTGGGTTTGAAAGCACCTGCCCTTTGACTTTTGAGCATAAGTTTTTTCAAAGTCATGCAGTGCTTATGGTAACCCCATCTTCTTGCTGGCTTTCAGTTCCCCTAGAAAAGATTCAGGTTTACCTATGCCCTTGTTTATCCTCATTTGCTACAGGCACTGATGGAGATAGATATTTGTAGGAGCTGCATTTTCTAGTCCCTGTGCTTGATAAAATGGCCCTGATCAAAGCCCATAACATTTAAGAATCCTGTATAATACCTCTGCCATTTTGTCAGTGTACAGGGGTATTGTAAAATCAGGCAACCTCAGCTCTTGGAATGATCGGCATCTGACTCCATGGCTTTGGAATGCTCTCTCTTTATTAAAACTACATTATATTACATTACAACCATATTAAAGAGATAAATACTGTACTACATCACACTTACTTCTAACTAAGTACTGAAAACTTGTGACTGTGCCAACAGCCCTGACACCCACACATGGATCCAATTGGTCAATTTATCAAAACACCATCACCAGAATCCAATCAAGCAATCCCTTCAGGTAAATAATCTTCCAGCGCATTCCAGATGTTCAAAAACACAGTAGCAGCAAATGAGATAAGAATTGTTTTGATCATTCTTTTCCCTGATTCTCACAGTTTCTGTTCAGAGGGCATGTGAATACCACACAGGGGAGATGTTGAGAATTTCACATCTAAATTCACTGATGTTTTAGCTGGGGAAAAATTATAAAGGAAAAGAAACTTCACTATTGAAATGAATATTCTTATGAGAAAAATCCATTACAGGCTTAGCAGAATATTCTGTTAAAATTTTAAGCACACCTTTCAAAGCCATGTTCCAGTTTGAAACACTGTGAGGGATGACAAGTTGAAATGCTTCAGCCACAAAGGACTCAACTTTTTCTACCTGCCCCTAGTTTCTAAGTGAAACTAGGTTTTAAACATCAAAACAGAGACACTTTTCTCATTACAGCTTCCCACAAAAATATTTGACTTCTTTACATATATCTAACTATTCACCACCATGCAGGTGTGCTAAGCACCTGCTCTTTGCACACACTGCACTTTGTGCACTTTGCACATATTATTTATCACAATGAGTTTTGGCCAATAATGTGCACACGAATATCCATCCATCCATATGTACACATGGACATAATGCAAAGCTACATTACACAGCAAGGTAGGAATTTTGCCCTTCATCAGGCACAGAAATGTATGCATTCTCTAAAATTTACATTAAAACCTCTCTAGAACAGAATAGACATATAAAATTATAGAACTGTTTCAACTGGTTGTGGTCTACAAAGTTTTTAATCACAGACTTCTTCAGTAAAAACTTCTGAGCATATATGTCCAGTATATATACCAAAGTTTTTTTTATTTATTTATAATCCATTATTTATTAATTATGGATTTTTTCTGCTGAAGTTCTCAAATTCTCTTCCTGGACACAAATGGTTTGTCTTGCTCTTTTTTAAAGACCACTGGAATAGAGAGCCTATTTCTTTTCTATAACTTTTCTGAAACAGAGAAAGGAATCAGATGGGTGTTAGAGGCAGAACCAACTAATTTAAGGAAGTTATGTTTAATTTTTAAAAGCAGCTATATGGCAGCCAGTGAAAGCTGGGTTCCCTTCTCTATGCCATCATGCTACAGGAATACTTAACTGTTAAAACTCATAGTTTTTGTTCAAATAACTGGTTCCAGTTAAGTAGGAGCAAAACCAATTTCATGCAGGCTTTTTGGGACAAGTCTATTACGCAGAGAAATGGTATAGAAAATAATTTGGTTTGCTCTAAGCTTTTGATGTAAAAGAGAATATGTTTATTGTGACAGTCACATTTCTAACTTTTCTAAGTAACCCATAGAGGCCTTGCAGTTTTGCTCCCCATGGTGCACATGGCAACACTCTGACAATTAGAGGTGGAAAGAGCAAAAGAAAAAGTAATATTTTTAAATGGAAAATTTTGAAGCCCTTCCATTTCAATTTACTACACTTTGCTCAAAACATAAATATCCAAGTACTTGAGAGATCTTCAACTGTCTAATAAATGAAAAACAATATAAAATTATATATTCTTTAAGTATCTTTATGTGGAAATGTAATAAAATGCACTTCTTGTGGATGAGAGATTTAGATTAAACATTTCCAAAGGGCTGCAAAAGGGTTTTGGTGGTGGTGGTGGTGATTGTTTGGTTTTGGCTTTTTTTTGAGAAAAATAAGGTGGGCAAGTCACCTTTTTCATTAAAGATGAAAGACTTAGGACTTAATCGAAATATCATTAAAAAGATGCAAACTAACAAAAAACACAAAAGAAAATAAAACAACAAACAAACACAAAAACCCCAACTCTGCCATCTCCAGGTTAAAGTACGTTTTCGAATTTGCCAGAAAAACAGCAAAGTGCACTGGGGAAAGCAGAGAACACATTAAAATGTATGGACTATCTTCTTTCTTGGTCCATTAAACATAATTCAGACACCTGGCATGCCATAGGAGTTCATCACAGACTTTCACAGAAGTGAAAGAAAGGTAAAAAAATCCTGATTACGGTCTGTGTTGACTTGGAGCTACCTGTATTCTTCAACTCATCTCCATCCAGTCGTGTCTAACAGCAATGCAGAGTTTCAGCTTGGTCCATAAAACTTCAGAATACAGAGATCTTCCTGACGTTCCAAGAAAAATATAAAAATAAATGAGCATCTACCTCATCTTAGGTGTCTGGCGCATCAGGAGTCCTTCCTCCACATAAAAGCTCATGCGCTTAGGGCCTCTTGGAATTTTCCTTGGGAGGAAGGAGAAACAGGTGTTCTCACTCATCTGTAGGAAAATTCCTCTGTTGAAACTTTTTATCCTTATGGACCCTTTGTTGGTTTATAGTATTGTAAGAATTAAGTGTGGGTTCTTGCTTTTGGGACTTTAATGACTTCTGTTACTGTACACAGAGTTCATGAGACATCAGTTACTATCAAAAAATTTAGAAGATTAATTTGCTTTGATATATACATTTTCCTTTAATTCGCTTTTGGGAATATACATATCTAACCTGTGAGCAAATTAGAAAAAATGCTTGCTGTTTCACCTGCAGAAAAACATTTTCCTTCAATTCTTGTTGACTTGGCCAGTCAATGAGAGCCTGGGAAATTATAATCCAGTTTGTGTTTCCTCCTTGCATTATAGATCCTTTTGAATTGGCAGAAAAGTTCAGAAGATTTTTTTTTAATCTCTTCTATACGGAGGATTTGTTATGAATAAAAATGAACCTCTGCTTTGCTGATAAGTACAAAAGCATGACCTATAACAATCTTTATATCTCTCCTTTCATTTTATTGACAAACTTGGGGACATCCCATCTGCTGTGAAACAGGAATTTGCATAAAACAGAAGGTGGAGGATAATGCTTTCCTTTTTGCTATTCCTACAAATTAAACATCTACAAATAAGCTCCAAACCCTACTATAATCCAGAGAGGTGATCAATGATCAAAAAGATATTAAAATTAAGGCATCCTCGGCCTTATGTAGTCCTGGGCAGTAGTAGCATCAATTCTGTTAATTTATTTATTTATACTGGGGGGGGGGGGGGGTGGGGGGGGGTGGGGGGAAGGGGGTTTCTGTAGGATGGAATTTTGTTTGCTGAATTTATAATAGGAATTTAAATTCAAAATACAAAATTACCAAATCTAGGAATACAGTTTTCATTCCAATTATGCTTTAGTTTTCTCTTGCATAAGCCTTTATATAACTGAGCATAATCTACAAACCCTTTTTGAAAATTGCTACAGACTTTAATGAGAGCAAAAATAATACTTTTCTGTAGAAGTATAAGACTTCCATAATAAAAACAAACAAAAAATAACCCATTTAAAGTCTATAAAATTTAGTAGCAAATTAAACCTTTCTGTATTTAATAGATCTTTTCATCTCTTTTATAACATTCTTCACCTATGCTTACAAAATTAATATCATTCTTCTCTACTTTATTGAAGCATTATTTTATTATAATTAAAACATCTTAAACTACACACAAAACTATGAGATAGTGTTTTTCCTTAGAGAAAAACAGGTAGTCCGTGTGAAAAGTATTGCAGTCAGATACTGAACTATAACATTTTTGAATTAAGAGGAAAAAAATCTACAATAGGAGTTTATTACTTTTATTACACTCTGTGGCTTCATAATTTTATACACAATTTGAGTTCCATTTTCTCATTTATAATAAAGTTCCTACAGGTATTTCATAGTGTTATAGCAAAGGGGTTTGGTGTACTGCAAAAGTTATGAAAGTATGCTTAATGCAAATCAGATAAATATTTCAGGATGTCTTTCAACGGGACCCTATGGATTTCACTCTTCTAAAGTTACCCGCAATATTTTTATGTGAAGGAGAGGATGCACTATATTTGCTGCTAACATCTCACAAAACAGAGGTGACTATGGTGCAGGTACAGAAAACACATTAAAGAATTTGCCCCCCATTTTGATGGTTAACTGTGGTGGTGTGCCTTTTTCTGCTGTCAGTTTAAAGTGGTTTGTTCCGATTGTCCCCCATGTACGTTGGTCTACCCCAGAGTCGTAATCTCCCATTTCCCGGTCCATCTTTCTAAAGACCAACCCTTTATTCTGGATCCTTCCCTGTCATTAAATGAAGCCCTGCCTTCTTCTCTTGTCCGTCATTGCAACCCCACCTTTATTTCTAGAACCTTCTATATCTGTCTTGTATCTCTCAGAACCCCAGGGGTACATTTAAACTACTCTCCTCCCCTGTTGCCCCCCATTGGCTGTCACAATGTATTCCCCGCCTTACGCTCTTCCCCAGGTGTTCTGCAATTGGCTGTTTGTATCCTCCCCTTGTTCCCTCCCCCGTACTTAAACTGTTGTAATGCTGCATTTGCTGTCACTTGTCCCTGGACCCTCTCAGGAGATAAAACCTCTTGGGAACCCACACAAGTGATCTCTCTTTCCTTTACTCTGGATTTCTTGACTTGGGATACCAACAGCAGCCACACAAAGAAGCCTTGTGCTTCTGGGAATTAAGCAGCCCTGTTCCTACCACCACCCAGACCAGCCCAAGGGGCGGACAGGGAATGGCCACTCTTGGCACAGGCCAGGAGATCGGGCTAGCTGCAGACAGCTCAGAGTGGCCACCATATCATTCTGGCACCCAACATGGGGCCCCTCCCACTCGAGGGACCAAATTAGAAAGGCTGTCCCCCGGACCAGAGTGCTCAGGGTTGTAAAGCCTCTTGGAAAATCAGTGCCCCTGTGTGAGTGCACTGCGTTTTAGTCAGTGGTGCTCCCAGGGTGGCAAGAGACAATATTTCTCCAGGTGCCCAGGAGGACCTTGTCCAGAACCGGGGACCTTCTCTGCGATCTTCTGTTCCAGGGGTCGTCAGTGTGGTGAGTACCCTGGTGGCTGGGTTGGAGCTGGTCGGGGACTCAAGTGTTGGGTGGGTGCACTCCCGAAGGAGGGGAGGCACAGCGCGCAGTGTCATCACTCCACCCCCAGAAATTCCCTGGGCCCTTTTGCTTTTTCCAAAGGCTCCTTGAGATTTTTAATGGTGATCAGTGAGGAGCGCCCTGCCCAGAAGGTAAATTGGCTAACAAATACTGGTGTCTGGGTAGAATAGTGGCTACTGAACAAGCAGAAATTAAGTGCGCTCACCCAAATAATGGAGTAACAATTGGATAAAGGAAACAACGTTGAAACAAATAGCCCTTGGAAATCCCCAGTGTTTGTCATCCAAAAGCCAGGGAAGGACAAGTGGCATCTCCTCCATGATTTGCAGAAAATAAATTATGTCATCAAGCACATGGGGTCTTTTCAACCAGGGATGCCGTCCCCATCAATGCTCCCCAAAAATTGGAATCTGGCCGTAAATGATTTGGAAATTTCTTTTTCCAAATTCCTCTTCACCCAGCTGATGCTCCACATTTTGCTTTCTCTGTACCATCCATCAACAGAGAGGCACACCATAGTTTTCATTATTATTTCATCTTTCCCTACATAGTCTCTATTGCGCCAATGTTGTCTTTTCTATCGCCTATACTGGGACTAGTAAATGCTTTAGTTGGGTGTGGGGAGTAGCTTTGTTATTCCAGGTAATGTCAACTGGGCTAGAGTTTGGCATCAAGATGATCTGGTATTAGCAGACATCTTTCAGGTGTAAGCTGAATGCTTTTGTTTAAACTATGTCTTGGTAGCCTAAGTGCACCTTCTGGTACACTTACCTTGTTACGACTTACCTCATCTTTGGCGGGATAGCTTATTAATTAATTCCAGAGTGGAGGAATGTGTCATTTTACGTTATATAGATGATGTACTTGTGTGTGCCCCTGATGACAATGTGCTTAATTCTGTTTTAGAGGACACTATTACTGCCTTGATGGCGGTCAGATTTGAGTTACAACAAGAGAAAGCACAGAGGCTGCCGCCTTGGAGGTGTTTAGGCCTTGAGATTGCCAACAAGACCATCACACCACAAAGGTTGGTGATCAATAATAAACCTGACACCTTGAGGGATATCCATGAACTGTGTGGATCGTTCAACTGGGTCAGGCCCTGGCTGGGACTCACCATGAGGGATCTGTCCTCTCTCTTCAATTTGTTAAAGGGAGGAGAGGAGCTGAATTCTCCAAAGGCCCTGACTCAGGAGGCTCAACTTGCTCTCAACAAGATTCAATTGGCACTGGCAGACTGGCAAGCCACCGTTGCCAGCTTGACCTTCCTTTCAGTTTCATCATCTTAGGTAAGTTGCTGCACCTCCACAGACTCATCTTCCAATGGGACAGGGACCAAAATGACCTCCTCTTGATCATAGAGTGGGTGTTCCTTGGTCACCAGCTGTACAAAAGTATTGCTCAGCCACAGGAGCTGACGCCCAGCTGATCTAGAGTTCGGATGCGATTGTTGGTGAGGTGTGATTTTGCATGCATTCATATTCTCATTGTGAGATTAACTAATGAGACTTTGGAGCAGGTGCTCCCTGATAACGAGAACCTACAGTTCGCTCTGGATAGCTATCCAGGAAAAATTTTGATTCACCATCCTGGCTGTAAATTGTTTAACATAGAATTCAATTTGATCCAAAAAGACAAAGTTGTAGGCCCCTTAAAGCCTTGACAGTTTTCACCGACGCATCCGGAGAGTCCCACAAGTCTGTGATGACTTGGAAAGATCCTCAGACTCAACACTGGGAAGATGATGTTAAGATCACTGAGTGCTCCCCTCAAGTGGCTGAGTTGGACACAGTTGTCAGGGCTTTCAAAAAGTTCCCTGGGCCAATTAACATCATTATTGATTTGGCCTATGTAGCTGATGTGGTATCCAGAGCAAAAAATGCTGTGTTGAAGGAAGTCTCTAACCCAGCAATATTTAGCTTGCTCTTGAAACTTATCCATCTAGTTTCCTACCAAGAGCAATCGTTTATGTGATGCATGTGAGGTCACACACTGAACTTCCCAGTTTCATTGGTGAAGGTAACAGTATGTTAGCGTTCAAAAAAACATAATCACGGAGGGATTATATGCGGTGCTTTTTATTAAGAGCTCTGGGAATCGGGGTATTTACACAAATCTGATTCCGACCATATATCCGAAATGATCATGTTTTGTACTCTATCGTTACATAACTTTCATGTTAATTATTAAACTTATATTGTTCTATTGTATACATAAATTTAGCCCCTCTCTGAATTTCCAACATAGTTTCTCATTATTCTTCCTATGGTTATATAATAATTACATTTAATTACTAAACAATCATCACATCTAACAATTATATAATTTATCAAACTGCTTATGCAGGTGCAGTTGATCTGGGAAAGCACAAAACCTAACATTTTAGATTCTATCTTTAACTTTTTCCAGGGCTCCACTATCAAGTAGAGCAGACGCCCTAGCCACTCCATTGCAACTGGCTGGCCAACCTATCTTCCAGCAGGCCAAAATAAGCCATCAGCAATTCCACAAGAACGTTCCTGGTCAGATCAACCAATTCCACCTGAGGCATGATCAGGCCACGGCAATTGTGGCCACATGCCTGAATTGCCAGGAGTCCTCCCTACCATCCTTGGGTTCAGGAGTGAACCCGAGAGGACTCCACAGCTGTGAGGTGCGGCAAATGGATGGCACACACATCCAAGGGTTTGGAAGTTTCAAATATGTTAATTTGTCAGTGGATACCTTCTTGGGAGCAGTCTATGCCTCAGCCCATGCATGAGAGAAGGCCTCTGACGCCCAAAAACATCTGCTGCAGGCCTTCGCCACACTAAGGATCCCCAGGGTACCTAAAACTGACAATGGCCCAGCTTATACCTCCAAGGCATTTGGCAATTTCCTGCAAGAATGGGGTTTGAATATTGAAGGGGTATTCCACCCTCCCCCATCAGCCAGTCAGTAATAGAAAGGATGCACCAAACCCTCATGAAAGTCCTCAATCACCAAAGGGACGATGTCTTGGTCAGCCCACCACAATTAAGATTTTGTAGAGCACTGTTTACAGTTAACCACCCAAAAATAAGGTGTGAGAAAAATCTCCAGAGTTCAGATGCCTGTGTGTAAGCTAGATGGTTAATTTCCCATAATAGTATTTATTTTACTTATTAACAGTACAAGATTATTATCTTCACACACCCTAATGAATTCTCTTGACCACCTCCTGGGTTGGATGTTGAACACAATTGGTGGAAAGAAGGATGTCCGACCTCTAGTTGCCGATTTATAAGTGCAAGTCACCCTTAGGTCCTATGCAGCGCCTGTCAGCATCGGGCATGTCTCTTGGGTATTTGCATGTATCTATTAAAAAACATGACAAAGGAAATTAGCAAAATTGGCACTGCTGAAGAAAACAAAAATCCTTTGTTTTGCTAGAAGGATGCATTGTTTTATTTTCCTAAGTATTTAAAGACTGCAACAATGTAAATCCGCACACCCTCCAGCAGCCAGGGAGATACACCTGTACATTGCCCAGGAATATAATTCAGATTCAGAGAGAGAGATGGCCATTCAGGGAGAGTGTTAGCAATGTTAACAAGGACAATAGGTTGCATTGCTGTTTTCCTCAAGGACAGATTATCATAGATAATCTCATGTCTATCAGTGCAATTTTTTCTTCTCGTAAGAAAGCCCAGAAAAAAAGGTATCAACACAGAAAAAGAGAGATAGAAAATGTTTGAAAAAAACAGCTAATTTTTTTTAAAAACAACTAAAAAAAACCCAATCCCCCAAACAAGCAAAAGATAAACACACGAAGAATGAACACATAATTGTCTCCATCTCGCCAAAAACCAACCAAACAAACTAACAAAAAAACCAACCAACCAAAAAAAAAAACACAAACAAAAAACTCCACACAAGAAAAAAACAAACAAACAAACAGAAACAAAAAAATTAGTCCCATCTTAAGAAAAACACCAGAGGAAATCTGAGGAAAGAAAATTATCCCTGGACTACACCAAATATTGAAAGGGAGAGAAGAAATAGCACCTGTCTATCTGAGACCATTAAGACTATGAGATGCTGAGGTTTGCTCCTGTCTATTAAGGAATTCCAAACCTTTATGCTATTGTTTGTCTTGGAAATCATCTTCAGCCACATGTAATGAAAACTGAATTTCCTCACTTGTCTTGGTTTCAGACCCGCAGTTTCATAAAGCAACCGAATCCCTAACAAAACCCAGGGAATACTGCAGTCTTTTCCAACCTGAGCCATGTAATTTTTCTCTCTGCTACACTGCTGATCAGCAGAAAAAGCCATGATAGGGCACTCTGTCTAAAAGTGCCTATTTACTCTCAGTAATTAACCCCTAATTCAGAGGCTGGACAGATAAAGATAATCAAAGTATAAAACACCTGGTGTAATTGGAGCTTAAAAATGTCTTCTACCACCTGTATATATTTTGCAGTTTATGCATTTTCTTTCATCTCCGTGCCACAAATCCTTGCTCAAAGGGGTAATTTGTCTGCATGAAAAGCTGTGGTTAAATATCTTTTTTCTTTTTTTTTTTTTTCCCCTACCTCTCTCAGCTTGTATCTGTACACAGCATCTTCACAGAACAAGTGTTTACACTTACTTTCTGATAGAGATACGACTTATAATTTTAAATGCTGAAATAGTAGGAGTTTCTCCTCTAATTGCATTTTGTATCTTTCCATGAAAAGAAAATGTAGGTAAGGAAAACACCTGAAAGTCTTCAGGTGATTTAAAAAAAAATAGAAAGTCCCAATGCAAATCAGTGGGACACAGGGAAAATGACGCATGCCAAATATTTAAAAGGTTCCCACTCAGAGAAACTAAGCCATAGTTTTTATTGTGGAAAATGCTCAGATGAACCTGCAGAGCAATGATTCTAATTTTTGCATCAGGTTCCATGGCTCTAATTCACTGTTTGCTGACAAACACCTTTTGATGGCAACCATAGGATCAAGTGTAGCTGGCAAGAAATGTGCTGCTTTCATTAGTGAAAAACACCGGCTTTATTCAGAGATTAAGAGATTCTTTCAGCAAGGGGCTGGACACAGTCAGAGGGTGTTGTGCTATTGGCACTCAGTAAACAAAAATCAGGTTGACAGCTGTGACATGTGAGAAGAAAAGAGGTGAGTCCAAGCAAACAGGTGTAAAATGGTGGGGTTCCAAGCTCTCCAGGAAAGGGAAATCAGCAAAGTGTGAATATCTTTGGAGGTCCACGCCCAACCTGCCAATCCCAGTTGTCTGACACTGGACCGATGGCTCATGTCCTTGTCCATGGGCTCTTTGTAGAACAAAACAGAAGATCTTATATATTTCATAATTTTATAGGGAAGGGAATTTGTACCACAAGCCTGGAAGAGACTTCCTGGATCACAGATCATAGGAAAGCAGGCAAATTTTGTTTATTCCAAAATAACGAACAGAATACTAATGCTTTCTTGTCCACCATGAATCTAAAATTAAATCAAAATCACACAATTATCTCCATAATCCAAATCAAGAATAAAGAATAAACTCACTCTTATTTTCCACTAATTTATTTAATGTTAGTGTGATTTGGCTTCTTCAATATCCCATTTTCAAGTATATGGAAGTGGAGCTCTTTGGAAAACTTGGCAGTGGTCTACATCTCTTTACCAGTACTTCTAGCTGATTTATCAATTTGAAAATGTATTGTAATCTGCATAAAAATGGAGTCTGCTAACTGATTTGGAATAATCAGGTCTGACTGTAATTCCTTTTGGTACCCTCATTTGAACAGCACATAAATCATGATGACCTCTTTTGATAATAATGTTACCGTAATATCTAATTTCATATTAATTCCATTGTAATTTAGTGGGCATTCATTCTAACAGTAATTCCTATGGAATTGCATCTGACATCCCCATGAATACCAAAATAACTCAATATGATAAATGTTATTACACTGAATACCAAAGGAGGAGATAATGATTTGCCATTTATAATAAAATGTTGCCTGCAAAATATTAGTGGACATTACTGCCTAGCATTAAGGATGTTCCTGTGTAAATCTGCTCACATCCAACCACATCCAGAATGTGTCCCCTGTGTGCCAACATGAGCTTGAGGAGAGTTGCTCAGACACCTTCTTTCCAGACTCAAGATACCTGTGATTTATCATCCTCCACCAAACCCATTCTATCAGGAATCCCACAGTGAATCCCACAAGCCAAATCTCAGCAGCCTGTCAATAGGAAAAGCTTGGAAGAGCTCAGAGATTGTTTCCAGCAGCGGTTGTGCCAAGATGTTTCCTGATATCCTCATTTCTCATTAGTGTTAAATTAGTCTCTCCATGCAATAGCGAGAGGCACTTGGCTCTTTGGCAGCTCTGCCTGTCGTATGAGGCACAGATATTAGCTCTGGTTCAATATGCACATATATATTAAAACATTTATATATTTTAATATATTCATATATATTAAAATATGCTAATATGTAAAAGTATATCTGTGCCCAGTGCCTATACATCTCAGTTGACATATATATAACTTACAGAGCCAGAGTGGGTGGGAAAGGTGGTTGCCAGCATGAACTTGCAGAACAAATGAGGCATAATTTGTTTTCAGCTTTCAGACACACCATCATTCTTGAGGAAATAAGCCTGGCTGAACCAGAGTACAGGTATCCCTCACTTGTCTGGATAATAGCCCTAGGCCATTGGGGGCCACTTCCAGGGTTCATGACACCTAAGACTGAGATTACAGAGAAACTGGTGCCTCAGGCTTTGCAAAGCTTCATGCCTTCTGTTTCTACAATGCCTTCTTGTGAGACTCACTGCAGCCTGGGATGTTTACTGTTTACAATCTTATAAAGAGAAAAACAGCAGAAAAACTTGGTATGTGTTCTGTAGCCAGCATTTACACAACTAATAACTGGCAGATGTATGATATGGGAGGTATATGAAGAACACAACGTTGTGTGCATTTCTGTTGAAGAAGTACCAATTAAGCCGAAGATTCACATGAATTATTTTTTGCCATTATTTACTGTAG
This sequence comes from Ammospiza caudacuta, assembly GCF_027887145.1. Classification (NCBI taxonomy): domain Eukaryota; kingdom Metazoa; phylum Chordata; class Aves; order Passeriformes; family Passerellidae; genus Ammospiza; species Ammospiza caudacuta. The sequence continues at coordinate 83,483,836 of NC_080632.1, read as the reverse complement.
CCCCATCAGGAATGCTGCAGGAAGTCCAAATACTTGGGAGGTGTTTCTGCAGCACAGTGTTGAGTCTGGGCACTCCAGCAGCAGCAGGATTTGTAGGTCTAAATCTCCTAAATTTGTAGGTCTAAATCTCCTACAGATCCTACAATCAGCAGTGTGGGCTCAGTATCACCTCCATCAAGACAGCAATGGCTAAAGGCATGGAGACAGGAAGCAATAATGTTTTTTTTTTTTTCTGTTAAGCACCAAAATCTGCTTCCAGATATTCTGGATATTTGGTTGACTAAGAAATTCATATTTGCATGGCTCTATCTGAACTGCAACGTGATCTTTCCTTTTGCTGCAATTTCTTTGCAGCTGAGTGGAAATAAAAACAATAGACAATCCCTTGCCATTTAATTCTTGCACAAGTCCACTTTCATGCACATTTTGTGTGCATTTATTGCTCTCATTGAGAGTGAGCATACGAAGAAAACAGAAGAAAAAACAAAATACCACAAAAAGAACCCTGAGTTTTCCCCCCTCCTTCAGATAGCCATAGCCTTCATTTGTCTCTCCAACTGGGAATTCCCTACTCCAACCAGCAGTCACCCTGTGATGCACCTTAAGGAACAGCCTATTCATGAAGACACCAATGTCATTCTGAGGTATTTAACTCAGTTTTAAAAAATGGCAAAGGTACCAGGTCCCTGGAGTAACCCCAAGAAGGAGCCTGCAGAGATAGAAGCAGTTCTATCAATGCAGCATTGAAGATGTTCAAGCCTTAAACAGCCTTTGTTTGAAAGCCAACAGCATGGAAAGGGGAAAGATGTGGGCCAGGGATGCTGCCAGAGCCACGGCTTGCCAAGCTCATAAACTGTCAGCACATACAAATAAGAACAATGTGTACAAACTTGTGCTAGGCTTTTGTGCCCAGCTGACACAGCATACAGTCTTTATCTCAGACTGCTGAAGTATTTCAGGTGTTTTTCCAAAAGCAAAGCAGTCAGATTCTTGAACTCACTTCAGACCTTCTTTCAGTTTAACTGATATATTAAACAGGCCATTAAAATGGAGGTATCTCAGATTTTGGTTAATAATTGCTATAATAAAACGTAATATTCCACTGCCAAGCAAGTACCAGCACCAAACATAGACAGACTGGCATATACTTGTTTGTTTCACAATACTCCAAGGACATAACCCTAAAGGAAACTCTAAAGCTTCTTATCAGATGATGATTCAGCACAACATTAAATGCTGCTTAGAATCATGTCACCAAAAGTCTCCCAACCAGTAAAGATAACTTACAAATTTCTTTTAAAGTACATAGCTGCATATTTCACCCCAAAATCACTACTTTTTTTTTTTTTTATCTGCAGAAATGCTGTATTCTTTCTGTTTTCTGCAATTCAGCTGGGTTTTTTTCTGTTGGCTGCAAACTGATTTTTTTTTAATAATTTAAAAATTACTTTTGTAATTAATTGAACTTAAAATATTTTAATATTTCTTATTAATTAATATATTAGTGTACACAGAGAAAATGATCAGACCCAGAGGAACTTACTATGATTTTGATCAATGCAAAGAGAACCAACCTGTGTTCAGCAACGAAGTGTGGCTCATAATAATGTTGATGAGTGTACAGAAATGGGTTCAAACAGCTAGAGAAGGGCTGAAAGTTGCAAAATCCAATCTGTGAGCACACTCTGGCACTAAATTGGCATGCCTTTTTATTCTGTGTAGCCCACAGCTGGGTTTTGTGCTTGTGTGCACCATTTGACTTGCACATGAACCTAAGAAGTGACTGTGAACTGTTAATAATGCTTACACTGTGTTCAAGACTTTTTTTAGCTCTTTCTCACAGTGGTGGTCGGCACTTCTTGCGTAGAATTAAGCACTGTTGGCTGTAAATTAGCAAGCTAGCACAGAATTCAGCTGTAAAGCATGCAGGAGAATGAACATAGATCAGTCAAGTCAGCTATTTACAGAGTTTTTGCCTTAGAGATATGTTTTACTGTCTGTGCTGTGGAGATACAGAGTACAAATGATTTTTATTCTTGACAGTCTAAAAGTACGGTAGACTGCAATTATGGCAACATTTCAGAGAAGTCCAAACTCTGGTCTCTCTCCTACACATACATGCTGAATAAACCTTTCCTAACTCACTGAAATTCTTTCTTTTGTTCAGAGTATAAAGTAAAAGTGAATGCCCTCTTGATAAAACCTGGCAAGTGCAATTAATAAAAGAGTACAGGAAATTATGAACACTACTGCAGCACTGGAAAACTGAGTCATATATTCAGATGACGACCACATAATTTAATTTTTTTTCCAAATAATTCAGTTGCTGCCAACAATAGGTTTTTGCCCTTCCTGACAGTTGTAGACACAAACTAAGAAACAAAGTAGACAACACACAGAACACTTTTTCACTGTGTGCATATAGGTATGTCTTGAATTAAATGTGCCTTACAATACTGAATGTAGAACATCCTGATGCTGTATCAGTATGTCTATTCAAGACCTTGGCAAATGTCCTGTGATTCCCAATAGGCAATGGCCTGATAGGTGCACTGTTACTTCCATTTCCCTAATCTAAAAATCATAGAATTATATGCAATGTGATTTGGGTGGTATTGTTGTTATTATTATTATAATTATTTCTCCCACTACTACAACTGTTGCATCCAAAGCAATGTGACCACATGGCTGAGGAAGGTGCTGTGATATCAGTTGTCCTAAAAAGTTTGAACCATCTGCTAACACTGATAAAGATGACAGTAAAATTTACTGTCATCCCCCAAAACCAGAAATGTAACATTAGCTCTGTGAAGGTCATGAGACTTAGGGGCCCAACACCCACAAATGCAGACCACTGCTCTGGAATAGACTCCAGAGCCTCCCTTTATAAAGTAGGAAGCTCCCACAAACGCTTGTCAAATACAAAATCAGGTGATTTGACCCAGGGATGCTTTGCCCCTTGAGATCCCGTGCAGTGAGATGGGATCAGCTCCATTGGAGCTGTGCCCTGTACTTGTAGGATGCTCTCAGGGCCTTTGACCTCAAGTTTGAAACAAGTCACAGGGAGGCCACTGTTCAAGGCAAGGAGACTTCTCTGCCACCTCTTTGGGTAACGTGTCTGTACAGCACCAGGAGCTTGATCCAAGTGGTATCTGGGAATTAGGGAGCCCACCTGCACTGTTGACACCTGGATGTGTTTCAAGAGGAGAAAGAGCAGAGTCCAGTGGCTACAGCGCTAAGAACTGAAGGAACAGGGCACCATGTTGGCAAGGGACTGGAAGAAGGGTGAAATATTGGAAAGGAGTTCCAGATACCACACAAGCCACTGAATACCAACTGTTGCTGTGTGGAAATGATGTGAGCTGTGCAAAGGGCGTGACACTCAGAGTTCTATTGAAGAAAAGAAGCAGCACTATAGAAGAAAAGACAGGAATGAGCTCAGTGCTGTTGCATCTGCATCTGGACAAAAGGTGCAGCAGCAAATGACACTGCTGATACAGCAGCCTGGCAGCCCGTGTGCCCAGCTGGGTGGCATCAAATCCCTGGAAAGGGCACAGGCAGCCTTGTCACTGTGCCACTCCACAGGTCCAACTCAGAGACCCCAGCTCGCTCTGGCACAGCAGAAGGCGGGGGACACTCTCCCATTCCACAGGAGGCTGGGAGAGCAGCTAAGGCTTTCGGCCTTGCACGGGCGGGACGTTGATGACAAAGCCAGAAGAAAGGAGCTGACTCCTATCAGGGGTTAAAGTCCAGGTTTACTGGAGATGGCTTCAGGGAAGTTCACAACCCAGGGGAATCACATGTCAGAAGACCAGGAGCTGAGTTGTGCAATAATAATTAAATGAGGGCGGAAACAGAGGAGGGGTTCGCCCATCCACCAGTGTGAGCACTTGGGGGTGCAGGGACTGGGGATACAGACATTTCTAGGGGACCAATAGAGGCATTTTGGGGGAGAAACCATAGTGCCTGGACCTATCACTCAACACCCCTGGTAGGGGGCTCTAGAAAGAAGGAATGGGCAGCTGAGTGATGGACAGAACACTGGAGAGGGATCAAGGGAATGACTAAGCATTTTCTAGGGTGCAGGGGGTGGAGCCAAGGAGATTGAGAGGGGGAAGGAGGTAGGAGGCAACAGGTGCAGAACCACTACTGCAGGGGAGAACTGGAACAGACCAAAGTAACAAACCACTGCAACTGAGCATTCAAAAACACAATACAGCATCTCCCCCTTTTTTTGTTTAAACAAAAACAAAAGGGAGAGGGGAAAGGAAAACCTCTAAAATGAAGAAAATTCTTTCTGGTTATTGAACTCAGTGTTTGTGTAAATGTCACCGAACCATGGCTGTTGGGGTGAAAGCCCACCAACTTTCCTCAGTTGTCTTCGAAATAGTTGCTTGGTTCACGCCATGTGGTGAGAAAGCATTGTTCAGCAGCCATGTTATCATGCACCAAATCACACTGGAGGTTACATGAACTGACACAATAAGAAAGAGAACTAAAAGTCCAGTTCTCAAAAGAGACCCGGCCGAGCCTGGAAAACCCCACCCAGAGAAAATGACCCCCAGCCAGTCTGAAGTTTCCCTTTTTTTGTCCTTAACCATAAATTGAATCTTATTGATGACTTTCCACACATCCTTAGCTTTTCAGCTTTGGTGGTTAAATTCAGACAACGCAGATCTTCGAACTCCTCGCAGCAGTGGTTGTGGAGAAGGATTAGAAAGTCAATAGCAGCCCTGTTTTGCAGAGTCTCCTGCCTTATTATCCTCTCGTCTGATAGGAGGTCTGAGAGTGTGGCTAAGATTTGCCTGTTTAGCTACCCAGCATTCTAGGTGCGCCAATTCACCTAGAGCTTTGGCCTCAGACAGCCATGGCAAAAAAAAAAGGTGATTGCAACTACATTTGGGCTTGGACCAATGGATTATCTCTGAGTCACAATTTGGGCCTAATTCTCTCAAATCTCTCTTTTGGCAGGTCAACTCTTAGGTATTACTTTTGGCTAACCAATCAGAAATTTGGGTTCTGCTAGGGGCAAACAGGTTCAGTTGGCCAATAACACATGGGCCTCTAATCAGGCGAAAGGAGATGCCTGCCCACACTCTGTCACCACAAATGAAGAAAATTCCTCTAAGAAGGGCACGTGGTTTTTGATAGGGGTGACCTTGTGTGACCTTGTGTGGCTTATCACACCAATTCTTAGCTTGGTATACCTCTGTATATTACTGAGCTTGGGAATCAGTTTCAAACAAGAATTGAACACAATAGAAAGCATGGGATGAACCAAGTAAATCAAATTCCTGGGGTTCTTTTCCCAAAACAGCTAATTTTTTTCTTCATCTCTCCATGGGGTTAACAGGTTGAATACAGGGAGCAAGGGGGTAACTAAAATGGAAGGAAAGCCATTGGCTCTAAGAGGGATCCCCACAAGGCAGGTTGCCATAGGGTTTGCTGCAGATGCGGTGGAAAGGCAAATGTGGTCTTGGCTGAGGACTTGTGTGAGGATCTTCCAAATGTTGGCCTTTGGCTGGGGAACAATCCATGGGTCAACAAGGTGGAGAAGGCACCACAGGACGACTAGAGGGACGGCTCTCAACAGTTTGATCAGGGCCATTGGGCTTGGGTCACTAGAAACACAACAGTTAGAAGAGGAACTCAAAGCAATGGGTACTGCAACAACTCAAAGGGATTGAGTTTTGCGCCTCTTCCTCCAACAAGCCTCTTTCACTTGCACCACAACTTTATTGTTGCTTTGTACCTTAGGGATATAAGGTTTGACCCATTTGGAGGGAATCCACCTCAACCCTGAGGGGGTGGATACACAAGCGTATCCCCTCCCCCAGGTGATGAGGTCATAAGGCCCCTCTGTCTTCCAAGTGCCTGGATCTTTTATTAGGACCACAGTCCTTTTCAGTGGCCACTGCCCAAAAAACCTGGGTCTTGGGTAGGTCAATTCTGGTCCCCTACTGGGCCATGAGGTCTCTTGCCCTCTGGGCTCTTCATAGTCTAAAATGAATGGATGTATTGACGCCAGTTGTGTAGTAGCGTGTTTGTTAAGTTTATTGTATAGCTCCCCCATTTTGTACTGTTCCCCCCTATGTTTGCAAATGGTTCTGCCCTCCCCAGTTTTCCTGCCTTTGGCATAAGTTGTCAGTTAAGTTATATAATTCCTCCTCCCCCTTATTCCCTTATTTGTAGACTTTCTCTCCTCCCTGAGCCCAGTCAATCATCCCCCACTCCTCCCAACATTCCAGAATCTTCTCCTCTCTGGGGGTTGTGGTTGGCTGTGGTCCCGGGGCCCCTCCTTTACTTTGTATTTATTGGTTTCCCCTTTATGTCAATTATGTTAAGTTCATCCCTCCACCCTTCCTGATTGGTTCAATGTAAACCCCTCCTTGGTACACCCACCCCCTTTATAACCTTGTTTCACCCCCATTTCTTGGTCTCTCCTTGGGGTTCTTCCTTTGGATCCTTCTCTGGGGCCTCTCCTTGGATGTCATCCTGGATCATTCATTAAACCGGATTTAACCCCATCGAGAGTCCAGCTCCTTCTTTCCAGTTGCATTGGCGGTGAGACCGGTCCGTAGTGCAAGCACAGCCTGAGGCCCTCAGACGCCAAGGGGTGCTCGCACTGAATTGCAGCAGGGTGTCGGCCTGCCCTCTGCTAGCCGGACGCTGACCATCCCAGGCCAGATACACCCTCGCCACACAATTGTCCATCCAGTCCATCAATCTGAACGGTGCTCTTTGACTGTTTTGCTAATTAAATGCCGCCCTTGCATGCAACCAGCCACGTTTTGCAGCTCCCAATGTGATTGCCACTCCTGAGAGGGTATAATCATCACATCTGCTCCCGTGTCTAGAAGTCCGCTCAAAAATTTGTGTCCCCCACCTTTCTGAAACCCGCATACTATGCGGGGCTTATCCTTTCCCAGCATCTGAGCCCATGAGACCGTGGGATGGGTCTTCTGTCTAAGCACTTTGGTTTGTTCCTGGTCTCAAAACAGCTCAGGCACTGGGTATGGCTTGGCTGTAATTTGATCTTTTGGAAGGTAAGTAGGTAGGTGGACACAGTACAGCCCGAGAAAAATTGTCCTGGGTTCAATGACAAGAGGCCTGGAAAAATGTTGACTTCTTGTGATGTGTATTTGATGTCCCCGATGATGACATACTCACGATAGATCCAGTTCCAAGTACCTGGTGACTCCATGCATACTGATATGAAACAGAAGCCTGAATTCCATAGGTGAAGTGGCTCCGTCAGTTGTAATCTGAAAGGTTTGCAATTTAAACAAGTAGTTAAAATGGGTCTGGTGTTAGGATAAAACCCTGTTTGTTTTGTCTTATCCGGTAATTTTCTGTTTTGCTCAGGTAGGCTTTCTTTTATTACTACTTTTCCTTTGGCTCCCCACCTGTGGTGTTAAAGACCCCACCTCTTTTATATCATGGCACAGGGTGGGACTGCGCTCTTTTTCTAGTTTTTGACTGAGCCTCCATAGGAGGTCCTTGCCCCCAATTTTTAAAGTCTAAAAATTGCTGTCTTAAAGGACAGTCAGGCATCCAGTGTCCAGTCTTGCCACACAGGTGGCATGATCTATCAGTGTTGATGGGTTTTCTGGGAGGTTTTGGGGTGCAAGATGAGTGATCACTGGGTGACAGCACTGAGTTGTCAGCGGCATTGGCAAGGGAAAGCCTCTGAGGCAGTCGAGTCTTTGTGTCCTGCTCCTCCAGGGCACTAGTGACCTTCCTGGCACAAACTTCCAATATATTTTGCAGTGTCAGAGGAGGATCCAGGGGCAGGCTCAAGATGGCGGCTCTGCACTTAGAATTTGCATTGGCCAATGCCACTTCCTTGAGGATTTCCTGCTGGGTGTCTTCACTCCGCACCTGCAGCTCAATTGCCCTGTGGAGCTTCTCAACATATGTTAAAAAGGATTCTGATGGTAACTGAGTGATTTTAACATAGCTATGAACTGGGGCCTTGGGCCCCAAGGTAAAAAAACCTTTTGTGCTGCCTTTGCGCTTTCCCTCAGTACCTCCCAAGGGATGGCTCAGGTCTGTCCAGCACCCTCTGCCGATTCTCCTTGCCCACATAGCTGATCAATGGAGATTGTGTTTTCATCGCCATCTGAGGCCACGTGAGGATTATCCCGTGATTGATGGAAGGATCCCCCGTAATTCTTTTTTCCATGCTGCTTCCCACAGAAGGAATTCTTTGGGTGAAAGGAAGCAGGAAAACAAAAATCAACTGCCTCAAATCTGCTGGGGTGACATCAGAGAGTGATAAAGTTGCCTTCAACAGCCCTCGGGAAATACTCGCTTTCCCGAGAAAACTCCTTTTGGGCCTTACAAAGCCCTTTTGTGGTGTGGTGGGGAAAAGGGGACCACTAGGCCTGCACCCTTCCTTCCCTCTCTGGGTTCTAAGTGATGGGGCAGCTGAAAATGTGTGAATGGGCCCCTGATTGTGGTTCCCAGGCTCATCCACCCTGGATACTGAAGCATGGGAAGCAGGAAGTAGGGCTTGGGAACAGGAAGTGGGGGGAAGGAGGGTTGGCTGGGAAACTGGGCAGGGGCACTTAATGGGCAGGTCCCTGACTTGGGGGCATATTCAGGAGGTGGGTCTTGGGAGGAGATGGAAGGAGCTGAAGAAGAGGGAGGGACGTTGGAAGAGGAGGGTTCATGGGATGGGTTTGGGGATAGGAAGGGGTTAGTGGGTGAGCAAAAGAGATTGTGGGATGCAGAAGAGATGCTGGTGGGAAAAGCCATGTGGCCTCTACCATCTTGAGCTACTGGGGACACATTTTGAGGAGAATCAGGGTGAGAGAGATTAAACTTAACGGAGGGTTTTTGGGATGGGATTTTGTAAACTGAGTGAACAGGGGAAAAGGAAAGGTCCCAAGAAGTTGGACCCCGACTCCTCAGGTGAGGGGTTTGGGAGGCTTGAGGGAAGCTGGTGGCAACCCTGTGCTGAACAGTGGGATGATCCTCTCAAAATCCCAGCTTGAGGGGTAGTGGGAAAGCAGAGAGGGCTAGGACAAGGAGAACTGGGAGAGCTAGGGAACAGGCTGTCCGAAGATGACTGTTTTCTCACCTGAACTGTTGATTTTAAAACTCTTCTAATTTGCAGACTCCAAAATGTAAATTTAGATAAGGATGAGTCCCCTGATTTGCCCAATTCCATTAACTTCCTTCTGACCCTATCCCAAAATTTTAGATCATAAATTTGCTCAGGCGACACTTCAGGGAAGTCAGAAAACAGCCACCTAACAAGCTGTTGGATTTCCTTTTTAGAATAATGTTCGCCCCCCTCCCAACCCCACAAGGATTCCCACAACTTGGTTAAAAGGTCCTTTTTGAGCTGCTGACAGCTGGGCACCCATGGCTGAGATGGAAAGTTGAGCAGTCCAACCAGCACACCATCCCAGAAAAAGAAGAAAGCAAGCAAAAACCCCACTGCCGGTTCCCTGCCAAGAAAAGAGAAAAGCTGTGCAGCAAAAGGTTTCTGCCTCAAGGGCAGGGAAAAGGAGAGAGAGGTCTCAAGAACAGATTCCCTTAGTAAAAGGGACTTATAAAATAGTAGAAAAAGCAAGAACGAAAGAGCCCCACCTCACAAAAAGGGGAATAGAAAGAGGATTTCTTGCCTGTCTGGCAAGTGAGAAAACATGCAGGGACAATCGCTTCCAACGGGGAACAACTCCTGTGGTGCTCTCAGGATCTACCGTTCCCTTCCTCCAGGAGTACCACCCTATAAAACAGGGTCTGCTCCCACTGGGGGTTGCTTGATATCAAAGAAACTTTTGAGGGCACTCCACTGAGTAAATCCAGGGAAATGTCCAAAGTCTCACCCATGATGTCTGGTGCTGACCTCAGGCCCCACGCTGGGCACCAAGAGTGTGCCTGGTGTTGGACACACGGAGTCCAACTCAGAGACCCCGGCTTGCTTCAACACAGCAAACGGTGGGGGACACCTTCCCATTCCACAGGAGGCTGGGAGAGCGGCTAAGTCTGGTCCAGTCTGCAGCTGGCCCGACTCTAATTTGATGGGAATGTGGATGCAGTCGAAGTCACAACCTGCCAACTCCCTGATCCTCAATCTCGCTTTTCTGATCAGTCCTGCCACCAGCTCTGATGGCTGTGTCATCCTTTTGGACCTGTGGTGGCTGAGGAAAACCCACTCTATGATCAAGAGGGAGTCCCCCGAGCCTTGGTCCTTGGCCTTGATAGAGTCATCCCACTGAAAAATCACCCCATGGAGGTGTGGCAACTTTCCCAAGATAATAAATCTGAACGGCAGGCCCGGTTGGTATCTGTGAGCCTGCCTGGCCGAAATGGACTGCTGGATTTTCTCCACTGCTGCCAAAGCCTCTGGGGTAAGTGACCGGGGAGAACTGAGCTCCTCTCCCCCTTTCAACAAATTGAAAAGGGGGGCTAGGTCATCGGTCAAAATCCCTAGCCAAGGCCTCACCCAGTTTAAACACCCACACAGCTGATGGACATCTGATGTTCGTATGAATTGCCAATTTTTGCGGCACAATGGTCCGCTTATTTATCTCCAAACCCAGATACTTCCAGGGCGGCATCCGTTGAATCTTGTCCTGCTGAAGCTCGAACCCTGCAGCAACCAACACATTGATTGTCAGGTAAAGCACATGGGCAAGTATGTCGTCTGTTGGAGCACAAAAGAGGATGTCGTCCATATAATGATAGATTATTTTGCATCCTCCGTGGCTGCACATACGGGGGACAGCAAGGAAGCGACATACTATTGGCAGATAACAGGGCTGTTCTTCATTCCCTGCGGAAGAACACGCCAATGGTAGCACTTCCTTGGGGCTTCACGGTTTAATGGCAGGAACCGTGAAGGCAAAACGTGGGGCATCATCCGGGTGAAGGGGAATTTGGAAGAAACAGTCCTTGATGTCAATGACTGCCAGATTCCAATCTGGGGGGAGCATCGTCGGGGACGGCATCTCTGGTTGGAGGAGACCCATATCTTCAATAATATTATTAATTTGGCGGAGGTTATGAAGGAGCTGCCACTTATCTTTGTTCGGTTTCTTAAAGACAAACACTGGGGAGTTCCACTCTGACATGGTCTCCACCAGGTTGCCTTTGAGTAGCTGCTCCTTGATGAGCTCATTGAGCGCCCTAATTTTTATTGAGCGGCCACTGCACTACCCATACCGGTTTATCCAATTTCCAATTCAGCTTCTAGGTAGGGCGCTCTTCAGTGACCCCTGCCCGAAAAACCTGGGGAGCCGCTGGCAAGTCCATTTGGGCTCCCCACTGGGCAAGAAGGTCCCTCTCCCACAGGGGTTCCGTACAGTCTAACACAAATGGGCGTACAGACACCAATTGCCCATCCAGCCCCTTAATTTGTATGGTGCTCCTAGACTGTCATGCCAATTGTAAACCTCCAACACCATGGATGTGACCAGCCACGTCCTGCAATTCCCAATGTGACAGCCATTCCCAAGAGGGAATGATCGTTACATCTGCCCCTGTGTCCAAAAGACCCTTAAGGGGTACCTGATCTCCTCCCCTCATGAGTTGACAAGTGACCTTTGGTTTCTCCCGCCCAAGGACCTGAGCCCAGGCCACCATGGGATGTTCATCTGATGTTGGCGTGGAGGGCAGTCCTGGGTCCCAGGGTAGCTCAGGCACTGGAATGGCCTGAGCGATAATCTGACCCTTGGGCAGGAAGAGGGGAGGGCGGACACAGTACAGCCCTATCGAGAATTGCCCCAGGTCTGATGTCAAGAGACCCGGGACAATGTTCACCTCTGACAGTGTGAACTTTGTGTCTCCGACCACTACATACCCACTGATCTGTCCCCAGTTACCTTGGCTCTCCGGGCACACAGTCACAAGGTGGAAGTGGAAGTTCCTCAGATGGAGAGGCTCCGTCAGCTGCAGCCTGAAAGGTTCAAATTTTGAAGACATTGTTAAAATGGGCATTGGTCAAAGGCATAACAAACTAGACAAGTCCAGTGAAAAAATGTCGCTTTCGGTTGAGGCGGCAGGTGGTTCTCCCTTTCTCCCCTCCCCGCATGATGTTACTAAACCTGCCTTATTTGTGTCTTTGCGCAGGGGGGGACTGCGCTCAGCTCCTAGTTTTTTTTGAGGAGGGGGGTTCCCACAAAGTCCTTTCCCCTTTTTAAATTCCCAAAATTCCTTTTGAAACGGACAATCGGGCGTCCAGTGTCCCACTTTCCTGCACAGATGACAGGGAGAGGTGCCCTTGTGAACCAGCCCAGGGGTATTGGGCCCAGGCTGGTAGTCCACTGGGGGAGAAGCAGGGTCAGGGTCCACTGGGATAGCTTCTGGGACGTCGGCTGCAGCAACACGGCAGGGCGGTGGTCTGGCCCAGTGGTCGAGGTCTCCAGAGGCTATGGTGACTTTACGTGAGCAGATCTCTATCATGCATTGCAGGGGGATAGGTGGATCCATGGGCAGGCTCAGGATAGCGTCCCTGTGCACTAGGTTAGCATTGGTGGTGGCTACCTCCCGCAGGAGCTGCTTCCTGGCCTCTTACCCCTGCACCTGTGCCTTGATCGCTTTCCGGAGACGCTCGACAAAAAGGATGAATGGCTCATCCACTTGCTGCAAGATCTCAGAATATGAGATCTGGGGAACAGTGGCGGGAAGTCTGTGAAATGTCCTCTCTTCTGCCTTCCGGCTCTCTCTAAGGGTCGCAGGTGGGATAATCCTTGCCTGGACGCACCTGTCCACTAGGTCTCCCTTCCCACACAGGTGCTCAATGGAGATGGTGTCTCCATTTAAATCTTGCCCTATGCAGGGATCGTCCCACAAAGTAGGAAGGAGCTCCACAACCTCCTTTTCCCATGCCGCCTCCCACACAACAAACTTGGTGGGGTTGAGGAGGCATGAGAAAAGGTCTTGAAGGTCACAAAGGGTGACCTCCGATCTTGCTAAAGTAGCCCTCAGGATCCCCTGGAAGTACTCACTCTCCCTGGAGTAGTCCTTTTGGGCCTTGCAGAGCTCCTTAATCTGCTGTTGGGCTAAGGGAGACCACTGGGCACGATTCCCTGCCTCTCCTTCAGAATGGTAAATGACTGGAGCCGCTGATGGAATAATAGCTGGCTCCGGCTCCCGGGTCTCCACCCCCTCCCCTTCCCCCCCAGAGGCCGAAGTGTGGGAACCGGAAGGAGGAGAGGAAGGGGTGGGGCTGGAAGGCTCAGCAGAGGGCATTCCTGAGGGCTGGGAGGGGGAATTGGATGGTTGGGGTCCCGCCTCAGGGGAGGAGCTTGGAGGCGTGGCCAAATATAGAGGAGGGGGAGGAGAAGTGGAAGGAGAAATGGGAGGTGCAGACAGAGGAGGGGTGAGGGAAAGTTGGGAGGAGGAGTCTGAGGACAGGAAGGAGTTTCTTCAGGACATGAAAGGATTATGGGGAGAAGAAAGAGGAAAGGTGGGAAAAACCATACGGTCCCCTCCATCTTGGGCTCCATGGGAGCCATCTTGTGGAGAGAGCCAAAAACAAACAGAGGATCTTCTAACTGGGGACTTAGGGGATGGGGAAGAGGGGGAAAGAGAAGATTCCCTAAGAGTTTGGCCAGGACTCCCAGGGCGGGGGGAATGGGATTTCTGAGAGGAGCCAGGGGAATGATGGCCACCCTGCGCTTTGCTGGAGTGAGCTGCTCTTCTCAGAATCCCAGAGCGAGGACAGGCAAGGGAGAGAAGAGGGCTAGGAGCAGGGGTAGAGGAGGAACTGGGGCACAAACTGGATTCAGATGGCTGCCTCTCAGATTTCAAATGAGATTTAAGAATTGATCGAATTTTGGAAACCCAAAAGATAACTTGGGCCAACGACGTTTACCCGGACCTAACCGCATCCTGAAGTTTAATATAAACAGTTCCCCAAAAAGCAGCGTCCTTGATTAAGTCCGGGGAAAGTCTGGGGAACTTTCTCGGGAGAGAATAGCCATTTGATTAACTTTCTTAACTATTTCTTCTGAACAACAAAACCTCCAACAGCAAGGATACCCACAACCTGGGAACTAGCTCTTTTCTGAGCTGTGGATTGCCCAGCACCCATGGTGAGATGTTAATGAACAGCTCAGACCACCCACCACCTTGGTTAAAACTTCAAATAAAACAACAAGAGCCCCTCACCGGCCCCTGTCCGGGGAATGGGCTGCGCAGCAGGAAATGAGAGAATGAGAAAAATCACCTCGGCCCAAGAAGGCACCGAGGGGGAGAAGACTAAAAAAGACAGGGATAACAGGGAAACATACCAAAATCCAGCGGGGGTGAAAAGAAGACCAAAGGTGATGGTCCTGTTCCAGGAACAACTCCTGGGGTGCCAGGAGCTGCCACCCACTAAAACAGGGTCTGCTCACTCTGGGATAGTTCTGTGACCAATGAGACTGGCTAGTCTCGTCCACAGGGTCCAGTGCTCCCTCAGGCGAAGCACTTGAGTAGGGGCAAATGCCAGGAGACGCATCCAGGCCCCAAATTGGGCACCAGGAACTGCAGCGGTGGTGGCTTAGATGTTGTTCACCCAGGCTAGCCGGCCAGCAACCGCTAGCAGCACGGGGGGCACTTGTTCTGATAGCCAGGCTTCGGGATAGTGCCTCAGGCACACACCCAGCACTATGGCTGCAGGTGCTGCCAGGTGTGGACGACACCGCGAAAGCCTGCAAAGAACAGGAAAGAAAGAGTGCTCTCCATTTGGCGCAAGTCTGGGTTTAATGAAATCGAGGGGAGCCAGCAAATGAAGAGAACAGGGGGGTGGCAACATGGGTTTATAAAGGGAGTGGAAGGTAGGGGTGGAACCAGTACAGGAATGAATGGGAATCCAGGGAGGATTGGGGTACATAAAACTGACATACAGGGAAAACCAATGGATTCAAATGAAAGGAGGGGCCCCAGTCCCTAACCCAATCACTCTAAGCCCTGGAGAGAAGTTTCTGGATAAAAGGGTGTGAGCAGGGAGTGACTGGCAGGGCCCTGGGTAGGAGTAGAGGAAAGGATACATTCGATTGCCGGGGTAACCGGGGAGGAGTATAAGTGGATACATTAGCTGCCATGGGGACCAGCGACATTGACATATAACGGGGAGGGGAGGGAGAACCTGGGCAGAACCATTTTAACATAGGGGGAAAAAGAACAATCCAACTTTAAACAAAAGGAAAACAAAACAAGTACAGGGAGAGCAAAACAAGCACAACACAACAGAGTCCAAAAAGAACTTGCACAATTCAGATTCTAGAGCACTACAATTTATTGAAACATAGCAAAAGCGTAGGGTCACGTTCCTGGGGACAAACGCTGGAGGTATAGATTAACCACTTCTACATTTACAGATAAGAAGTGCACTAACTACAGAACTGCCCCTTGAAATCCCCTGCAATGACATGGAATCAGTTCCCTTGGAGCTTGCGGGATATCTCCTCCCCGCGAAGGAGTTCCTGGGCAGGTGTGGTCAGAGCAGACTCCTTGAGGTTCAAGGGAGCAGCTCCCCCAGCCCACCTTGCACTCAGGCCCAGGTGGATAATCTTCTGCTTGACCACTTGAAGAAGGAGGGCTCTAGACACTCCTGAGGGTCCAGCTGGTTTTATTATAGGAGAATCGAAGGGTCTGGGCGAGGTGAGGAGCAGGGACATAACCACAGCTGAAAGGGAGCTAGTGGCAGAGCCCAGAACAAGGGTGGGGCCAGGGTTTATAACAGGAAGAAGGTGGGCGGGGCCAGGATACAGACAACCAATAGGAAGAGGGATCAGAGGAGGAGTTGAGGAGGGGTGACTAGGGGTACACCAATGCCAGTGGGAGTATTGGGGGGATGGTCATCTTACAACACAATCCCATGGGGAAATGAGGAACAGAGAACCTTCTAGAAATGGGGGGGTGGACCACAGCTGATTGACAATTAGACTGCAGTGCCTCCCAAGACGTCTCCACCCCATTCTCCCTGTGGTCCCCTCCCACAGGAGCTCTGGCGTGTGCCTGTGGCGTGCTCCTGGGGCCTTTTTACTCCTGTGTGATGCTGATAGAAATAAACTAACTTCTATATACAATTAAGTGGGGACAAAGTCATGCAAGTAAAAGAAAACTGCTTATTTGTAATGATTCAGCTGAGCTCAATGCTCATCCCTCTCCACTGACAGTTGAACACATACTCCCACCAGCAAAACGGCTCATTTTATACCCTTCTGGTGGGCTTGAGCAAGATGAAGGCTTTGCTCTAAAGCCATAGGAGAAACTCCCTTAGTTATGGTGAGCAAAAACTCACCTCCATTGCCCCCTGGGAGTTCATATGCTAATGATTACTAGAAGGTTCTTTACTTCTATTGTTATTGGTTGCTATTTGTGGCATTCATTTTAATATTCCTAACCCCAGTTGCTGATTAGTACCTTGTCCCTCAGAATCCACGCCTTACCTACCCTATATATATTACTGATCCTACTCTGACCCTTGCCTTTTTAATGCACCTCATACCTTGTTCACCGTGTGTGCTGTTTCTTGTTTTCAACTATTAGAACTTTTTTTATTTTCAGGTCCCTAAATTATGCCCATCTCTTTATTTATTTGCCATGCGGACTTTCTCCAAATAGTTCTGAGGTGACACCTGGCAGTACCATCTGGGCCCAGCATGCCACACCCTTCTACAGCTGGGGGCAGTCCCTGTTCCCATTCCCATTGGATGGGTAATCAGGAACTTACCTTCTGCCCCAAATGCCAACTCTCCTGTCCCCTCTCCTCTCATTCTCCTTCTTTTTTACTCAGATCTTCAGCACCTCCCCCGCCCAGCTCTCAACAACAGCCCACAGATTAACCAGAACACATCCAAAACACAGATAACTACACACAGAGAACAAAACCAATTACCTTCATTCTTTCACCGAATAACCCTTGTTATAAATGACTCCAAAGTGAAAATGAGTTATAAAAGTTTTATTAAAAACAATAAAAAAATTTGTTAAGTGAAAGGTACAGCACTGTGGGCATGGCCTAACGCCAGAGGCTTGTGCACAAAATGGTGACTTTGCCTTTTGTAACCCCTGGTGTTGCATCAGCTTCAGCTTGATCCACGCTCATTTTGATTTTACATAGTCTTGCCCCATGTCATTCTTTTTGGCAGCAATATAGTTTCATCGGGATTATAATTGGATGCAGCGCTATTCTGTGGCTCACACTGTGGTCACAGGAGCAACGGGATGCTGGCTAGCAGCTTCTCATGTGACCGGATGATGCCACCAGAGTGGGCACTCCTAGGCTCTCACAGAGACTGTCCCGGTAGTGGTGACTGCCACAGCATGGGTGACCTGCCAAGTACATGCTACGAGGATCCAAGATAAAGGAACAAGAGAGAGAACACTCGTGTGCATACCAAGGAGGCTTTATTCCTCAGTGAAACCAGGGAAAAGTGCCAGAGAAAAAGCGGAAGACTAGCTCTTATAAAGGGAGTGGGTGTAAGGAGTGGGAGCATAAAGCAACCAATAGGAAAGAGCAAAGGGAGAGGTAGAACTTAACCATTATTAACCAAACCAGTAGGGATCACACAGAGGAGGGAAGAAGCCCTGGAGACAAATCATCCGCTAAACAGGGGATGATTGACACAGAACTTTCTCGAAAAAGATGAGTGTGGTTATGGTGACTGACAGGGAAGGTGAGCAGCACAACTGGGATTGACATGGCCATTTAAGGACATGAAGGGAGGAACAGGGGGATTATCATCTTGAGGGACAGCCAAGTGATGGGAAAAGTAGGGAGTAAACATCAAAGGGAAAGACCATTCTGACGGGATGAAAGGAAGGTATAAAGGATCAAACCATTTCTCTATCAGAGAATATCTTTTGTAATAGAAACAACAATAAAACTTGTAATAACACACAACACCACACCATTCCTCTTACAGCTGTGTCTCAAAGGTTTGACTAACAACAGTCTGTCCAACACAAACTCATAAACACACATTAAACACACAAAACCACTGTCATGAAAACCAGCCTCATAACTAGGTCATCATAACAACATCAACCTCTTTATAACATATACCATTATCTTAATAGTAACAACCTTATAATATTTAATACCAATTCATATATACCCTGTGAAAGCCAATTCCCATTAACTTGTTTCTCACACTTTTTTGGTTGCAGCAAAATATTACTTCATCTCTCACAGCGCCAAGAAGGAGTTGGTTCTGGGGGATGAAAGGCTGGGTATGACACAGCAGTGAGCACTCACAGCCCAGAAAGCCAAGCAAATCCTGGCCTGCTTCCAAAGAAACATGACCAGCAAGTTGAGGGAAACAATTCTGTTCCTCTGACTCTGCCCTGAGGAAGCCCAACCTTGTGGAGAGATAGAATGTAAGAGAATAGTTCAGAAGGTAATCTCACCCCTGAGGAGTTGCAGCTGTACTAATCACCAAAGATTAGGAACAGGCCACAGCCCTAGCTCAGATTGCCCAGAGCAGCTGTGGCTGCCCCATCCAGGGAATGTTCAAGGCCAGGCAGGATGGGGCTTGCAGCAAAATGGGCTGATGGAAGGGGTCTCTGCCTACGGCATGTGGAGCTAGAGCCAGAAGAACCTGGAGGTCCCTTCCAACCCTGAGCATTCCACGATTTTGTGATCTGAGTGTGGAGCCCTGACAGGAGGGGAGCCTGGTGCTGTCGGGATCACTGTCCCAGGGCAACTGGCACAGCCCGTGTGAGAGACATGGCAGCCGGGGAAGCCAAGTCCGCACCGGCCGATCTCGGCCCCCAGGGCCTCTTCTTCAGGGGCTGCCGGGCGGCTTCCAAGCACATTGCGCGGCCCCTCGTGGAGGGAGCGAGGCCAAAGTTCTGCAGAACGGAGCCGGCACCACGCTCAGCGCCCGCCCGGCTTCCTCTAACCCAGGAACGGCATCACGCCTTCTGTTGGGGCGGGGCGGGGCCGCTGGAGCCGATGTCCCTCTGCCCGGATCGGGGCCCGGAGCCCCTCCGCAGCTGCAGGCGTGTCCGAAGCGCCGTACAAGAGCAGGAACAGGACGTGGGCAGCAGCGGGAAGGTCTGGAGGCAGGGTCGGAGCAGCCGCGGGAGCCTGAACGGGAAAAGGCTCTGGAGCGCCGGTCTGAGGGGGATGGAACAGCTCAGCCTGAAGAAAATGCTGCTCAGGAGCGACCTCATTGCCCTCTGCAGCTCCCCGAAGGGTAGGTAGTACAGAGGAGAGGCTCAGCCCCTTCTCCCAGGTAGCAAGTGACAGGATGAGCAGAAATGCCCTCAAGTGTCGCTAAGGGAGGTATAGGTTGAATATTAGGGAGTTTTGCTTCAGGGAAGGAGTTGTCAAGCACCGGAACAGGCTGGCTGGGGAAGTGGTGGTGTTGCCCACATCCTCTGTGTGCTGGCCGGGGAGCAAGGGGCACTGCTGTCCCCTCTGCTCTCCCCAAGCTGAGAGATGGTGGTGCTCAGGTAGTAAAAAGAAAATGGACTATGTATTTGAGGTCTGCCTTAGTGCATTTTAGGCCTGCCTTAGTCTTCTTAGTTGAGCTGAACAACAGAAAACAGGAAAAAAACAGGCTCAGACTGCTCGGTTTCTTTGCCTGTGCTCACCAATCAAAACTGGCAGTGATTATATATGAAAACAGAACAATTAAATTGGCGCAGCTTGAGAGTACTTGCAGTAGGATCATAGAATCACAGAATATCTCAAGTTGGAAGGGACACAGAAGGGTCACTAGTTAAACTGTTTACTTCTAAGAGGATAGTTTCACTAAACCCTGTTCCTAAGAGCATCATCCAGATGCTCCTCCAACTCTGACAAGCTTGGTGTTGTGAACGCTGTCCCAAAAAACAGTCCCGCAATAACATTGGCCGCATAAACTTGTGTGCATTGAGGTGGAGCAGCAAGTCTCAGGCTTGGCTCAGAATTTATCATCCCTGCAATCTCAGTATTCCTAGACAAGGATCCAGGGTTCCCAGGACCTGTCATTGGTGTTAAAAACAAGAGGAAAAAGGAGGTATTAAATGGTTGTGCTTTGTCTGTGTCCTGTTGTGGGAAGGGACAAGTAACAGACCAGTGTTCTCTCTGATCCTCCGTTTGCTGTTGACGTGTTTCAAAAGCCTGTCTTGCTGTCCCTCCCAGCACTGGCCAGCTGGAACTCTGCAAGAGTTTTGGGCTCACAGATGTTCTCCCCACTGTGGTGAGCAGTGCCTGTGTAGTCCTGCTGTGTCACCTGTTCTTGCCTCCAGTGGCCATGCATTTTTCTTTGGTGCCTGAATTCTAAAAGAAGATTGCTGCTCAGCCAAGTCATTCTTCTGCCCAACTTGCCATTGCCTATGCTTGTTCTCTCAGGAGATGGCTCTTCCAAGGTGCCCAGCATTCATCCTATAGGCTGATTCCTGGGGTACATTATCCCCCTTAAAGCTAATACTAGAAATAAGATATTAGCATGTAGTTTTTTGGTTTTTTTTTTTGCACGGGCATTCTATTATTGCAAATTTTTCATAGCTGTGTCTGTCCTTTACAATGTGTTTATACAGCGTGGAGCACAGTGGGACCTTGATCTTTGCTGGGGTGCTTTAGCATGAATCAACAGAAATAATGAATGCAGAACTTCTTCATTATCCTTTGCTTATAGTGCTTCCAGTCTTTCAGGGTGAGAGCAGAGGAAAAAGAAAAGGAAAAAAAAAATTAGAAGACAGTTTGTTTTGGTAGTCTCCCCTGAGTTACAGTAGAAAAAGTATCTTCAGCAGCTGCCATATTAATATGAATTAATTATGGAATTCTGGTGGTAATATTTCACATCCTTTATCATGTTCAGTCTGGGGTAAAAAAGGGTTATTTTTATTTTTATTTTTGCTGTATTTTTACATTCTCTAAGGATATACTGCATTTGAGCCACCAAGTGTTCACCTGAAGCAGAAGAAAAAACCAAAACCAGGTAAGCATAGCAGATTCCAGTTCATCTCCATGGGAAAAAAAGCAAAGCCTAATTTTCCTTTATTCTCCATCAGTCTTGGGAAAGACCAAATATAGGTTTCTTCTTCAGCTGGTTCTGGAACCTTCATCTGAAAATTCTTTACAGATGAACAAGCTGGAAAAAGAATGATTAGCCTTTTTTGCCACATTATGTATCTGGACTATTAAGTTAAAACAATCCAGGATTGTTCTGTTTCTAAAACCAGCTGGAATAGGACCATCTGCTTCCATCCTACAAACCTCCATTACTCTCCAAACAAGTCTAAACTCAGAGAATCACAGAATGATTTGGTTTGGAAGAGTTCTTAAAAACCCTCTATTTGAAACCCCTGCCATGGGTAGGGACATTTTCCATTAGACTAGGTTACTGAAAGCCCTGGTTACTTCCAGGGATGGGGCAGCCACAGCTTAACCTGTGCTAGGGAAGAATTTCTTCATAATGGCAAATCTAAATATGCTCTCTTTCAGCTTAAAAACATTGCCCCTCTGCGCGAGGGCGCACGCGGCCCTAAGTCCGGCTAGCAAAAGGGGAGAAGTGGCCGACGCCCCTGCGCATCAGAAGCCAGCCCCCCTTGGCGTCCTGGCCTCGGGCTGGGCTGGATTGCGGACTTGGGTTCACGCAGGACGAGACGAGTGAGGAGGCGACCACTTGCTGGGGGTAAAACGTCGGTTTATTGAAGAGCCCACAGGCAGCAAAAAGGGCAACCAACAGGTGGAAAAACCCACAGCAAATGGCCCCGAACACGGGGGGAGACAAAGTTTTTACAAGGAAGGGGTGGAGAAAGGAGGGGAAGCCCAGCTAACCAACAGGGGAACATGTGGGGCTGTACATAAGAAAACTGACACAAGAACTTATCCAATAAGCGTAGAACAAAGGAGGGGCCCCGGGACGCCAGCCAACCACAACCCCCAGAGAGAAGAATGTTCTCGAAAGCAGGGAGAAGTGGGGGGTGATTGACTGGGCCCAGGGGGGAGGAAAACTTTACTTATATGGTGGGATAAGGGAGGAGCAGTTATGTAACTTGGGAGATTGACAACTAACGGGGGCAGGGGTAACCATAGTAACTCAACTGTCAGGGCAATAGTGGCGGGAAAACTGAGAAGAGAGGAACCATTTATGGAGAACAAAGGGAGAACATACTTAAAATGAGGGAGCAAACTGAGAAACTTAAAAACACACTACAACACCCCTCGTCCTTTCAAAGATGCTTGTTAAAAACACACACTGGCTTGTCCTAAATTGCAAACTGTATCCACAATTTGTGTAGCAGAGTGTGGGTTGCACCAAGGGCTCTTCCAGCCATTTAGCAACTGGGATGTCTCTGCTCTGGACATTGGCACCTCCCTGTCCCAGTTCAATAGCGTAAGTGTCACCACTGTGGGCAGAAGTTGTCCTTACATTCAAATTGGTGAATATTGGAACATTAGGCAAGTGATCAATCTCCAGGTGGAATGTCTGAAGCCTTAAATCACTATTCTGAAATAGAGAATGATCTTCCCATTTTCTTTCATCCCCTCGGCTCTGCACATTGCAAAGCCTGTGTTAGCAGAAATGGAGATAATAGATCTTCCTTTTAAAGTATCCATTCTACCTGTGAACTATGCCATTCTTAACCACCACGAATTGCACCTTGACTGATGGATCTACACTACATTGAAGTGGTTGCAGTGTGTCCTTAAAATATCCTTTAGCCTAGAAAATAAATTCTGGTGGTGTCTCCTGCATTCCTACCACCACAGCCATAAGCTCTTTTGCAAACCAAACATGCTTGCTGCCATTCTTTCACATCTGTAACATTTAACTTTAATGCCTCTGCCCCTGAGGAGCTGCAGAGTAGCATTTCAATTCACCATCCACGGGTTTGTCCTGAAGAATTAGAGACATGTCAGCTTATCAGTCTGTGACCTTTTCTATTAACATTGTCTTCAGGTTGACTTGGCAGCACACAAGGAAAATAAATCTTGTTACCCAAGGCTGGTCTGGCTCAAATCTGTTAAATTTTTAAATTGCAAACATTACTATGACTACATGAAATCTATTAGGTAGAATAATCTCTGTTAAGGGGTGCAGAGGAAAGCAATGAAAGAGAAACCATAAAAATAGTTATGAAGGAGGGTTTTGGGGTTTTTTTGCAAAGCCTGGAAAGTTTTATTGTTTGTCTTATTTACAACCTGGCCTGACACCCTAAGTATAACACAAATGGAGTTGTCATGTAAATCACAGGATCTTTTCATGTTTCAGACTTCAGAAGATCTATGTGGACACTTTTCCAAATAAGCTGTGTGTACCTTATCACCTGCTCCTAGGTTTTTTCAACACTTTTTTTCTTTTGTGTTCTTTTAATGATAAAGGTGTGAGGGGAGCATGATGACCTCAGAATGTGATGCCATGAATTATTCTTCTGAGATGAACCTGCTCAGGCATTATAACCCCCGCACTTCCCACTGCTCTGATTTTCTGTGATATCCTGGCATGGAGCAATGTGTGCACTTCTCCAGGATGTTGGTATAAGGGTATTTAGTGCTCAGAACAGCTGGCTGAACACCCAGTGTTTTTTGAGATACACAGGGTGTTGGAGATGCCCACAGGGAACTTGCAGGTTTGATATAGGAGTTATTCCTCCTCAGCTGGTCAGGAGGCAAAGCTGAGCTATCTCAAAGTACTTGATATCTGGTGAGGATGCTGGCTTGATGGTTGGACTTGATGGTCATAGAACTAATATCATTGAATCATAGAATCCAATCATGCGTATTTGGAAGAGCCCTGACAGTTTATCCAGTTCTATCCCCCTGCCATGGGCAGGGACACCTTCCACTATCCCAGGTTGTTCCAAGCCCTGTCCATCCTGGCCTTGAACACTTCCAAGGATGAGGCAGCCACAACTTTTCTCAACAACCTGTACCAGGGCCTCACCACCCTCACAGCCAAAAATTTCTTCCTAATAGCCAATCTAACCTACCCTCTTTCAGTTTAAAACAACGATCTTAGAGGCCTTTACTAACTGTAACAATTCTATGATTCTAAGATGCTGACAAATAAATTGAGCTCCAATAGTATGATTCAGCTGCAGATTAAGACACTTTAATTAGTGCCTGGATTCAGTTAGGTTCTGAAGTCCCACTGGAGTTGATGGAGACCAAGTTACTGAATGTATTAGAGCCCAGGAAGGGAGCTGAAATCACCATAAAGCAGGGATATATTTCTGTCCATAGGTCTAGTGTCAGCAGGAATTATATTGCAACAGGTGACTGCTGTGGCAGCTCAGACATCCAAATTAATTTAGATATGTACATAAGGACAGAAAGATGTTTGTTGGTTTTTTTAGTTTTGGGCTTTTAAAATGAGTTTAAACCATCACAGCTGAATTTTTCAGGACATAACAGTGAGCCTCCAACAAAAACAAAACCAAACAAACCCCCCACCCCCTAAAAAAAGCCTTAAAAACAAACAAAGAGTAGGAAACAAACAAACAAAAAAGAGTAGGAAAGGCTGTTTCCTATGATTGTTGGGAAACTACGATTGTTAACTTAGGGAGACAATATGATTTTTTTTTTTTTCTTCTACTTTTTAGATGTAATATTGGCCAGGTTTTCTCCTTTAAAGTAACACTTTTTTCTCAGTTAGGCTATTCCAGATGCTTGTACAAGTGTCTGATCTCTTCTGCTGTACTTAAGTTCCATCATAGCTATAAAATAACATAGTTCCTGCATAACAAAGAGTTCTACTGTGAAAAGTAAATCTACCTAAAAATATTTCTGATTTCTATGTTTTCAACCTCAGGAAAAAACTAATTAATTAAAACTAAGGTTTTTTTTAAAAAATTATTTCTACCAGCCTAAACCAACAAAAATAATAGTGTGATCTAGGAATTCTTGTTGTGTTTCTGTTGCTCCTACTTTTTGTTGTTGTCCAAAATCAGATGTTCAGTTTTATCCTGCACAGTGCATAATATTTCCCTTACTGTGTAAAAAGAAGTGATGTCTGTTAAATAACTGGTATAGTGATGCATGATGTCAGAGGCTATACAAAATAAAAAGGGGAGAAAACATGTGTGCCAGCCACAGATCTGCATCTTTTGCCATTCTTGAAAAGACTTTCCTTCAAAAAACTCATCCCTTGTTCCAGTTATTTTGTAATTCGTCTTGATTATAGTGGTTTTTTGGAATTGAAGCTGTTGCTTAGCATTTTGAGACAAGTTGAAAATTTCATTTTTATTCTGTTCATTTGGGAGAATGCATAACTTCTACTGTATTAGGGAAATTAATAGAGAAAAATTCTATTAAGAGAAAAAAACAAAACCAAACCAATTACACAAAAACAAAACAAACAAAAACCCCCAAATGGCAAAACAAACAAACAAATGAATAAGCAAAAACCCACACATGAAAACCCAGGGTCAGGAATTCACTGAGCAGATTTCTGGAAGCTGCAAATAAGATGCATTTTTACCATCTTTTTCTAAATGTTTGTTCCTGGCCGCTGTCAAGTGCAGGTTTTTTAGGTTAGATTTTCAGGGTAAACATTTCTGATCTGGTTCTAAGTGTCTGAAACAAGATCAGAAATGAAAAAAGATTTCACCATGAATTGGTAATCCCCTTTTCTGGGAGGCATTTGGAGCTTTCCTTGAAGGTTTCCTAGGCAAGTGCTGAGCTGCACTGGCCAAATCATCTTACGATGGGAAAAATTCCTAAGGGCCAACAGAACATGAAGCTCTCTTCAGAAAAGTTTCTTCGTCCCAGGCATTCCCATGCATTTATCTCTCTTTCAATGGTGTTAAATAATTTGTGTCCTTAATGCTAAGGATGAAGATCTTAGGATGTTTTCACTCTAAGCCTGAAAACCAAGTCATAGTGAATTATAGTAATATTTGATACTGCATCTCAAATTTCAGCTGATGAAATTTAAGTCTCTTAACCACGCTCTCTATAACATGAAATTCCTGAAATCAAATACTGAGAAGAAAATCTCAACCTCCAGAAAATCTCAACCAGATAGAATTTTTTTAGACTTGTACTGAGAAGAGCCTGGACCTCTACCAGACTGACACCTAAATATCTTAAGGAAGAAAAGGCCTTTTATGTTAAAAAACAGATTTGTAAGTCACATCTTACTCAGTGCTTGTCTTGTACCTTTTGATGGTACTAGCTGGTAAGAGTCTTCCTAGAAAATTAGATAAATGCAGAGCTGTAACATGGATTAGGATATTCTGCACCTTTTTGCACAGATAATGTATCAGGGTGTCTTAAATACTTTTTACAAGTGTTAACTGAGTGAAACAGACAACATTTCATTGAAATTATTAAAGTATTGCTGATTAGATTCTCACTAAATAATTACCTGGTTTATGAACTGTGTGAGAGTAAAGGGTATCCACATTTCTGAATGAGTTTGACCGAGTGCTTTATTTTCAAATCTTACATGAGGCAAAGTAACACTAAGTTTGGTTCTTTAGGCTTATCTTCACAGCTACTCACCTTTTCATGCATTGTGCAGAATTTGGGCAGGCTTGAATGAAGAGAGAAAAGGATGCTTTCTAAGGCTCAGGGTTTGCATTACATCTCATCATCCTTCTCTTGATGTGTTCCATGTGTTTAATCTCCTTTCCTGTTGTCAGGGTTTCTGCAAATGGATAGTTAGACATCTTACGTATATTCATGGAATATATGGTTCAATTCATACTCAAATATACATCAGATCTATTACATCAAATATATTTTTCAAGGTATATTAATAAGAATTATCTTAATTAGTTTAGGTAATGTATTATTCAGCACAAAGTACTGACACGTAGCATCCAGTATCTCCAGTGAGAACCAGAGTCTTTGGCTAACCATGGATTTGGAGGTTCCTTTTGTTCTCTGCATTTTCTAAAGATAATTTGCACAGTGTTTTGAAGCTGTGCTTCAGGTTTTGGTGGTTGTTTCCAGGATGTGTAATGTCTAAGCTATGGAGGTTATTTAAGTCATATAATGCATGGAGTTTATTTGTTGGGGAAGACATTGGAGCATTTTTACGCAGACCCACCTACTTAATTTCTTAACTTCAAAGTATCTATATCACAAACTTTCAGCCTTCCTATATAGTTAAGGATTTTTATCACTTTTAAAGGCTTGTGGTGAGTTTGCCCTGAATGCTAGGTTCCTGCCAAAGCCACGCTCTCACCCCCCTCTGCAGGTGAACAGGAGAGAGAAAGTGTTACAAAAAGGTTCATGAGTTGAGGTAGGAGTGGGGATGATGACAAAACAATTACCATCATGGGCAAACCAGACACAGCTTGGGAATATTAATGAATTTATTATCAATGAAAATCAGAACAGGATAATAAGAAGGAAGAGAAATCATAAAAACAGCTTCTCCCACCGTTCCCTCCTTCCTGGGCTCCAGGTGTTCCTTCCCCTCAGCAGTGCAGGATGATGGGAATGAGGTTTATGATCAGCTCATCACACATTCCTGCTGCTGCTCAAGGAAGGAGGTCCTGCTGCTCCAGTATGGGGTCCCTCCCACTGTGGCAGTCCCCCACAGACTTCAGCCAGAGTTCTCCCCAAAATCTGCAGCTCTTCTTGAACTGCTCCAATGTGGGACCCTTCTTCACATGGTGAGTTCTTCAGGAGCCGCCTGCTGCAGTGTCCTCTATGGGGCCACAAGTCCTGACAGCAAACCTGCTCCAGCCTGGGCTCCTCTCTCTGTGGGTCTGCAGGTTCCTGTCAGGACCCTGCTCCCACTTCTCACTTTTCAGAGCCCTCTTTTGGGCATCCCCTGCTCCAGGCTGGGCTCCCCCAGGGCTGCGGGTGGATCTCTGCTCCCCCGTGCCCTCCCTGGGCTGCAGGGGCACAGCTGCCTCAGCCTGGGCTGCTCCAGGGGCTGCAGGGCAATCTGAGCTCCAGAGCCTGGAGCAGCTCCTGCCCCTCCTGCTGCGCTGCCCTGCCGGCCTGCACGGATGCTCCTCTCCCATGGCTCACCTTGCTTTTCTCTGAGTACAGCTACGTCCAATAACTTCTTTTCCTTCTTAAATCTGTTACCACAGAGGTGTTACCACCATCACTGATGGACTTGGGGCTTGGCCAGCACAGAGTCTGTCTTGGGTCCAGCTGGCATTGGATCTCCTGGACATGGAAGAAGCTTCTGGTAGCTTCTCACAGAAGCTACCCCTGTACCCCTCTTGCCTCCAAAATCTGGCCACACAAACACAAACCAGGGATATGAACTTGATGAAGACCTGAATAAGCCTCTAGATATACCTTACTGTTTCAGTATATCAAATACAGGAGCAATAAAAACTCATTTTATAAAGCTTAATTTAAGTGGGATGTGAATATTTGGTTTTCAGGGCAAATCTATAACATTTGATGTATTTTTCAATAATATTTCTATTATTATGTGGAGGGTATCCATATTTAAGGAAAATTCATGCTGAAGGACACAGATAAAACCAAATTAATTGATTAGGAATTAAAACAAATCTTTGCAGATATATTTGAACAATTTCCTAAGTTTGGGCTCTTATAGTAAGAAATAAAACAATATTTTCATAAGCTTTTTTCCCAATCTGTGTCATATGAAAATATTCTTCACATGTTTCTGTCCACATCACTTTTCTTATCTATTTCAAACCTCATTTCAGTATGTCTTTTCATCATTACTTAAACCTATTAATTTCCCTTTCCCTCTGGGATATAAAGATATATTTTTACTCTGTAAACTGTTTTGGGAAAGATTCTTATGAACTACCATGGAGAAGAACTAATATTGTTACCAATAGGCAGCCACTTCTTAGGCTGAACTTCTAATTAAGTTATTCTTGGCTTATGCAGGGGAATACTAACCATGTATTCTGGGGTTACCAGGGTTAATTGTCTGTCTAGACCATAGGGACTGCATTTCTTTAACTAACAGATCACTAAAAGAGTAAGTGAAGCTCTCTGGAACATGATTATAATTTTATATAAAACAGCTATATTATAAACAGCTATATTTAAAACAGAACCTCTTCTTGGAGATTCACGTGTAGTTGGAGGAAGATTTGGGTAGCAGAAGGAATGAGGTGCGCAGCAGAACAGTTAAAATGAGATAAAGGACAGATCGAGCAAAGAACAGTTCAGCCTGGTAAAGGGATGAAGTCACTGCATTTTGTTTGTGTGTTTGTCTCGCTGTCACTGGATTTTGTAGGTGTTCAAATTAGCATGATGCGGTGGTTGTTAAATTACATTACAGACTCTGGAACCAGGAAATAGTTCACAATCCTCCAAAGAAGAAGGAACAAGCCAATGCAATCTTTTCCTGATGCAGAAATGCCAAAAATGTACTTATATGTGACATTTTTAAGTCAGCAGCAGGAGCTGTTACTGCATGTGCAGGAATGGCCACATAAAGCAGTGCTCTGTACATGGCTAAGGCAATTGTGAGACTTTTTGTATTTGGCTTAAGATTATATAATGAAGCATATTAACTGTATAATGAAGCATCTTCACTGTCTAGGGATAGTCATGCAGGGCTGTGGAATGGGTATAAAAGCTGAGGAATTTTGCCCCATCCAGCAGAAGATGTTTCGGGGCACCTTGCGATGGAAGCTAAACAACCTGAGTGTCCAAGTGTCCATGCAAGATTTACCCTGTGCATAGATCCCAATAAATTACAATTTATTTATTTTCTCTTTTTTTTTTTTTTTTTTTTTTTAACAGCTCCTCTGTCTGTTAATATCTGTGCAACGTGGACATCAAAGTAGGTGAATGCTTATGTCAGCACTGCACCCCGCTGGAGCACCGTCCACAGTGCTAGATGGTAAGAAGTTGACCCAAATTTAAACCAAGGTTTCCTTCCTTCCTGTATCCCTTTAGCAGGCTGTCAGCACACATTGCTGGAGGTAGAGTACTACCACCACTGCTGTGATTACATTGTGTTAATTGGCTTCAAGCACTTTAAATGAATCAAGTCAGAGCTTAAAGTAAACTCTCGGCTCCTAGGGAGCTGGTAATGTGTACAGCCAGAGTGTCACTGAGCTGATCCTGGATTTTTCCTAAACATTAGACAACAGCTATGTAAGAGTTCAGCTAGGTCTGTGTGCTTTCATCTTTCAGGCTTGCCCAGTGTCATATTGAATGAGATCATGTCCAGCAGCAATCCCAGTGCTTGCTTTGACAGGTTCTTGGGAGAGCTGCTGTTGCCTCAGCCTAAGAATATCCCATCCTGCCTCTCCTTCTGGACCAGCTGTGTTCCAGCTGTGAAGAACGGGTGGCAAGCTGGGCTGGGTGTCAGACACTATTAAAGTTGAAGTGCTGCTGCTGTGTTTGTTTCATGCCCTGTGGAACTTCACCTCACTTACTTCAGGAGTAAAACTGAGCGCATTAAATGATTTAGTAGCATGGTGGGCAGCTCAGTAACCTGACAAAAACACGTTTTCTGAGCAGTCAAAGCATAATGCAGTGAATAAGCCCTTTTATAGTAATAAAATTCAATAACTGGCCAGAGTGGTTTTCCTATTAGATACTGAATAAAGCCTTTGGCACAGTGCTTTTTTTTTGTGTATCCCTTTTGAGTTTTTCAGACATCTAGTGATTACTGTAGTGTAGGTTTATGCAATTGTCTTCTGATGCTTTGCTCATGGATTTTTGGTTTGAACGACATCTCAGTCATTGAATAGTGCTACTGATTTTCAAGGGATGTAGTAGCAGAAGAGGTAAAAATTCTACAAAAAAAATTCTGTGCTAGTTTTGGTCAGCCTATAGGGATATTCCTTGACACTTTGGATGGTTTCTTTATCACATCTAAGCACCAGATAAGGAAGACTGACTATTGATGATTTAAATTCTTGCATTCAAAACATTCTTTGCTTTATGTGGAAGAATTTAGGGAACAGATACCGCACCTCTTTAAGATATTCTGTAGCATCACTGTTAAAGCACTTTAACAGCAACAACAAAAAAAATTTTAAAAGTTTCAGAAGCCTTCGCTTCAAAAAACTAATTAGTTCAGAAACCTAAGCACTGGATCAAGAATTCTGTTGGCTTTCAGACAGATTTTTGTCCCTAGTTGATAAAAATCCTGGTGGAACTATTACTGAGGATAGACCCATGTTGCCCTGTGATTTTAGATTTTGTCCAGCTGTAACCCAGAAGTGTTTTGCCTCTAGAGGTGGAGATACCACTCACACCTCACTGGCAGGATGAGAGTTTGAGCACTCCACATCTGTACCACTCCTAAGCCAGACTGCTCAGCCCTAGCATCAGCATTCAAAAGCTTTTGGCACCTTACTGATTTCTGGCATGAGAAGGGAGAAGACAACTCGGCACAAGTTCCATAGGGCAGAAACAAGGCTGCGATTTAATCAGTGCACATTTCAGTCTATGAAGAGTGGTTTTATTTAAAAGCATGTTTGAATAAACAGTGAGATTTTAATGCTGCTCAGAAGATCTGAAACCAGATACCCACAGATGAATGGGTATCTTTAAACTGCATGTGCCCTTGCATGTGCATCTTTAAACTGGCTTTGAAATCCTTAAATATAGTTTGCAGAATCTTTCAAACTGTTTTAAAATGTTCCAGTGACTCAAAATATTACTTAACTCACAGTTGAAAGCTTATTATCTCAAAACCTACCGTGAACAAGTGACATAAGTAATACGCCCATCTAATAATAATAATTTCGCTTATAACTGAAATGCAGCTTCTCTTCAGAATATAGAAACACAGAAAAGTAGCCCAGTATTCAAGCTAAATTTCAGTAATCCAAATATGGTCAGTTCCTGTAGAGGTGATAAAGCATTTTCTTATATATTTCTACACACCATGCGCTTGTCTTTACTTACTTTTTATTCACTATTACAGGAACCATTTAAACTACTCATGTTAGGAGATGGACTAAAAGAAATGTCATAACTAATTGATAAAAATATTAACACTTTCACTAAGCAAAATGTAATCATCTGAAATGGAAAGCTAACATGTTACTCAGGCTAATGGCCCCTAGAATCTACATGAATAACTAATCACTGTCTTACAATTCACCAGCTATGCTCTTTTCCTTACCCTCTTGATTCTCATCTGAATAAATTTTTCTTAATGTTTATTTAATACTATCCCAATAAAATGCAATACAGCACTTTTGGTATTCCCTAACCAATTAAGCATAATAATTGAATCCCTCTGCTGCCCTTCTTATGTTGTTAATATAAATTCATAATTATCTGACTCCCATCCCATTAAGTGAGCTTTGGATCAGACCATATCTGGTCTTTTCTATTCTGGAATAGATCACTATTTTCTTAACAGTAGAATGGCTTTTTCTACGTTACATTTCTTCTCTGGACATGACCTTTAGGCATTTCACAGACTTCTGTAGCTGTAGCCCTTATCCTTTTAAAGTGCATAATAAATGCCTGTCAGACATTGCTGCAATGTGGTAACATATTGCCTCTACATTGGAATCAATCAAATCCCAGGCCCTGAGATTCAATACATCTTCTCTAAAAAATGTGAAATTTGCTGAATAAATTAAGGAGGAAGTCTAAAGTCCTTGTGGACATAAGAAAACTAGTTTATACCCAATGGGGATGAAAATTCTTCATGCGTGTGTAGATAATGAGCTGTGTGGTCAGTTAAAAACCGTGTACAGTTCCAGAAACACAGGCAGAGCTCTGAAGGCCACACATAATTTTGATAATTATATATTCCTTTCCACTGTTTTAATTATGACTTCACTGTGGCATTTCCACCTATCAGTGCAGAAATCTCCTGTGAGTTCCTGCCGCTCCAAGGCACTGCTACTTGGTGCTGCATGGTTATTTGTACCAGCATATATTTTGTGCAAAATACAGCTATATCAGATCTGTCCGGATTTTCTACTGGAATAAATGGCTTCTCCAGGTAAGGGAGAATTCCTCCATGTCTCTTCCTGGTCTGGCTATTGAATCATCATTACTTTTTTTAACACTCTTCCAAGTGACAACTTCTCCATTGCTAAATGGAGATAGATAACGCCTGAAGTGGATGTACCTTGGGAGAATTACTTGCCATAGGGTTGGATCTAGACATTTCCCTTATCTTGAACTTTCTTTCCTCTGCTTCTCTTTTGTATTTGATCTCATCTGTTTCCAAAGACAGGCAAAAAACCTTATCAGTAATTTACTGAGGAAGAAGGAATTAGAAAGTAAGTCTAAGGTTAGCTAGAAAGAATCAGTTTTTCTGCACAATGGTATATCCAGTTTGGGTGCATATTGTATGGTACTTGAAGTGGATCACTGAAATAGGCAGATAAAGCACCTGATTTTAACCCTGATCCAGCAGTGCTTTTCCATATAATACTGACAGATGACCATGGCTTAAATTACTCTCTCAGAAGAAAGGCAACATGATCTCTGTGAGTCTAAAATCCAAATTACCCTTTCACTGGGCAATATCAAACTTCTGTCAGAAAAATCCCAGCTGAACTGTGATCACACAACACTGTTGTGAGGAGAGAGGGAGTGTATTGTGGTGGTGGCTGGACACGAGTGATGTTCCCCCTGCCCCCTATGAAATTCACACAGAATACAGACAGGATGTAAATTCAGATCCAAGCATAGACATGCATTAGGATATATTAACAAAATAAACAATTATTCAGTATCACTAAGGGCAGAAGCATATGGGACCTTTCATTTTGCTTTTTGTAGGAGTTTTTTTTTTTTTTTTGGTTGTTTGTGCTATTTCTAAGGGCTTTGTTGTTTTTTGGTTTTTGGTTTTTATTTTTTAATTTCTTAGAATGAAGAATTTTACTTTTAAGAGCTGGAAGCAAAATTTTACTGCTGATATTCTTAGATAACATTACATGTAGAGGATAAGGCTTGGTACAAGTCTAACACCCTAATTTATAAGGTTGGTGGTCTATTTTTTAAAATTTTGTTGAATAACTTCATAATTCACTGTCATGGGGAAAAAACTTCATTACTGAACACGAATCTATTACATTAGATCACCAGAGCATGACATATTCAGGGAAGGGCCTTTATCTAAAATTTGCAATTAAACTCTCTGTTCTGAGTGGCTGCTGACCTGCCCTGTTGAAGAATATTGATGGATGAACAGATTTCAAAGCCAGGATGGTCTCTTTCTGTAACCTAGCTAAAGTGATTCAGTAACGTGGGGCTGGGAGCATCATCTGGTAAATGTTGCATCCTGACCTCTTGCAAGAATGACAGAATCTCTTTCTGAAAATATCTAGAAGTTCTTATATCAAGATTTAAGGTAGTGAATTAATGGGTTTTTTTTCCAAATGAATGATACTATTATTTCATTACTGTATTTAAAATATATGCCTTTGCATTTTATTGGTTGTTCTGAACCTCATTGCCACAGGGATTGTCAAAAATCTCCCACACGAATAATTAACAAATTTCTCTCTGTGAACCATTTATATAAACCATACATTAATTTAGAGGGATAGAACAGAAAGACTTGTTTAATGATGATCTCTGCAGACCACACTATATTTCCCAGTTTGCACACAGAACACCTACACTATCTAATTAAGCCATCTAATCTGGATATTTAATCAATAAAGATAAAGGCCATGGTATTAAATTTCAAATTTTTTTTCTTTTTTTTCATTTCTGAGAGTCTGATTTCTTGGTCTCATGTTAGAAACTCTGTGTTTGTGTGTGCTTGTTTGCACACATAATGAACCAACAGAGAGGGAAATAAATGCTTATGTATATGTGGATAGATAGATGGATAACATGCCTAATTGCTTTGAGCAGAGGGTAAGACCAGATGAACCTCAGTGGTCCCTTCCACCCTAAATCATTTGGTTGTTCTATGATTGAATCTACTGATCATTAACAGAATTTAAATGCCTCCCATTTGACCATGAGTGGTTATTTGCTAAAGCTCTATCAGGTATTTCAGTATTACTTTCTTTCAGCCATTCCTCTATCTATAAATCATATAATCAGAGAATCCTAGACTGTTTTGGAAGGGACCTTAAAGATCATGTAGTTCCAACTCCCTTGCCATGGACAAGGATGTCACTCACAAGATCACACTGCTCCAAGCACCATCGTGCTGGGCTTGAACACTTTCAGGGCTGGGGAATCCTCAGCCTTTTTGGGAAACCTGTTCCATTGCTTTTTCACCCTCTGAGTAAAGAATCTCTTGTTACAGCCAATCTCAGCCTGCCATTTCCAGTTTAAAACTACTACTCCTTGTCCTGTCACCAAATGCCTGTACAAAATGCTCCTGCCCATCATTTTTATAAGCCCTCTTCAGCCACTGGAAGGGGCTCTGAATTCTACCCCAAGCCCTCTACTTTCCAGGCTGAACACACCCAGCTCTCTGAGCCTGTCTTCACAGGAGAGGTGTTCCAGTCCTCAGAGCATCTTCATGGCCTCTTCTTGACCTGCTATAGGAGGTCCATTTATTTTTGTGTTGAGGACCATCAGCATGTCGCAGACATTTCTTCACAGAAATCCTTTCTTTCAGATTTCTGTGTCTTCTGGAAGGCAGAGGCCTCAGAAGAGAACACAAACAATTATTATCAGCTGCTGTGGAATGCAACAGGGGCATCTTGATTGGCTCATGTTCCTATGTTTATAATTAAGGGCCAATCACAAAGTGCAAGCTAGGGACAGAGTCCTTGGACACAACTTTGTTAGAGATTCTTTCTTTCTATTCTTAGCTAGCTAGCAGCTCTGCAACCTCTCTCTTTAGTTCTATTTAATATAGTTATAATGTATTATATATCATATCTCAATAAATCCAGCCTTCTGATCAAGAAACAAGATTCTCGTCTCTCTCTCACCAGCAGCGACCCACTCAGGGCGCAGTAATAATCAGCAGACACATCACTTCAGGTGACCAGGGCTGGATCCCCACCACCTGACCAGGGCAGGATCCCCACCACCCCTCTGCTGGGGGATCAGCCCAGCCCATGGGGGATTTCAGGTCCAGGGTACATCCAGCTCTCCCCTCCTCACAGCCCCAAGTCCCTCTCAGCAGGGCTGCTCTCTATGAGTTCTCCCAGTCTTGATATCTGGGATTGCCTCAACCCAGTTGCAGCATCTTGCTTGGACTTGTTGAGCTTCATGAAGTTCTTGTGAACCCATATTTCAAGTTTATCCAGGTCCCTCTGGGCAGCATCCCTTCCTTCTGTTGTGTTAGCTGCACATCATTCAGCAGAGGAAGACAGTGAAAGGCAAAACTGAACTAAGTTCTGCAATGCATAATGGCTAATTTTTTCAAAGGCTTCTTGACAATAGTCACATCTATCCATTTTCAATGCTTCTTTGGAAGTTATAACATTAAAATCTGATTGAGATTTGCTGCCAATTGTTAGGGTATGATGTTGGCAGTTCATTTAAACAAAGAATCATAGAAAGAGGAGTGGATTCTTTAATTTTAATTTTTTACTTCATGAGTAATGTTGATCTTTCAGAAAAAAAAAAATTAATTTTCTATAGAAGTACATCCTTTCCTTTCCAAACTCTTCTCCCAGAAGCAGAAGAAAACAAGTATTTCATATGCCAACCAATGTTGGTTCTATGCAAAGTTAATGTTTTTTGAGGTTCTAAGTGTTTGAATGGATATGGCATTGCACATTACCAGTAGCATCACAGCTACTCTCTGCTGCGTGATTTTTTTTTCCTCAGTACAGAAACCAAAATCAATTGCCCTTGGCTCTACAAAAATCTGATCCTTTGAAGGCAGAAGAAGTGCTGTGCCCTGCTGCGGAAAGACTGGGATTTTGCCACGTCAGAAACTGCTTCGTAAGAGTGTTTTCCTTATAAGATTAATGACAACAAACTGTAAAAGCATTACTTCAAAAAGGGAAAAATGCATCTTTCTACTGACAGTAAATATTGATATGGGAGTGAAAACATAAGGGAATTGCTAAGAAGAGTCTCCAGTTCTCTGGGAAGAGGCTTAGTAGAAAGAGATTTTACGTAGCACTTGTGGATGTTTTATACTGCTTGTCCATGGTTTATTCTTCAGCCTCTGTAGTTCAACACTAATTTTCTGATTTACCATAGCTGGAAGGCATGCAAAATATAGTTACAATACTAAAGTAAATAAAATTTCAGATGATTAATTTCAGGGTTGTTTTTTTTTTTTTTTTAAAGCTCCACAAATAACATGAACAGAAAAAAATAGAAAAAAGCTTTCATGGGTCATTTATTTTAGGAAATTATTGAATGAATTAGAATTTAAATAAAGACTGTGAGATTTACTCTGGTATAATAGCATGAAATTAAGACCAAGTTTTACCTATGCTGTTACTAATAGACAATATATTCAATTATATACTAAATCTGATTCACTTGTCTTTGCAATTAAAATGCAAATGTCCAGGTCATAATATTAGAAGTCTCCCATTTTGGATGTGGCATTATATGGTTTTCTTGCTGCTGTTGTTAACAGTAATTCATATGGGAAGGCAACATGACTTTAACTACCAACATGTGCCATCCTGAAACAGCAATTCTTGTGTCCTGTATGCAAGTCTAAACTGCTGCAATCAAACACACAATTTTTCTTGGCAGGAGTCTTTGGTTTCCCCAAGCACCACAATTTAAACTATGCCAGTGCCCTCTTTGTACAACCTTGTGGTCAAATGATTCCAAGTGATACGCTTTCTTTGATCTTCTTTTTGTTTTATTTACCTCAGTATTGAAAATTGGATTTTTGAGATGTTCTTTGCTTAATAAAGTGTGAACATTAAACACTTAAGTGGGACTGTAAACATGCTGACAGGCTGAGGAAAACTGATCACAAAGCAAAATGTATTTCATAGAAATAAAAAACAAAAAATACTCTGTGTCTGATACACTTTAATTATTGAAAGTATACATGATCTATAGTATTCAAAGAATATTTGATTACTGACTAGAACGTGCCAGTATCTGACATCATAAGAACAATGCCAGGAAACCCGGAGATCTGTCCAGTTTCCACAAGCACTGTCCATCTGTACTGGTTCCAGGCCCCAGGTCAGATGAAATCTGTGCAGCAGAACAGTGAACATCATCTGCATAAAAGGCAGCCTGGGATATATGTCCTCTATTGTCACAGACAGTATTAATAAAGGTAGGTTTTATTACTTCAAAACTGCTATAGGAAGAGCAATCTTTTAGCTGTCTGGAGAGCTCAGGAATTCCCAGCGTTGTCCTTATGGGAGGCTAGAGGTATGTTTTATTGTTACTAAAGAGCATACACAAGACTTGAAACTGCCAGTTTATTGTGGCCCAAGAACTCTAAAATTGGAAAATAAAGAAAGCTTGTTTTTTGTAGCTGCCAACTTTGAGTTTATTGCCCTCTGAAAGTGAGGGGCTGAGTGTACATCAGTTTGTCTCCTGCCCTTGAAGAAAGGGAATTACTGTTGGTTTTCATTTGTTTTTTGATTGTTTGGTTTTTTTTTTTTCTTAGGGTGGGGGGAGATGTTGATGGTTTTTCTTTTTTCTTTGTTTGTTTGGCTTTTATTTGTTTGTTTGGGGTGGTTTTGGGTTTTTATTTCTAGACCTACTTATGGGCTATCATGACTGCTATTTACAACAACCTCTTGGGAGAGATAATAAAAGAATGCAGTTATGTTTTATTATTGCTGCGTGATGTAGGAGGCATCCTGGTTTCACCCAAGTGCTTGAGCTTTTCAGACTTCAGAAATGAAGCTATTCTTCATCACCCCACTGCTTTAGACAGAAGCAGTGTGGCAAATACAGGTGACCAAGCTGAAGAATCAGTGATCACTAGACTGGAGAAACTGGACTGAAAGATGCCATTGACTTATGTTTAAAAAAGGAAAGAGGATGGGACAGGTTGGCATGGACAACATGTTGGTTCTGACCATGTTCAGGTTCAGGCTGTACACCACACAAGAGTAGGCAGTCTTGCTTAGGTCAAACTGGCAATATTTTGGCAGTGTCTCTTCAGAAATGTCACCGTCTCTCTCAAGTCCAGTGTCTCTTGCAGCTGGTCAAAGGGAACTGGTCATTTATTGCTGCCAGCCACCAACACACCAGGGATTGTTAGCGAGCATGCAGAAGGAATGCCAATATTTGGATGAGCCTTCTCTTCCTTTTGGAGCCTGACCCATGTGCCACCCTTAATATTTAGAGGCTCTTGAAGTACTGGTGTTTCATCTAGTGCAACTTCCCCTAACCACATTGTCCCATTAATCTGCAATGGTCAAGGACAGCATCCCAGTTCTTTACAAAGGAAAGGCAGAGATCCTCATTAGTCCCCTTCTAGATCAGATTTCTTCACTTGAATAGATAATTATTCCCAGGAGCATGGATTGGGCAAAAAAGCCATTTCCAAATTGAACAACGAAACTGCATCTGTATGAATAATTGCATGTATCCCTGATCTGACCCTGGTTATGATTCTGATTGACATGGGAGGACCTGCATCAACATCAGTGATTTTTTCTAGGGTCAGCCAGGTGATGGCAGTCAGACTGCCTGCTTGATGTGGCTCCAGTGTTCTTCTGTGCCCAGAAATAGTTTGGGAAAGTGTCTGTTGGCACAGATTAAAAATGTGTTAGAGTCTGTCCTAAAAATTTAGAGTAGAGACAAGTGAATTGCCTGGAAACATTCTTTGACACGTTCAATTTATTACTCTAGACAACAGCCTTAGAGGCAAAAGTCCAGGGCATGTCAAGACACACGGCCTCACTCAACAAAACTGCACTCACCTTCATGAAGCTGCAGATCTCCTTGATACCTCCAGTATGGCAAGGACCTGCCATCTGGTTCAACAATGAATTATTGGATTGTGTTTTTGCAGTTTTTTAATGCATCTAAATGTAGCTCTTAGGGGATACAATCTCTCTTCTGTACATGTTCCAACCCCACAGCTCAAAAATGTCTATGTACCATGATAAGGTAAATCAGCTCTGTAATTGAATGAAGTGTATTATTAAATAAGGAAGGGTTTCTGGGCTCAAATAACCGTAGAAATACACCAGGATTTGGTTTTTTGGGGGACAAAGTTCTGAAGTTCTCCAGTAAATTTTCTGTGTAGTAAATTGAGTAGCGAAAAATGAAGAGCTTTTTTACCCTGTAAAATCCACCCATTTTGTTGGTTGTTCTTCTTCCTGCTGGTTTCTCTGGTTCTAAATCCCTGCTGATGGTAAAACACAAAATGCTTTTGTGCAACACACCAACATAATTACAGTTAGCTGTGTGTCAAATCCATCATTTACCCTGCCCTCTTAAGTCCTAAAATCAAAACTCCATTTTTCTTGCCACCCTATAGGCCCCTTGGTGAGATGTATGGGAGAATTATGTGGTGGACTCGGAAGTTTATTTTTAAGTTGATATGTTTTTTTGTGTTTTGATATGTTGATATCAAAAGTTGATATGGTTTTTTGGTTTTTATTGTTTCCCAAAACAGTGAATTTTTTGGCTGTGTGGGGGAGAGAGAGGAGGGGAAGGGAAAGGTGGAGAGGGACAAGGGGTAAAGGAGGGAGTGAAAGAGAGAAGGTATGTAAAAGCAAATGTCTTCTTGAAGGACAAAAGCAGGTCATACAATGGTTTAGGTTGGAAGGGGCTTTAAAGATCATGAATTTCCTACCCCCTGCCATGGGCAGGGAGACCTTCCCCTAGACCAGGTTCCTCAGAGCTCAAGCAAATATGGCTTTAACATGTCCAGGGATGGGTCACCCAGAGTTTCTCTGGGCGACCTGTTGCAGAAATACCTGACTTTCATATAAAAACAGAGCCTTGATTTAAAGATAGCTTTTATCTTTGAACAAGAACGACAAGATTTTTTTTTCTCAACCAGCATGAATTACAGTTTCTTTGTAAATGTTACTGAAGAAGCACAGCACTAGTCTGACTTTCATTTATAGTGCTTTTATTAGGATTCTATTCAATATTCTGAAAAGAAAACATGCTGTAGAGCTATAAGAAAATAATAAGCCTTAATAGCAGCAAGGTAGGAGAATGTAATTTTCAGTTTATGGTCATAAATGCCTCAAAGCTCTTAACAAATATCTAGTAATTTAGCTTCAAAACAGACCTGGGAAATTGTTAAGTATTTTTATCTACATGCACATCACAGGAAATTGCAAGAAGAGAGAAGCTGAATCAGAAACTGAAACTGTAGCTGATCCAGGAATATAACCTCTGAAGTCATCTCTATTCTTCTTTGGGAGGTTAATACCAAATTGACACTAAGCTGAGTATCTTTTGCCCCTGAGAACTGAAAGAGGAAATTCTATCTGCTTTATTTAGATGCCACGTCACCAGCTCTATGAGTTTCTGGCCTTAAGAGGGCTATCCAGTCCACTAAAACAACTACCAAAGCTCCATAGATAAATTTAACAGCACAGCATTAACCTCTGAAGACTTGTCCAGCTTGTCTTCCTCCCTCTTTCTGTCAAATTGCTCAGGGCAGTGGCTCTTTATCTAAGTAGAAAAGTAAAGCTTCAAAGTCTGGCCTTAACTTCCTGCCATCTTGCAAGCTTGGAAATTCACGTTTTAAAAACATCTGCAAAAGCTTGCCATTTTTTCTAGCAGCAAACTGCAATGCTTGGTGTTGGAACACACAGTAACCATAATGCAGGATCTGTCAAGCACAGTGACACTTGAAGCTCGGTTCCATTGCCCCACAAGGATGTCTGGTGCCATTTGGGATGATGACTGTCATCCTGCCTGGCCTCCAGCTGATGCTTCAGGGGAGAGCAGGGTTTCTGCAGATCCTGTGTCATGTTTTATCGCTGTCTGCAGCAGATATTCACATGTGATGGGGGGGAAAAGATGAGAAGATGCCTTAATATAACTGACTGAAATGAACTCTTATGGCAGCATTTATTTTATACAGCTTAACAAAAAATTCATATTGGAAATCAGATTCTATCCTGTCACCGAGGCTCAATTAACAATTGTATGCACCTTCAGATAATTGTTTATCTAAGCAGGACCTTAGGACAGGTGAGAATGATCACTCTGAGATGCCTGCATTATGATAATATCATCTATATCAGGATTTTAAGGTAAATTTTAGATGTCTGTCCTTTAGTTCTTTGAAGTGAGATTGTTGCTGCACAGAGCTTTGGGTTTTTCAAGACATTCCAGTTTGTGTAGAACTCTTCTGATCCACCTATTTCTTCACGGTATTGCTTTAGCGCGATCACAATGTCAAAATATTTTATTTCTGTGAACTTTGCTTTTTGCATTTTTACCAGAGCAATGTTAGTAACACCATACCCCATTTCCTTGCAGCTTTGTTCACATAGTATTGCCAGGTTCCCATCTACTGACAATTTTTTTTTCTCCACGGTGATGCTAGCATTTTCTGTAAAAACTCACAGAATTATAAAGCAGTTTAGGTTGGAAAAGACCTCTAAGACAATTTAGTCCAACCATTAACATAACACAGTCATGTCGACCACTAAACCAGGTCCTCATGTACTACATGCACGTGTTTTTTGAGCACTTCCAGGAATGGCATTTCCATCATTTCTCTGGGTAGCCTCTTCAAAAGGGTTGACAACCCTCTCAGTGAAAACATTTTCGCTAATATCCAATCTAAACCTCTCATGGTGCAACTTGAGGCCATTTCCCTCATCCTGTCTGTGTTCCCTGGAAGCAGAGCCCAGACCCTGCCCCCTGGCTGTCCCCTCCTGTCAGGAGCTGTGCAGAGCCACAAGGGCCCCCCTGAGCCTCCTTTGCTCCAGACTGAGACCCCCCAACTCCTTCAGACACTCTTCACCAGATTTGTATAAAGCACTGAAAGCTGATACACTTGTCCCATGAGTTTGTTGACCAGATTGTGATTCCCAAACCATTGTCAGTGGAAGACTAGTTATTTATCTATACCCCAGAGAGTGTCCAGTAAGTGCAGAGAGGATGATGGAATCTGAAGCTTGAGAAACCTCAGTTACTCAGGACTGCTTCTCATGAGGTGCCTTGGGAGACATGGCATAAGTAGATGTCACAGAAGCAGAGAGTTGAGCTGGGAATGGGGGAATGTAATTTGCTAAATTTAGAAGAATTAGGAACGGTGAGTCATCTTCAGCTGCCTTTGGCAAAATGCTTTTGTTGGGCTGCTGCTGAGGGCTCTGACAGTGAGCTGGGAATAACCAGTGCTCTCCGACTATGTGTGAGAGAGGAGAGGGCAAGCAGCATGTAGATCTTTCTATAAACCCTGATGAGAAAGAGGTGTAGGTCTTTGTGTGCCTCTTCCTCATCATTGCACACAGGTCTGGAAATTCTCTCTTATCCTGAGACAAGTGATCACCTCTCAAAGGCATGGTTTTGTGGTTTGCTTTCCACTGAAATTAATATTCCATTTTTCAGGGCATGGCAAACTCTTTGTAGGAGCTCAGGAGAGGGAGAAGACCAGTAGATGAAGAGTGGCAGATCTCACTTCCAAATCTAGATCAACAGAAACACTAAAAAGTCTTTATAGAACTCCATCTACCTCATTCTAAATTGTTTTTATGTTATAATTAGGAAAATTGAGGAAACGCAGAAGAAAGGACTAACAAAAGTCACTTGAGAAGGTAGTTTTGAAAACAGAAGGAAAACATACATTTCAGCTTTGTTCTAAAATTGAGGAAAACATTTTCAGAAGAGTTTGAATCATCTATTGAATTTCCTTCATTTCACAATTTTAAAGGTCTTCAGTAAACGGATATTAAAAAAAAAAAAAGCCTGTGTATTGATGATCTAAATTGCATACCAATTCAGAATGGAGAAAAAAAAAAAAAAGGACAGCTCTTTTGTTCTA
Source organism: Ammospiza caudacuta (assembly GCF_027887145.1). Taxonomy (NCBI): domain Eukaryota; kingdom Metazoa; phylum Chordata; class Aves; order Passeriformes; family Passerellidae; genus Ammospiza; species Ammospiza caudacuta. Next base: position 83,440,217 of record NC_080632.1, on the reverse strand, counting down.
TATAAGCAGGAGGTAACAAGAGTGCAGAAGTAGGCAAGATGATTTGGAGAATTTTCCTTAACTTCAACTGATTATTCAAGTTGTTTTAAGTGCTGACAGGGAATTTGGCCCCTCCATTTACTCAGTAACTTGCTGCTCCTGTCAGACTCTCCTTGTCATTATTCAAGTGCAACTAAGTATTTCTGGCTTAAAAAAAGGCTTGGCTTTTTTAGGATCTTAAAATATGTTCTAGGTGTCAATTTGGCTTTACATAACCTTACAGTTTGTGTGAATATTACATAGATTCTTCTCACAATTTTCCCCTAGGAGAGAGGATGAACTGACAAAGACCAAAATCTTAGTTCTGGGAAAAGATGAAGGGAAGTTTCTTTTCTTCATCACAGAAAAAAGAGAAAACTGGGATGTAGGTTAGTTTAATTGCCTAAGGATGCTTAGTTTAAAAACAAACAAACAGAGAAACCAGAACAAAAAACCCCACACCAGATAACTCTCCATCAAAAAAAAAAAAAAAAAAAAAAAAAAAAAAAGCCAAAACCAAAACAAACAAAAAACTTAAAAAAAAAAGAAAGAAACAACTCAGAATGGATAGGAAAGGCAGGGGGATTTATTATGATGTCTGGTCTGCATGGTTTCCAAAGGAGGAAAAAATATGCCCCTCCCATCCTAACCCAAATGATTTTTTGTAGCTAATTTAAAGGGTTTGCATTACATACTAGACATTGATTATTTCAGCATCTTATTTCTGTTTTTTGGATATCAGAACATTTTTACCAACTTTCTCTACGAGAAGAACTTGTGCTAATGACTCTCAGCTACCCTGACATGTAACCAAATTTAAAAAAAAATCTTGAAGGAAAACTTATTTATTGGTTGGGAATTGGGTAAAATATATGAAAGACTTCTCACTTGGAAGCAGATGGAAAAAAAAAGTAAGATTCACAATCATTTCACATAAGCTCCCTGAGGCAGAAACATAATACAATATTAAAGTATTCTGATAAGTTGATGTATGTGTTTAAAATGTAGACACTCATCAAGTCATTCCAACATTGTTTTTCACCCAAAATCCATGTGGCCTCATCCTGGCCCTCATTACCTTTCACATTTAAATTACACTGTTAGCTGGACCTCAAGACAGGTTTGCCCACAGGCTGGTCCCAACTTTGTCCTGGAGAACTGCAGCACCAGCAACTTTGGCAAAGCTGCAGGGGCCCTACAGAGGTCCAGTGATGTATTAGATGCAACCTCTGTTTACCATCTTGTCAATTAATTCATCATTGATTTGGGATAAAAATTGCATCTCATTTGCCAAAGGGCACCGAACATGAATTGATTGGGTATTGTCAAGCTGTATACATTGTCAGCAAAAAGTTAACACTCTCTGCCATATTTATATCTTCAGAGATGTGCTAGCATGTGTAAGTTTCTATGTGTCTACAGAGTATACATGTGGATGCAAAAGCACCAGAAAAATAAAAATATTAAACTAAGTAAGGGGAAGTGTTTTGTTCTCTAATCAGCCTATGTGAAATCCAACTTCACAGTCCCAAGTAGAAAAATATATTAAGACTCTAAATATGCACCAATACATTTTCTCATTGGAATAAGATAGTTGTGCAAATATCTACTGTAGGCATTTCGGATTTTTTTTTCCTCTCAATCATGATAACATCTGTCACTCCAGGGCAAAAACTAGATTAGTGTCCAGACAGTATATCTTGAGACCCGGTGGCTGCAACTTTGCTTCACAGTGCCTGTATTTTATCACTTTGAACATGTCTAAATTAAAGGAATATGCATATGAATGATCACTGAGTTTGAGTAGCTCCCAGCTCAGGTCATTTGCTTTTGAAAGTACATGTCAGCATGCATTTTAGTGCTGGAGGAAATGTGCAGTCCATCGAGGGGATGTCAGCCAGCTCCAGGTGCCTTCAAGATGAGACATCATTTAAATTACTCTTTTTGAGCTAGATAATATCCATACCAATTAGGAAGATGAAGTGTTGAAGTATACAATTTTAATGCAATCTTGCATTGAGCAGCTTATTCTGCGGTTGTATTTTCATACAAGACCCTGACTTTAAAGTTGTAAAGTACATTTTTTAATACTAAGTGTCATTCCCCATATTGTCTTAAAATTTGACTCATAAATCAGAATTTTACAATAGAGATTTGAAAAAACTCTACTACAATAGCACAGTCCATTGTTTGGGTGCTCAGACTTGCATGGTCAAGTCAAAGCCACTTTATTTTTCTTTAGTGATTCTCCTTTTTACTACACCCCAAGTTTATGATAGCTGAATTTTGTTGTTTCAGCTCATGCTCCGAAGGATGCAGAGGGAAGGGAGAGTTTCAGTTCTCTTCCTTAAAATAAGCTTGGGGAAAAGCACCAAAATATACCCTGAGAGGAACAAAAGGGACAGCAGCCAGAGGGAGTGCTAGGAATATTCAGGGATGGGTGGTTCAGTGTCCCAGGCTTTGAGAGCTCTAAATGCCGGGCCGGATGATCAGGTGCTGCTGTGATGGCAGCCTCCCTTCCAGAAGAGGTGCGAATCACTGCTATTATTGTGTGAGATTCTTTGAGATCCTGTGATGGAAAGCCCTGCAGGAAGGTGAGATGCTGTTCCTTATTGCCACTGCCTTCTCTCTCAGCTATTCAATGTGCTCAGCTAATGGCTGCACTAGTCATTATCTTTCCTATATTTCACGATTATACTATATTACACCAGTCACAGTCTTCCCCCTATTTCACTATTAAATGAGACTTACTTTTCATTTGAATGTTATTGAAGAAGTTAGTGCGTCTAATTGAAGGTTTCTGACTCATTTATGGTAGTTTTAAAAGCTTAATCTTCAATTTTGAGAGCCTGGATGACCCTGATTACATGAACCATGAGCTACAATATGACTTTCTATGTTTTCTCTGTCATTAAGTGCTCTGATTCATTTCATGACAGTGTGGCATATATCTTTGAACCTCTGTGTATATTATGTACGTATTCAGCAACATCAACACATAAATGTTGAAGCAATGCGCTAAACCATATTTATCATGTACTGCTGCTCTATTAGTCCTACTGTGAAAACTGTGCTATACAAGTCCTTCTAACACAGACAGCTGAGTTAAAATTTTAGTTCCTTAAAAATTAATGTAAGAGATGTTAAATGTGGCTTTGTCCTAGAAGTCATGTGAGATCATAAGATGGTAAAGAAAAGAGGACAGGGAATAAGCTGTATGTAATGATTAAAATAATGTTTAGGTACATATATAATTTAAGGCAAGTATCCAGCAGCATGATACTTTGAGGGATTGGTCCTGATAAGTATCTAAAATAAAAAATTCTGTTCATCCTAAAAAATCCAATAAGACAAAGGAAAGTCTACTTAGATGACAAAAACTAGTAAATTCTGAGTGTGTGGCATGAAATGAGTAAATCTTTTAGGTTTTGCAAAGAAAATATTTATAAGGGTCCTAATCTATGATTGTAGTGAATATGAATCAAGAGAGATCATTAGGGCCAAAAAAAGCCATGTTGCATTTGATATATATTTGGATATTTCTAGTATCTATTTGTTTTAAAGAAGGCCTAATTATTTTACTGTGAGAAATTTTTTGCGGACTGCTTTTGATTTTTGCTATTTATAGTGCATTCATGTAAACAGTGTCCTCTTCTGGACAATTTTCTGAAGGCTTTGGGGATCTTTTTATTTAAATAGAATGTGGAAACATTTGGAACAATTAGAAAAATATGGAAAATATAGAACAATTATGGAACCTACATAAAGATGATGAGAAAATAGTTTGTTTTGGGGGCATGCCAAAGAGTATAGGCAGAATCCTAAAGAAAATACACCTTTTTACAACTGGGTGAAGGAACTTTAAATGAGCGTCAGTCCTTATCTGTGGCCCTGGAGGGATAATCTGGGTAATTAGTCTAAAGAATCTGTCCAAATGTCTATACAGGAGCAAGATGTAATGGAACAACACAGATTTTTCTCTTAGTAGGATTTCCTGCCTACAGGAATTATACTTTTCTGGCCTTAGTAAAATTACAGCACTTGTCATTTGAGACTACCAGCTAAAACTGGATCAGTCAGTAGCTAAGGCCATAACCATATTAATAAATGGTTAGATTCATCCACCACTATTCCTTGGGCATTCCACTCTGAAATGTCAATATCGAGAGTATTAAACTTCGTCACTCTCTGCAAAAGAGTAACTGCCTTCAGATTCCCTATTTTGCATCATCCCTTGTGTATGCTAACCACTGCACTGTGCCCTGAAATAATCTGGGAAAATGACAATTGTGTCAGGCAAATAAAGTACCCCAGACTGTCCCAAAAATTCCAAGTGGGAGTGTCAGAGCAGCAGAATTTCCTGGTTTGCTTAAACAGAAAGATGTAAATGTGTCCTCTGTGACTTCCAGTTGCTTCATTTGTATCAATCATCTTACAGAAAGTAAATTTTCTGGGGGATATTTGTGTGATAAAACCAGAATTCTGTTAAATGGTTAAACAAACTTTGCAATACCCTGCACCTCTGAGCTCAAACCATGCCATGGCTCTTTGGAGATGGTTAGAAGCCTTACCAGACTTTGTGCCAAAAGCCCTGTTTCTGTTCCAGCCCAGTTTTCTTTGGTTTGGGTCACTGGTGAAGAGAAGGATTCCAGCTCCATGTTTCCCATTTGAATGCCTACAGTCATCTTCTATCCATCATGACACATTTCAAGGAAGAAGTTAGAAATCTCTCAGCTTTCAAGGACTGACTGACAGGGTAATGAATAACAACACCTCAAGTTTATCAGGCCAAAAGCAATGCCAGACAAACTGCAGAAGCTACAATATTTTTTGATATTTTATTGACTGTCATGTCAGGCAGGGAAGCGATCTAAAACTTGGTGTAACACTTACTAAGCTATCTTGAGACTCAATCTCTATTCTTGATAGAGAGATAATAGGAGGGGGTGAAGGTGTGTGTGTGTTTATTTCCTTATTTGTTTGTATGGCATTGATCTTTTGATGGGATCCTTGCAGACAGTAACGGGGTCACTAAGGATCCTTGCTCCAGACAACAGCATCTAAGTCAAGGTGCAATAGGCTGGCATGCTTCAAGAGGCCCTGGGAATGGGTCAAGGCTGATGTTTATCAAAAACACTAGTGATTTTGGAAAACCCTCCTAATTCTGTTATTCTAGCTTTGCAACACCTTCAATGGCATTTGTTTTGATATTACTGAACTCACTTTTTGAAAGTCAGATCCCCCTTCTATAACTGAGCTCTGATGCTTGAAACCACTGCCAATTTTTGAAAATAGCTAAACATCTTAATTAGTACAATATACTGTGGGTTTTTTACATAGCTTTAACACCATGACAATGAAAAGAAACCATGGGAGAATTCAGACTAGTGTCAGTTCCTTGTCATGATTTCTTCCTCCTCATTCATACTTTGAGAGGTTTTGAGCAATGGATATTTTTTTGGAAGAAAGGGACCATAGTATAACAAAGAAAGTGTCACGGACATTTTTGTTTTATCAAGAGTGTTTTGTGTGCCATCATCATCATGGTTCGTCTGCAAAGCAGAAAAGACTGCTCTACTATCACTTTCTCTCCATAGTGTCTCCATGACATTTATTTTCTTGCAAGCTGGCACTAGAAGAAAGAGGGAGCTGAGATCAATTTTTTCTACTTGCACAGATAACAAGTGAAGGAGCTCAGATAAATTAAATGAAATACAGAAAAATTGTGTGGTATATACGCAAGTATATATATACACAGAAAAATAGACATAAGGAAATATGTTCAATAACTCCTGCTGTTTTCCTAGCAAAGCATCACTCCATTTAAATAGTGGTTCTTACAGATTCAAGCCTTCCACAGGCCAGTTGTTCACCTCTTTCCATTAGTGAAAGATTTTTTAGTCCAAAAGAGCTCAATTCAATGAATAAGGATACTTGGTACAGGTTTCCAAGAGCATCCAAATTTTCCTCCTCACCCAAAGGGAGAAAACACCACCTGTCTTAAGAGAACAGTTTTTTTTCTTTGCAACTACCATTTATTTTCAAGCCTTGCTAACCTTTGTGCTGACTCTTAAGAAGCTTGGATAATTTTGAGAACATAATGAGGCTGTAATATCATAATTGAGGCTATAAACTCATAATTTTGAGACTGTAATTGTTATAGCTTGACCTGAGGCATAAAACTGGCTGAAGAATTTCATGAAGTGGCTCCTGAATCAAATTCATCATTTCTACTGTAGAAACAGAGCCCAGGGTGATGGTTTGTGCTGCATAAAAACATACAAAATATGCTAATGTGAGAAATACCTAGAGCGTCCTTTTTTGTTCACCATCCTGTCCCTTGCAATTCCCAAATTATGTTTGCTGTTCCCATGGGCAGTGTGCCATGGCGTTCCCCACCGCCCTGGCACCCATCAGTGCTGCTGGAAGGGTTTTTTGGCACCCTGGTTCTGTTTCCTTCCAGCCTGCATGCCCAGATTTTCCTTGCACAGAGATAAGGATGTGCCCAGGGTATGCACTTGTTAATGCCTTTGTGTCCTACTGATAGATTTACCTGGTAGCTTAATTGCCTCATTATAGATACTCAAGGTTGGAAAAAGCTGATGCTACGATTTTACTACTTTCATAATAAATATTACCCACCTAATTTTTCATTTATTTTCCTCACAAACAGATTTTCTACTTGCAGGTTTTTGCCCTTGGGAAATAATAATAATAAAAAAACCAAAACCCATACTGTTTTTCATATTCTCTTGCTTTTCATTTCAGCAGGAGAATGGGAAGGAAAGAAAGGGCTGCAGATAGTTCATATTTTCTTGCTTTATTCACCTATCTTTAACAATGTTATTTTCTCTTTTAAATCGCTTAGTACAGGACCACAATGTAACTAAAATAAAATAATTCGTTCACCTTCCTCTTCACAAACCTTGCAGCTATGTGTAAAGGAATCTAGGTAGATATCTACTCTAAAAAAGAATAAACTGAGACAACCATCACACTGTTTCTCCCAAGGCTACTCCCATTTTAGCTGAGAGTTTGAGAATTTCTATGGGAAAAAAAGGTTGACAGTATAAAAGAGGGGTTTTTTTACTGTTATTTAATAATGTCTTCCAGTGTCATAATTTGAAACACCTTTCTTCCCTTAGGCATAAGGTCTTCTCTGAAACTACTCAAGAGTGGTTTCTTTTTTCTTCTAAAACTTAGAGTGGCATCAAAACTATTGACAAAGTTTAAAAACTTATAAAAAGCAATATAGTAATTACAGTGCTGCCTTTTTTTCCCTTCAATACTTGGTAAAACTTTAGCTCTGGGAAGAAAACACTTTGACATGATCAATATCTTAATACATTTCCTGCTTCATTAAATTGGTGAGAGACCTTGTCTGATTTCACCCATTACAACTGAGTGCTTCTCCCTCCACCTCCACTCTTCACCCTGACTTCTTAATTCAACTATTTTCTTTCCAGTGCTGCTGGAATGGATCATTTGGTGACCAGTGACATCAGTTGAACTTCATCTCCCTTTTTTTACCATCTGGAAAATTGCCCATCTGTGTTATACAAGTCACAAAGAAACCATGTTACACTCAAATTCAGTCAGCTTCATCAACTGAAATTTAAACCTATAGCTTGAAAAATATTTATTTTTAAAATGTTTAAAATATTAAAAATAATATTTTTCCCTGCTCATCATTAATTTTCAATAATATCTGAGCGACCATGAACAGTCTCAGCTGTTTCTGTCACAAGATGAGAAATACAGAAAACTCCCCAGGAAATGAATCTTCTTTGAAAAACTGAGATGGAATTTTTAATGTCATGTCAGAAGGATTCCTCAATCTTAGCTGCAGTAGTGCAATGTGTAATCTGTAATGAGCTTTCTGTGTTTTGTCACCTACAACTACCTGAGAATAAGAAAACCCAAACAAATTTTATTAACCTGAAAAGCCGTGTGAAAGCCTGAAAAGGTAGTTTATTTATGTGTCTATATTACACCTGATGGCTGTGTTTTCACATCTGATCTGCAAAAATACCCAAAAATATCTGCAGAGGACAGACCTAATCAGTGTAATTGATCTCATAAAGAGATCTTTGTCTGTTTGTTTCTACTCAACTATTCCAACTTCCATATAATTTACCCAGCTGAAATTTTTGAACTTTGTTTTCCAGTCCATGAGTGGATTCCCTTAAGCTAATAATAAATACCATAAGACTGAGATTCTACTGAAATTTATTTCAGATTCAGGCTCTTTAGTCAAAGTTTTTTTTAACAGTGATGTATGACAGTGTGATAGAAAACCAGTCTAAATACAAATCCTCTTTTTCAGTATACAGCTAACAGCAGTAACCATAATTGTAACATTGACTACTGATAGCCATCTGTAGAAAAACCAGGAAAATTAACAGCTGAAACAGGAAAATGATGGTATATTAGTATGCCTGTAGGGTGAGAGCTTATATTGTAGGGTAAGAGCTTATTTTCTGTGGGATTAGCATCAGGAAAGCAAATGCATATCCAGAAGCAAGGGTCCCTTTGTGCTTGAGCCTAAAAGCTTCCAAAGTCTGGGATCTGTCAGAGCTTTGCCATAAGAAAATAGCCAGAATTGTTAAGCATCATCCTATGAATGGGTTTAGAAAAAGCAGGTCCTGCCTGAACGGCCTGGTCTGTGATGGGCAGTGACCTGCCTGCTGGGTGAGGGACAGGCTGTGGCTGTGCCTGCACTCCAGCAAAGCCTTTGGCTCCATCTCCCACAGCATCTCCTGGAAAAGCTGCAGCTCAGGGCCTGGGCAGGGTCATCCTCTCTGGGCTGGGAACTGGGGGCAGCTTCATCCACTCTGGGCTGGGAACTGGGGGCAGCTTCATCCTCTCTGGGCTGGGAACTGGGGACAGGTTCAGCCTCTCTGGGCTGGGAACTGGGAGCAGCTTCATCCTCTCTGGGCCAGGAACTGGGGACAGGTTCAGCCTCTCTGGGCTGGGAACTAGGGGCAGGTTCATCCTCTCTGGGCCAGGAACTGGGGACAGGTTCAGCCTCTCTGGGCTGGGAACTAGGGGCAGGTTCAGCCTCTCTGGGCCGGGAACTGGGGGCAGGTTCATCCTCTCTGGGCCAGGAACTGGGGGAAGCTTCATCCTCTCTGGGCCAGGAACTGGGGGCAGGTTCATCCTCTCTGGGCCAGGAACTGGGGGCAGGTTCATCCTCTCTGGGCTGGGAACTGGGAGCAGGTTCATCCTCTCTGGGCTGGGAACTGGGGGCAGGTTCATCCTCTCTGGGCTGGGAACTGGGAGCAGGTTCATCCTCTCTGGGCTGGGAACTGGGGGCAGGTTCATCCTCTCTGGGCTGGGAACTGGCCGAGGGCCTGGCCCACAGGCTGCTGGGGATGGGCCCACACCCAGCTGGGAGCTGCCCACCGTGCTGTGCCCAGGGATCAGTGCTGGGTCTGCCCTGTTTGAAATCTTTACTGGGGATCTGGATGAGGGGATCGAGTCCACCCATGGTAAATTCATGGAGGACACCAGGCTGGGTGGGAGTGTGGAGTGTGGATCTGCTGGGGGCAGGAGGGCTCTGCAGAGGCGTCTGGGCGGGCTGGATCCATGGTCTGAGGCCAATGGTGTGATGGGCACCGAGGAGAAGAGCTGGGTCCTGCTTTGGGTCTCACCATTCCCTGCAGCTCCAGGCTGGGCAGAGGGGCTGGAAAGGCCCTTTGGGAAAGGCCCTGGGGGTGCTGGTGCCAGGGGCTGGACACGAGCCCAGGGTGCCCAGGGAAGCAGGAGGCCAATGGCCCCTGGGCTGTCCCAGCCACAGACCAAGGGCAATGATTCTTCCCATGTACTCAACACTGGTGAGACCACACTGTGAGTGCTGTGTCCAGTTCTGGGTATCTCAATTCAGAAAGGACACTGGAGCGTGTCCAGAGAAGGGGAACGGGGCTGGGGAAGGGTCTGAAGCACACGTCTTGCAAGGAAAAGCTGAGGGAGCTGTGGGTTCTGAACCTGGAGAAAAGGGGCTCAGGGGGGACCTCTGTCTCTGCACAACTCCCTGACAGGAGGGGACAGCCAGGTGTGGGTCAGGCTCTGATCCCAGTGAACAAGGGACAGGACAAGAACACATAGTCTTAAGCTGTGCCAGGGAAGGTTCAGGTAGAACATTAGGAGGAATGTCTTCACAGAATGGGTGATTGGGCATTGGAATAGGCTCCTCAGGGAGGTGGTGGAGCCACTTTCCCTGGAGTTGTTTAAGGAGAGACTCGATTTGGCGCTCAGTGCCATGATCTGGTTGACATGATGAACTTAATCTCAGAGGTGTTTTCCAACCTAACTGATTCTGATAAAAATAATGCAAATTATATAAATACATATAATGGTATAAATTATCAAATATGGACAGAATGGTATAATTCTATGAGAATGGTCCATAAGTTTTCTCAATTTATAAACCCCTTCTTGAAACTTGGATGTGAATTTCTTCCTTATGGGTACTAATACACTAAGGAATTCAGAGTATTCCACAATTCTAGGCTCTGAAAACTTACTTAATAAGTAAAATTGATAATCTATTTTAATTCTCATATTTATGAAATAAAATAATGTAATGAATTACAGGGATTTAGAGCTAAAAATTGGAAAGCAATGCAGTTAGAGTTTCTCTTAAAAAGAAGTAATACTGTGATATGAATAAGCACAGACATTTCATGATTGTAGGGACTGAAACTTCTGGGAAAAGGAGATGAAACAGATGAGAACTTCTGCTATCTGCAAAGTTAACCAGAAGACTGGACCACTTTGAAAATCTGTTCTTGCAAAATGTCATTTTAAACAAACAAAAAAAAAAAGCAAACAATTTTTTTTTTTTTAAAGTGTGATCTTTTATTCCCATCTTCTCATCAGCAGTGATCTTGTCAGGAGTATCAACTGCCACATCCCAGCTGAGAATTTACATTCCTGAAAGGAGCTGTGACCTGGAAAAGGGAGGTTTGGAGCTGTAAGTTGGCCCTTTGGCTTTCACAGAGAAGTCAGAGCCTGTCACTGACTCAACAGCAGCAGCTGGCAATGCTGGGGCATCAGGGACCTGGAAAAGGCCCACATAACCATGGAGGTTTCTGTCAGTTTGGCAGATTTGGAAAAGCAAAATGATGGAAGCTGCTGACAAAACCCATAAACCCATTAAGCCTGGCTTAATATTCTGCTTTTTTGTTTGTTTGCTTGTTTGTAGTGGGCTCCCTCCCCCCTCTTCAGTAAATATAGAAAATTTGCATTTGCTGCTGATGCATTATTGAGTTTCACATCCTGTTCAGCATCTTTATAAACTGCAAACAAGACATAATGGTCAACCAGCAATGCCTCATATGATGACACAATCAATAATGCTAAACAGTGGCTGAATAAACCCTCTGCATTAATCTTGAAATAATTCACCAGAGAAGAACATCATTATTATCCAAAATAGGGAAAAAAAATTAAAAAGAAATATTCAAATTCACCTTAGGATCAAGAAAGATTGGTCTTTTATTCAAGGCTTACTGATTAAGCTTTTTAAATGTTGCCCTTGTGATTTATAAAACCTGACAGATTTTACTCTGAGATTAAAAAAAAAAAAACCCAAATGTTGCATAGACTAGGTTTGACTGCACTTTTATCCAGTAAGGAGACTTCTACAGTAAAAAAATGGAGAGAGACTTATGGCTGTGGCCAGCTCAGAGAGCAAAGGCTGGTCAGCATGGCATGGCAGATCATGGCATGGCAAAATGCTCTGAGGGTTTCTGTACACAAAATGAGCTAGGACTAGGGTACAGTAAACCAACAATATCTCTTCATAGAAAGATAAAACTATTACCCATGAAATAGAAAAATCCAATGGCTGTGCTTTACTATAACCCCATGACACATCCAGGCACGCCTGTATTTTCCTAAAGTACTTAAATAAGGCTTCATGCACTTCCACAATGCATTCAGAGATTGGCTTTTGCTTTGATTTTCAGTGAAATGTGACAAACTTCGTTCGCTATGCAGTTCTGCTTCCCATTGCAAATAATTGTCACTTTGGTAACTCTAGCGAGTGATTAAGGCTGAGACTGGGCTCTGTTTTACCTATTTTGCTCATATGCCCAGTACAGCTGCCTCATTTTCACACAAAAATGTCACTGTTTTGCTTTGTTATCCAAAACAGCTCTGTGACAGTTTTGATGCACTTGTTTTAGCCATTGCAGCTGGAATTATGGAAACAGGCAATGCATTAGCAAATAACTAAAACCCTGCAATTTTCTGCCTCATGACAGAATCAGGAATTATAAGAAACCACTATTTGTGTTGCTTGCCATAAGAACTCTGCAATCAGACAGAAGCGGTAGTTGATATTTAGCCTTTGCATTAAAAACCACAATTTCTCATAAAAGCAAGCTCCAAGTTCAATGTTGTCCTTCAGCAAACAGTGGGAAAGCAAACAAGCAAAGCAGAAAAAAATCCCACAAAAGTTATTTCCATTATAAAGATTCACAAGGTTTGCTTGGAAGAGAGTACAATCAATTAATATTTATGGTTTAAAAACTTTAAGTTATAAAGCATAGGATCTGGAGAGCAGGATATATTTTGTTTCATAGTGGGGAGCTAAGGCAAATAGAAGCAGCACAAATGGCCACAAAAGACTACTGCAAAGGTCAAAGGGAGAATTACTTTGAAAACTGAAGTGCAGCTATGGCACACTGCTTTTCTGGGGGGCAAGGAAAGCAGGTTATTTTCTCTTGTTAAACTCAGTGGAAGAGATCTCAGGACTTTCAAGTGTCTGATGTATTCCAGACACACAAGACCATCCAAGGTGCCATCATGAGGCCAACAGATGTGACACAGCACCTGCTGGTCTTCTGACTTTTGAAGCAGCAGCTGGAGACTGGGAAGAGCTCTCTAAAAATGGTGTCTGCCAAGGTAGTGGCCTTTTCTTCAAAGAGACATGGACTGGTTTTTTAGGGGAGGGATCCAGGACTGGGATCAACGATGACAAAAATGTGTAGGAAAAGAAGCGGAAATAAAACTTGGAAGCCTTTTTATTCCTTCCCCAGTGTTAAAGGCAGTAAAGGGCAGTTTCTTGCTCAAATGAATGGTTTGTATGCAACTAGAATATGCTCCTGGGAGAGATCAGTGCCATCCTTTGTACCCATATTCATAAATATTTTTAATACAAGGGGTAGATTTTTCTTTTGGGTTTAAGTTTTTGACTTCCTTTAGTGTGTCCTTTTTCTCATTGTTTTTTGTTGGTTTTTTCCTTTTTTTTTTTTTTTTTTTGTTTATGGGGTTTTTTCCCTTTTTTACTCAATTACTTAGTTGCTAAGAAAGCATTTGCTGCTTGCTTCTGAAGCAGAGTAGAGCAGAGCTGGACCCATTTCATATGAGTCCTACTATGTATTTTACTAGGTATGCTTTATTCTCCCTCTCTTTTCCCTGAGTTTGGCAGTGGCATCTAAGAACACGCCTCACAAACCCATAATACCTTTTCTTGCCTCTTCAACCAGAGATAATGTCACCAAAAAAAATCTGTCCTTAGTGCAGAAGGCAAAAAAGCACCAGAGGCAGCAAGAGAGTCTGTGTCCAATCTGCATCATGTATCAGACTGTGCAGTGCACCAAAAAACACAGCATATTAATTAATTTACTCTAGATCACTTTAACTTCGCAGTAGGGTTTAATGATCAATGTTAACAGCGTTATGAGTCTGATTTTGCTTATTGCTCATATAGGAATAACCAGATGTTCTGAAAAAAAAAACCCACACCTAAATAACCTGTGAGGTTAGCCTAGGCTTTTATTAGAGGACAGAAACACAGACCATACTTTTTCTGGATGAGAAAAGATAGCTTATTCCCACAGGGGATCTTTTATAGTGTCATAAATCCTCCATCTGGCATTTCATTCACTTCATTGTTCAAATATTTGCTGTCTGCTGATGCATTGAATTTTCTTTGCTTTGTTAATATCTATTAATTTGTGAACTTATTTTCTACATATCATAGAGGAAAAAGGCCTCTGGTGTCATAGTGCTCAACCACTTCTTGTCTGAGGGAAACAAATGCATACATTCTCTTCTCCTTTGGAAATTGTTCATCTTGAACAGTGAGTGTTTTCTGACTAAACCTGTTTTCTCAGACTTAGGGTTTAGGAACATGACTTCCACAGACTCATCAAGGAATTCTTGTTATCCCTAAAATGTCTGAAATAATTCACAAGAGCTATGAACATTGACGCTGGGAGGGGTACCATGAAAGAAGCTGGACATCTAATTTATTTTCTCCATGTTGTTTAGCTATGCTCCATGTCGTCCAAATTTACAGGTGGTAGGGATGTGTCTATCTAATAAAGCCATTATTCGAAATTAAGTTATTCTAGATGCGTGTGTAAATTACTCTGGAGAAGGATTCTGTCTGCATAAATTAAAGTTCTGGCACTTTCCCCACTCACCAGAAGCTCTTAGACTGTTTTACCTGAGACATTGAATGCAGGTGTGAAAATGCCAGTTTTCTCAGTCTGGAGAAATCACAGCTGCAGTTTTACTCTTCTGAGACATTAGGATCAGACCAGATTAAAGAATAATCAGTAGCACGGCCACCACCACCTACTCCGGCTCACTTTTTTTCAGGAGAAAGAAAACCTATTGTCACCCTCACTATTGTGAGCTATCTTTTCCTCCCTGAATTTACCTCTCTTTTCCTTCTTCTTTTGTCCTGAAAACTGCATCCAGGAGCACATTTTCTGCCTCAGTTCTGTAAGTCCCAGGGAAGGGGTGGAGTACTCCTCCCTGGAGATGGTCAGGGAACAACTGGACACACACAGACAAAATGTGTCAGTGTCAGAGCCATGGTTTCATTTTTTTCACACTTTTTAAAATTTATTTTGATTCTTTTTATTTCATCCCTAATGTTTTCTTCAGATTGTTCAGTTATCTTTGAGGAAATATGATCTAACAATATAGAAGTCAGTTAAGTGGCAGGAGTTGTTCTGTAAAGGTTTTGACTTTTATAAAGGAGATTCAGTTAAATAAATGACTTTTCCTGTGTTTTAACTTTTTAAGTTTTTAAGCTGTTCTTTTCTTTTTTTTTCCATCCTTTTCTGTAACAGGAAGTCAAAAGTCTTTTGCAATGGGAAGAAATCAGAAGCAACCACAAGCTAGAAATATCCTAGGAAGATTTTAAGAAGTATTACAGTCACATCTGTCTTGAATCTGTCATACTACCTGACCCATGGCTTTTTGTTCCATCCCTGCTCAGCTGTCAGAGGCTTTTTACAAGCACACAGACCTTTGTTACCTCAAAACCTTAGGATTTGCTTCACCATTACGTGGTATAACAGCAAATAAGTTTTTAATTAACACTTTGACCTCATTGAAGTCCAAATCCTCCTTGCCAGCCTAAAGAAAATAGTGCTTTATATCGAACTTAAGGTTTTCTATTTGATGCAGTGTGGTGAAAAAAAAAAAAAACAACTTTGCTTCAGTAACACTGGAAACATAATTTCAATTGAAAATGCCATACCAAAACATCCAGCATAACCATGTCAAGTCTCTTCATATTTTTTTTTTATTTCCACAGTGAACATTAATATTATAGTCTTCATCGTGGCTTATGAAATACCTCATAGTACAGAAATTCAGTTTTGTAACAGGTATAATAATTTTTTTTTCTATATTTATTTTTTCTGCCTTCTCTGTTTGGTTGTGTTCTCTTTGAGGCAGAGGCTATATCTTATTAGATAAATTAATTGCAAATAATAAAATAACTGCATGCAAATTTGTTCCATTGGTGCTTAACTGTACAAAATAACTATTTTTAAAATGTGATTTTTTTTTTCCCAGATATAAAGGAATTTCTGAGAAGATTGTAATATATATGAAGAATTAATTTTGGGACTATTTTCCATTCAGTAATTTACTAATATTCTACGGTCTCTATATTCTTTATGGAAATCCTTTGCAAATGGATTTTTAACTGGGGGCTAAAAGTGACTCCCAATCCATTCCCATATTAGCTGAGGAATATTAATATACATATATTGCAAAATTATGCCAAAACCAAAAAGAAAGAAAAACAAAACTCTTCCTTCCAGATCAGATTTTTGAACAAGCTTTGGATAATCACTTGAATGTTTGGACATCCCTCTGAAGCAAAGCTTTTCTGATGTTTATGCCTCATTAATCGCAATCAAGAAACTGGAGCAGTTTATGTTATCTGCAAAAAATATTTCAATTCCTTTTATATGGTTTTCCCCAACTATTCTTCAACACTGTCAATTCTGAAGAAGGTGAAACAGAAGAAATATATATGAATTAAATTAAATTTTTGCCTCTAGTTATTCCCTGAAAAGCCAAGCAAGCATACATTTGTATGCATCTGTATTCTTATATTTACATACACATATTATTTTGTGCATATGTTCATGTATATATAAGTTCATGCATAAATTTATTCTTTTATACTTGAAAAGAAAGCGATTTCTTTGCAAATATGGATTTCTTCCTTGCCATGAGATGGAGTCACCACCTCTGAATCTGAATGAAAGCTTCACTCCCAGTCTCTGTTGAGGCATTTTTGAGCCCAGCCATCATGTGTGTCTAAACTGGGATGGACAGGAGCCATGTCTGCCATCTGGCCACGGCTCTGAGGGCTCAGTGCAGCCAGCTGGTGGTGCCAGGCCCCTTTCTTGCAGACAGATGTGCACCTCCCACTGATGTTCGTGGCTGGCATCAGCCACCAGCTGCAGCAGACAGGTCAGTCACTGAGCTGGCATGAGGAGTGGGACATTCTCCGAGGCACAGAGGGGTGTCCCCTTGGTTTTTTTGCACTAAGGGGGGGTGAGATGTCCTGCCAACACAGGAACATTAGGGCATGTCGCTAGGGAGTCAGCAAAAAGTGTCTGGTTGCTTTCAGGTTTCGACCCACATTTTGTGCGACAAACAGTTGTCAAATACTGCAATCTCTGGACCACTCATCTGACTGCTGGATTAAGTTTATCTCGCTTCTCCCATTTCCTTGTCAGTTTGCTGAGCATCATGGACCTGCCTAAGGGATAACCATCAAAAGATGGAAGGAGAGTGTGGCCGGGCTTGGCAATTGTGTGCATTGTTTTCTGACTTGATTGCTTTCAGACATGTGGAAGCTTTCATGATCTCATTTTCTTGTGGCAAAGTTTTGCTTCCAAAGCCTGATTTCTGGGCTTTGTAGGGTTTTTCAAGGATTATACTGTTTTGGGGTTTTTTTCTTTCTTTTTTTCTTTTTTTCTTCTTCTTTTCCCCTCTGGATCCAATCTCATCCTTCATGTCTAGGAAGGATGAAGGTAAGGAACCAAGCACTGAGCATGTAATTGCCACACACTCTAATCAGAGTATTAAAATTTATTACTATGAACTTGTGGTTCTTCAGCATAAGCTCCTGTAGTGCAGGCTTCCAGCTTTAGTTCAGGCAAGACTCTGCCCCTATCACAGGGGCACTCACAGCACTGTGCAAGATTGATGGATACCCTGGACCAAAGACCAAACCCAGGCTGCATGGTGGAACATGATCAATAAACAAGCCTAAACAAACAGTCTATCGTTTTACATACAAGAATAAAACACCTCACCTGAGATTGTGCATTTTAATTGTGTAAAACATGATATATTCTGAGTGACCAGGAATGACTGGCACTGGACTGAAAGATCTGTAGTGTCTTGGAAAGTTTTTAATGCACAGTGGTGTTATCTGATGCATATGTAAAAATGATAGGACTCAGAGATCTCAAACTCTTGCACTTTTAATCTAGGAGTGAAAAGAAGTAGTCTGTGCATTAAAATCAACACAGGCAAACCCTGGAAAAGCTGAGCATGATGCTGCACACAGTTTTTCCTTGGGAGAAACAGTAGGGATGCTCAAGCATGACAAGTTACTCCTGGGAGCAGACCCCTGGAAAGTTCTACAAGGCAAAGCAAAGCCAAAATACAAGTCTATATGGAATAAAAATAATAATAAAAAATACATAAAATTGAGAGGACAATTTTTGGGTGGAAAGTGAGAAGGAATTCTCTGAGTGCTGACTAGCACAATCAGATAAGAAGGTGAAGCCAAGTAATTCAGATGGATACTTACATAAGGTAGCTATCAGGTCCCTTTCACATATAAATAAATAAATAAATAAATAAATAAATAAATAAATAAATAAATAAATAAACAAACAAACAAGAGAGAGGGAGAGAAGGATTAATTTTCATCTCAGATGGAAAATGTTAACAGTGTTAACTTACTGAAGAACCCAGAGCAGAGCTGTTCTATGATAGATGGAGCCTCACAGAAACAGATTTGAGAGAAGCCTGAACACAAACACATAAATCAGGGATACATCAATCTGAGATCATGATAAATATGTTCTGAACATTTCTACTGGGCAAACTTCAACTTCAGATTTAGGGAGCATGTAATAGACCAGAATTAAAAGACAGCAGCACTGAAAACTAGCTGTCTCCCGGGGGCATGGAAGGAGTGTTTGTATTTTTCCTTGCTGCTGCTGCTGCTGAAGCACTGTGGCATGGTGCACAAAGGAGCACTTGTTCTCTGTGCAGGTTGATGTGGCTGTGTTTTATCAGAGCATGGCTGTGCTACCTAAAACCAGAGTGAAGCAGAGAGCAGGGTGTCTTTGCCAGTACAGCTGAACCTCAGCAGTGGTCGTGCAGGCAGTTTGGATGGGAGGCTGCTGCTCAGTGATGTGATCACTTGGTTCTTCATGCTGAGAAATTAAAATGAGAAGCTCAACACAAGCAGTGGCCAGAAATATCTTCCTCCTGTGGATTTCAATGTGATATAAAGATATCTAATGTTAATTTGATAACTAGCTCATAACCTTCTCTGTCTCTATTCAAAGCAGCTTCCTAGGCAGTAGTTCTTAAGTAATGTGAAGGAGGGAGAGGAAGAAACAGGGTGGGGGAAAATTAATTCCCAAAGCCTCTTTAGCAGCTGCTTTTCTTGGTTAAGAGAGAGTTGCAGAATATGAAGAATACTAAAGACATGAACACAGAGAGTGTTCCCAACCTATGAGGCTTTAGTGGAGTCTTTGGAATTTAGAGGATTCTCAGGAATCTTTGATATCTTTTCTTTTCCTGTAGCTTCACCTAATAATGGTCTGTGTTTTTAATAGGCAGTGAAAATTTAGACCTTTTTTTTTCCTCATTTTACTGGTACTCTATAGTAAATCCACATTAAATTGAGACATCATCACAGAGGGTTTAATTTGGAGCTCTTTCAGCACAGAGTGCTTTAAATTAGCCCAGTGAAAGAAGGATCCAGAAATAACAACATTTTGGGATATTGCCTTAAAGAAAATTCTTATTAGTTTACCTATTTTCAACTTGAATGAACTAATGGCAGCCTGAAGGAGGTTTTTGAGGTTTTCTCAACAACATCTCTGGCTGCAAAGAAAAGTTGGTGAAGCCACCATTCTGGTTCAGGGTTAGCAAGAGAGACTTCTTCCTAACTCAGGCCTTTATGGTGATGGTGACAGCTCTGCTTCAACTCTGAGGATGTGTAGTGGGGTCTGGCAGTGTGTCCCAGATGCCACCTTTCCCCTCTCATTGCTGTTCCTACATTGAAATGCCTTCTATTAACATGATTTCATCAAAAAATGAAACAGAAAAAGCACTGTGGGAAACAAAATACCTGTGATGAATTATAGGAACATTTTTACAAATGCACTCACATCCACGCCACTCCTCCAGTTCCTATTGACAGTCCAGTGAAAAGTGCACTGCAAGGGATGGAACAGATGGAAAACACTAGATAGATCATCTGGCACAATTCCCAGTGTGGGATTGCTCCCTTAGGTTAATTTTCTAGCATTTTATCCAGCCCTGTATGACTCAATGAGAAAGCAGAACAAAGAAAGCAAGCAAAAAGAAAAGAAAAAACCCAAATCAAGCAGGAAAAAAAAGATAAAAACAAAAAAGAAAAGGATAATAAGAACATAGATAATAAGAACAGTAGAATAGAAGCAAAAGCGAACCTTCTAGGAATTATCCAAAAACTCCAATAGCAAACAGGAAAGTTTCAACATTTTATTGTAATTTTTGCCCAAACATGTTTTTTTGCTGAACAGTGACTTCATTTTGAATGTATATCCAGTATCTGATGTTTATTTAATGAAGATAGATCTTGCCAGAGTGGAAAAGCAGATACCTTTTACCATGGCTGATTTCCCAGTTTTCCCATCCACTCAAATGCCTGGATAAACCTGAAAGTCAAAATTTTAAAAATTTTCCCAGCCTAGAAGAAATCTTTGTGAAGCTAATGAACATGAGAATGCTGCTCATTTAATATATGTGTCTTCTTTAGAGAGTGATGAATGTACCTCAATGTCTTTGTCAATGGTAGTGGAAAACCTTCCCTGTCAGAGAGGAAGACTGAAGGTAGGGAAGGCAAAAATTCCAGCTTTTGCTCCAGCTGGTTTTAAGGCACATCTTGGACTGAATAAATCAGGAACAGCAGTAGAATTGGATCTCCAGAATCTCAAATGTTAGAATGCACTTTCACTGCCTTTAAGGATTTTAGGAAGGCAGAACAAAAAATAAGTAACTTTTTTCTGGACTCCTTCCATGTGTACAAGACCTAAACTACCACATAAAGTTGGACTAATTAGTTGCCGCCATAAGTTATGGGAGATCATTCTGAACTTCAGTACATCTAAAAGTCATTATTCTTCTTTTTTTTTTTTTTATTCATTGCCATTTCTATGCCTTACTCATGACTTTATTAGCTGAGTAAAACAAGCCGAATGTCTCAGTAGGACATGGGAGTAGATAAACTTCTCAAGCATGTTCATGGACAAGAAAATCTGTCATGTTTGTTTAAGCTTCATTCCACTAATCCACTTTTTTGGGAAAGATTTGGAACAGGTTTAGTTTTCAGAAGCAGATGTTATCTACTAAGTGCCAGACCGGCAGTTGGTGGAGGCTGCAGTGAACACAGGGCTGTGCTTCTGCCCAGACACCAGCATATCCTTAAGCAACCCATTCACATAATTTTGCTGTTTTCAAAGCCCTCTGACCCACTTCTGGCACCGAGCTGACGTTGGAATCTCCAAAGCAGGACTTTCAGCAAACCCCAGGCTCAGCAGCAAGTCAGGGATGAGCAGGGCTGCTGCCTGCACACCCTGCTGTGCAGGGAGAGAGCAGCAGAGATGCTCCACATGATGTGATTTTAAAACCTTTGATTGTACTCTTACTTCTTTGAGGCAAGAATGTGTGCAATCATCATCACATGGCATGAATATTAAGGTCAGATGCAATCTCCTGCTGTTAGAGTAGGAGTTGGCTTACTCACAGATCACCTACTTTTCCAGAGCTGATTACAGCAATTACTGGAAAAACCACAGCTCTCTTACAGCCACGTCCCAAGCATTTTCCTTAAGAAAGCAGGCTGCTAAGGTGCTCCACCTCATCAGTTATAATTAGCCATCTCTTTTCTTCCAGTGGTTTGTATAAATGGAAATTTATTAAAGCGCTGAATCATAACCCTAATTGCAAAGTTAATTTTATCCAGGCAGACTTCTAAGCCACTGGCATTAAAGGAAAATTGTTATTTTTCCCCCCCTGTAACTGGAATGTACCACACATTATATTCTCTTGGCAACAATGAAATCTATTTGGGAGCTTGAGCTGTGTAGTGTTGCTTTACTTTCCCACAGATCTGTATCTTTTTATGTCAGACTGAAAATGCTCAAAGGCAGGGAGATTGCCTAGGATTATCTAGCAAAAAACTTCAATTCTTATTGATTCATATCGGTTCACTGTAGACTCTCTAGGGTTTTGGGATTTATTTTCCCTAAGTTAAATTTGTATTTTCCACCATGGAATTTCTGGTCCTCAACAATGTACTGGCTGAATTATTCTTATGTAACAGACTTGTGCAGTGTGTCCCTTGCAGAGGGTAGGTAATGTTGAATTGCTGTGATCTCTGTCATAACTGGATTTCAGAGTACTTCAGTAAATTAAAGGAAGTTAAAGGAATGTAATTCAAGGTAATGAAATTACTTCAGGTTTTCCTAAATGACTGGGCTTTGAGATGCTTGAAGGGTGTAATGACATCACAGAAATGTAGGTCATGATTTTAATATGAAGTGGTCACTGGCTGGTCCAGGATCACTGCTGCTGGGATTCTCTGTTCCCAAACAAAAAACAAAAACAAAACAAAAAAACAAAACAAAACAAAACAAAACAAAACAAAACAAAAAAAAAAAACAAAAAAAAAAAAAAAAAAGAAAAACCAACCAAACCCCCCCCCCCAAAAAAAAAACAACAAAAAAAAATTTAAAGTGGGAAAGAAAAACAAAAAACCAAAAAAACCTCAAGAGGTCCTTAGGTGTATAATAATAGAGGAAGTTGTTGTGATTTTGTGAATGCTGTAGCTTGACTGCTGTATTGATTTCATCTCTTGCAAAGATGTCCTGCCCCAGCTACAGAATTTTATTTTCCAATATGCTTCTTTCTTTTCCAAATATGCATTGTCCTTCATGGAATCTTTCCCCTGCTCCCCAGTCACAGAATCACAGAATCATTAAGTTCAAAAAGACCTCTTGGATAATTGAGTCCAAGCTTGATCAATCCCCACCTTGTCAACCAGAGCAGAGCACTGAGTGTCATGTCCAGTAGTTCCTTGGACACTTTCAGGAGTGACGGCTTCAACACCTTCCTGAGCAGTTCTTTACAATGCTTAGGGATGAGGAATGCTTTCCATGAGAAATTACTCCTGATGTCCAGCCTGAGCCTGCCCATGCCCAGCCTGAGGCCGTTCCCTCTGCTCCTGTCCCTGTTCCCTGGAGCACAGCCCGACCCCCCCGGCTGTCCCCTCCTGTCAGGAGCTGTGCAGAGCCACAAGGGCCCCCCTGAGCCTCCTTTGCTCCAGGCTCAGCCCCTGCCCAGCTCCCTCAGCCTCAGCTTCTCATAGAACTTACTCTCTAGAGCCGTGAGACATTTTGTTGGATATCCAATTTTGTGTCAATGTTTCTATCAAATTCGTTGTTTGCAGATGACTTTTTACAAAACTAGCTTGTTGATAACTGGGCTGTGATTAGACTTGCAGGAGTCTGAAATCTTATTCCAGCTACTGTCATTAGTTATCTCAACAGAGGAAGGCCTATCAGTAGGTGGATCAACAGGCAGATCTCCCCAGCCAGCCCTAACTTTGATGGAATATTTTAATTACTCTCTGAAGCATTCAGATATGAACAAGTTCCACTCTAAAGCTGTGTACACAGACATCTAAAAGATGACTTATTTTTGACCAAGATCATGACTGACTTTTGTCCACAAATGTCTGAGAGATGTCCTGCTTGGTGCCTCTGCAGAGAAAACATTCATCTGCCTGGATTCAGGGGTAAAAGCAGGCACTGTGTCACTAAGGCACCAGGACCAGCTTTCCTGGACAGCTGCCCTCAAGGAGAACTGCTTCAAGAACACGCAGACACATTTTTGCATTAAGTTGATCAACTATTGTCACTTGAGAGCTTTTAATGTGGAGAAAGTTATGTCTCCTGCCTGAAACAAGGAGATTTTCATTTTCTCATTCACCATCTCTAATTACTTTTACACATTCGCATATTTATACATATATTTACTTAGTTCCATACTCACTCAATTTAATTAGTTTGAATATGTAAGCTGTATTTAATTTTTGGGCACTTAGTAAAATAGTCTGTAAATCAGTGTTGTGTTTCCCTGATCAGTGAAAAGAAGAAGAAAATATCTTCTAGAGACCTCCACTTGGAGATCTCTCTACCAAAAGGCTGAGCATCTGAATTAGGAAAATATTATTTTATTCAGGTGGGTGCCAGAAAGTACCCTGCTTCTAATGGATGCAGGCTGTAGACCTGCAGAGATTCTTCCAGACTCATGGATGGTTTCCATAGAGCTTTTAGCAAATCCTTATCCTGATGTATGCTTTGCACTCCTGGTTCCCTTCTCCAGTCCCTGTTACATTTAAGAAACAAGTACTAAGATTTTCTACTGCCAAATCTACAATATACTGCTTAAACTGACTTTTCTTCCAGAAGCCAGACAGTTTCCAGCTAAACAAAACTCTTGAGCAGCTAATGGCTTCAACTGCCACCATTTTATAAAATGGAATACAATTTTTTTATGAAATGATTTGTGGTTATTCAGTGGTGAACAATATTGATTTCTCTCTGTGTCCCTTGTTTGCTCGATTTCTTCCATAATACTAAGTGCATAATGATTGTTAAACAGGCTTGGCACATGCTTGAATTTTTTGTGTTTCCATACTTGCTGATATATTGCTTACAATTTGTCTCTGAAAACCAGATAAAGTTCCATAAGCCCAACTTGTAAATTCTTGCTGTAGAATCTTTGATGCAATTTCATGTTTATTTACAGATGAAAATAAGGACAACCAAAAAAACCAAACAAAAACCAAACGAGAAAAACCCAAACAAAAAAAAAACAAATAACGAACAACCAAACAACAAAACAGCAACAACACCACCAACAAAACAAAACCACAAAAACAAACAAACAGAGGAAAAAAACCCCCAAACCCTATAAGAGGAAGAAAAGAGAAACCTAAGAAACCTTTTCTGAGAGATTCCTGAGTAGCTGACTAAGGGGTTTGAGTTGCAACAGTTTTTTACTATATCACGGTTACCTTTTTTTTTTTTTTAATTGCCTATGTAAAATGTTCAAGGTTGTAAAATCAAACAAAATTCCAAGCATATTTTCACAACCACTTTGGATAAGGAGACAATAAATAAAGTTTCCTTTTTCTTTTTATCTTTCTTTTCCAGCTTTATTTTGCTTTATTTTTCTTGATTTCTTGTACTTGTCTTCCTTTTTTTTTTTTTTTTTAATTTTTTATTTACACTCAACATAGTTTCACCAAGGGGAAAACTAGATTATGTTCCAGGTCCACTCCAGGAGACCAACTCCCAGTTCCTCATCAGGGACACACTCTTGGTGGCACCTGTCCTGGAGATGGATAAATAGGATTATGATATCTACCTACCAGCATATTTCCAAAGTGTTAAAAGTTCTCTGTAAAAGTGACTTGTAACTGGAATTCATCTTGGATGGAGGAAAAAACCAAGCCTACTAGCTCTTCTTAGCTTTGAAAATTATACTTAGATGTATTTGTTTGGAGGCTGGTCTCCATAGCCTTTAAATATATTCAATAAGGAGAAAGAGCTCACAGTACAACTCAAAGACCCTTAAATTAGACTTTTACCACCTATCATTTATCTGTGAAGCCTGTGGCTACTAGACGACTTACAAAAGCACATAAAACAGGTGTCCAGAATTTAATGCTGTAAATTTTCATGGTGCTTTCTTAGCTATGATAATTTCCAGTGCATCCATTGATTTTCATCTGAGTTCAATGTTTGATGATAGCCTAAAATATACTAGATATTTTACCAAAAAATGACCCTCATAAAGATTTATAAGGCCAAATCTAAGTGACTTCAGACACTGGAAAGTATGAGAATTGCTTTGATTTGCAGGCTTGGTAAATGGAGAAAGCCATAGAGAATGTAATTTAGACTTAAGTGATAGATCAAAAGGTTGTTGTGAACATGTCTCTAATAGTTAATAAAGATAAAGAATTCAGGGAAATGTTCGCATCATCCAAAGGATTTATTAGATTTCACCCAGTATACTTTGTCATCTCCTGTAAAACTCATTTACTAAAGGCTTTAAGAGTGAAATTGCTTGTTTTCTAAATAATGGGGATACAAGACAGAACTATTCCATATGATGTAGTATGGAAGCAAGAAATAATGCACCTAGAAGTAAAATAAAAAACAAAAAAAAAACAATGGTAAAAATAAATCAGGTGAGGCTTCAATGTTTTTGCAAACATAATTGGGAGCCCAATTGTCTCTCTTATTATGCAAGCATAATAGAAAAGATGGAGAGGAACTTCCCTAGAATGACAGACAAGAGGGAATGTCTTCAAACCGAGAGTAGGTTTAGATGAGATACTAGGAAGAAATTACGCCTCTGCTGCCCCATCCCTGGAAGTGCCCAAGGCCAGGCTGGATGGGGCTTGGAGCAAACTGGGATAGTGGAAGCTGTCCCTGCCCATGGCAGGAGGGTTGGAATGAGGTGATCTTTAAGATCTCACACTCCAAATATTTCAGCCCTCTGTGTTGGATGAGTTCCACTGGTAGTTCCATCCCTGCAGTGGGACAGTGTGGGAAGAGAAATTAAAAAAAATTAGGGGAAGCAAAGCTGGAGGTTTTTGTTTGTGTATTCCAGAATGATTTTCAGCTGCTATGTAACTTGAATTTTGCAGTGAGACTCTAATGATCAGTCCTGGGCACAGAGACCCTAGACATGAACACTTGCTGCTGCACAACAAACCAAAGTCTTTGTAAATAATTTCGGGTAAAAATTATTTGCAACCACACAATCTGAACAGAAAAGTGCATCCTTCACCAGCAGCTCATTAGCTACCAAAAGACCATTTCCATCAGCAAAAACAAGGCTATTTTCAAGAAACCCATTTAATTCTCACTGCTGAATGTGATGTGGGTTTAGATTTAATAAATGTCTACTAAAAATAAAACAGTGATCACGAAGTGTATGACCCTAAGACACCAGGAGGTCAGATTATTTTCATGCCAGTACAAACCAGCAGAGAAGTGAGACCTTCCTAGTAAAGCTCATAAACAATCTTGGTACTGATAATGATGTTTAGTCTAATTTGGCTTGGACTGAAAAGGAACCAATTCTTTCAGAAGAAAAGATTCTCTGTTTTAGATAGTACCTGAATTTTTAGTTTGGGTTTTCTTTTTGGTTCTTTCCTCCCTTAAACTGCTGTTTTAAAAGTAGGACTTTTAACTTGTACAATGATTATTTTCTTTCTTTTTCAAACTATCTTCCTCTTCATGAACTTTATAGTGCACAGCAGGATCTAGGACATGTTTTAAAATAAGTAAAATTTATAAAAAGTAACAACAGCAAACCTGGTTATGACCAGGTACTAGAATTTTAAAAATATCAGCTCCAGACTTTCCAACCACCATATAACCAACCAGCTGATATAATGATAAAACAACAAAAATACTACTACGCTGGAGAGCCTTTTGCAGTGGCAACATCTGTCTTAATTATGTAAATGGAAGGCTATCATCAAGCATCAAGTTCTCTTTAATAAAACCTCGGAGACAGCCAATTTGTATCACTTAGACAATTGCATTTCACATATACAAGCTGCATTTAAAAGTACACATCCTTTATGTGCCAGTTGTGAACTGAGAGTTACAAAGCTGGCATTCCCTGTTAACAAAACACGATGGGAAGCACAAGGATTCCCTGGGGAACTTTGACAAACTGCCTCACAATGATGGAAGTTAGAGCTGCTTTCCCTGCCTGACACCACTGCACATTGCATTTCCAATAAGAAAAGCTGAGGTAACTGTGTACAGCTAAGCTATCTCCACTGTGTGGTACCTACCATTTTGAGTAAATTTAGATTAAGAAGCTCTCATGATTCAGTAGTTTCTTGGGCTGCCTTATGACTTTGAGGAAAATATTGTGCTCTCACACAGTTTCTGATCTCCTGCCCTCTAAACAGGTCCCCATGGAATCAGAAACCTGCCCCAAAAAATGGATGGCTGCACTCTGACAGGTGGGCTGCTGGTCTACACATAGTAAATTAAATGCAGCAGTATTTGCATTTTGTGTTTGGGTACTTTGGCAGATTCTCATCTGGTAAAAATTAGCTTCTCACCATTGTGTTGTCCTCAGAAGTGACTGCTCAATATTATGGCTAAAGGGGAAAGACAGCAGAGTTGTCCTGAGCTTCTTCCAACACCACTGCTGCTCCCCAGCTAGTCTGGGATTTGTGATGTGTGATGTTCAAGCAATGTGTCACCCTGATTGAACCAACTGCATCAGCCTCTGCTGAGCAAGTTGATTTATTTATGAAATCCAGAGAGGAACTCAGAGTTCATGGCTCTGATCCTGATGTTTCAGGTTAAACCTGTAGTTGAACCCTCCTGACCTTCTGACAGGGTTGACTCCTCTGAAGCGCATTCCTGGTTCCTCCAGGCTGCCTTTGGAACTGCTACAAACACCTATCCCATCACCTGGTGAGCAGTATGACACAAACTGATGATCTGAGGCCAGGGAGGAATCCCAGCCTAATCCCCAAGCTGTGTTTTTCCTCTTCTTTGCTTGAGCCATGAATATTTTCCAAAATTAACCAGTGATTTTGATTGTAACCCCTCTTAATGGATCAGTTAATTCCTCCAATGGGGAATTGTGTCCTTTTGTGTTTTTTAAAAATGAATGGGACTGCAGCCTGAAGTCCATGGCTATGCTTTAGGGGATGACTACTACTACACTGTCTCATTGAATCATGTTTTTCTCGTTGCTACACCACTGGTTGCCACACTCCCTCATTTTATCTTGTTCTTATAGGTGTTTTCTGCAAAATTAGGGCTCTGGTCATAAATATTCCCTCCTACTTTTAACACCCTCTGTGAAAACCTGGACAATTTCTTAGCTTGGTATTAACTTTGTACCCTTCTCTCTTGTCTCATATATCATTGATTTAAGAAAATGTACCAGCTAGGCTGGGTTATGTTATACATCCCTCATGTAATGAGGATTAAATGTGAGAATTCCAGCAAATTCCTTAATATCAGAGGAATCCACTTATCTGCAGGTGTCTTATGAATAATTGTTTGTTCCCTGTTCAGGACTGATTCCTGGAGAGATACCCATTCAATTCTCCTCACAAAATTCAGATTGCATTGGTAGTGTGAGCTCCTAGAATACATCCTTTAAATTATCCTGTTCATCCATATTAGGATTCTCCTTTGAATGTTTCTGTTCCCTCTTTACTCCACTCACCACAAAAAGTCTGCATCAGCCCTCTGATTTTTAGCCTCTCCCCCATAAAGGTATTTCATCGCCTAAATGAACTAATAAACAGAGCAAAATTATTATAATAAATACAATTGTAATACAAACAATAGACAGTCCTCACTCTGCTCTGTATTCTCTCTTTCTGTTCAGGATTCTTGTTAATGAGCAAAACTGGTGGTTTTATATTTCTGTGACAAGACAATTTGTGGCTCAGTGTTTTCTGCACTGCCTGAGCACATTTGTCATAGTCCAGAGTCCACTGCACTTAGACAGGAATGTCGGAGAAAAAGCAAGTGAATTATAGTTTGACTTAGGTTAAGGTTAGACCTCTAAGTTGGCAGAGAGATAAGTCCTGGGTAAACTAGACAGCTCTGGTCAAATGGACAACTGAAGTGCCGAGGGACCTTAAAAAAAAAATCTGTACAGCTCCTAGAGTTAACCTTTACAAGGCAGCAGAACCACTCAGAAAAAATGTGAGGGGTGGAAGAGGAATAGGAAAGGTGAATCACAGAGCTGGACTAGACTGCTTAATCCACATTCTCAGATAACACAGAGGAGTTGAGTCTGTGCTGACTAAAGTGGGTTGCACCTCAGAACTGAAAAGCAGATGCAATTCCTCTTGAATTAAACAATAAAATCAGGAACCAAATTAAGGAAAGCAGAAAACCAGATTTTGCTTTCAGGCCTAGTTTCTGTTACAAAACCTGGGAAGACTACCTGGACTGGAAATGAGGAGAAAGGCACAAGAAGTCTGTCATTCTGTCAGCAATTGCTTTTTGCTAGAGAAAATCTGAAAATAAATATATTAAGGAGCTGACAGACCTCTAGAGCCCAGATGCTTGAGTCAAAGCATTATTTGAATTTAAGGAATTATAATTACAACAACATGAGGTATTTACATATGAATATACTGATTCAAGCAACAACAGGGAGACAGACTAACAAATGTACCTGTGGTGCTAAGCTCTGAATATGAATAAGTGAGTGAATAAGAAAGGGTGAGCTGTTATTGATCATCAAGTCCTTCCTGGAAGGTCTGCAGATCACTCACCCATAAAGAGATTTATTCCTCAAATATATTCATCTTTAAGTAGACATCCACCTACAAAGAGCAGTCTGTATATGAGTTAGGTATCCAAGCTATCTTTATCATCAATGGAGACCAAGTCAATGCATAAAATGAAATACAGACACTCAGCTGTTCAAATTTAGGTTAGGCCTACTTTGATTTTCTGCCCAGAATGCAATATTTAGCCATATGTTTCTGATAATGAACACCCTTAAGAGAAATTCTTAAGAGAAAATTCTTAAGAGAAAAGGCAATCATCTTGGTTCAAACCTAAAAATGAGTTAGCTAGCTGGTAATTGAGCTAATTATCCTTACTGTTATCCTATCCCTGTAAAAGAAAAGTTCACTGCAAGTTCACTGCAACTACTGAAAAAGGATCAAGTCACCTGCATTTCCAATGTCTGATTGTTTAGCAATGAGACACAAGTCTAATTCTCCCTTTAATTCTCTTGCAAACTGCAAGAGAAGCTCTTTGTGGTAGGAAATGGGACAAAAACAGAATTTGGGACTTGACCCATTAGAGAGGTTAACTGCAAATTTACAGAGTATGAGTTAGGCTTTCTTTCACTCCACATATGAGTTGTTTTCTTTTATTTGCCTTTTTTTTTCCTCTTCCCCCAGTTACTGGAATGCATCACTAGTGTATTCTTCAGCCAATATCAGACGACAAACCACACACTGTAGCAGCTATTTTAGGAAAATATTTCAATATTTCCCTTTGTAACTGGAGGAAATGGGTGCTTTCACTACATTCCTAACAGTAAGAGTTTTAGCACAGCCTCACAGCAGCACTCCAGGATGTTTTCTTTAGAGAAAACAAAATACAAAATAAAATATAGCTGTTATAAACTGTTAATTATAGTTTATAATAGTAATAATCCCAAAGAACTTGATCATTACTGTAGCTAATGATCAGTTTGTTAGGTTTTAACTGCCTTTACTTCCATCTAGGGATACCTAATTAGCAAACCAGTCATTAAATATTAGTAATGACTAATTATTTGAGGATTAAAAGCTTAAATATAAATAAAAGTGAGATTGAGACTCTTAAAATTAATGCATTAATGTACCCCTTCCTCAGCATGAGTTACAGGCTACATCCTTTCCTTATGACTAGCCCAATTTCTATAGGGTTTTAATTCCCTCTAAATGAGTTTCTTTTTTAATAATCGCTCCAGATGCCTAATTCACATACATATTGGCCATTGCTTCAGAAGCCCAAATCTTTCCATTTAATAAAGTGCCTTCAATATTGCTAAAATTCTAAACTTCTTTTCAGTGTTCAGCATGCTTTTTGGGGAGGCTTTTGATCTCCTTTGTTTTCATATTCCTGGCCACATCAAGTCAAGCTGCCTTCAATTAGCATGAATAATATTATTTTCTATGTAAGATATCAAATATATTTACACAACTGTATCAGGATGACCAGGGAAAGCCAATGCAAGGCAAAGACAGCAAGGATCAACTTGAGCCTTTTAGTCGGCGCAGAACCAGGTGCTCTGCGTGTGGTGGCAGAATGACAATGGTAGAAAATACAAAGGCAGGATGGGCACAGTTTGCCACAATAGAGAAAACCTGGATGCCTAGATACAGTCCAGCTAGGATAAAGATCCACAAATATATGAGTTAATCCAGAGCACAAAATGTCGAGTGTCTGCAAGCCAGACTGAGGTCTTACACATAGAGGTAAATGTAATTTAAGTAGGGTAAAATATGTTCACCAGCTTGCACATCAGTTTACTTTTAACTCGTGTCTACTTAACAGAACCTATCTGCTTTACAAATGAACCATAAATAAACTACAAAGTGTTTCCACAAGGGACCTCTCAGCCAAAGGAAAAGCAAAGTTAAATTTGACAAACCAGAAAATTGCATCATTTGTCCTGAATCTAACTACAAGGTAATGGTAAACTACATAACTCTGCTATTTAAACACGATGGCTGAATAATCCCAAGATTAATTCGTACTTCAGGAATGGTTAAAAGTGCCAAAGCACTGCAGGGAGACAGCTGATATATTGTGCAGGATTTGTGCAATCTTTCCTTCTTTCCCCGACTTATTCTGAAGTATTTCAGTGGGAGTCTCTTGGGAATATTTTGTTTCAAGCAATATAGTTTCCCTGACTCTTTTTACAATATGGTATTTGTTCAATAAACTCCAGGACATACTCTGTTTATAGAAATTATAATTGCTCTATTGAAGTCAGTGAATCCATAACTTCTTAATCTAGTTTTTAAACTAAACCCTGTGAGAAATCCTACTGAAAAGACAGTTGTTTCACTGTTTCTGTTCTTGGGACTTTTTGTAGAAGAAGTACTATTCACCATGCTTAATGATACAGATGAATTAAACCTAAGATCTATTTTTTCTTTATGAATCTTGAGTTATTTTTTTCAGAAGCAGAAGGCCATTTTTCATCTGGTCAGTAAGAACATACACACACACAAAAGTTTGTGCTCTTTCAAATAGACTCAGGTTATTAGGCCTCCTTCTGTTGGGTTTCATGTGAACAAATGTAGACACAAAACTCATACAAACAATACTGCCAAAATACCCATTTTTCCTATATTGACTAGGGCGAATAACGCAAATC
Source organism: Ammospiza caudacuta (assembly GCF_027887145.1). NCBI lineage: Eukaryota > Metazoa > Chordata > Aves > Passeriformes > Passerellidae > Ammospiza > Ammospiza caudacuta. Next base: position 83,407,661 of record NC_080632.1, on the reverse strand, counting down.
CACCCATATCCATGGTACAGTCTGTATTTCCAAAATAAATTCTATTGATCAGACATGAAGTAAATTTGATCTGTTTTCTTTCTGTTTAAATTTTACTTGCTCAAAATTAATTCTGAGATATTATTGGTGAAGTGGGAAAGAAGATATGAATACCAAATAAAAGCTATCTTTTTTTTTTTCTTTTGGCCCTGAACTGTAGCTTTTTGTTCCATGGTGGCTTATGGAAGTTCCAGACTGCTCCAGGCATTGAAAAAGTGTCAGAAAGAGGCTTTGGTGGAATGACTTCATGTTTACATCACAATCAACTGGCAGGTACAACCAGCATGTGTGGTGCTGACACTCAGTGAATAATAGTCACAAAATCATGCTTGCCTCTGATGAGTCTGCTGACTCTCATGTGTGAAAACAAGTAAAAAACCCAAATTTTTCAACACTTGTAGTTATAATAGTGGGGAGGCGGTGTGCATGTGAACATTTGTGTTTTAAACAACCTTCACAAGAAGAGGCTGACATTGTGCCATCCTCCCATTGCCCGTACAGCACTAGTTGGGGGCTCAGAGAAGGAAAAAAAGATCCTTTCTCACTCTAACAGTGGATTTGTAGCTTTCCATTCATCAGTGCTCAAAATGGAGCTTTCTTGTGGTTGTAGCAAAGAGTCAGGTTTCTAATGGAGTGCACAGCATTTGTTTCTTTCTGAGAGGTGTGTGGTATCACGGCAGTTCAGCACCATTAGCATTCACTGCTACGGGGAAGAGAGAACTCTTCTACATTCATTGATCTCTGTCTGATATGCTTAATGAAAAAATACATCGAATATGATAACACTGCCTTAAGGAACAGAGGTAATTATTCAATTTCTGTGTGTTGAGAATAACTTGCTTCCTTCTTTGGTATACATCAGAAAAGGAGAATGCTATGAGCACATTTATTCTTTCTTTTTTCCTTTTTTTTTTCTCCCCCCTCCCATTCTTCCCCCTTCAAATAAAATATCTTAACCACCTTCTGGTCTTCTGTGACCAGGTGTTATTGAGCTGTGAGGTATGAAACAAGGGGAAATGTGAGCAGTAACTAATTGGTGAAGGACTCGGGGCTGCTGGGGCTGCTCTGCACAACGAGGTTGGGGTGTTGTCCATCATGCAGCAAGGAAGCAGGGGGCTTTAACCCTCTCCTTCCCATGCAAACAGATTCCACCATGCTTCTTTAAGTCATTAATAATTCTCTGCAGGGGTTTTTTGCACTCTGCAAGTGTTCAAAGCTCTGTTAACCTACCTGCTTTTGAGCACGAGCCTCAAAACAGTCTCTGTGGTGGGGAAATATTTTTGCCAGCATGTCCAGCATATCAAGAGAGGTGATTCTCCCTCTCTACTCTGCTCTTTTTGAGACTCCTCTCAGCAGTTCTGTGAAGGATGTGGAGCTGCTGGAGTGGTCCAGAGGAGGCCACAAATTTGCTCAGAGGGCTGGAGTCCTTCTGCTCTGGAGACTGGCTGGGGGAGCTGACAGTGTCCACTTGGAGAAGGCTCTGGGAAGACCTCAGAGCCCCTGCCAGTGCCTAAAGGAGCTTCAGGAGGGCTGGAGAGGGACTGGGGACAAGGACATGGAGGGACAGGACAAGAGGGAAGGGCTGCAAACCAACAGAGGATGGCATTACATTAGATTATTTTCTGTGAGGGTTGTGAGGGCCTGGCATGAGTTACCCAGGGAAGTTGTCGATGTCCCATCACAACTTGGGGTTGGATGGTACTTTGAGAAACCTGATCCAGGGGAAGGTGAACCCACCCATGGAACTCAGTTGTCTCTAAATTCCTTTCCAACACAAGCTATTGTATGACTTCATGATTCTGCAGTTGGTAACACTGCTGTGGAAGGGAGAAGAACAAAACACAAGAACACAGCACAAAAGGTAAATGGCTGGAACCATGGTAAAAATTGAATTTCTCTTGTCCTCCCCAAAGATTTTTTTGCCTACATTCTCTATTTATACAATAAACTCTGTATTTTGATATATAGCACAGCCACGAAGGACAGAAAAGCAGCTCAGTTGAAATGAAAACCAGGGAAATTATTTGCCAGATCTTGTCATAAAAGACCTTCTGACTTCATGTAGTGCTAAGCTGAGATTTCCTTTACATGACTGAAATATCTTCAAGGCAGATAATCTTCAGCTTCAGAGCAGGCTCCTCTCCCTGCATATATGCTTGGGAACTTGGGCTCATTATTAGGTGAGACTGCTGTAGGTTGACAGATGAGAAATTTATGGGTGGGCGTTTCCTTCAGAATGGGCAGAAACAGACATGACCTGAATGAGTCTTATTTTTTCTCAAGTGTCATTTACTACCCAGAATACAAGTAACAGAGATTAAGGATAAGTATATATGATGTTTTTCTGTCCTTAGAAACGTAGTTTAGTATTCAGTTACAAATAGGCAGATTCAGCAAAGCTACAGGCTAACTTCACTTAGTGCAAAGACCACCAACTTGCCTTGTGTATAACAGACCAAATTGGGAACCTAAAATCATGACCTAGGACCCATAATCTTCCAAGGCTGAGAATGAAACCATCAGGCTTCATCTCTGAAAGAAATAGGAGAAGTGGAATGCATGAACACTGGGTATCTGGTAAAGAAAAACTGCAGCACTAAAATCACCCAGGTCCCCAGTTACAAGTCCATAAACCCTGCTGATAACACATATGAGGATGATGAAGTCAACAAGGAACTCAGGTTGGTCATGAGATGAAGAAGAAAGGGAAACTAGTGAGACAGGCAGAAGGTAAGGCTAAAAAACTGGCCTAAACAATGAAAGGAGAGTTAATGCAGAGGGACAAAATGGGAAACAGACAAGTCACCATCACTGAAGACTAAAACCAGAAATATAAGAAAGAAGTCTTGATGTTTCTAACTTATTCTAATAAACAGCTTATTTATGTGGGTGAAATTTGACCTCCATTCTCTTCTTTAGCAGTCTGAGTTTGAAGTATAAATCAAACCTCTCCTGTACAGATGTGTCTCTGATTTCAGAGACGTGCAGACACAGAGTGAAAAGTTGCCAGATCTGAGAAGATGGTTTTACTTCTGAAAACTCCTCCTTCAGGAGACCCTTTTGGGAAAATTTAACCAGGCATGACAAAGTCAAAAAAGAGGCCCAAAGAGTTTTGGGGACATTATGCAGCAATTCATCATCTTTCCTGCCAAGCAGACACAAAATTCCATGTCCTACTCACCACTCATGCTGTTCTAGACCCAGAGCAGTATGAGCTTTGTGAACCTGAGTATTTGTAGCAGGATCAGGTCATTTTCACTCAAAACCCTAAATGGTTTTCATGACAAGGCTGGGTGGGGCTTTGAGCAATCTACTCTATGGGAGGTGTCCTTGCCTATGGCAGGGTGTTGGAACTGAATGATCTGTAAGGTTCCTTCCAACCCGAAGTATGCTACGGTTCTGTGCTTCACAATTCCAAGCACACATGAGAGGTGGGTCTGTTCAGCATGGAGAAGAGATGACTGAGAGGGGACCTCATCACTGTTTGCAGTTATCTGCAGGGAGGGGCAGAGCAGGGCCCAGGCTCTGCTCTGGGGCCCAGCAATGGCTCCAGAGCCACGGGCAGGGCCTGAGCCCAGGAAATTCCCCCTGGACATGAGGGAGAACTTCTGTCCTGGGCAGTGACCGAGCACTGGGACAGTTGGTGCAGAGAGGGGATGGAGAATCCCTCACTGGGGATACTCCAGACCCCTCAGGACACAACCCTGTGCTCTGGGATGGCCCTGCTGGAACAGGGAGGTGGCACCAGATGAGCCCACTGTGTTGTGTCCCAGTCTTAACCACCCTGGGTGGCTCTCAGTGTGGTTTGACAAGCGCTGCCTCAAACACCACGCATCAAGCTTGGCCATTCGTCCTGACAACAAAAAGGAGCAGCAGCACACTCCTAAGAGGTGATAAATATTTTTTAGTGTCCCATTACTACGTAGCCATCTGCTATTTATTGCAATTTTTCAGACCATAATACATCTATCTGATATTTATATAGATGCTGCTTTTGTTTCCATAAGAAGTGTATTGTAACTTAATGTGACATTAGCTTAATGTTCCATTAAAACAGAGTGCTGGCAAGTGTATGCATGTGCATATGTATATCTAAATTACTATTTTCCTATTCACATTGAGGCAGTGCTGAGAAGTCATACAGATACTGAACTTCTGCTAAGCAATATTTTCAATACTGAATGAAAATAACTTGTTTATGCAAAGCCACCCGTTTCCCTAATTACAGCCCCTCCTACTGTAAGAGGAAATTGATAATTGAGTACAGCAGGAAATAAAGAGACAAGAGTTTTATTGTCTATTCTATTCTTACTAGTATTATTAACTCATTCCTATCCTTGGGAAAAAAAAAAAGAAAAAAAGAGAAGAAAAAATAAAAGGGAAAAGAAAAGAAGTCTCTGATGTTATCATGGCTTGGTTTCCCCAAGTGTAAAATTATACCAGGCAGAAACTGTGAGGCTTAAATATTAAATACTTATATAAATGATTCTTATAAGATCCCAGGTTATCAACAGAGACAAAAGACAGAATTCTCACAAAAATGCTTTCACTTTATATGAGGCATTTAAACCAGACAGGATTGTAAAGGAGATCCTTGCCTATTTTAACCACTTTTGGGTTTCATAACAATGCAGAAAACCTTAGATAAAGTAAATTAACTAAGAGACTCGTGAAGGTGTGTCAGGTGTCCAGGAGATGAAAACCTCTCCATAACTCTGCCAAAGCTGTCGGAAGGACCTCGACTGATGTGTTTTGAGGCCACACGTGTTGGCACTCGGCAGCGTGAGGATTTCAGGTTCCCCAGGGAAGGTGCAAATGCTGCTCTATTATCAATAACCTGTGCGCAGCTCAGACTGCCAGCAGATTTCACAAGTGAGCTGTGGAACACGTCAGGACACTGGGCAGGCTGAGCCGAGCTAGTGTTTCAGACTATCAGGTGCCCTGAGCAGTGAATGTGCTAATGTCAAACTAACCTTGAAAATGTGTGTGTTTAAACATGTTAACCAGAGCAAGGCCTGCAGAAATGCCACAAAATATCAAAGGAGAATCAGACTATGTAAATGCAGTTTGAGAGTTTCTTTCCTTATGGAAACAGGGTTGTTTTCTTGGTTTTTTTTTTTTTTTTCTTTCACAGCCCTCAAGGTCTTCTACCGAGCAAAGAGATGGTGGCTCATTGCATTGATTTACCACTCACTGAGGGATACTGCCAGTTTGACTTTTCCCATTCACTCCTGGGCTGACTTCTTTGTTGAGTTAACAAATGCATAAAACTAGGATAATACATCCATGAATCACTCCCATAACCATAGCCCAGTACAGGCAAGGCTCATGCTGATCCCCCACAGCACTACAGACATCTGCTGTACAGACATCTAGGAAGCCCCTTTTCTTCTTTTTCCATGTGCTGATTGTAGACATTGATCTTGGCAATCTGAGGCTCATCCTTCCCTTTCTCCATGTGCAATATAGCACAGGTTGGGGTCATATCTTTGTATCAGGGCTCTGGCACCTTCAAGCTATGGTCTGTCTCACTCAATTTATGGGACCAAAATAGTCTTGGTGGCTTTAAAGCCCATCAAAATCCATCAACACAGCAGTGTCAGTGTGGGGATCCCGTGTGTAGTTCAGGGAGGCCATTATACACATGGGAGACATAAAACAGTTTGGGTTGGAAAGGACCTTAAAGACCATCTAATTTCAGCTTCCTTGTAATGGACAGCAGCATTTTCCACTACATCGGGTTACCCAGCTCCCTAACACAGGTGGCCTTGAACACTTCCAGAATGGAGATGAAACCTCATCTCTGTGCACAAAGCACTGCTCCAGACCAGGGCTGATGGTGTCTGTTAGTGGTGAGCTGCAGCTCTGAACAGCTCTGCAAGTAAAAACCTCATTACAGGATGGCAGGGCTTTTGTTTTGCCTAGTGACACACTGCAAGGGCACTAATTTTAAAGCCCACTTAGGGAGATGGTGAATTAATTACAAATTACATGGTAATGAAAATTAAAAATAAAAAAAATAAGGCATGTTGCATAATTTCTAAGCAAAAAGTAACCCCTTTGCAATCTCATTCTTCTGTGCCAATTCTGTAAATATGAGTTTCATATATATAAAAAGAAAGTTGATGATTAACCCCGAGATTAATCACTATATCAGGGGTGATATCTCCAGGCAAGGAAAGATCAGATTTCCATGGTGCTCTGCTGTGCTGCACGTCATGGAAGAGACTATCTCTATTTTGGGCAGCTGAAGCACAGAAACTTCTCCCAAGGAGAAATAGGAAAATGAACAGCAGAAAGCCACACAACAGGCCAGTGCCAGGGATACAGCCTCAGGGCCAGGGTTTTTCTCCTGGAGACACGTGGCTCTTTCTGAGTGCACAGAACAGGAGGTAAAACTGATGTGTCACATCCTCAAACCGAGCCGAGAAACAGGGGATGCTCCTTCTCTGACTGGGGGAAAATCCTCCTGGTTCATGAGGAGAGGAGAGGAGAGGAGAGGAGAGGAGAGGAGAGGAGAGGAGAGGAGAGGAGAGGAGAGGAGAGGAGAGGAGAGGAGAGGAGAGGAGAGGAGAGGAGAGGAGAGGAGAGGAGAGGAGAGGAGAGGAGAGGAGAGGAGAGGAGAGGAGAGGAGAGGAGAGGAGAGGAGAGGAGAGGAGAGGAGAGGAGAGGAGAGGAGAGGAGAGGAGAGGAGAGGAGAGGAGAGGAGAGGAGAGGAGAGGAGAGGAGAGGAGAGGAGAGGAGAGGAGAGGAGAGGAGAGGAGAGGAGAGGAGAGGAGAGGAGAGGAGAGGAGAGGAGAGGAGAGGAGAGGAGAGGAGATTACTGCACTTTTCATCAGGGGTTGGTCGGGCTGGGTGGGGCAGACGAGAGAGTGGGGGTGTAGAAAATGACAATAATAAAAAGTCTGTGGTCTCCCAGCAGCCTCAACACGGGGAGCGCCGGCAGCTGATGCAGCCAGGATGCAGCCGGGATGCCGGGATGCAGCCGGGATGCTGCCGGGATGCAGCCGGGATGCTGGGATGCTCGTCTTAGGCTACTTCGCAGTGCCACCTGCTGGCCCCGCTCTGGCCCGCGTGGAAATTTCCACGCTGGTGCTCGCTGCAGGGCTGATCGCAGCTGCTGCTGTGGTAGCTCAGCTCCCCAGACTGTATTCCAGCATTCCAGCAGCCCATTCCAGCCGGGATGCAGGGAGGGCTCGCAGTGCCCGCAGCCGGCCCCCGTCGCTCCAGCCACAGGCCGCTCATTCTCACTCCCTCTCTTATTGGCAGCTGCTGCTGAGATTTCTCCATTTCGATTGCCAAATACCATAGTTTATTAATATTTTCTGCAGCCTCCTGTAGATATGAGGCTCCCACTCTTTTCCCGTTTGCAGAAAGGCCTTTTCAGCAGATGGGAAGCCTTTGATTTTGTGCATATGCAGCAGGGAGCCACTTTAAATGGGACTTTTATCACAGACTTCTAGAAAGGCTTGTGTTGGAAGGGAACTTAAATATCATCTAGTTCTGAACCCCCTGCTGTGGACAGGGATGTCACCCACTAGATCATGTTGCTCAGGCCCCACTTTTCTTCTGTTATCCCCTTCCCAGGAGCTCTGATTGCCTTAGGTTTCAGAGAGGATGCTTGGACACAAACTAATGGACTGAAAAAGCAGCTTTAAAGATGCCATTTCTTCAAATATTTTTGAATATTTGGCACATATATCAAGTTTGTTTCCAAAGTTAAAAACAAGTAAAAAACACTCTTTCCCCACTCACCTCTACCAAGGATGCAGCAGACAGGTACTTAAGCTACCCCAAATAGGTAACACCACACACTGTGAGCACTGTGAAGCTGTGGCTGCCCTGGGAGTTTGCCAGGCCAGGTTGGATAGGGCTAGGAACATCCTCCTCTGGTGGAAGATGTCTCTGCCCATATCAGGGGGTTGGAACTGGGAGATTTTTAAAGTCCCTCCCAATCCAACCCAGTCTGTGATCCTATTATTCCATAATTCTGTGATTATACTGCATTAACAGCTCAACCCTGCACTGTTTCTGTGAGGAAGGACCATGCCAACTCAGACTCATTGCTCCAGGTAGGAATGGCTATCTGCCAGGATTTGTGATGAGGGCTCTACACAAAACTTCATTATTCAGTGTAAGCAGAGATTATCAGTAACAACCATGGTTTATCCACATTGAAAGCAGCAGCTCTTCAAATAAAATCCACTCCTCTTACAGGCACCTTTTCCTGGTGATGGGTTCATGGATCTGGCCAGGAAGGCTTTCTCAGGAGAGAGAATGGAGATAAAGGCAGAAAGGAGGTGCAGGACACTAAGGAGGTGTTAAGGTTATTGTCTTGTGTGAACCAGAAGAAATATTCTAAGAGAGGAGAGTAAAATTAATAAAAGTACTTGGAAATGGTGAAGCCCTTCACTGCCATGGGAGGTGCAAATCTGGCTGAAGCACTGCCATTATCCAAAGTGCTCCCATACCCTTTGTACATCAAGGTTGTGATTTCAGCCCCTGCAGGAAAACCATAGGAAATGTGCAGGGAACTTTGCAGGTTTCCTCCCCTCCTCGCTCTCTGCTGTAATATCAGCATTTTCTCTATACCTTTGAGGAATAAATTACAGGCAATTCTAGGCAGCAAAATAAATTTAGTTTTCCTAGCTGCCTTCTTATCACAAAGTCTTTATCTCTGAAAGGGGTGAGAAAGTAGGAGTTAGTTCAGCAGGGCTTATCACACTGATCACAATTATTTTGCTGTTACCTAAGTGCTCGCTGCTCAATGGTGGTATTGTTTCATCCTCAGCTGCAATAACTTTACAGCAAGGGGCTGGATGGTAATAAGGAGTGATTCCTGTATTAAGTGTATTATTTCTCAAAGTTTAAAAAGGTATATGCAGTCATCCTAGTTTTCTAGGGCTGCAGTCATGATTCAGGACTGAGCACCTGAGTCATTTAGCTGGAGCCCTCATGGCTCACATTCCCAAGGCTGACACACAGAAATTCACATTTTTTCTCAGCTGTAGCCTAGCATCAAGAAGCTCTGCAGCCAGGTCTGGACAGGTCTCTCACACACAGAATAAACCTGTCATTGTAATGGCATTGTGCACTGGGATGTTCTGGAAGATAAACCCTCAAACTGTGGTACTGACCACAGGCAGCAGAAAAGCTCCCCATTTAGAGGAGCATCCCATGCAGGGCATTCCTTGTTCCAATTAATTTGCAGCACAGGCATAACCTCACAGAACTGCAGGTGGAGGAGGAGCAGGCTGCTCCTTTTGTTGAAAGGCTGAGAGAAACACACCCCAGCTCAGGCTGGCTGCAGGTGGGTGAAGGTCCCATCAAACACAGCCCCCCTGAGCTTTCAAGAGCTGCCTGCCCTTCAGTAAATCCCTGGTGTCTGATTGCTGGGTCAAGGAAATTTCATGCCAGGCTGACTGAGGTAATGTGCATATCAGGATGTCTGCCTCCCTCACCTCTCCTCACCTGAGAACACCCTGCTCTGGTTGCTGACTCCAAAACCCTGCCCACCAACTCTGATTAATTTGGGACGTCCACTAGAGCTGCTCAGCTGCTTTCTTTCTCATCTCAGAGGTTTCTGATAAGGGTCTTGTTGCATTGTACTTGCCACAACATCTACAGAAAGGCTTCAAACACCTAGTTGTTAAGAAAACTAGGGGATTTTTGGTACCAGAGAGAATTGAAGTCTTTGATGAGCTCTAGCATAAAGCCAGAAGATGCTTTGCTTAAGAGATGCGGAAGTTGCCACTTTCCTCCAAGAATCCCACATTCCTGCTCGGTATCCCCTTAATCCTTTGGAAGTGAGTAAGTATTCTTCATTCTCCCACCACAGGAACCCCTTGCATCTTTCTTCTCATGGCAAATGAGGTCACCCTGAATCATACTGGGTCTCTCCAGAAGACAGTGAGATCCAGTCACAGCATGGCAGGGAAACTGGGCTTATCTCTCCCCATCCAGTGATTCCTGTGGGGTCTCCTTTAGAGCTGCCTCAGTTGTGAAAGAGCACAAATATCATGTTTGCAGGCTAAAGAATGATTTTTTTCAGCAGAGCAGAAACAGATACTTTGTGAAGAATAATAAAATAATGTCATATTTTCAGCTAATAATGAAAAGAGCCAGAGATTAATTATTTTTAAAAAGTCTGATTCCTATTTCAGCTACTGAGGAGCTTTAATCATCACTGTAAGATGAATGTTTCATTGGTATTTATGTTAAAAGCAATTTCTAACATCAGTCAGGATTTCAAGTTGTTTTTAACCCTTTGTATTTCCTGTAAAATTCATATATATGCATATGAACAGACACAATAATGCTATTTAAGGCCATTGGAACTGAGAGCCATAGACTGAGAACAGAGAAAATAGTATTTTGAAACTGTTCAATTAGCCAAAATTTATCTTATGAATTATAAGAAAAACAGATTTTCTGTCTCCAAATTCTTAATGCTGGCAAATTAGGAATCTCTCCCTGCCTAGTTAGTTACCAAGGCATGGGTTTTTAAAAGCCTCTGATATTCTAAGCCAAAATTGTGAATTTCAACTCAGAGGACTGGCAATTGTCCACAAAGTTGTATAAATAGCGTTACTTACCCTTCTGCTACAGACACAGATTTTATTTCTGACTACAAGAACTTGAAAATATGTGCTGGCCAGTGATTCCTGACCAGCAAACACCTCCTGTGTTGCAGAGGAGGTGGCTTTTAGTCTCCTTCATCTCTTTAGCTTCTTTTTCACTCTACATCAGTTTTTGTAAACACTTGTGGGGAATTCTTTGGTGTGCCCAAGGTTTTTATCACCATAATTACTCACAGCACAGTAGGTTGCTCGGTCCAAAATGCAAAGTGCAAGTCCAGTGGTTCACGACTGACCGCTTTATTAACGTCAATATTAAAATGCTTCATATCAAAAGGAGTGGAAAAAAATATAATCCCAGACAATCTTTGGACAGAGGCAGCCTCAGTTTTGTCTGTTGGAAAAGGTATAACCTGTGTGTTTGCTCAACATGGAGAACAAGCTCCTAATGGTTTTCCATACATCTGGGCCTGTAAAAATTTAAAAGAGAAAATCAAAACCCACAACAAATTATTTACCAGGGGAACCTCCAATAGACATTATCATGTGAATGTGTGATTACTGCAGATAATTATTGCTTCTCCTTTTGTTCTTGTTCAGCTCATTGGAAAAATTACGTGCGATATTTCTATAATACCATTTTGGGTTTGGGTTTATTTTTCTTCAGAAACAAACAACAATAGAGTGGTCCAACACACTGTAGAAGGTCAGGGATCTTATAACAGTGTCACAGGACCTTGAACATGCATTCATACATTGGAAACTACTGGCTTGTAATTTGTAAAAATCAGGTGAAAGACACCCACTAATTTCCAGTAATTGGATGAAATTCAATTATCTCCTTCAGGCATCAGATCATTAGAACTCCAACTGTAAATTCTTCATTGAAGGGCTGTAAGCTCAACCCCGTGTCAAGAGGAAAAAAGATGAAGAAGAAGGGTGACACTTGGAGGAGCTTGGCCAGGTGATATACCTGCTACCCCTACATTCCCCCTGACCCTGCTGCCCTACAAGGATGCCCCTAAAGCCCCTCTGGGGCTGTGCTGGATATTTGGATATTTATCCCTGCCCTTACATGTGTTCAGCTCTTGCATAATTGTGGCCCAATGTCTCTGAGCTGGGCACGCTGTAAAATTCATGAGCAGATAGCTTTGCAAATATATAGCTGACTGTTTGGAATGGAAGAATTTGCTCCTGTGTAATAATTTGGTGCCAGTGGAGTTTATGGCCAGAGAATTCTTGTGTCACAGTCTAGCAGGAGCGTTCAGGAATCTTCTTATGCTCTGGCTAATACTGAACAGGTGGATGCTATCATTTGTAATTTATGTATTTATTTATTTATATTTTACTTTTTATTTCTGTTGGGGCAAAATGCTCTGCATAACAAGCTGACATAAAATTTAAAATGCACAGGGGTAGAACTGTAAGTTAACTTTATCCCCCCGGATTTATTGCCAGCCCTTTACACTGAGCTGCATTTGCATACATCAGAGATTCCTGGACTGTGCGTGTGTCCAGGTCACTTATTCATTATTATAATTTATTTCTAGCACAGCAATACCTCGAGGCCCCAGGGAGAGGCAGTTACACATACATGCATATAATGAAAAGAGAGTTCTTGCCCCGAATTGCTCAGCGCGGAGCTGCCTACTTGGTACAACAGCATCCCATGCAGAGATGCCAGAGCTGCCTCTAAATGAGATTATACATTTGTGTAGTATAGTATAATGCCACGCAGAGACACTCTCTGTCCTGGAAGCAGTGTAGTTACATCACTACAGACCTGTATCTGGGCTAAATTTGCAGTAAATAATGTATAAACTGACAGCTACAATGCTTCTAGTTTCAGTTGTCTTTGAAAGTGCATTTTCCTGTGCAGATCTGTTCTTTAAATTTGCTGCCTAAACAGAATGGGTAAAATAACAGCTAAAAGTTTAAAATTGTCACACTCAGGAGAGAATGCAGGGGATTTTTTCTCTGTGGTTTTATCTGTCAAAGTAGGATAATGTTCCTTGAGAGCATCTAAATGAACCTGTCTTCACTGAGAGAAAAAAAAAAAAAGGCACAAAACTACATAAAAACCCTGACAACCCCTCCCCCCTATCAAACCCACAACCCAAATCAATTTATTTAGCTTTAGTAAGTAATATATTTTAAATTCTCACTCCTTGCACACAGAGGTAGACCCATCTAGAATGAATTACTCAGAGTAGTAATGAGGTTCTTACAATGACAGGCGAAAATGAATTAACGCTAGATGATGAAGATTTTTTTTTTCTTTCTTTATAAAGTATTTTACTACCGGCAGGAATTAGTGCAAGGAATTCCCATGGTCTGTGCTGTGCAGGCCGTCAGATTACATTAACACAGTGGTCCCTTCTGACTCTACAGTCCATTAACTTAAGTATGAAGTTAGAGGAGAAAGGGGGATAAAACTTGGCAGTGGAAGTAATTGATTTTTTCAGGTCAGAAATGAAATCAAATCAGAACAGCAAACATCACTTAGGATCAGCATTTTTATTTATTTATTTACGATGTTCAGCAAATTGAAACAATTTGCTTTGGGTTGAGTATCCACATCAACCTGGGATAATCTGATTAAATTCCTTTAAGAACATGTTTAATAAAAGCACAGGTGGAATTTATAAAACCCAGGGGCAGATGTGAAGGGTGTCCTGGGGAAAAAGGAAGTTTATAGACTTTTTAGTCCCTTTGAGGAAAATTTTTGTCAGCTTGATCCTCCATTTTTTTATTATCTAGATGTGTCCATATGGATTGCTTTTTTATTTTTCACAGATATGTTAAAAAATAGGCATTACACTTTGTTTTTTGTATCCAAGGATGTTTGAGAGCTAAATTTGCAAAAGCAAGCTCAAAGAACATAATGATCTTTGTTACAAGATTTACTTTGCACTAATAACGACAATATGGAACAGCTAAACAAAAATTAGAATAAGGAGTATGGACATTACGTATAAAAACATTGCAAGGGTCCTCAAACTATGACATTTTGTTCTGTTTTGGAATGCAAAAAAAAAGTTCTGAGTTTCAATGAGATGCTGATATTCTGAGCTACAATATTAGTTACATCTGTGTTTTATCTACTCTGACAATTCTTTATATCTCTCTCTTTTGGGACTTTTAGCCTAACAATCAATTTCAAGAGGTTTGAATCTTTCCCCATCCTCAGAATTCAGTTTATTTCCCCAATGGCCAGGTGTATTTGAAATGAAGATGCTGAACTAAAAGTAATTAAATAAATAAAGTAGAATTAACAATAAATAAAAGGTTAGTATCTCCCTTTTCCCCATGGCTAATTTTTTTCCCCAGAGGTCATAAAAGCTGCTGGAGCAATTATCATCCTGTTACATTCTGGAAGAGCAGTTTTAAATAATTTAAAAAATAATCTGTTTTTTTAACATAATTACTATCATTATATTTTTTACATGGGAGTGAGCTAAGACATAAGTACCTTTCAAGTCAATAAATATCTTAGCCTGAGGCCCTAGAACTTTATCTGTGAATTGTTTATTTTACTAATCCTCCCTAGAAAAAGAAAATAATGATTGCCTAATGATAGTAGATGTGAGTTTTCTGTTTCAATTACTAAGCAGGACACCAAAATATTTTTCAATATTTACAGGAACATCTCTTGAACCTGGTTGGAAGTGGAGTATAAAGTGAAACATGGGACGTAAATCCACAGGTATTTTTTTCCTGCTGCACACAAAATAAGTGTCAACATGAGAGTTTGGCTGCCTCCATGAACCATGCAGGAATCACTCCTCTGCTGTTAGTCAATCAAGCCCCTGGGGAAGGAAAGATCCCATTTACTAATAAGATTTCAAGGGTCGACAAGGGAAGACTTTTCATTATAATGGTCTTGTTTTCTGAGGAATGGTTAAAGACTTCCCAAGGTGAAGTACTGAGAGATGTAATCTCTTTCTAATCTCCAGGAACTGCCACTTTCTGTTATTAATATTGCTTCCCCACCATGGGCTACAGCTCCAGAAAATGCTCAACACATGCCTGACATTAGGCACATTTTCAAAATCCATTGATTTCCACAACATTCAAGCATGTGTCTAAGGAAAAATTATGATTCCTTCTCCCTCTTGGGAAAGGAAATTATCCCCTGATTTAAATAACATCATGCCTACATATCAGTAAATAATTTAAGTTCAAGATCCACAAAAAGGTATATAAGTAATCATCTCATTCCCTATGCATATTTCAAATTTCATTTTCAGGGCCGTTGCTGTTAACAGCTACTAATCATGGATTCATAGAATAATTAAGGTCAGAAGGGACCTCTGAATATTATCCAATCTAGCCTGGTACTAAATGCAGGCCTAATTAAATCAGGTTGCACAGGACCTTGCCCACTTGAGTTCTGAGTATCTCCAAGGATGGAGGTGCTATTATTACTTTTTTCTTTTTTTCTGCTGTTGTTGTTTTTGTTGCTATTAAAATGGTATAGTGTAAAAATTGAAGTACAAGTTGAGACTCTGAACACTGCCAGTTCTGTCATCACTACCCCCTTATGTACTTGTAATTCATCCTTTAGGTGGGATCTGCTCCCCAAAGATGCAGTGAAAATTTGTTATTCGAGTCAATACAACAGGAGCAAAAAAAGTATTGTATCATCTGTATAAAGGAGGAGAGGGAATCCATAAAAATGCTTGACTGGAACAGCAGTTAAAACAGGAACACACCTAAAAGCTTGAAGACAGAGATATTCATACCATTTTTTTGCCATTGTATCTGTTTTTCTGATGGGTGAGGGTAAAAAAAGGGGATGAATCACCCACAGCAGGATGCTGCAGGTGAGGCACAAGTACAAGGGGAAGGAGGGAATGATTCTGATCAGGAAAACAGGGGCCAGGAGGCTGATTTCCTTGCTGTCTGATGGGAGCTTGGAGCTGGTGCTGGACACAGCCCAGGGAAATAGCAACTCAGAAATCAGGGACACCAGTGGTCAGATTCCCTGGGGAAAGTAGTTTCTAATTAAAAACTGAAAAATATGGATGAGAAGCTAGTTTAGGAAAAAGAGATTGGAGCAAAAGATTGAGAGGACAATGCCTGTAAAATCTCTACGGATTATTACAGAAACTATTCCATTTAAAGTACCATTTTTTTCCCCTCTTAAAATAAGCCATGTGAGAAGGGGAACTGTAAGGAAGTAAAAATCACCCACTGATCCAGGAGCCACATCAAGCAGCATCCTCATGCTCTCCTGGGCCTATCACAGAAACCAGACACCATTTCCATTTCCTTAACTCCTACTGCTGCAGCACTTTATAATCCCATTCTTTTGTTCTGCTTCTTTCTCATCATTTTGCTCTATAAAAAGCAGATGGGATATATTTACAGAACTTATTGTTCCTAAGGTAGCACAGCCTGTAAGTTATTCCTGAGCATCCACTATCAGATCCTGATGGATGTCCTGAGCCGTTTATACAATCTCTGTGAAGTCAAAATTGAATATGCTTTTTCATTCTGTTCTGGTCCAGCAGTAGCACCAAATCTCCTCCCTTATATCTTCATCTCCTTTCAGCTGTTTTCCCTTGGATGACCCCCAGATCTTTTTTAATTTTTTTTTGTTTAATTTTCTTTCCCCCTTCCCAGTTCCAAAACACAATGCAATATTTCAATTACCAAACCACGTTTTCTTCCAGAATTCTTCCCATCAATCTCCCCACAATCCTAAAACAAGACCTTAGATATTCAGCCCTCATAACAGGCAGTTTCTTTGTATTCATCTTGAAACAGTTAGACTAAAATAAAAGAATAAATTAATTACCACTTACAGTCCCGGATTTGGATCTAATGCCTGACTTAGCAAAATCCATGAGATGAGGGAAGTTAACTTATGCAGCAATGCACATCACTGACAAAGGGTCCTTGCGCTTCAAGAACTGAGCTGGCTCTTTAATGAGAAAGGAAAAAAATAAAAAGCATAAAAAGCTAATTACATCCCTGCTGTAACTACAGTTGGCAATTAAACTGTATGCACAGCACTCACAAAACAACCAGTAAAACACAGAGCTTCTTTCTCCTCCCAGAGCAGAGACTCTGGCACCCAAAATCCAGGGGGATTGCAGCAGCTTTGTGTCTTGGGGCCTGACTGGGGCATGTTCCATATGGGTTGGGTCTTCACTGGAATTTACAGGAAGCTCCTGTGCAGAGCTGTTGGCTTTGTGTGTGAGCTGCTGTGTGCGCTCCTCGATTCAGAGCTGAGTTTCTGGTGGTTTATTGTGGTGTAAACAGGTCCAAAGGGACACCTGACATTAGTGTGACAAACAGTGTGTCACACTCACCACCTGAGCATGGAAAATCATAATCCATTCTGCATTCTATCGTGATTCCTCCGAAGTTTCAGTTTAATTTTTGTGCAAATGAGGGCCAAACCCACCGCTTTTATGCCACATGGATGTTTTTACTGTCACTTTAAAAGCTATCTCAGAATAATGCCTTTCTTCCTAAAATTTATTTTCTTGCATTAAGACACATTTTTCTTTGGAAAGATCTGTGTATGCTGGTAAACAAAACAGAAAGAGCAAGTATAAGTATACACTGATAAATTTAGCTCCACATAGGAAGTCAGCCATTGATTTTGTGAAAACTGCTGGACTCATCCTGTGCATTTTGCTTTGGTCACTGCAATTTAGGGCTCTTGTAAACAGCTCTTTCAGAATCAGTAATGGGAATACATTCTTTATTGGAGAAGCAGGGAGTCCAACAGCATGGATGTCACACATTTCACACCAGTAGGTCTGAGTGGAAAAAACCAGTCCCTCATCACATTTAAAACACTTGAATAAAACCACTAAAACCAAACTACACTTTCTTCCAATATTTTAAGAGATTCGCAAGATGTGAGTTCTGTGGGGAACTGTAATAAACATTTTTCCCCAAATATCTGAACAAAATACCCTGATTTTCATGAATTACTTGTGTTTTTCCTTTATCTCATGTGATCTAGGAATTATCACACCCTTTATTCTATGCCAGCAGATTAAAAGATTTAGTACAAATCTAATAAAATATGAGTAATATATCCATTCTGCTTGGCAACCTCTTCAAACACCACCACCTATAATCCAATAGATAGCTGCTTATCCTTATTAGCAGAGGACATGTTCAAATGTAGAGGTATCATCTAGCAAGCTACTGAACGAGGCTATCCTGATATATCTATCCCTGCAGAAGTAAGAAAACTCGGTTGGAGTCAGTATCTGCTGGCAGGTGGTGAAGAGAACAGGAGCATTAAAAGGAAGAAGATCTAAAGGAAAGATTAAGCCATAATCACTGAGAAAGTTTCTGTAATAGAAAATCAAGGCACCGCTTTGCATGGTTCCATTCTGTCTGGGTTGTTCAGGTTGGCATTAAACAATATAAGATTAAGCACTTGTCAGATGAACTAATGAGTTTTGGATTGATTTCTGTCTTCTGCAATGCTACTAGCATTTTTGACAAATATGATTTATAGGGCATTCTTTGGGCCTGTTCATGAGAAAAGCTGTTTATTTTGGTTGATGGACAGGGTTTCTAATGTTCCCAGTGGAGTGTGCAGATGGCAGGAAGGACAGTAATCTTTGAGACCATCTCTCAATGTCTAGGGTATGTCTCTTATAAATTTGTAATCAAGATCTCAAGAAACTAATGTGGGCAGGCTTCCTCTGAAATTGTTTTTGCGACCTTTGGCCAATATAATGCTCCCTGAAAAATGTATGTCTGGTACTTTTGCTGTTTAGTAAATGGAGCTTGTATAGGCAATCAAGAAACTATACTTTCCTTTTTAACTGATGTGACATATATATGCAGAGTTTTGCACATTTACAGTTCTATTCCCTCTGGCTTAGGAGCCTTTTTTTTGGTACATTTTATGTCCATGGATATTTAGTGCATTGGTAGACTACAAGGAAAAAAAAAAAAAAGCAGCCAGGCAGTCTGTGTTAGAAACCTTAATAGAATCTCTAAGACATGAAGATAAAAAATCTAAACAGCTGCACTGCTGAATAATTTTTATTCTCATCAGCTGTTCTGGCCACTGATTGGGGTTTTTGTTTTTTTCTATTTGTCTTGCTCATAATTAGATTGTACAGTCTTGGAATGTAGGCCAGGTCTAAGCTGATATGGTTGCACTGACTGAAAAAAAAAGCTACACCAATACAGAGGAAAAACATGGGCCTCTCTGCCACCAGTTTCTTACCTATAAAACTAAATCATCAGTTTTTAAAGAGGGTTTAAAATACATTAAGTAACACTCATATAAGAATCACCTGAAAGCTTCAGAGGGGAAGAATAATTGCAGTGTGGGTTTAGACATTTAAGGTGGACTGTCCCCACAGCTGTCAGGTGATGAATGTTGGTTGACACCATGCTGAGGTGATCCCACAGTTTGACTCCAATTCCAGTCCTGCAAGCTGTCAAAAATCTGACTTCCTAACATGAGGAATTTAGGAAGTTTGATTTTCAGAGGATGCAAACTGCTGTCATATTTAACCTTAGGCTTAAAAGTTCGAAGCCTTTAACCTGTCCAGTTACTCAGATCCTTCTGTTCTCTTGAGTCCTATTACTAAATCCAAAGATTTGCACATTTTTCCCACACCCCTTTCTCAAGGAAGGACAGTAATCTGGGTGTATATCTTAGTACAACCCCTAAATTTTCAAGACCACTCTGTCTCTGTACCCTTGTGCCTGTGGGATGAGGATTTTTCCTCAATAAACACAGAATCCTGGTTGAATATCAGAAGAGGCATAATGATGCTCCATTGGAGAGCTGAGACACTGAAGAATTGATTGCCTCTGTTATCTCCAGAGGCCTTTGGCACAGCTTGGGGTGGTCTTGGGCACACAAGACATCCACACAGGACAGACAGAGGTGACACAGAGCCTGTACAGAGAACAGTTGTGCCCTTCTGGTTAGGCAGCTGCTTAATGGCTGTGATTAAGCGCCAAATTCAATCCTTGAACAAGGCTCTGGGAAGCCTCCTGCTTCAATCCACTTTTCTCCCATTTTCCTTCCCCAGCATTGCCACCAAAAGCATGTTGGATGGTGGAAGAAACACTAAGAAGAGTGTCAGCAGAGCTGGGAACCAGGTCAGTGAAGACAGCTCAGCAAACAAGGGCTGCAAAACAGCAAGAGGCAGCCAACATTGCATAATGAGTGAAAATCACAGGAACATATTTACCAGAATATGTTAGATATTAGGATGAATTAGAGATTAAGAAGATTAGATATAAGGAAGAAATTCTTGCCTGTGAAGGTGGGGAAGCCCTGGCACAGGTTGCCCAGAGCAGCTGTGTCTCCCCCACCCTTGGGAGTGTTTAAGGCCAGGTTGGATGGGGTTTGGAACAACCTGGGATAGTGGAAGGTGCTCCTGCCCATGGCAGGGGGTGGAACTGCATGAGCTTTAAGGTTCCTTTCCATCTCAAACCATTCTGTGATTCTGTGATACTTATTAATGAGGTAATGACTACTAAGACAATTTTTTATATCTTGTAATAGGACCCAGACTATAGAGAAAAAATAAGCTCCCAAGTCAGTACAGGACCAGAAAAGCCCAACATGCAAACAGCCCTTTTATACACTGGACACACATTATTATTGCCAGAGCTGTTCCTTGGCTCAGAGGGCTTTACCCTTTTTATCCACAACATCCTAAATATCCTGACTAGTTTTTGCTTCCAGTTGGATTCAGCTAAACAATGCAATCACTTTTCAAAGGAATTTGTAGTCCAAGCACCCCTTTGCTCTCACTTTAGGGAGGTGCCAGGTCTCTCTGTTGAGGCTGCAAGTTATTGCATGCATTACATTACTGAGGCATCAAATCTGTGCTGAAACACTGCCACTTGTAACCTCGGAGCTGCTGCCTCATTATCTGTGAGCACACAGGTCGTGGTGGCTTTGGAGCTGGGCTCTGTGTGCAAGCACAGCGCAGACACAGTGTCAGCCTCCTCATTTACAAATTACACCACCTCCTTTCTCTAAGAGCTCATCACTAAACGTGTTCCAGCTTATTCCTTCTTATCTAAGCCCCCATGTCAAAACTGTACAATTTAAGGTGAGTTCTCACTGCAAATTTGTGCAGCAAAAATTAGTGATTGCTTGCCTCTGTTGAAGATGCCTCACTGAGCAATCACAATTGCTTTTCCCACTGTCTGTGTGCTGTTGAACACTCTCCTACTACTGTCAAGAATATCCTGATCTTCCCTCTCTTAAGATGTTATTAAGTGAAGACCTAGAAGTTTGCACAAGAAGTTCTTGCTATTACTCCCTCTGCTCTTGAGCTTCCACATTGTAGAAACAAATTTAACCATCTTTAACCTGACTACTACATTAACCATTTCTTACTATGTTTTATCCAATTTTTCTTCTGCATTGATGATGCCTTCCTCCTTCATGTCATTAGCAAATTTCATAAGCAATCTTCATGCCAAGATTTTTTAAAAAGCTAATAATCCATGACCCCTGCCCTTGTAATAATAGTAGGCTATTTCTAGCCTCCCATTACCTCTTGTATTGCATTTTCTTAGCTATTTAAAGAATCTCAATGGAATTTCCACTTTTTATTCCTTAACTGAAAATACCTTATGTGGCAATAACAAAACTTAATATTGTGATTTAGCTCTACTGCAGTGATGACAGGTTTGGTTTTTTTTTA
Source organism: Ammospiza caudacuta (assembly GCF_027887145.1). Taxonomy (NCBI): domain Eukaryota; kingdom Metazoa; phylum Chordata; class Aves; order Passeriformes; family Passerellidae; genus Ammospiza; species Ammospiza caudacuta. The sequence goes on along the minus strand of NC_080632.1, from coordinate 83,386,375 downwards.
CAAAAAACTATTTGATTTGAGAAAGATATTGATTTTAGCTATGTCATTTCTTCATTATTTCCATCATTTCAGTATTCATTCCTTGGAGAAGTTGTGCATATTATTGAGATCAACTGGTGAACCTGAAAAGTAGTGGATAATTTGCTTTCCCTTCACTATCTGTGGTGCCAAGTTTTTTATTTTCCTTTTGTTATACATGATGGTTTTTTAAATTTTTCTTTTATTGTACATGATAACACCTAAATTAATGCAGACATGATGTAATTCAACATGATGTGATTCTTGAGTCTTTCCTGTGCATGGCCAGGAGTTGGACTTAAATGATCCTTTTTTGTTCCTTCCAACTAAAAAATTTCTGTGATTCTCTGATTTTGTGAAATATTTTTTTAATCAGTTTGTTATTTTAAGGGAGTTTATGACAGTGTCTATCACACCCACAAATATTCAGGAATAAAATTCACGAAGCATTGGCTCTATGTTGTTCAATGTCATTTTAGGACCTATATCTTTATTAACATTCCAGCATTATTAGGAAAATTATTTAAAAAGACAGAAAAAATATCCACCTTTAGGACCATGTGCTAGCCATAGTTTATTAATCTCAAAAAATGGAAAAATAAGAATTGTGCTGAATTGTGCTCACTCCTTCCCCATCACCATTAACTCATGCCCACAGGAGGATGTCCCAGCTGCCACGAGCTGTATGCCCTCTGCACCAGCACCAGGACAAGGCAGATTTTTCTCACACAGGACTGTGAGGTTTTCCTTCCCTTAGCCCCTTTCTGTCTGCTTTGGCTTAGGCATAGCTTATACTCACAAATTCTTGGGGTCACAACTTGTTTGCAGCGAATTCCTGCCAAAGTTCATAGAGTTAACTCAGGGCTCAGAATGAAAACTCACTTTTCCCTGCAATTTTATTGACCCCTGCAGTCAGTTAATCCCCCCTCCCTCAAATGAGTGAGAGAGTGCAGCACAAAACCCATTCCTCACCACTGTTTTTCTTTGGTTTGATCTGTTAAGAGCAAAAGTTATTCTGCTTCCCCTGTTTGGCCCCTGCAGGTTAAAAGGACAGATGAATTTGGGTGAAATAGTACAACTGTCACCTACTGGTTTCAAATGAGGGTCTGGGAAAGGATTGCTTAGGACTTCAGGTGGCAGATGATTTTTTTTTTCTAATACTGCAGATCAAAACTTATTTATTGGAAGAAAAAAATGCTCTTTAAAAAATAATTCTTTTGATGTGATATTATAGGCACTCCAAACTTCACCTTCTGTCCTCAAAACTCTGCCATTCTTAGCCAATATCAAATGAATCAATCCCAGACTCTTATGGATGATTATTACTTCTGTGTTTATAGCAATTAAATCTCATGGACACGACTCTTCTCATTTTCCATCTGTTCTGTGTCAACGAGCTGTACCAGTGACCTTTTCTACAACCACGGCCATTCTCTGTTTGTACTGCAATTTCCACACTTGTGCAGTGAAAATAATGACAACTTTCCTTCCAAGGGCATGGGAAGATATAACAATGAATGATGTTCCACGGGCCTAATTCAAAGTCCACTGAAGTAGCAGAGAACCTTTCAGCTGGATTCAGCACGCATTCAATCAGGTGCTGTAAAAGCCAGATCATTCTACTGCGCACCAAACCTCAGGGCTGATGTAGCCCCGTGTTTCAGACAGCAAATCATGCACCCATCAACCCTAATTTCTGCAAACATGTTTGTTTGTTTATTGATATATTCACTGTTCATTTCTCGTTCCACAATTTTCAGTCCTTGGCAGGCCCCCAGTAAAAGTACACAGTGCTTGTTGTCTGGAATGCTGCTCTGACATTTCCCATCTGAGTCATATGGCAAGGGTTTTAGTGCAACTACTGAAAGAGAAGGATAGAAATATAACCAATTGGGATATGTAGATATGTTCCCTTTTTTTTTTTTTTTTTTTTTTTTTTTTTTTTTTTTTTTTTGCTTCTCAAATGATGAACTCCCTAGAATTTTTCAGGTTGGTGCAGACCTCTGGGTAAATTTTATTTACATAGATATCTTTATGTTAAATGTCCAAATATGACCATTCTCTGCAGCCTTTCCTGGAGCTTTCAGAATTAGGCTGTGCACCATAGGCTGTGTCTGTCCTGGTAAATTAGATGTTTCTAGTGCTGTTCTCTGTCAGCGAGGCCAACAGGAAAGGATCAACCCAGTTCACACAAATAACATTTCTGGCTGTCCAGAGCTGAGTGGCTGTATGCAAAGTGCCAGCTGAGATTGGCTTCCTGCCCATGAAAACTTCCAGTCTATTTTGGGACCTGTTTGTAAGGCTGAGAGTCAGCCCAGGTCAGTGCCGCATGAGGTAAAACTTCTACAAACAGTTTGAAAGCCCATTCTCCAGAATCTGGGAACGCTCCTGGGTAACGGAAACCTCTGAGGAGAGCAGAAAGCAGACTGAAATGGTGCCTTTTGATGAATAAATAATTTTACTTAAGATCAGAAAAGTGTAGTGCAACCAAGAAAATTCAGGCATATAATTTGGTCACCTGACACCATCTTCAGCTATCTCTGTTCATAGCTAATGAAGAAAAACATGTGCCTCCAGAGACTCATCTGGAGAAATGGCATCATGTGTGAGGAGTTTTGCTGCCTTTGTGTAGTTGGAAGTCATGAATAGCTTGATCCACATGAGACTTGGAAAATCCTACTCTTCCTTTGATACATAAAAAATATTTCTAATTCAAGTTTCCCTCTATTTATTTTTTCTTTTTTTCCCAAAAATCTATTTGTTTTTAATTTCCTGACTCTTTAAAATAAACTGTATTTGGAGAGAGCAAAAAGTATACCTGAAATTAGTTGAGTTTATACACAATGAAGACTTAAGACCAAATCTCATGGCAAAGATGGAGAAGCATTGGTAGTTTGCCTGGGGCAGCTCCTGCATGGGAGTATTTTAAGAACAGCCTATGAAACAATGTGCCTGCTGATAGTTTCCTGGAGCAAAGGAATGAACCAAGAGACCTACTGAGACCCTGATTATTTTGTTATTTGGAGCCCAGGGTTTTATAGAGTAGTGGTGGTTAAAATCTTATGACTAGAATGTTCCCCTCCTGGACAATAAAAGTAATCAAATTAGAAATTTCAGTTTTGAAGAATGTAAATTTACTCCTATTTTGCCAATATTAAAAATGTCAGTGGTTATATTAGTCAACATTTTGCATAATATAAAACTTTTAAATAAAGTTGTTTAATAATTGTATGTCATTCTCCAATGATTTTTATGTTAAGAACTAAAAGTAAATGAAAGAAACTTTTTTTATCCACTGGTGTTTTCATCATATTAATCTATTGACAGTGAAACAGAGGCAATAGGAAGAACAAAAAAAAATAATTTTGAAGTACTTGTGAATCCTGTAAAGCCATAATTTTGCCCATGTTTTTAAGCGTTAGGAGCCAGTTTGACATCAGTACCCTGAGTCAATAAAGTACTTGAAACACAAATTTTGCTGCCAATTTTGGCAACGTAATAAGTCCTGTGTTCCATAGATACTGCTAAATCATAATATTTGGACATCCAAACATCATCATGGGAGAAGGAGGCCAGTGGACCTGAAGAGTAGATACAGTTTGTATTTGCTGACATAAATTAAAACAGCTTCAAAGAGAGCTTAAAAATCAGTTCCTGGCCTTTGTGATTCAGTGTCAAAGACTAAGAACAGTATTAATCTGTTTAATAAACCCTGTTTATCTCATCTTTTAACCAAAAGATGCACAACCTCTTGTTTCTGAAGAATTCAGCCACATTCCACCTCAGTAATGGCTCCCACCTTTTAATTTAATTTTTTGCACAGTAATCTACTAAACCTGTTATTTACTACTGGAATTAAATTCTTTGTTGTTAGCCTTTTTTTTTTTTTTTTGTGACTTCACAGATGTAAGCAGAAGTGACCTTCAAGATGAGGAGCCTCATTGGATTTACCACCTGCTCCACCAATGGCCTACAGACCAACATTTAAGGTGTCCAGAATGTATTTTGGTAGTAAGTACAATTTTAGCAGAAATTTAATCAACTTCCCCCTGTTAAATATTTATCCAATTATGCAAGTGACAAGCGAAAAATGAATGAATTCCTTTTAACATAATATAAAATAGCACATAGCAGAAGGGAATTTTATCATTAAAGATATAATGAGATCATGAACACCTCCAAAGGGGTGAGTTAATCAAATAAGGCCATAATATGACAAGCAGCCTGTCAGAAGAAATTCTATTTGCTGCAGTACGCGAGTTGCATTTGAGTTAATAATTGAGTCGTGTAACCACCCTACCAACCTTGTTAGAGGATGTCACACTCAGCCTTGCTGATGAAGGAGGACAAAAGTGGATGGTTTGAAAGGGGAATTCCCAGAGCTGATATTGACAGTGGGTGTAATTACAGGAACTGCTGACTGACAGATACAGACCTTTCCCTCAGGTGTACATAGTGTGTACTGCCGTGCCTTCTTCAAAATAATGATGCCCCAGGCATTAAGTGTATCTATTAGCATGTGTACTTGAAGAACTAGCTGTTTAGAGCACAGTCTGAAGCATGTCACTGAAGAGGCTCAAGATATATACTTTTCTTTTGAGAAGGAAGAATTTAAGATTCATACCCTTAGCTGGTCCAAAATCTTACAGCTCCACTGACATCAGCCCAGCTCTTGTGATTTACACGGGCTAATGCTTTGTCTCACAGTATGTAATCTTTTTCCATTAATATTTACCTGCTGTTCCATAATGACTACAAAATGCCTGACAATAGCTAGACAGTGGGAGTTCTGTGACTGCCACTTACTACACAAATCATCATCAAGCTACTCGTACCTTGCGCTTCCTCCATTTTTCTGTCACATCCATCTGGTGTCCCTCCCACACAGACTAGGAGTAGACACTGCTTCCAAGTGCAGTTATCCTGCATTGGGAGGGAAAATAGTGTTGCAAGAGCAAAAGGCAAAAATTAGCATGTGATTTCTAATAGCAACAACATGATAACATAGAGGCTCCTTCCCCCCAGAAGATCAAGAAACTCAGAATAATATGCAAGTTGTATTTGTAAATGTAAGGTACTAAGAGATTAAAGGATTAGTCTGTGATCATAATATTGGCAGATCTTCCAGCTGTAAAAGCAAAGAAAGGGAAAAAAAGAGTAAATTCATTTTAAGAATAACTTCACTACAGGTACAAAATATTATCAAGTCTAAAGCTGTGCAGAAGCTGTCATAATGAATCATGAATCCTGTCAGAAGTCATTGAAATTCATACTTTGTGAACTTTCTGAAAAAGAACCAAATAACTGCTGACACAGTTTGCTAGCTTTGGATAAGTTTGTCTTTTGAAAACTTCAAGAATTGAAGGCTCAGCTCACACAGAAGGAAGTGCCATAGATTTAATCTGAAAATCATGCTAACTTGTCTACAATGACCTATGTTACTGATCATCATACTATCTTCCTGGTCTTGTGATCTTCATATAAAAGAAGACATGACTATGACACCTCTGAACCTTTTCCACTTGAAACACAGCTTCATCTGAAAAGAATAATTTCCAGGAACTCGGATGTAACAGTCATATATATCTGAAATGTCTTGAAGAAGAAAATACTGTCAGAAAATACTGTTTCTGGTGGGCAGAAATAACACCAGTAGCCATAACATAGACATATATATTATAAAAAAAAATATATATATATATTAAAAAATCAATGGTTTACATTGGATTTCAGATGATCCTTATACAAGACTGTCTTTACCACTTATCTTGTGATTCTACCATAAACCCATAATTCACTATCTTTTCCCCTTTCTAGTGAGCCTTGCAACATTTTATTTGTGAATCAATTTCTACCTGTCAGCTCAGAACAACTGAGCTTCGCTTCCCCCGTCCTTTGTCTCTATCTATTCCTAGTTCCTTTAATACAGAGAAAACATCTCTTTTATGGGTTACTGCTGCACCTGCTGCAGTGGGACACTCACCTCGGCTGAAGAGACAGGCACAGTTTATCAGAAACCCCAAAACATCCTGCCCTCCTCAGACAGTGAGGTTTGGAGTGCTTACAGGACACTTACAGCCCTGTCCCCAGAGGGCACCCAGCGCCTGGGTCTGCAGACAGATGCTGCTGACAGCTGCTCGGCGTTTCTGCTTCAACTCCTCCCTAATTTTGCATTGCGACCCTTTGCTGACTTTGTTTGATTAGTAAAAATATACATTAAGCCAGATGCAGGGGGTGGGGTGGTCTTTAAGTAGCTGCCATGTGCAAATGGGTCTTTTGTACCCATCAGGAAAGAGCAAACAGCTTCAGAGAGGAATATTAAGTGGCACCCAGTAAAATCATGTAGCAGAGGAAGTGATGGACATGAGGTAGATGGCAATGCATTAAAATGCATCTCCTGTGTGTCTAAGCACTCAAAATTCTAAAGCACTGAACAAGCTTCTGCTAGCTCAGACTGGAAAACATCACACAAAGAGACAGCAATTTTAGTCTCAGGAACTGGGTGAACTTAGTTCAAGAAATCCCAGGCATAGGATGTAGGTACAAGCCATATAGGAAAAATACCTATAGGAAACCATCAACCACAACAAAAAGATTTAGTCTCCTAAAAGAGAACCTAAGGTGGTACCTAAGCACCTCCTAGTTCGGGCTGTTCATGCTGTCAAGTTCAGTTTTTCAAGCAGCTGAGTCTGTGATCTGGTCTTAGCTGAGCTCAGTTTAGGCCTCCAGAGGCAGGTGTCTGTGTGTGAGGTAGATTTCTGAGCTGTTTTGCAGTCAGTGGAATGAGATCATGCAATCCCATTTATTACAGCGACCTGAGTGGGCCGAGCTTTCAGTTGCTGGTGAGAGAGAGACGGTGAATCTTGTATCTTGATCAGAAGGCTTATTTATTAATATATGATATATAATACATTATTACTATACTAATAGAATATAGAGAGAGGTTTGCAGAGCTGCTAGCTAAGCTAAGAATAGATAGAAAAGAATCCACAACAAAGTTGTGTCCAGGGACTCAGTCCCCTGGCTTGCACTGATGATTGGCCCTTAATTATAAACATAGAAAATGAGCCAATCAAGGTGAATCCTATTGCATTCCACAGCAGCTGATAATAATTGTTTACCTTGTCTTCAGAGACCTCTGGCCTCCCAAAGACACAGAAATCCAAAAGGAAAGATTTCTGTGGAGAAATGTCTGCGACATCTCACCTTTCTAAGTTGTATAAAAATAAAAGAAAAATGCTGATGTGGAATGAACAGGAAATTCCTTCACCTATAAAATATAGAATACTAACAATTCACTAAAACAATCCTACAATATAAGAAAATTGCCAAAAACAATGCAAAGGAAATTGAAGTCCATGCAGCTGAGTTTCAGGAACAGTCCAAGAGCCGAAGTTGTTTCCCTTCGAATATCTGAGAGTCATTTTGGTCCTGAAACAGACTTCTGCAAAAGAGTTCCATCAATAGTTATCAAAAACCATTGACAGTCTTAATACAATTTTAAACAATTTGAAAAATTTTGAAATGTCCTTTCTGCTGGCCTTTCAGTGCTTCAGCGCTCCAGAGCTGCTGCCCAGTATTTTCAATCTTTTTTATTTAATTTTTAATTTTTTTTTTTTTTTTGATCGAAAAGCAAAAAGAAGTAGCAGACGAGCAGAGCAGTGCCAGAGAAGGAAAGGCCCTGGGGGCCCTGGCCCATACTGGACCAGGAACCCCAAAACTGGCTCACACAGGGGGACCCGGACCGGTAGGACAAACCAGAACCCTTAGAAACACAAGGAGGCCAAATGATGGCCCTGGCCCAGGAACCTCCTGAGCCCAGCATCCCAGGCCAAACTCATGAGGAAGGCTCTGCATTCCCGCAGGCCTGCACCCTGCTGCCAGCACAATGGCAGCACGGGTAGTGAGACGCTTCCTTTCCCCTAAGCCACTGAGGCATGCCAGCAGCAGGGAAATAGAAGCTGCCCCAAGAATCTTCATCTCGGGTCTGGGAATGTTTGCTTCCCACAGCAAAACAGCTATGGTCTCCTCCAACTGTGCCCTCTCCCTCTGCAATACATCGGGTTTGTCTCTCATCCGCCCCCTGGCTTCATCCCCATCCCCTCCGGGCTGGGGATCAGAGGCAGAACTCTCTGGATGCACCTGCCCCCCCATGCCACTAGGGCACAAGAGAGGCGGCGGCCTCCATGGGACAATCCCCGAAAAACCACACCCCAAACCGCCGAGAATGCTGATCTTAAAAACAGGCAGCTGGACTGCCACAACAGTGAGCTGGCGGGCAGCCCCCGCTCCACGGAAGGAGAGACCCCCTGCCGGAGCGACTGCTGGGACGTCCGGTGGAAGCATCGGGGAGGGAGCTGAAACTGGGGAGGGAATCGCGCTGAGCGTGGGATCCGCCGCGGGCTGCTCCGAGGGTCCCGCGGGCTCAACTCCGTTTTCTGCTGCTGACTCTGGGGTCCGCTGCGGAGGCGGCGGGGACGCGCGGGAACACGCTGTTGCTGCGTCCCTTGGCTCTGAAAGCGGCGGCAGACACGGCACGGGCACCAGCGGATCCTGGAGAAGCGGCGGAGCGTCGCCGTTGCTTAGCAAAAGGTCAATCGACGGAAGTGCTGTCTCTTCTGCCTTCTCCGACACAGGCTCTTGCGGGGGCAGGGAGGCCGGTGCAACCGCGGGCGGGACCGCTTGGAGAGGCGGAGATGGGATCTCCTGGAGTTACAGCTCTAGCAGGGCCATGGAGGAAACCTCAGAGACCGGTGCCGCCCACATGTCTGAAGGAGGCGGAGTCTGAGAGGCCGGCGCTGGCTTGAGCGGCCGCTCCCATCCCCCCGGAGAGAGAGAAGGGGGGGGAGGAGAAGGCTCCATCTGAGCATGCTCCGGAGCAAGAGTAAAAAAAACTTCTTCGCGCCGCGAAGTTTCGCCCCCCCCCGCCGTGAAGCAGGGGGGGCTGGGAAGAAAAATGTCCTCCCCCACCGCGTCTTCTGCCAAAGGTGGTGGAAACGGAGCTTGGCCATAACAATTAGAGATCCATTGAAAACAAGCTGCTCTGCGTTTCAGGACAGGGAAAAGCTTTATAAATGCTGGGTAGATAGAAGGCAACACGCGTCCCTTACTGAAGACGCGCTGGATAATCGAGTCCATGCACTCCCAGACAAAAGCATCTAAAGCATATAAGACATCAGCAAAGAACCCAAAAAGCTTTGCCCATCGAAAGAATTCATAGATATCTGTTTTTGACAAAAGGAAGCCGTCTTCCCTACACCAATATTTCCAGAGGGCCATGATTTTCTCCTCTGAAGGGGAGAATTGAATCTCTTCTGGCAAGGCATGGGTCTACCATACAAACAGCCACAAGCTACGAAGGGCTGGTTCATCAGGGATAGAAAAGTGAACAGTACCTTTTGAAAGAGTCCAGCTTGCTCTGGCCAGCTCCACAGGTCTGCTGCTCTTTTCCATCATCTTTCCTGATGGTTTTCCAGAAGAAAGGTTCTCTTGTGGTCAGCCTTGGCTGTGAACTCTGTCCAAATAAGGATCTTCGGTTCTTCAGCTCCTGGCTTGAATCCACTTTCTGAGGTCACTTCAAAGCAACCATCAAATGCCACACATACAGGATTTTTACCCAGTGCAGCAATTTTGCTCCTCTGGTCTTATCAGATTAATCTTTGCTCTGACACAAGGGGTCACCAGTTATTACAGCGACCTGAGTGGGCCGCTGCTGGTGAGAGAGAGACAGTGAATCTTGTATCTTGATCAGAAGGCTTATTTATTAATATATGATATATAATACATTATTACTATACTAATAGAATATAGAGAGAGGTTTGCAGAGCTGCTAGCTAAGCTAAGAATAGATAGAAAAGAATCCACAACAAAGTTGTGTCCAGGGACTCAGTCCCCTGGCTTGCACTGATGATTGGCCCTTAATTATAAACATAGAAAATGAGCCAATCAAGGTGAATCCTATTGCATTCCACAGCAGCTGATAATAATTGTTTACCTTGTCTTCAGAGACCTCTGGCCTCCCAAAGACACAGAAATCCAAAAGGAAAGATTTCTGTGGAGAAATGTCTGCGACACCCATTTGCATTCAGTGCACACCAGGCTGGGTGGAGCTTTGCCCAATGTGGTCTAGGGGAAGGTATCTCTGTCCATGGCAGATGGAACTAGGTGAGTTTTCAGGACTGTTCCAGCTCAAGCCATTCTAGGATTCCATGATTCTCTGAATTTAGATGAGTAGCCAGTTTGTGATGGTGATTTGTGCCAGAGAAGGATTCAACAGGACCAACCACCCTGACAAGCTCCCCACTGGCTGTAAAGACAGCTTCACCATCCAGCACAAAAGTAGCCACTTAATTCTAGATATTTTAACCAAACTCTAGATCCTACTGGCTGGGGTGAGGCCTTCTTGGAGTGGGGTTTCAGGGTTTTGTTACATTTCAAAAAAGGTGAATGTTACATGTGGACTTGTCCAGACTGAGGAGGCCCTTGAGAGCAGATTTTGGAAATTATTCTCTTTTATTCTGTTAAGCTGACAGAGTGCTGCCCATAGAAAAATGTGTTAACCTTGTCAAAGTCAGAAGCACCATGTTTTATTCCTGGTGAGTAGGACTGACTCACTCAGGTCCTCCTGTCAAGCACTAGGTCAAGGATAGCAACACACCAAAGCAGGATGTCAAAACAGTACCAAATCCTATCAGATTCTCAAAGAATCGTTACCCATGTTAAATCTTTGTGTGATTGCTCCAAGCACGTCCCCTATTTCAGTCACAAATTAAGCTTTCAGTTGCTAGTGAGGCTGCCTATGAACTTGCATATTCAGTAGGCATTCTGGCAGGGTACCACAGCATGAAGACACAGAAGGCTAAACAGCAGAGCTATAAATAAAGTGGGATCCTGCTTCCAAGAAATGCTAACACCTACACAGCTCACTATCTGTAATTTAACAGGGTACTGAAGGACCAAATTTCCCCCTACTTGTCTTCAGAATGAGCAGGGAGAGGAGAACAACTGGAAGTGAATCAAAAGGTAAAGAAATCCTCATGAACAAATAAAAAAAAGGCAAAATAAATAGACAGTGTGTGTCTTAGGGAGATTTAAATTAATTAACTCATGGTGGAGGTGAAGAAGAGAAAATTGGTTATTTTTAGTGTGCCTTTCTCTGCAGTCAGTATGTTATAAACAAGGCATTTTGGTCACATTTTCTGCAAGTCCATGTATTTTCAGAGCTCTGAGCTATTGCCTGTGCTTAAATTTAGATGAGCTGCAGGTTTTTAGATTGCTTCTGTATTTCAACTCCTTTTTTTTTACTTATTTGCTTAATTCCTACAATGTACAAACTTCTTCAGAACAAACTTTGGAAAGAGATCTGGGGACAGTACTTTGAAACTTGGTCAGTCTGATCCCACTTGAGCTGTGTCTTTTCACTTGATGGCCCTCAAAGATTTGTGAATGCTGCAGAAGGTGTGGGGAAGAGTGAAAAAGCTGCAATTTTTAATGTATCATTTGTTTGTCCTTCCCGAGTTGGGACAGATCATCTCTGTCACTTCAATAAAGCTCCTAACAGCAGAGAGAATTCTTTCCTTGTCTTCAGAGCTTGAAGAAGCACAATTGCAATTCTAGTCCAGATGCCATCATGCTGCTTTGAAGAGCTGTGCCAGACAGAGATATTTTAACGGAATTACAATTCTGTGGGTGTATTAGTGCCTGAACCACAAGTCTTCATTAGTATCTATCATCTTGCTCAAAATCCAAATGTAGAGAAAGAGCTCATATAAATTCTAACATAAATAAAATGGATTTTTCTTGGTTTGCCTCAGGAAAAAAAGAAAAAGGTTTGAATTCTAGAAAAGGAAAACTTCAGATTTTTTTTCTTGTTAATTTGGGATTCTCTCTTGAAAAGAGAAAACACAAGGCTTATCTGTAAAGAGTCAGGGAACAGTAACCTGTACTGATTTAGCTGAAGCTACATTCCCACAAAAAAAAATGGAATAAACAACTCAAAAGTTTGTAAACACCTAGAGGATAATATGAGAAGAACATCATTCAATTTATATTCATCAAAAACAAATCACATCAAACTAATCTGATTCCTGTTATGACATGGTAGCTGGCTTTGTTCATGAGGGAGAAGTAGGAAATGTCATATACTTTGACTTTAGCAAAGCTTTGACACTCTCTCCCATGAAAGACTTAGAAAAAACTTTGAGAAACATTTTCCAGGTGACCCTCCAAGGTGTGGGACCATGCAGCTACTGTCAGAGCATCAGAATTAGATAGCTACCCCCAGTCAATACTGTGGGCTATTTAGGATTCTGTCTTAAGTCCGGCACAACTCATAATTCCATAAATGGTTTGGATGAAAGGATAGAAAATATATTTATTGCAGTCACGGAGACCACCAAGGTGAACATTAGGAAATGGTGGAGGAGTGGAATTCAAAACAATTGGAGGGAAGTGGAGGTAAAAGTAAAGTGCTGTTCAGGAAGGTCAAATGTGAAGTGAATCTCTTGGAAACCAGAACCACACACGCCAAAGGGGAATTCTGGCCTGGCAGAGGTGTGGCAGAATGGGATCTGTTTATTATTAATATTAGACTGAGCCAAACAAAAATCACAGATGAATTTATCACAGAATGTTTTGGGTTCAAAGGGACCACCTTGTTCAAACTCAAGGGCAGGGACAGGGACACCTTCCATGAGGCCACATTGCTCCCAGGAGCAAGGCCTCATCATCCTCAAAGTGAAGAATTTATTCCTAATATCCAATCTAAACCTCCTTCTGACAGTTTAGAGCCATTCTCCCTTGTCCTGTCACTTCATGCCACTGTCCAATATCCCTCTCCAGCTCTTTTGGAGCTGATTGAGGTGCTGGAAAGTGCCCTAAGGTCTCCCAAAGCCTTCTTTTCTCCAGGTTGAACAACCACAACATCCTCAGTCACAACCTGAGTCAAAAATCTTGTGTGGGTGCATAGAGAGCACAGCAATTAGAAGGATGGGGACTTTTGTAAAAAAACTCAGTAGAAAATTAGACTGATTTGGTCAGGTGCAGAAAATATGACTTAAGGAAAAGGTTTAAAAAATTAATGTATTTTAATATGGTAAGTAGAAAAACTGGGAGAAAATGTGAAAGAAGCCTTCAATGGTAAAAGGAAGCTTGGGGAAAGAATGAAAGTATTTTGTCTGTCTACTGTTGTTAGGCCAAGAAGTAATAAAGCAAAGAAGATTAAAATCCAGCATCAGGAAATGCTTTCATCACTCAAAATTTCTAAGAAAAATTGAACTAACATTTGTCACAAGTGACATAACTGACCCTGTCTTTATGAAAGGAGATGGACTACATGACCTCTTAGTGTCCCTTCTAGTCCCATTTTAATTGATTTCTCCAAGAAAGAAAAATATTTCTTTCTCTGAAAGATACACCTATCCTTAACTGAAGCATAAATACCCTGAAAGTAGTAACTGTAACTCCTTAGGCTTCACAAAATACACGAGAGAAACATCTGTGCTCTTGATAAGAAAAGAATAATCTCACAGTTGAGAGTTGTGAATGGAAAGAGATAATCTCAAATTAAATATTTTTAATGTGGGAATTTCTATTTTGATGGGGAAAAAAAAAAAGAAAGACCAGTGCAGCACACAAACCCTACCAATCTGATTTGACAGATTAACTGATATATCACATTTACTGATCTCTTTCTACAAGACCCTGACAACTGAGAATGGGGCAAGGGAACATTAGGGATGTTCTCTCTATAATTCTGACAGATGCAAGAGTGACTCTGGGAGCAGAGGTTCATAAAACACATGGAGCTTTTAATGTTATAATTGTCATTATTCACCCATAACAATGAATTTGCTTTCATTGTTGCTGCTCTGCTAGCTGCAAGTCCTGCTTGGAAGAATGCAACACACAGCCACGAGTCTGGCTCTGTAACTTTCCAAACCTTGTTGGCTCCTCAGCAGCTGAAATGAACCATTCCAACACCACTATCCTGGGCAGATGTGATGCTCTGCACTCCCAGGGCAAAGAGTGCATCAAAGAACACACGTCTTAACCAAAAATTCTGATAGATTCAAGAAGGAAGGAAGACACTACTAATTGTTCATGTCTTCCTGCAACTCAATATTGGACAAATTGTCAAAAACAAGCCCTTTTCCCAACCATTCTGCATTCCCCCCCCCAAAAAATCCAAAACCAGAACAAGATATACCCTTACAAAAGCAGCTAGAGTAATGAAATAACAGCAGAAACAAGATTTCAATAAAAACTATGTTTCAGAATTTCCATATTAACTGCATTAAGTATTTAAATGTGATGATAGTTTTTCAGAATCCAAACAGTCCTTCAAATGATTGGAATTTTATTGCTCTACTTTTTAGCCAGTGTGTCAGTGCAATAGAGAATATTCCCCGAGATGCCCAGTGCATCTTTATCTTGGGAATTAATTAAAATTTGATGAGGTATTCTTGTGATGATCAGGCTTTCAAAAAATGAATTTTAAGGTTTTATTAGAATCAAAAGAGTAAGGGTCTAAACAGATGTGTGAAGTCTTTGCAAAATCTATGGATCCTCCATATGCTATATCCATCTGGTCAGATTCACCTCCCTTTTATGACTGAGCAAATTTTTGTACTTCATTCCAATGACTAATTGAATTCAATATTACACGATGTAAATTGGAATAATATTCCGGCCTTTCTTTAATCTCATTTCCTTTCACTTACTTTAATACCACTTTTAAGATGTGACAGTAAAATTTAACCCACACGCATCATCTACTAGGGAAAGGAGCTGGCAAAGTTGGTCTTTGGGAGTTGTGAGCCCAAGGTTTATTAAACTTTTCACTTCTATATAACATTGTCTCATCAAAAGTGAAATTTTTCATAAAAGAGGATGATTCATGTTGGGAGTGATGTTTTAAGGGGTGTTGTTTTTGTCTCCTGGGTTCAGCCACACAAACAAGTGAAGCAAAACCAGCAGGGCAGAGATTTCTCTGAATGTGAACAAGAGAAAAAGAAAGGTGGAGCACAAGTTCCCAAGCAGGAGGGCCACTTCTGGTGACAGCACTTTGCACAGAAGAGCTGCCATGAAATATTTTGCCAGTGAAACATCTTGGTCTCATTTTTCCTGATGCTTTAGTGACAACAAATATGGTTTAACTTTCAGATACCTGTTCTTGGGAGAGGGGGGAAAAAGGTGATGAGAGTACGAAAGAAGCTGGAATCCCTTCAAATAGGGATCAGATAGTTTGATTATCATTGTAAATCTAGGTATGGAAGAAAGGGTGAGTTGGCTCAGTCTGCCCAGCATGCTACCCAGTCTCTGACATCATCTAATAGCAGATAGGAAAACAAAATCAGATTGTAGGTTTTTTCCTTCCAAATGGAGTCCTATCCCCTTGTGCATTGCTGCTCCCTAAGTCTTTTATTTAACACTCCTGGACAGCTGTGCTTTCCATTAGTGGATATCCCCAGTTGCTTTTGAGTCCATGCAAAACATAAACTTCCACAATGCCCATAGCAAATTGGCTCAAAGCCCAGCCACAGTAGTGGAAAAGTTATCTTTTATCAGTCCTGTCTCAGAGTTGTCAGTAATCACAATAATCAAACAATCACACAGTCATGGGGCTTAATAGGGAAGGCAAGGTGTGAAAAACCAGCTTCACACTCCACCAGATTTTGAACAGGTACAGAACAACAATAATTTAGACCTTAGGGAAGCATGCTGAATCAGGGTATGATACAAATCCAGCTGCAACACGCACTTTGCCCTGAAACTCAGGAATCCCAGTGGAAAACTCTGTAAAGGCCCAGGGGAGTGTAATGAGTGCAATTTTAAAGCACAGTACCTTTGAAGGTCAGCCTGAGCTGAAGACACCACTTCAAGAAGTGTCTGGTGAGTGGAGGACAGCCATCCTCAGGAGGAGGAACACGGGGTGAGATGTGGGACATTGCTCTTACACAGCAAACTCTGATCTCCTGATGACTGGCCCTGAGAGCACCCATTTGTTTCAGTTAAATCATCAGAAAGGTGTAGGAAAATGTAATGACACACAT
Source organism: Ammospiza caudacuta (assembly GCF_027887145.1). NCBI lineage: Eukaryota > Metazoa > Chordata > Aves > Passeriformes > Passerellidae > Ammospiza > Ammospiza caudacuta. The sequence continues at coordinate 83,370,305 of NC_080632.1, read as the reverse complement.
ATATCACTGGTCCAATCTGCATTCATTTTGCAAACATAAAAGCAAGAGGCTTAAAACATATTAATCTACGATTCTCTGGCACTTCAAGAGTGCCTGAAACTTCCATTCTTAGGGGCACGGAGCTGTCGATGGCTGATCTATGTCTTGTCAATTCTAAATCAGAAATAATGAGGCAAATCAGTTACATCTAGGCTGGTGCAAATATTTTTTTTTTTCCCCTCTTCTCCTTTGGAACCAATTACCAAAGTAACTCTGAAACAGCTAATGTGAAATACAGTCTTGCCAATCAGCAGATTTTCCAGGAGCATCCATCAGTCAGCTGTCTGCAGCTCTGAGATGGAGCCTAACTCTCTCTAAATTAATAAAAAGAAACCATCTGGAAGACACTTTTCTCCTGAGCAAGAAGCAAAGGCACGCTGGCTGTTCACTAGTGTCATTGCAAAGCACTTGTGAAATGTCAGGAGCAATGGAAATAGTTTCACATATTTACCTGTGTTCTCAAAGCCCTTAATTTGAATTTCACTGTGATTTTTTTTGTCTCTTTTGCTGGACTGGAATTCCTACTTTGAGGCATGACCACATCATAGTACAGAGGGTTCATCTCAGGTGGCAAACCCCAGTTCTAACCATTTCTGAGTGTGTGAGGGAAGCCACCACAGGATCCCAAATCAGAGCAATGAGCCCTCATGAAAGGAGATGGAAAGAAGCAAATGATGCAAAGAAGACCAGAACAGAATCATACAATTAAAGAGCAGAAATGGAACAAGAGTGAAGGAAGGACATGGATAACAATAATGTAGAAAACAGAGTTTAATTTCTAAATGCCAGTGTGACAGATGTAAAATACATAAAACACACTTCACTGCTAGTCCATTACAGGGTCAGGCTCCACTAATGGAAAAGAAACTTTCTTCAAAACATTTTCCTATGTCTCTTCACTCTGGTAGAATGAGCAGCTGGAAAATTCTAAGCACCCTCTTCTGAGGAACAGGGGCCATGGAGAAAAACCTTTTGCAAGTTTCTGGAAGGAAACTGAAAACGAACCAAACTATCACCAACTATACATTCCCACAATGTTTAGTTTTATTGCCCTCCTATTTATGTTCATGTTTTCATAGGTGCTTTTTAAAAAATGTTTTCCAAGATAATGTATTTTTCTATCAAAACATGCCAGAAATGGGTTCACTCTCACACCCTAGTTCTAGAAAGACACTAATTTTGCTTTGAGTATGTTCAACTGAAATTCATCACCAGTGCATGCAAAGCAGTGGAAAAGAGGTAAGACTTTCACTGTAAAAGCTCCTGGAGGTAACATAAAATGGACTAATGTTCCTATTAGGCTCATCACACTTGGTAGATTTCAGAGCCTGCATAGATTGATTTCCTCTTGGCACAAAGCCTGGACATTTAGGTGGACATTTAAAAGGATTTGCAATCCAGACAGCTTTAAGACTACTCAAAAAAACCCCCCATATATGATCAGAGGTGCATATATTTCTAAACTAGAAGTTGACTGAGCAGTTTTAGTGGTCTATCCTCTATATTCATACAAGAGTCTCATATGAAAGTCATGTAAGTGACATTGGAGCTAGCTTGATATCTTCCTCTTATTTATGCGTATTACACTAAGCACAACTGCAGATTACTGTTTACTTTGAAACAGTAATCTCCAGTTTAGTTACAATACACTTTTTGTTATAAAACAATACAGAACCTATGGTGCAAAGGAAATAATTTGTCTAAATTGTCTCCTTATAAATGGGAACAATCAATGTTTTTCCCCTAAGGAAAAAAACAAAGAAACTTTCTAGAGAGTAGGATGTAGGCAGGATGCTGTAAGATTCAACTTAAATATGTTCCACTACCCATAATTGGTACTGGATGCACAGGCTTTATAAAATCTCCCAGGTGTAAGTCAGGTGGGTTCTGAGATCAGAAAGGCCTTTTTTTTGTTGTTTTGTTTTGTTTGTCCTATAGCTTAGTCTACCCTTTGGAGGGTCAAACTCACAATTCACCTTTAAGCCCCAGTGAATCCCAGGAGTTTTGCTGATCCTCTGCCCAACATGAGCCACAGCTTTAGGAGGACACTTTGAAAAAAATGCCTTCCTTATATGCTTTTTGCTTTTCTTCCTAGAGGACATATTTCTTCAACACAGAAGATTGGAGAATATTATCATTCATTGGTTTCCTACCTCACTATTTAGCTAATATACTCAAATTTCCTGTTAAATGGCTTTGAGTAACAGAAAACCCCGTTACATTCATAGACTAATAGAAGCACTTAGGTTGGAAAATCCGTCTAAAATTATCAAGTCCAACCATTACCTAAACACTGGTGGTAAGGACACCACTTAAACCATGTCCTCAAAGGCCACACATCTTTTAAATCCCTCCCTGGAGGGATTGGGACTCCACCACTGCCCTGGGCAGCTGTGCCAGGGCTAGAGAACCCTTTCAATGAAGAATTGTTCTGTAATATCCAATCTAAACTTCACCTATCACGGCTTTAGGCCATTTCCTCTCATCCTGTCCAGTTGCCAATAGATCGGGTTTCCTCAACAGGAGAGGTTTTTTCTATTTCCTGAAAGCTGTTGCTCACTGCTGGTAAAATGTACCTCAGGGATAAAGACTGACTTTTTTTCCCAGATGCACACGTAGAACCAGTGACCCAAACTATATCTTCTACAGTGTCAGAGACAAATCTTCTACAAAACTCTTAATCAAACTCACTTTGACAAAAGTTTGCCCACTCTGTGATTTTCCCCCATGGTTTCAAAACAACCACTTTTCAGTAGGGCTCTAAATGGAAGATTTCTCTTCACACAACACTATAAGTAAAGTCAGCAAACTGTCAGCTCTGGCAGATTGTGCCTGGTCTCTGTAATTGAGTTTGATTAAGAGTTTTGTTGCCATCACTGGCTTTATTCCCTTCCTATGTAAACATTTTACATCTTCTTATTGTTAAATATTGTTTTGCTTTGTTTGTTTGGTAGAGCTGCCACAGAAGACGAACATTCAAATATAGAATTAATGAACATTGATGTCATTGTGTTGAAAGGAACATAAGGTTGGGAGGGGGAAAAGAGACATTCTAATTATTGGAGTGTTTGGTAGGAGTTTATTTTACAAACACTATCATTATGTTGACAACAGTGAGTCAATATGTTCCACTAGGCTTTTGTTGCTTTTAGGAATGGGAGGATGGAGCATGGATGCTGTTTGCTTCATAGCATACATACTATTTTGAGGTCTCAAGCAGGCCTGACTGCCTGCAAATGGGGGAAAAAAGAGTTTCTGCCTCCTGGTATCTTACCACCATTTAGATAATGTAAACCAAGGGGGAAAAATCCAGCTAAGAGGCATGGCTGTGCTGAAGTTGGCATCCACAGGATCACAGGATCACAGAATCATGGATTGGATTTGGTTTGAAAGGTCCTTAAAACTCATCTTGTTCAAGCCCTGCCATGGGCAGGGACGCCTTCCACTAGAGCAGGGTTCTCCAATTCTCATTCCATCCTTGAGGGATGAGCAGAACAGAAAGGGTTTCAGGGCTCTGTACAGACACTCTGGTGTACATGACCCTTCCATATCAGATCCAACACTCACAGCTCTGACACAGAGACCCCTTGGAGCAGCACTCAGAGACCAATTGACTCCATTCCCTGAATTCACTACAACAGAAATGAGTGAAGAGAGAAAGATATTCATCTTCTAGTAGTGAAGAGAGGAAGATATTTTTGAAAGCATGCACAAAAATATCCTTAAACTCCTGAAATAAATTATGTAGTTTTCTTTTAAGATGTTGAAAGCTTTGTCTTCCTTGGAAGGACAAACCATTCCTTGAAAGTGAATTGTTTTACCAGCAGTTTACATATAAGTTGTGTGTCTCAGTATAACAGAGACACCCAAATTAGAAACATGTCTTTGAACAAAACTGCTCAGATCTCCTTTATAATGAAAAGAATTGCCACAGGGGATTTCTTGGGAGAAGTAATTTTTTCCATTTTAAAATGAAAACTTTAAAATATATTTTAAAAATCTGCAAGGCTGTGCCTAAATTACTTCAGGTTTGTTTATTTTTTAATGTGTGTTAGGAGATAAAAGAGCCTTGACACATAGATATGGGAGAGAAACAGAACCACCTTTAAATTTTCTATCAAAAGTGGTCAACAGCTGTTTTCAAATTAATTACTCTCCATGATGTCTGTGCCTACATTACTAGACACTGTTTTCTACTATCCTGAATTATGGCCAGGTCTTCCAAAATATATTCTGCTAAATGCTTCGATGAAGCCACAGGAATTATTTCTCCATAAATTAGTCCCCACTTTTTTTTGTTGTTGTTTTTTTGTGCTTAATAAAAACTAGGTATCCTATAGAGCTGTAGAAATAAACCATACCAAATTAGCTCCTTTAGTAGTATGGCTGAATAAATGGCATTTCTTACCCCAGTGGCAGCTCCATTACACCCAGGTTGAGGTCATACTTCCTCGTTAATGAGGTGGCTGTGACGGGGCCCAAAACAGGATAAATAGAGAGGGAGTCTTCAATCAGCTGAAGTTTGTTCTCATATCAGTGCTCTGCAGGCACACCTAGTTAGCTTTCCATTAGTGTTAATCAAGCATGGTAGTTGTGCATCAGCTGGGAGTTAAACCTTAGCCTGCAATTTTGTACCATTCGGAGCCTTTGATTTAATTTCTCGCACTGAGTATCAATCCATAGATAGGTCTGAGCTGATTTGTAGCCACAGTGATTAGATCACTGTAACTGATATATGATAAATCAATAGCTATGCTGCAATTCATCAATGTCACGTTTATGAACAGCATGCTAATTAATTTTGTCTTTGCCTTGATTTTTTTTTTTTTTTTTAAAGCACGGGAGAGTTCACATTTTGATTGTTACTTGTATTTTTAACTATGAAATCTGAACCTGGGCAAGCATGGTGTGACTAAGCAAGTCAAACAAGGAAATCCCCGCAGAGATGAGAGGCAGGAGCTGTTTGGTACTCCAGGATGGTGTTGCTGACCCAGCTGCTGTTCACACTGGTAGGACGGCAGACCCAAAGCTTTCTGAAGGGAAGGAGACAGATGATGAAAGGGCAGCTCTGGGACAGCCAGGTCATAGGATGTGTCCCTGGGATGTTGCATTTCCAAACAGCAAAGTTATCTCAAGAGAGACAGCCTGGGCAGGACCTCCTTCCCATGGCAGTGACATCTAGCCAGTTTCTTTCACTGAACTCCATGGAAAAACCATTGATTCACAAAAATATTGATCCCTCCCTTGGAATAACAATGGAAATACCACAGATGGCTGCTCCTGCAGGCAACCCTCAGAGGGCAGTGAGTGTGATCAGCCAAACACACGTGGCTCCCATTGTTAACAGCAATGGCCAAACACCAAAATGGGCTATCAGACTTCATCCACGAGGACAAAGTGCAGATCAGATTCTCCTGGGTGCTTTTTACTCTGGGAGCCAGAGCAGTAAATGTTTATGTTTGCAGCTAAAACCGAGCTGGTAGGAACCCCCTATAAGGAGAGCAGCAGAAGACAGGAGAGAGGTGCAGGAACCAGGTGGATTTCTTTGCAGCTACTGATGCCAGAGCTGTGGAAGTGCTCTCCCATCCTGTGTTCCTGGCTTGTGAGAGGAAGGAATAGCACAAAGGGGAGCAGAACTGAGCACCCCCTACATTTACACTAACTTGTTTTGCTCTTTCCCATTATTTATTTTAAAATGAATAAAAATCAACTGACAACATTTCTTCAGAGTGGGAGAGAAAGCTCAATAGTACATCTTATATGGACTCCAAAATATTTCAAAGAAAAGCCTGAAAGAACTTTTTTTTTTTTTTAATTTGTGATTGTTACATATCCCACACATGCACTAAAGACACTTTCTTAAACCATTTGCACTATGTTTAAATTTAATACCACACTTCTCCACTTCTCCCAAGACAATCTAGTGCCCCAGAACTGAATTTACAATAATGTATAGATACAGTGTAATTGTTTTTTGAATGGCTGCAAGGGAAGAGGAAAAAATAATAACTAAAAAATAGCCTGTTGAGGGTGCTGGGGGAAGTGTAGCATTGTTGGAAGAGCAAATAATTCTGGATTTATCTCCAGAGAGGAGGAATTAATCTCATTTGTATCCTGATCACTATGCACTGTGCCTAGCTGGGATAAATATTTTTAAAATATAGATGTCAGCCTTTGCTGTGTGACTGAAATGCATATTTGCCACAACAGCAGTCAGCTGATGTCACCAGCCCCTCCTGAGAGCAACATGCCTACAGGCCAGCCCTGACCACTTGTTTCTGGTTCAGGTCCATAGCCCTGGGCTCTCCTGAGCCTGGGTTTGGCTTCAGATTTAAATATGTGTGTGGAAACAGAGCTTTGGCAAGATTAACCATTACTATATTGCTTTCCAATCTGATTATTATCCATCCAAGCACTCACTTGAGTAGATCCAGTGACATCATGTGCATATATATATATCTATATATGTATTTATGATATGCATGTAATTCTATTTGATTGAAGGATTGTGTTTCAAGGACAAAGAATTTGGCATTATGAAAGTATATATTTATATTTGCAAATAGAGGGTGTAAGAACCACAAATCCAAAAGAGCACTACAGGCTAAAGGGCATTGGTGGCAAAAGGGCAAACAGCACATTGAGGTCAGGATCAGTGGGTCATATTGTCAGAAGAGGAATTTTAAATGTGGTAAAGCCTAATTATTTGTAAAATGGATTTGCTGACTAAAAATTTCTGTCATACTGTATGTAATATTAGAATCTGAAACAAATATTCCAGGAGGATCTTTTTACCAGTCTGTGCCACTGTGAAGTTTCTTACTCTGGTTTTGCACTTTCTTCATTGAATTTCCTCTCTAGCCTTTTACTTTGTTCCTGTTATTCACTCTCACAAATTTTTTTTAGCTCGCTGGTTGCCTAGACAATAAAATTCGTGTCGAAAAATTGTTACTCCATTTTATATAACAGAACCAGAGCAGGAGAAAATTAAGTCCCCCTGATTTTTAAGATTTACATAGGCAGTTTACAGTAAAAGCCTAAAATAACACCCAGATTTCCTGAAGCCAAATTCAGGTCTTTAACCACAATGCTTTGCAACCCAATAGGGATTTTTATTCCTCTTTAATGAGCTGTTGTATTAACTTTAACAAATATTATAGTTAAATTCCAGTCAAACAAGCAGAAGCAAAGCAAACATTAGGTCACTGTTAACAGCCTTAGGGTGGTGTCTAGGATAAAAGGGACTCTGCAATGAGTTTGAGGACATATAAAAGTCTGGAACACCAGCTCTGAGCATGATTCTGTATCTGAGACACTACAGGTCATGCTGGGATGTAAATCAAGGGGAGCAAATGGTCTCATTAAAGTTAGGACATGAAGGCAGTGCCATTCCCATAAACACAATGCCATCACCTTGGAACCTTTCCAAACATCATTAGTGCAACACTGGGATCCTGTGTCCAGCCCTACATGTACATAACAGGCACAGAACTTTTCAAAAAAAGGGTAGAAACACAGGGAGAAGTGCAAGGTGGTCATGAAGTTGGAGGCTGGGGGAAAAGCCTTTGGTGAGGCTGAGGAAAATCCCCTTTTTAGTCTTGACCAAGACAATGTTTGGTTTGATCAATCTGAAAGTATCTGCAAAGGAGATGATAACTGATGGTCAGCTCTTTAAGAAAGGGGAAACATAATGAGTTTCAAAGGCTCATGGTAGAAGATAAATTCAAACTACAAATTGCTTCACTACTTTAACACTGAAAGTCATAAACCACTGGAACATTTTGTCACTGAGCATGATGGATTCACTTTTGCTTGAAGTCTTAAATCAAGACTGAATACTTTTATAAATAGATATCTAGCAGCCTAACCAGATGTTATATACCCCAGAAAGTAATAACAAGGTGAAATTACTTTTGTGTGAGCTATGTGGGAAGCCACATAATGCCCTCACAGTGGTGTGCTTTAGTTTCAGGTGCACTGTAACTGTGCTGTGGTAAGCACCAGCACCTGCAGTCAGATACCCTGCTCAGGTTCTGCAGCAGATGCAGTTTCAGGTGTGAGACCAGAGCAGGCTTGTTTGGAAATCATATAACCAGAAACAGCTCACATACCTGAGCAACAGTCCATGAGATGAACAGTGAAGGATTACAGATCCCTTGGGAGGTATTTTGACAAGGAACCAGTTGCCAGAATATTTATCTATCCTGAAATTTGGTCACTTCTCATACTTAAGGGACAGCTGAGAAACATACTAGTGTAGCATAATATAGTGGTTTATGCAGGCAGAGTTATCCTCTCACCTCCTGCTGTTGGATGGCAGTGGGAGTGGGAGCCAGGGGCTCAGAAAACACTAGGGGTTATACTTGCCTGTGTCTGATCTGATCAGGTCACAAAACATGCCCACACCATGGAACAGAACCATAGAATGGTTTGGGTTGGAGGGAGTTATGCCCATCTCCATCCACCCCTGCCATGGGCAAGGACACCTTCCACTATCCCAGAGATCCATCCAACCTTGCCTTGAACATTTTTTTTCCCCTGGATGGACATCCACAACTTCTCTGGGCAACTTCTGCCAGCCTCTGACCAGCTGAGATAATTTTGTAAAATTAGGGACTTAATACTAAGATGATCAATTTCAATACTACCTTGTGTTTTAAACTTGAAAATTAGGATTACAGGCTATTTTTCTTACACAGAGACTTGTTTGCTTAAAAATAATTGTAGGAAGGCTGTTTTCTCCTGTTCAGATAGCAGCACCAAGGGCTCCTGCATTTCACTGAAAGGTTGATGAGTATTTCTCTCTCCATCTTAATTAAATTTGAAATCCAATTACGAGATGGCAGATACTCCATTTCTTGTTCTGGCTGAGGTCTCTCATGTTGTTTACATCCCACCTTTGGGGAGGTTGTCACGCCTGCTAATTTCTTCCTGGGAAAGACATAAATAGCGTGCACACTCTCTCTGGGTTTGCATTACCTGTGTGGACATTGCTAGAAATGTAGGGAGTGCTTTACCAGTGCACTGAGGTCTGAAGTGGGATTTTATTTCACACAGGACTTACAAATATTTCCTGTGTTGCACTGAATGTCATTCCCAAATGTCTTGGAGACAATAACTGGCCAGATTTTTTTTTTTTTTTTTGGCTAGGGTGTTTTTCATCAGCTGTAACAGTTTTATTAAAATCAGTGTATCTGTGGGGTGTGGGTATTTGTGTGCAGGGAGGAGGTAGGTGCATTTATCTTCCCAACTCAGATTCCTCAGAAAGGCATCCTGCTTCTTGCAAGGACTGTCCCAGCAGTGACTGTCACTAATCCTAGACAGCTTCAATCTCTCCTATTGTCCCCTTCCAGATATATCTCAAAGGTTCACATTCCAGTGGAGAACATATTGTATTTCAAAATGCTTCTTAAGAATGCAATCTTTTACCTCTCTGGTTAAAGATAAGGGTGAGAAAAGGCCTCACCCTAGCAGTTCCCACCATTGAATTATCACTTTTTTCCAAAGTTACATTTGATCCCAAATTCCCACTTGGTTGTTGTCTGGTGGAAACAGCATTTCTAATGTTTGGGAAATCTCTAGAAACTGGTTGTTTAACTGCGAAAAAGTCAGCTTATTTTTTTTCTCCCATCATCACTCAGGGCCTTTCAGCCTGTTCTGGTCTGTGGTGGTTACACTGGACCGGCACAAGGTTCTTCTCTCCCAGTAAGTTCTCCTGCCATTTGAGTACTGTAAGGGTTTCCTGCAGAGGCCCATTTCCTCATTTTAGCATCATATTAGGCAGTCCTAATTTGATAAATTTTCTTACTTCTATTTTCATATGGGCTCTCTCTCTACTGCACAAAGTGATAACTTCGCCAGTCTTAGGACGTCACAGCAGACAGTTCTTTAACTTCTCTAGAACATTCTTTATTATGAAACCTCTCAATACTTGGTAATATTTTAACCCTTTCTCTGACTCCCTTTCAAAGATATCAACACTGTTAGAAAAGTCCAGAGGAAACCACTTTTGTTTACCAAAAAGAGTATCCCTTTCTGTCTCTCAAACACACATTCACAGCCCAGCACACCAATACCCATTGCACTTGTTCCTATACCTTCTTATTCTCTAAGATTCTGCCATCACAAAAGTATAGATTGTTCTTGACTCTTCTAAAAAAAAGAGAAGAAAGATAATATATTTTGCTGAACTAACAGTTATGATAAATGGGAAAGTTCTCATATACCCCAAATCTTTATCCCCTAGATCACAGGAGCAGAAAGAAATCTGTGATACCTCTCTGACTACAGGATTGCAGAACATTTAACTACAATATCTTACAAGATGACTAAATAAACACAGAAGGAGGAATAAAAGGTTCTTATGCCTTCTTATAGGAATTCTCTCTGGCTTGCATTTTTATACCTCTCTTCTTTTTATTCTTCTTACTTTTAAGTAAGTAAACTCAGTCTTTCTAATCACTCTTCTTTATGAGGTTGGAGGGTTTTTATTTTGATTTGGTTTTCTCCATGCTTGTCATCATTCCGGCATAAGGAGACAGAATCCCAGCCCTAAGGCAAATTTCCTTTCCTCGGCATGTGTCAAGGATGGAGTGGAGCACTTCACTCGTTACAAGACAAGTAGCAATATGTTTATTGATATAAACCAGCAAATTAGCACAGTTTGAGAGCAAATGCAGAAGTGGTTTAACAGGATTCAGTGGCAAGGTAAACTTGGTTATTTGCTGCATGGAGAACAAGGGCTGACAAAACCATCAGAGGGACAATTTGATTGAGCCAGGAGGCTCAGAAAGGATCCCCTGCTCTTCTAAATACCCTCCCAGGCAGGATTCTGGGTGCAGCTGGATCCACTCCTAGTTCCAGGCTTGAACAATGATTTATACTTTAAAGTTGATATGTTCATAATCAGTCTTAGTTATGATTTCAAAGTTTGCCATGATATTAATCACTTACTGAGGATCTCATGGAACGGAATCACAGAGTCAGAGAATAGACTGGGAAGAGATCCACAAGGACCATCGAGTCCAATCCACATGAAAACCCCAACAATTACAACACGTGCCTGTTGTCCAAATACACCTAAAACTCAGCTGCAACAAGGAGTCTCTGACCCTGGAGGAGCAACCTTCTGAGATGTCCGCACTCAGTGGGATGCCCTGCCGTAAATCCTTATGGATTACAGTCACGTTTTCATACCAGCAAAACATGTGGGTCACCATTGCCCAAAATCCACAGTTAACTGGGTGCCTCTCCCACAGCTGGTTATGGCTCCAGGCAGGGCACACTGCCACAGCATGGCTTGCAAATTATGCACACAAACTGTCTGCAGCAAAGATTTAGTTCGCCTAAAAAAACCCCTAAAATATCCCAAAGGTTAATGAGATGTGCAGTGTGTTTTATGTGACTTTGTGACATTTGTTGATTTATTTATTAGGAAATATAATTTTAAAGGCTTTTAGAAGTCACAATATCTTTCCTCGTGAAGGCAAACTTTCATTTTCCAGAGATGTGTTCTTTTTATTATCTTTACAGCAGTTTAATTGTGAAAACAACAGCACCAGAAATAGAATGAAATACCCTACTGTAGCTTGTTTTTCTCTTTTGCCCACTACTGGTTTTTGCTTTCATTTTTCTTCTTCCTTTATTGACCTTTAGAATCCAAATTGCTACAGTATTCTGTTTTAAATCTCTGGTAAAGATCATATATTTGGGTGAAGGAACAAAAGTTATATAGCACATCCTATAAAATGGTCTATAGTCTCTGAAAATGGTAGTAACCTTATAAATCTATTTCAGTTTCTCACATTGGAATCAGTAGCCTCTAATCATTGCCTTAAATATATTAATGTCCCTTTTTGACACATCTGTTATCCCCTGGTTTGGGAGCATGGGAAAGCTATTCCATTGCTCTCTCTCTCACCTAGACATTTTTTAAATGTTAAATGTTAATGTTATGCAATGTTTTGAGCAAACAGCCTGTACTAAATGGCATGGTGGAGCAAAACTTCCAGAGTCTGCAAAAGCTGCTCTGCCACTGGTGTTGGACACCAGGAGGTCTGGGAAGGAATCCCAGTCCCTCTGGGGTGGCTCAACACCAGCTGGCAGCTCAGCCCCACACACCCCACACGCCCTCCATGGGCTGGGGAGAGAGCCAGAACAGAGAAAATGGGAAAACTCACAGGCTGAGATAAGGACAGTTTCACAGAAAAAGGCTGAAGCAGAATGTGGAAGCAAAGCCAAACAAGGAATTCATCCACCCCTTTCCAGGACAGGCCAGAACTTGGGTATCTCCAGGAAAGCAGGCCTGCCATGCACAATGGTGACTTGGGAATGCAAATATCATCATCCCAAATGCTTCCCCTGCTGCTTCCTCCTCCTTTCCCCAGCCTTGTGTACTAATTAAGATTTCACACGGTTGGAATGTCCCTTTGGCCACCTGGGGTCACCTGTCCCAACTGCGTCTTCTCCCAGCCCTGTTGTGAGCGGGATGGAGTGAGGATCCATAAAGGCCTTGGTTCTGTGCAAGCCCTGCCCAGGAACTACCAAAACATCTCTGTATCATCATCAGCACTCTCTCCAGCACAAATATCATCATCCCAAATGCTCCCCTGCTGCTTCCTCCTCCTTTCCCCAGCCTTGTGTACTAATTAAGATCTCACATGGTCTGGAATGTCCCTTTGGCCAGTTGGGGTCACGTGTCCCAGCTGCGTCTCCTCCCAGCCCTGTTGTGAGGACCCATGAAGGCCTTGGCTCTGTGCAGGCCCTGCTCAGGAATTACCAAAACATCTCTGTATCATCAACACTCTCCCCAGCACAAATCCAAAACACAGCTACTCTGAAAAAAGGAACTCAACCCCCAAAAAACACACACACATTGTGCTATGTTTCTGTTTCTGGTGGCTGCAGCAGCCTTCTGTTTGTGGAGCGAGGTGACAACCTGAACTAGGATATTTTCCACCACTTTAAAGGGAGGTGAGCCAGTGTCACATAAAAAAACCCCCAACTTAAAACAGAGGAAGAAAGGGAGGGTGAGCAGGAATAATCATATTAGAATATCTAATGGGTATATCAATGGCAAATGTCAAAATCCCAGATTTTAGGCAGGAAAGATAATACCTGCCTAAAATGTGGGATTTTGACATTTGTCCCCTTCGGCTTGGAGTCTGTGATTATTCTAGTAAATACATAATTGTAGCAATGTAGCGCAAGATTTTTATTTAGCTCATATTTAAGGAGCAAAAAAAGGAAAAAAAATTAAAAAGGGAAAAAAAATAGAATAAATCAGAGCCAGAGCTTTATAAGATATATAAGGGCCAGCATGTTGTGAAATAGAAGATAGAAAAATCAGCCACTGCTTTAACTTAGGGACAAATTGTGCAGAAATTCAGTTTTTCACCCAAGGAAACTGCTGATTCCTTGCATCCCCTCTATATTCAAGAGGGAAAGGAGTGCAAAGAGTTTTATCATTGATTTTAATCAACACTTTCCTCAACATGTTCAGTGGGTGAAGGTGTTGATGCTTCTGGCTGCAGTTTTCTGTGCATTGATATTGAGAAAAGTGAGCTCAGTATCCAATTTCAGCAGTAAGTCAGTAGAGACTGAGCAAACAACTCCCTTGAACACCCCCCACTGCTATTTCCTCCTTGCTGCTCTTTAACCAGAGAATATCTGTGCTCAAAAATAAATGCATGCAAAACACCTAGATTTCTATTCTCTGATTCCCCACCAAAAAAAAAAAAATTTTTTTGAAAAATAACTGAAGTCCAATCTAGCACAGCCAAAGAGCTGTTACTGTAGAAACATTCAAGGTCACTGCAAACTCAGCCACTTTCCATTTTACGATGTAGATTAAGTATTTTACATCTCAACTTGTATAGTAAATAAAAAATACTGTAGTTAAATATATGACTCTCATCTTTAGAGCCCAAGGTCATGTAGGACTTGGAACTGAATGCAGAGGAGGTGGAAGCCTGTTTTGCACAGCACTGGGACAAAATTAGGGATTCATTTTTAATGTTCCCTTGTTTGTGCTTGGTGTATTTATTTCCTAGTTTCCCTAGGCTTTGATAATTTCTTCTGATACTGAATATTTAGAAAAAGACTTTGTTTCACACATTTCACTTTTTCAGCTTTCAGTGCCAGAAAATTGAAGTACCTACTGCATAAAGCATTATGCAGTTAAGGAAGCTGTGTTATTCCCTGAGAGCACTTTCCTCAGAAATGAAAAGGAAAAAGAAAGAAAGGCTCAAATAAATGCTTAGATTTCACTTTACAGCAGCAAGTAGGACTTTATAATATATTAAATGATCTGTGCTGTTGATACCAAGAAAAGCAAGATAGCTTTTGAATTCAATTATTCCTTTACTGAGTACTGGGATAATTTTTAGTGTAAAAAGGCAATGGAGCTGATTTTATTAATAGTAAAATTAGCTTTTTTAATTATTATTTTTTATGTAAAATTCTCAAAGCATTTTGCAAACACTAAGACTTCATCTGTGTCATTAAACAACAGTACTAATCACAAGTCTTTGTTAAATTTAGCCTTGGTGGGAAACCCAGGATGACGTGTACTTGAGGACGGACCACCCATCCTGAAAGATGTGCATGTCTTTAAGATCATTAAGAAAAAAATCTATAAGATTTTTTTTAGTTTTTTTTTTCCTAATACCCAATCTAAATCCGTCCTGGTGCAAGTTGGAACCATTTCCTTGTGCCCTATTGCTTGCCTCTAAAGAGGAGTCCTGGAAAGGGAGAGAGGGAATCAAGGGGGGAGAGCTGTGCTTACACAAGAAGCAAGTATATACAGTCTCCAGACTGTAAAGTGATCTATTTAGTTTGTGTCACTTCCCATTCTCATTATGTTCTTTGTCAAGGGAATGGATTTATGTGCTGCCATTTTCTGCACTCATTACAGTGTTTGTCAAGTTAATGAATACTCTGAGAATTTGAATTTCCAATACTGAGGAGTGAATTATGGCACAGGAATTAAAATAACTCTTCCTCTTTCCCAGGTTCTGCATCCCAAACTAAGAGACATTTTCTCTATTTCTTGATACCAAGAGCATCAACAAGACAAGCTGTCCTGAAAAGTCCTGAGCAGGTCAGAAAGTGGAATCTCACATTTCTGTCAAACACCAGTTTAAGACTTCCAGCATCTCATTTTTACAGCAAAATCAGGAGAAAAAATGGGATAAAATTAACTGGTAACACTTTACTATAAGTGACAAATAGTTATTAATTTTTTTTGTTATCCCTTACAAGAACATTAATCATAGCAAGGTCTTTTGGACTTAGTGTGACTGTTAATATGTGATTCCAGTGGAATTCTGGTGTAATTTAGCATTAATTAACGTCCACTTACTGCAAAGTGCTACCCTATTAATCTATTTTCTGTGACTAAGGAAGGAAAGGAAATAAAATAGAGTTAATGAGATTCCAATGTTTCAATCCTGCAGGCTACAGTGACCTAGATTGCATCATACACCAAAAGTTTTTTAAAAAATTGTTTCATACTCTTCTTGGTGTCAGAGGTCAAGACTAATCTAATAAAGAGAATACCAAGAGAACACCAAGAGAAAAGGCACAAAGGCTTTTGTTTTCTGAAGGACTGGCTTGTGGAGAGCTTGGATATGCAGGAAAAAAAGTCACAAATGGTGATCCCAGTGATTGTTCTTTTTTTTCCCTGGGATAATGCATCGAAACACAGTTAGCAATTAGGTAGAGGAATCCCCTGAAAAGACGATGATCTTTCAACAGCAGTAGTAGGACTGTCAGTGCGACAACAACAAGTGCAGTTCATGTGCAGGGCTAGGCACAAACACAGCAATCCACAGCTGCTGGCACCAGCTAAGCAAAGTATGAGACAAAATAGAAGTCACTGTGTTTCCCTCTCAGTAAAATGAAGAAAATGAGAAATTTAAATGAAGGTTTTGAAAAGCTTTAAAGTTCCTTTGAGATTTATCAGGGCAGAAGGACCTGTGGTTTTTATTTTTTGGTTTTTTCCCCTGAGTTTCTTCAGGGTACACCAAAACCAAACTGCCCATCTTTTTTAGGGGCAGCCTCACAGAACATTTCTGTTTTCCCCTCATTGACTGCTGAATGAACAACCATGGCCTGTTTAAACTAAATCATATTTGAGATAGCTAAAACAAAGTATGGCAAACTCCAGCCCTGCTCCCCTAGGTCATCTCCCTGCTGTTTATTTAGGTTTTGGTTGTATATTTTAATGGTCCTTTTCCTCCCCTCCAGCTCCAAGCAGAAAAGGAAACACCTGTGCCTCACTGTGCGTCCAAAGCAGGTGGAAGAGGTGTTTGTTTTCTGCTGCAGGGAAGCAAAGGCCAATAGCCAGGTCTTCAACAGCTGAATTATTCCTTCTCTTTAAGAAAACAAAACAAAACCAACTATCCACAGAAAGTCACGTAGGAAATGCCAACACCCTGAGTGCCCTTTCCACATAGGATTGCCCATCCTGGGCTACTGTTACTTCTCTTTTCTTGAATAAATTTTGACATATATTACCTGGAATTGTTGTTATTACACCCTGTTCCTTAAGACGCCTCATCTATTAAATCAAAATAAACAAATGTTTTTAGGCCTTTCCTAACAAAATAACAGAGAAGACATCAAAAATATGCATCATAATTATGGGGTTTGGAGCTTTCTTTGGCAATTCAGCTCTTTTTCCTGAACTTCATTTCTTCTTTTTTTTTCCTTGATAAGTAATCATTTCTTCTGTCACCAATCACTGACCTCTCTGGGAGAGAAGATTAAAATAAATAAATAAATAAAGAGAAAGGTCAAACCTTGAACTGAGATCTGGTTACTAAGAAGGGAGGAGCTGAGGCAATTTTAAGCATGAGCTGAGATGCTCAGATGGTGGGACTGTAAAGAGCTCTGCTTGTTAGCACCAATCTGATCTGATCTGCTGTTTTAACAGGGGGAGGTTTATGGCAAGGGATTGTTTTCACCTTCCTGGCCAGAAACTGACTCTTGGCTGTTTCTGCAGTGGGAAATTGTACATGTGTGTGTGTGTGGTCATTGCTGCTGCTCACCCACTCAGCATCCTCTTCTCCTCTGGCTTCTGGAAGGTTCTGCAGGTTTTCCTCATCATTCCAGATGAAATCCTTTGTCCTGACCACCAAGACACCAAAATCTCCATTTGTCTACATTGCTTAGGAGTCCTGGGAGGGAGAAACGAGTGTTTGGATTAGACCCAGGGGGAATAATTGCTACATGGAATGAAATAAAAGATTATTTATTAATTCTAATCTCATGAAACATTTATTGCTTTTTAATTCAGTCTGAATGTCAGGTTTGTTCATTTTTTTTTCCTTGAGATGACAATGGCAATTGCACTCCTGAGATCTCATCCACCTGACAGCAGGATTGTTATCAGACCTAAAACTTATTTAATAAGACAATTCCAAGTGGATGGAGAGAAGAGAAACAGGCCACCATCACAGGGCTTCTGGATAATCTGCCAGCACTAGTATCTTGTCTTTGCTAGATGCCACAGATGATCAAAAGGGGGAAAAATATCTGACAGCTTCTTCACATGTTCTCCAGTGCTGTGGAGAACAATCATTCCTAAGCACTCCCTGTTTCCGGGCATGTGCCAACACAAGGCACCCAAAATTAGGGAGATGCTGTGATACTTCAGCAGTGTGGTTCTTGCTTTAGAGATGGACAGAGGATCCCTCTGGTTTTTGGGTGAGATGATTGCTATCTGAAAAGAAATTGAAAAAATTGTTAGAGGCTACACATGCAGTGAAAATCGGAATGAGCTTAAAAATAAATTATGTGGAAGGAGAGCAAAATGCGAACTCAACCAGTATTGGGCCTTCCAGATTTTCAGCCCAAAAGTTCCCTCAAAAAATGCATGAAGTACTCAAGATGTGTTGGACCTATGGAAAGGCACTGGGACAGTGATTTTTTTTATTTTCAGAAGTATAAAGCTTAAAGAGACACAGAATGTACAAAAAAAAATCATGCAAACTCCACCAGAGAAGTCATATTTTTGTCAAGGTTTCCATGGGTTTATTGTTTGTTTGAGGCATCTTGGTTGGGTTTTAATTTGTTTAGTGATTAGTTTGGATTTGTGGGTGTGTGTTTTTATCCCTTACAGGACCCTAAACACACATTATTTAGGAGAATATTTCTTTGTGCATATAATCGTGCATATGTAATGCATACCTTATTAATTTAGGAAAAAATGAAAGAATTTCAATAATTAAACCTGTTAATTCATTTTCTGTTGGCTTCTAAGCTGCATTTGCAGTTTCACACTGACAACTCCCTAAAAGTCAAATCCAGGGCTCAAGAACCAGCAGAAACCACTGCATGCTTTGAAGGTGGCTATATTACAGGTAAAATTTTTACTTTATATGAATATAATATTATATTAATCCAAACTGCAAGTCTCTGTAATCATGCAAAGTTCCCATTATCAACTGATGCACCCCGGATAAATTGAAGAGCATTATTTATTACCTTATAAACCAATTCAATAAAATAATAAAAAAAAAAGTAATATGAACGGGGCCAGGACTGAATTAACTTTTCAACCTCTGACAAAATTGTGTTACTATTTACTTGAAGTGGTTTATGCTTTTACAGTGCCTTGCATTTGTCAGTGGGTGCAGACTCTATAATGATATCATCATTATATTTAGATGGGTGGCTGGGTTTAAAACTTTTTTTTTTTTCTTTTTGCCAGAGATGGAGATAGCATGCTTGGCTATGGATATCTATCACCCTAATTCTACCATCACATCATCTTACTGCACTTCATTCCCTCCAGACATGTGTTTTCTTGACAGATGAAAGCTTTGATTTTACACAGCCACGAACCTGAGTCTGCTGCACCACATCTTATTTATTTACATGTCCCAACTCCTACACCTCAGCTAAAGAGCTTCAATCTTTAAAGCACTTGCCCTTTTAGCAACCCTGGCAAGGCAAGGAGTGATATTATTTCCTTTAAACACAGGGGAAATGGTGGCACTGAGAGATAAGTGGCTTTTCTTTGAGAAAGCCTGCAACAAAGCAGAGACAAGGAGAATTTTTCAGATAATCATAATAATCACAAGAAGTCATGGTATTCACTGTGCAATCTTAAAGTGACAGATTAAGGGTATTATTTTGTTTCCTCCACTAAAATAACTTTCTATTTTTCACATAATGCTGTATATTATTCCCAATTATTTATTGTTTCTATCTTTTAGAATAGAAAATGCAACAAAGATCTTTTAAATCAAGTCAGAGGAGAGATGATTTTGTTTTATTCCTTCTAAAGCTACCCTACTAATGCAATAAGGTGATGCTTCAGAGAGAAAGTTATCAATCCTGTGGTTCTGTGATTACTGCATAATAAAATTCCATTTTCCAGACCTTTACAAAAATATTAGTGTTAATTAGGTAATAAGCTGATAATATTCATTATGGTATACGGTAAATGACTTATTTTCCCAGACTTCCAAGAACATTTTGTGAAGACAGTGATCTAAAATACAGTTTGGGATGATGAAAAATGATTTTTTTTTTCCTTTTTTTTCTCTTTCTTTTTCAATCTCTTGTCACTGTCCTTGAAATGCCTTTACACTGAAGTTAAATTAGAAAGTATTTAATTAAATTTGTATTTTTTCCCAAAACCCATTTCAGAGCAAAAGAAGATAAACAAGCAAACAAACAAACAAAACATACAAATGATAGCATAGCTTAATACAAATTTAAAATCTAGTAATAGATCCAATTCTGACATTGCTGATATCACTTCTATTTGATGTGGATTGAAAATATGGCCACAGTAGGTTAAAGGAAGCTCTAAACTAATTGAAAATCACAGCTTAACACTTAGTATATGGAAAAAATTGGATGGCTATTGTCAAGATTATTTGGAATTGCAGTTTCTCCCCCAGGGGAGAGCTCCATAACTCTCCAGCATCAGTCCCTGACTTCCATCAGCTCAGTAGCAGGGCAAGCTTCTTCAGCTTTAATTTCAACCCATAAACTTTCTAAACTCGTTCTTATGTCCAAGATTTTTCTCCTTTTCTTCCACCCCACAGAGCAACTTTCTGTAATCCTCTTGTTCCAGTAGCTAGAGCCTACTCAGATGTTACACATACATTTATTCATCTCACTCATATCCATTTACCCTTGGGCAAAACAAAAATTCCTCCAGTCTGATTATAACTCTTCCTTGCTTGATGTTCAGCTGCACAGGGTACAATTAATAATAATTGTATAACAGGGTTAAAGAGTATAGGTGGGTTTTTTGTTGTTCTTGTGTTAGATTTCTTACCCCATTTCTGTTTTAAGCACGTAGTCTAGCCTTTACTTCATGTAACTATATTGCCCCTTCTCCACCTCTGACAAAAACACTTTGTGTCACGCATCCTGAAATATGATTCACCCTTTGATTGCATTATTGTATCTGTGGTCCACAATCATTCTGCGATAGTCTAAACCAGCCAAGACAGAATTTTTCCTGACACAGGTCCCTGTGTTCTCAGCAGAAACTCTTATTGTTCATCCCCTTGCAGTTCCCAGGTACATTCTGGTTTTCTCTCCCATCATTTGTTACAGGTTTATTTCATCTTTCTCCATTACAGATGGCCAATCTCCACATAACTCCCATTGAGATGTCTCAGTGCCTTGTACAGCATCGTTAATATTTCTCTATCTCTATTTGCACTGACAGACCATACTGGCATTTTTCATGGTCCCTCCACATCGATGCCTAATAATCTTTCCCTTTAGTCTCCCTGGTTGTGTCCAGCTGAGTCACCAGGCAGGAGCAGAAACCCTTGGCATGAATTTCCTGTATTAGCACATCAACATTACAACCACGTCTTCATTGCTCTGTGCTCACTTGCACTGTGTCTTTTCTTTAGATTTTTTTTTTCCAGCAATATTAAATTCCAACAATCCTAAATCAAGAAAATTCCAGACTATGCCATTTGGGTTTGGTTGTTTTTTTTTTTAACTGTATACCTCCACTAAAATTCTCCTGTCATTTCCTCCTTTCTTCCAGAGCATGGCTGATTTTCTCCTGCAAGAAGGCCTCATACCCTATTAAAATAAGACCAAGTAGCCCAATTTCATGGATTGCTTTCCCTGTTTACAAAACATATTTCCTAAATCACCCTATCTTCATGCATGCAATGCCATTCGCTAATTTGATAGAATTTCAAATGAGAACTTTTATGCACTCAAGATTAGTGACATTTCTAAAGGCTTTTCAATATGTTTGCTCTTCATGCTGCGGAGGAAATTTCTAAAGTAACCTTTTGAAATTTCTACAGCAACCTCAGAATTTTAGGTGTCCACGTACACCACCTGCTGCCATTAGGAAGGGTTGAACTAATTAATGTGTTTCTAAGAATCTGAAAACCTAATGAGAAAAATAGAGGAGAGGAGAGGAGAGGAGAGGAGAGGAGAGGAGAGGAGAGGAGAGGAGAGGAGAGGAGAGGAGAGGAGAGGAGAGGAGAGGAGAGGAGAGGAGAGGAGAGGAGAGGAGAGGAGAGGAGAGGAGAGGAGAGGAGAGGAGAGGAGAGGAGAGGAGAGGAGAGGAGAGGAGAGGAGAGGAGAGGAGAGGAGAGGAGAGGAGAGGAGAGGAGAGGAGAGGAGAGGAGAGGAGAGGAGAGGAGAGGAGAGGAGAGGAGAGGAGAGGAGAGGAGAGGAGAGGAGTCTTGGAGTTACAGTGTCTTGTTAGACAGACCTGAAGAAAATTTTATGAAATAAAATCCCAAACAAAGTGTTAATTTAACCATTTTTAAGCAGATAGTTGCTCATGGGTGTGGTTTGTTACTTATCCCTCATAGCTGTAATACTGTGACAGAGGAAAAACAAAATAGAAGCATATTAGAGTTGAAATCGCACTTCCAATTGAGACATATTTATCCAGGCAGATAGAGCCATTCATCTAGTAAAAAGGGGTTTTGTAACCGTTCAGGATGAGGCTTGTCATTGTTTCAATGCTTCTAAAAACCTCAGTTCACCACACTTCACAGGTTTCACCCATACTCTTGCCTAAACTCCTACCCTAAATTAAAATTCAGATTTATAACACCACAAAGTTTTGAATCTTCAACTCTGTTCTGAGTCTAGACTTTATTGAATTCCTCCATACAAATTCAGTTTTGTGCAGTTTACTTTTTGTTTGAGGTCTCAGCCTATCTAATTTATCTGACATTCAGACACCACAATTATCTGTGGAATACAGCATTTCTGCACATAATGGGTAATGTGACATATGCAAATGTTTTCTTTCCATAAGTAGCTGGAGCAGTAGTAGAGATACCACTCTAATTATAACTGGGAAAATGAAGTGGATGACAGAGTAATATAAACAGATAACAACTCAGGCTACTCACTTAGAGCTCACTTTTTGTAGAATTTAGCTATCACAGTCAGGCAAAGGCACCACCAAACGTCCTCTTCGACATTGGAGCTGTGCAGTTTTTTCATCTCCAGCCCTACAATAGAAGAGGCTTTTTGCAGAACTTATTACAAGAAAGCAAAATAAAATCTAGGCTAATACTTACAAGTTGTAGTATTTAATTGAATATCTACTGGATTTGGTTTTTTTCTGTAAACCATAAATATGGAAATGTCTATGGGCTTCTTTGGAAGAGGAGAGAAGAATGGTGCTCTTTACATAGTACTTTCTCTCATTGGAGAAGTCCTGACATCAAAATTTTTCTCAATAATCAGCAGAATTCCCTTGCTTTTCATTATCTTATTGTTTGTTCTGTTTTACACTGAGGCAGTACAGGATTCTTCACTAATGAGTATCTGCCTCCCTAAATTGCCAGCCTCCCTCAAATTATGACTTTTAGGGGGACTTCGGGAAGTTCTGGTCATGGAACATCCCCATTGTTTCACAGCAGGCAAACACCAATGCCAGCTATGTGATGGAAAATAAAAAAAAAAAAAAAAAAAAAAAAGAGACACCTGACAGAATCCTTGAGCTGGGAACAGTTTCATTTTGCTGACCGCCTCAGGATGAAAAAAAAATCTTTTTCTTAGATATATTTGCACTTTCCCTACGGGTTTCCATGAACTTTCTGCATAGCAAAATGCAGGTCTGACAGCCACCAACAGGTTAAAGGAACCTGTTGAGGGAAGGAATTTTTTGGGGTTTGTTTCCTGCTGATATTTTGGCAGTGGAATTTAGCAGGGCTTCACTAGGTGCTCCATGAGCCCGGGACACAGCACAGTGACAGTTGCCTCTGGCACTCAGCACTTGTCACCAGAGCAGTGGTGATCAATGTTTCATTTGCCCTTCATGTCAGGGAGGCTGTCACGTTGTCTTTTTTTTTTGGTGATCAGATGTGAAACTTTGCTCAAGTTTGAAAGCATTAATACAACCACAAGGATTAAAGCAATAATAAAACCACAAGGATTAAAGGGAGACAC
Organism: Ammospiza caudacuta; assembly: GCF_027887145.1. Classification (NCBI taxonomy): domain Eukaryota; kingdom Metazoa; phylum Chordata; class Aves; order Passeriformes; family Passerellidae; genus Ammospiza; species Ammospiza caudacuta. The sequence continues at coordinate 83,346,848 of NC_080632.1, read as the reverse complement.
AGGTGGTAAGAAGAGAGGGGCAGGGGGATGGAACTTGCTTTGAAAATCAGCCAGGAGCAATCACAAAAAACTTTAAGGTCCCTCCTGTGTTGTCAGCCTGCTCCAAGCAACACAACCTAGGAGGTGATGGGGTGGTTTTTTAATGGGTACCAGTGAGTGTGCAGCTGTGAGAGAGAATCCGGCACCATCCTTGTGTTCATGCTCACTCCTGCTGATGTGCACAGTCCAGTTTAACTTTTAAAATGACAGTATGTGGCCATGGTTGGAGGAGGCCTGGTGGCTAGAGATGGTTCCTGGCAAGTGAGTCAGGATGTGGTTGCCTCATCTTGAGCAGCAAGAGAGACACCGAGGGGCTGGAGCGTGTCCAGGGCAGGGAACGGAGCTAGGAAGGGGCTGGAGCCCCAGGAGAGGCTGAGGGAGCTGGGCAGGGGCTGAGCCTGGAGCAAAGGAGGCTCAGGGGGCCCTTGTGGCTCTGCACAGCTCCTGACAGGAGGGGACAGCCGGGGGGTCGGGCTGTGCTCCCGGGAACAGGGACAGGACAAAGGGTCTCAGGCGTGTTGTGTTGCTGAAATGGCTCCCGAGGTATTAAAGAGTCTTTTTTCCCAGCCCCGTGACCTAAGTAGTAGTCAAGATTCCTCAGCTCTGGTTTTCAAGGCTGTTTATTTTCTCCTTTCTAATAAATTCTTTCTCTGACCTGTGGAGGTCTGTCCAGCAGGTCGGGTTGAGGCATCCTGACCACCCTCGGGGCAGTGTTAGCTTTTTGTACTAAGAACTACATGTACTTTATTTACAATAATTTTCCAATAACTATCACCTATGTTAGACAGTCTGTCTCTACCCTAAACCAATCCAAAAGTGTCACCATCACAGCAGAAGATGGAGGACAAGAAGAAAAAGGACAGGACACACCCAAATCCCTCCATCTTGCCTCCTGAACCCCCATTCTAAATCCCCAAAATTCTAATTTTTCACCCTGTGACAAATTAGCTATCATTCTATTCAAACCCTTGTGGCTTGTAACTCCTCGCACAAAGTTGGTAATTGTTTCCATGGGCTAAAATGGAAGGCACAGGTGGTTTTGACTCCATGCCAAGGTCTCTGAGTCCCCTACCAGGGTCTTGAGTCCTCCAGGGCAGCCAGAGGAATGTCCTGGGTTCCAACAAAAGGTAAATAGTCTCAAGTGTGAAAGTGGAGGTTTAGAAGGTTTAGATAGGATATTTGGAAAAGTTTCTTCACCTGAAGGGTTGTCAAGCACTGGCAGAGGCTGCCCAGGGAGGTGATGGAGTCATTATCCTGGAGGGATTTAAATCACGTGTGGAATTGGCACCCGGAGACCTGTGATTACTGGCAGTGCTGGGTAAATTGTTGAGTTAAATGATCATGGAGGTCTCTTCCAACCTAAATTATTTACTAGCATGGCTGCAAGTTGTTTTGGGCTAGTGCCTGTAGGATCTAGGTTTTTAACAGATTTCTTAGAGCTCAACTTAGTGATAGTTGCTGGTTAGATGCTGTTTCATTAGAGCATTTCAACAAGATTTATGGCAGCCATTCATATTCTCATGGAGATCACTGCCTATTTTTGCTGTTTTAATCATCTATACTCTTAGTAAAGCTGACTGAATAGTTCAAAATGAGACTGATGCAATGAGCTGTCTCACATCAGTTGTATCTGCAATATCTGCCACATGTACCTGTTCTGCAGTGTTTTGAGATGGATTTTTAGGTAGACAAATACAGAAATACATACACAACCTGTATGGTTTCTTTCATGTTTTGTAACTTTGACTGCAAATTGACTGTAAATGTTACTCCACAGTTTCCCAAGATTCCCTTCCCTGTTATTTGACAAAAAAAAAAAAAAGAGTATCAAAAAGACTGATGATAATATTACAGTAAACCCTTCTCAAACTGCTACATTTCTATGTATGTCTATAGAAATATTCCTCTATGATTTAGGTAAAAGACTATATAATGACTATCAGGCATCTCTGGATCTTCTGTTATTGAGAGTGCAGAGGAAAACCTTTGTCACTCCTGTGACAAAGGACATTGATCTTCAGCAAAATTGCAGACTCTTACTAAAACAAACATTCTTTATTTTTCAGTGTGTAGACAAAGGCAGAAACAGGAAAAAAAAAAAAAGAAAAAAGAAAGGCTAATTGCAGTCAATATGGAATTTTCCTTTATTGCACACAAATGGCAAACACTGGGAACATGGAGGTTGTAAAGCAGGTAGTTATCTGCTTTTTCTATAGGGGTAGCAAAATATCTTATCTAGCACTACACTCTTGAGGCAAGAATACATTTGCTTGCCAAAAGAACATAAGTTAAATATTTTAGGAAGTCTTTTTTTTTTTTTTTTTTTTTTTTCACTTTGTTTCTTTAGTGCTTTTTTCATTAGTCCAAAGACTTCAATGCAAAACTTCTCGCAGTGGCAGAGTCCAGGAACTCCTGACCGAACTCCCATTACATTTATTTCTGTTTGTTGAAAAGTGCATTTTCATGCACCATAGACATTACAGCAAAGGACTTGGAAAGGATTTATTATTTAGACAGGTGCAGGTACATTTGTTCTCTGTCTAAAAAACACAGAGAGTTTCTTTGTCTGACCAACCAGTGGAATGGCTGTATGGCTCTACAAAGGGAAGCTGGATCAACAGCTGGAAAACAGGAGTTTACAAAGAAAAAGGTTATCTGAAATCTGAAATCTGAAATCTGAAATCTGAAATCTGAAATCTGAAAGGGCCTTAGTTCTCCAGGAGCCATCACAGACTGGTTCCACTGCTCATCCCTGCAATTGTAACTAGGGACAAGCCAGTGTGTGACTTTCAAATTGGTTTTTGGAACTTCTGCCTGTGAGGGGAAGGGAAAGAAGAATTAAGAGCAGTGGAGAGAAATAATAAGTAAGAGCTTTGACAAACCCAGTAAGGTTAAAAATTTTCCGTGAGCTGAGGTGAAGGATGTTCCTTGTGGTAGGAGCCCAGATTCCACAGGGAATTGTGGGCTGCTTCCCTCCAGGAGAACCCTTGCCTAGGAGAACCCTTGTTTCACATATCCCTGGAAAGCTCTGCTCCAACTGGATGTTTATATACTAAAGGCAAGTGCAACCCTTCTGTCATTCTTGAAATAGAAACAGCTTTAACAGTTTGGGGCATGTTACATATTATTCAAAAAATGCTTGACAGGTTAGGTTGGGGTCAGATTCCCAAAGCCAGTTGCAATTTTAACTTCTTTAAACTTCTTTTGGTCTTGTGCAGCCTCTGTTCCTTGATAAAAGAGGGTTAAGTTTATGGCCTCCTGTGAGCCTTGCTCTGTGCAGGATAATAGAGCCCATATCCCATCCTGCATGCCAGGTCAGCAAAAAGAGCATTATTATTTTAGGTTTTCCAGCTAAATGACAGCTTGGGTTCCATGGTCTGGTCCAAAGTCTGTTGGACCTGCTGAGGGTGCAACTCAGCTGTGGTTCCTTCTTTCTCTCTACTGTGCAGCTCTCCATGGCTCCTTTAAAACTTGGTCTGCTCAATTCTGTTGTGAGGAAAGTGTTTCAGTCCATAAGGTACCCTGGTAAAAAAGTGGTAATGCTTGTGCCAGTATCTGCATCTTACAGAAACTGAGGATGTGGCCAGTTTTACTCAAGGGCTATCAGACCTGAAAAGCACAGCAATGATCCAATTTGTGCCAGGTGGCCTGAGGACTGGATCCCATTCCTCTGGGCACATCATTGAGGGACTGCAGCTGTAGCCACTGGAGATCACCCTCCTCAGCCACTTCCAAGCCACTGATCTCATCACACATCTTATCCACCTTTTTTTTTGTTTTATTTTTTAATTCCACCCCCTCTGAGCTTTTGTGCTTCCCCCCCATTGGAGGATGCCCATTTACTGATGTGAAACATGAGCAGGCGCGGGAGATTTTCATTACCAAGGCAGGCTCCAGCTGAAGGGGCCATGTGCTGGTTTGTTAGCAGTGACCCACACAAACTCACAAAGTGGATCCACAGCTACTGTGCAAAGGCAATGACATGTGGAGTTCAGCATGGCTTTGTACCCAAAATGGTATTTAAACTTTCAGCCTTCAAGGAGAGGCTCCAGGCTGCATCTCATTTTGCTTCTTTCTTTCCTAATTTGTAACCAGCTCTTGATTTAGTAAATGCCAAAATTCAACTTTGAGGATGAATGAAAAAGCCTCAGGAAACTAATGACCTCCTTAATAAAAGAATACGATAACTTCACTAGATTTAATATTTCAGGTTTCTATAAGGATTGAATTGGAAAGATTTTTTTTTTTGTCTTCCTTTCTGCAGGGGGAAAATGAAAGCACCTGGACTTCACAGCTGGTTACTCAATATTACGTGCAGTGGTAGAAACAGAAAGTATCGACTTTCATTGCAAGTCAGAAATAGGCAGGTTACGCACAGAAAACTTTTGAAATATCTGCTGCAGAAGGCTGATTTGCCTTTCCACAGATCATTTTTATTTAAATGGAGTCCAGAATTTAAAAGCAAATACAAAATACGTCCCAAATGTATTTACGCTCGCTTTCTGCTCCCCATACAGCAAGTTTTAAAGCATTGCTGGGGTCAGCCATCTTCTCAAACTGTTTTTGGTGAAGCTGACATTGCTCCCTTGCAAACAGCAAGTGAGGCTGACTCTTCAGGCACAAATCCCCATCTGTTGAAGCCCTTGGGAACTCACAAGTGAAAAGTTGCTGCAAGACCAAAATTCATCACTATCTGAAGAGATTTTGTAAAGTTTCATATCTACTGTGTCATTCAGCTGGCTAAATTATCCATGTTCAGTGCTCAGACAGGACGTAAAAAGAGCTAATGTCAAAACAAATCTAAGGAATCTCTCAAATTCTTCAGCAAAAGGGTTGTCCAGCCCTGGTGCAGGCTGCCCAGGGCAGTGGTGGAGTCCCCACTCCTGGAAGAATTTAAAAACTGTGAGCCTGTGTCTATCAGTGGGTTTGGCAGTGTTGTGTTAATGATTGTAGTCAAAGATCTTAGAGGTCTTTTACAACCTAAATGGTTCTGTAAGTCTGTGAAAAAGGCTTTTGTCTCATATTTACCTCACTGCACTACACCTGGGGTAGGTGTCACCTGGGTTTGACCACACAGCAGTGCAGCATCTTATTTAGGCAGCCACTCTGGTTTGCCCTGATACACAACAGATACAGATAACAAGAACTGTGGATTATTAATTCTGTCCTAGCTTAGTTCTGAAACAGGTGTAAATAGTTCCCCTCCGGAGGCTGCTGTCTCCATGCACTGTCAATAAATGGAATATACATCATTAGCTTTAACTAGTTGCTGTAACTTTTTAACAAGGTTGTTAAGTGAAGCAGTTGTTCCTTTTTCATGTTTTACTTAACATACAATTCAAATGCAGGATAAGTGAATTTTTTTTGATAAAATTACTGGGAAGAATTCTGACTTTGATTTTTCACAGTGATTTGCTACCCAGGGTCACAAGATGAAAGTAAAAAATCTTAAAACCATAGACTGACTTTGCTCATCTTAATTTCAAACCACCTTTTTTCCCAGACTTTTAGAAGGTTTATTTTGCTTTGATTTTGTAATGTAGAGTCAGGACAACAAAGGCTAAAATGCATGCATTTTATTCCTTTAATTTTGCCAGAAATATGAAATATGGTATTTCAATTATTAAAAAATACAAACAATAACATCAGTCAAACCAGACAAATGTTATCAATTTAAACTTCCTAGAATTCTCTGGTGATAATGTTTTACTACAACATTACAAAACTCCCAAACAGACCGACTCGACACAGAAATATAAGAAATATTACAGAGCATATGTAAGGAGTGTGAAATAAATGAGATCTCATCTATCTATTAAGGCTGACTGCTATTTGTGAGATTGTTTTAAAAATTGATGATAAGGAGTTTTTGTTTATCAAAAGACAGCCAGAGGGGACAGTTGATGATCAGTCCTGACTTTAAACAGCCCATTATCCTTGATCCAAAATGCAGACCTCATTGCACAGTGCAGGCAATGTCAGGCAGGGCTCCACAAGAATTGCTGTGAATGCTTCCAGGTATTTTCCTCACTGAAAGACAGCTTGTACGACCCAGGGACTAATGAAAGGGCTTTTGAAAAAGTAGCAGGTAAAGTTACAGTACAGAAAGCAAGTTCTCATCAGCAAGTTCACTGATGACACAAAGCTGGGAGGAGTGGCTGTTACAGTGTTCAGAGGGGCCTTCAGGTGAAGGAAGAGATGAGAATGTTGACTCCATGTTCAGAAGACTTGATTTATTATTTTATGATATATATTACATTAAAACTATACTAAAAAGAATAGAAGGAAAAGTTTCATCTCAGAAGGCTAGCTAAGCTAAGAATATAATAGAAAGAATGATAACAAAAGGCAGCTGTCTCAGACTCTGTCCTCTGTCCGAGACAGCTCGGCCTTGATTGACCATTAATTATAAACATCCAAGAAGGGCCAATCAAAAATCCACCTGATGCATTCCACAGCAGCAGAATAACCATTGTTTACATTTTGTTCCTGAAACCTCTCAGCTTCTCAGGAAGAAAAATTCTAAGAAAGGATTTTTAATGAAAAGATGTCTGCGACAAGTGGTTGATACCTCAGAGGGCTGTGCAGCCCTTCCAAAGGGCCTGAAGATGGGCAGAGAGGAACCTGCTGGAATCCAACCGAGCAAAGGCAGGTCCTTCTCCTGAGAGGAACAACCCCAGCTCCAGCATAGGCTGGGGTGCCCTGCTGGAGCAGCTCTGAGGGGAAGGTCCTGGGAGTCCTGGTGGAGAACAGGAGGTCCATGAGCCAGCAGGGCCCTGGGGACCAGGAAGGACCATGGAATCCTGGGGTACATTGGAAAGAGCATTCCCAGCAGGGCAGGGAGGGATCCTGCCCCTCTGCTCTGCCCTGTGAGGCACATCTGGAGTGCTGTGTCCAGGCCTGTCTCGTCAGGACAAGAGAGAGATGGAGCTCCTGCAGTGGGCCCAGAGGGCTACAGAGGTGAGGAAGGGCCTGGAGCATCTCCCTGCTGGGCAAAGGCTGAGGGAGCTGGAGAGGAGCCCCAGCTGAGAGGGAACCCCATCCCTGGGTGTCCCTGTGTGCAGGGAGGGGCAGAGCAGGGCCCAGGCTCTGCTCTGGGGCCCAGCAATGGCTCCAGAGCCACGGGCAGGGCCTGAGCCCAGGAAATTCCCCCTGGACATGAGGGAGAACTTCTGTCCTGGGCAGTGACAGAGCACTGGGACAGTTTGTGCAGAGAGGGGATGGAGAATCCCTCACTGGGGATACTCCAGACCCCTCTGGACACAACCCTGTGCCCAGTGCTATGGGATGGCCCTGCTGGAACAGGGAGGTGGGACAAGATCATACACTGTGATCCCTTCCAGTCTTAACCCATCCTGGGATTTTGTAAGAGGTATCTTATATGGCATTTGTTCCTACTAATGAGAATGGAAAAGCAGATGCAGAAACACCAATTCAGGCTAATTTAAGGCTATTTTTCAGTACAGCTGCACAGGTGAACTTAGATGCAATAAGGATCTGCAAGGCTGGCTCTTTTACAAAATTATCATTTAATATTCAAAGAAAAGAAAATGTCTCTGGGGTGAAAAAATAATCATAGAACAGTTAAGTAGAGAGAAGGGGGAGAAAACACCCCCACAAATTTATAAAAAAAAGACTTTAGGGAGAGCAAGAATTCACACTGGCACAAGAAAAAGTTGGAATAAAGCCAGGCTGCCAGATTTGGTACCCCAAAGTGATTTGGAAAGACATTACATAAAGTGCAACTTATGTTAATACTGCACAAAAAAACTGGAAACACAGTGTTTACAGTTTTAATAGTACCTTGCACTGCAGTTTTAATAGTGCCCTGCCTATGAGTATGAGGGGAATTAACAATAAATATATAACCTGAATTTAACTAAGGCAAAGCTTTAAATTCTCTTGGGATTATTATGACCCATCCCTGAAGTCAAGGTTAACTCAGATTCTTGTTCGTAGATCCCTTGGAGTGGGTTAGGGTGAAAATGCACTGAATGAACAGGGTTTGTAAACATATACACATAGGGTTTATTTCAGAACAATTTGGTTGCCATGGAAAGCAGGTATGTAGCCATTTTGGTTATTATTATCTGTAGAGATGGAATGATATAAAAGCATAAAAACAACACAGAAAATGAAAAAGGAAAAAGAAAAATAGTGAAACTATAAGAGTAAGATGATTTTCCCACCAGTGGACGCAGCTGCAAGATTTGATTGCTGCAGTTACAGGGCCCTTTGGTTGCAGTGATGGTCACTGCCTTGATGGGTCAGGGGTGGGGGAAAGCCCATGGAACACAAAGTCCAGTGGATTGATATAAGCTCAGATTTATGTGGGAATGCCCAGGTACATCCCCTGGAGAGGCACTTTTGCACTGATTGCTGCATCACCGTGGATCATGCACAGTCCTGGAGGCCCCAGAGATGAGTCTGGGAGCACTTTGATTGTTTGTGAGCTCTTCTGAGACATGACCTCTCTTTCTTTCTCACACCAGCACAGTTGGGCCAGGTATGCCTCATGAGAAGTCATGGAAACCTTCAGGCTTACATGGCAATGTCCTGATTCCTCCCCTGGGTGGGAGCTCTAGACTGAGCCAGCTGTTTAAGGGAGGACATTGCCAGGATAAAAATCACTATCCCACCTCACAGGATCTACTTCTTCTTGGCCTCCTCCCTCATCAGGCTCTAAACTCAGCTTCCTCCAAAGCAGAGCTTGGTTTGTGTGGTTGTCCTCTGTTGCTGACACACTCAGCCCTGAGCTGTTACCTTGACATAGTCAGCAAAGCCCATGCTGCTTTTCCAAATCTCCAATTACTTGAGCCATTAACTATCAACATTTCAGTCTCTCACAGAGGAAGGGCCTGGAGCATCTCCCTGCTGGGATGATGATCCCACAGGGATCCTGGGAGCTGCTCAGACAAAAGCTTTTCTGCTGGGGACAGGAAACAAAAGCTGTGTCTCTCAGGATCATCTAAGACTGTGAAACTGGTTTGCTGCTTGTCCAAGGCAGAGCCTGAAAGTTCATGACTCCCAAGTCCAGCCTTATACGTCTTTTGAGCCAATTAAATGTTCCTCTCCCAAACCAAAAAGTAATTGCATCTGTTCCAAAAAGGCTAAACCATATTTTCCCAAACCCATGCACTCACACCCATTACAAGGAAATTTATGAGTAAGGACACTATCTTCAAAGAAAAACCCTTGGCAGAAGAGCTGAGTGTCACTGTTTGCACTTTACCACAGGGAGAGCAGGGCACTATCAAGTTTGGATTGCACAGTGTGTGATGATTTTCACATGATAAAATGCTTGCCCCCCAGCCTTCCTGTCTCTCTCTTTGGCTCCCAAAATCACTTTTCCATACCTGCAATCACCATCAAGTCCACCATACCTGTATTTCATATGCATATCCACTCTGATTCATGTCCTTCCTTTTACTCAAAATTTGACCAAAGTATTTATAAATGCAGTGAAAACGCATTGAGACTGAGGTCATTCTTCTGTGTTGTGCATTTACTGTGCACAGACACTGCATCCTGGCCCAGAGCTGCAGTTAGTGTTATACAATTCATTGTTCTGCACTCATTCTGTCTGATTTTACATAACTGGGTAATTCACTGCATCAGTTTTAGTAAGGCATAAAATTTCCCTTCACTGATGTTGTATTAGTATGGCTCTGCTGTGCATTTTCATTACAGTTGCTCCCCAGATCTGAACTTCCTTTGGACCAATAACTCATCTTATGACAAGCAAGTGTTGAATTTATAGCAAGAATTTGCTAGGAAAAGAAAGGAGGGGAAAAGAGAGAAAGAGAAAAAAGGAGAAAAGAAAGAAATATGAATTATTCTTGATGCTGTTAGATTTTTTTAAATTTTTTTGGACATTCGACAGAGAAGACTTTGCAATTTCTAAATTACATAAAGTTATCCCTACATGACACATTCTTCAAACAATGTGTCACCAACCTCACCACCTCTCTGCTTACAAACACCTTTCTCTACTCTGAGTGGGCCACTTCCCTATTTCCCAGGCTGCCTGCTTGCCCTATAAAGTCAAACTAAGGGCAACCACTTTAAATCCATGTGCACCTTTCACATCAGCTGGTATTTCAGGCTGGATGAGAGGCTCACTGGTCTGTTTTGCTGGGGTTTTCTTTTTGTTTTGCCCCAAAAAGCTTCTCTCAGTGCCACGAATTCAGACCAGCACAGTCAGGCTTGGAGAACCCCTTTGCTCAGGGTGCTTGGGGAGGAAATTTGGGGTGCATATAACAACACACAGACACACTGGCAGCACTCTGGTGCAGCAGAGGAGATGTGATACAGCCTCACAGCCTCAGTAAAATGTGGGTTTCCAGTTTCTAGTGCCACTGTGAAACCGCTGAGAGGGAGGCAGTGAGCCTCACACGCTCAGCCTCCCTCGCTGGTGGTGGTGGTGGCAGAAGGGATGTGCAGAGCCTCTCTAGACAGAGGCAGAAATTTTGGGCAAGCAGCATATTTTGTCCAGGACACCACTATATACTGTGCTTGCCTATTTAGCAATATGGCATTGAGTGAATTCCCAACTTCCTGGGATACAACTCTTCAGCAAAGCCCTGACACTGCTATTTGAAAAGATGCAGGCAGAGCTTCCATTGTGAGATTTTGGAAACAGAGCATCCTTCTATCAAGAAACTAATAAAGCAATCAATAGTTATAAACATATAAAGGGAGTTTTTCCTACAGACAGTGAATATTTGACAACTCCCCAGAAAACATATGGATCCTGGTTTGTCAGAATATAGATGTATTTTCACCCAGCTGAGAATATTTAAAACTTTTTCAAAATACATTTTTAATTAAAGCAATTTAGTGGAGTTTTTTGGGGTTTTTTTGGGGGTATTTTTTTTTGTCAGGTTTAGTTTGGTTTTTTTTTTGCTTTTTGGGTGTTGTTTTGTTATGTTTGGGTTTTTTTGTTTTGTTTTGGGTTTTTTGGTTTTTTGGGTTTGGTTTGTTGGGGTTTTTTTTTTTGTTTTGTTTTGTTTTGTTTTTGGGGGGTTTTTGTTGTTGTTGTTGGTTTTTTTTTTTTTTTTTTTTTTTTTGTTTTTTGTTTTTTTTTTGTTTTTTTTTTTTTTTGTTTTTTTTTGTTTTTTTAACTGACCAAAATTCTGGTTACAATAGTATGGTTGATTCAAAATTTCATCTCTAAATCCTGCCTCTAAAGAGAGTTGGTTTATTACTTTTTAATAGAATTTGTCATTATAAATCATCTATAGTACCATAGTGCCTGAAGCAGTACATGAAAATGACAATTGGGTTGACTTTTATAAAATTTTTAATGGGCTTTACCCCTAACCTAAGGAGTTTCCAAAGGGAGACATTTAATTCTTTAAATTAATTTATTGTTTTGTCTCTCTAACTTTTATCCTGAGTTTGTGAGAATGGGTCTGAGACTTCCCAGCTCAGTGCACATGTGGGAATGAATGTCTTTGCTAGGGGCTGGGAGAGTTCAGCCTGGAGAATAGAAAGCTCTTCAGGAGGACCTCAGAGCACCTTCCACTATGGAAAGGGGCTACAAGAGAGCTGGGGAGGAACTTTCAACAAGGGCCTGCAGTGAGGGAACAAGGGACAACATCTTCATAATGAAAAAGGGTGGGTTTAGATTGAACATTGGGAAGAAATTCTTTACTGCGAGGCTGTGGCACAGGTTGGATCTCACTAACGCTCAGGTGATTACTTCTGTTGCCTGAATCACATTGCTCAGCAAATGCTGCCACAGAAAATGAGAGGTGGTTTCAGTTGCACCCACTCCAAAATCTAATGCAAAAATAGGGTGGTTATGGAAAAGGAAACAAGAACCACAAGATCTCTAGCTGCCACTGATTTCACTGCAGGATGATGTCTGTGCTACTAAAGCCCTGTGACTCTGCTTTTCCATGTAAGAAACTGGAATACATCTTTTCAGAAGACAGATTTCAGCTTCTAACTGTCACCTTGGTTTTTTAAGATTTTCTAAGCCTTCTGATGATGACATTCTTGTAGTGAAATTTCTCACACACTTTCTGTAAAAAACTCATTGTTTTGCATTCCTTTATAGAGTTGATAGATTTATAGAGGAAGAGAGAGTTGATAGATTGTTGGTTTGACCAGTGTCATTGGAGAGGTGTTGATAGATTATAGAGGAAGAGAGAGTTGATAGATTGTTGGTTTGACCAGTGTCATTGGAGAGGTGTCACTGTCATCCTCCAATCCACTGTCACTTTTGGAAAACTATAAATGTTGGAGTCAGAAAATAAACTTCCCTTTTTTCCCTTCACTTTAAGAACAGTGGTGTGTGTGTTTTTTTCGTGTCCTATAATGACAATAACTGATAGTTTAGAGCTGAGATTGCTCTGTGGGCTCTGCCACCAACTCTTTGTGTGCTCCAACAAATTATTTAGGCTGCCTTCAGCAGGGATCTCTGCAGCAGTGCTTTACAGGAAGAAATGCCAGTCTCTGCTGGCCTCTCTAAACACTTATCTGCTAGATAAGCCAGCTCTGTGTCCTGCAGCTCCTCTCGTGGAGGATGATGCTATTGAAATAATGAGGTAATTGAGCAACAAGGTGGCCAAGATGGCCACTTCCAGGCAAAGTAAAACAAAATGTTTTTTCACATAGTGCACAGGAAAATTAAATCCATCCCCAATTCCCAGTTGCTCTGCCAGCTGTGCTGTGTGTCCCTGCACAAGTTTGCTGACCAGGGCAGGCAGAGAGGCAGCAGAGCAGGCCAGGAGTCCTGACCCAACTTCTTCTCCAGCTAATGGCAGAGCAGATCAGCAAGAGCCAAGCCACAGAGAGCTGCAGCCAAGACAGCCCTAATCTCCTTCTAACCATGACAAATTCAAGGCGTGCTGTCATGGAGCTGTGTGCTAAGGGAATGCAGTTTTGTCAGGGGAGGCTCAGGATGGATGTTAGTGAAATATTCTTCACCCAGAGGGTGGCTGGCATTGGAACAGGCTGCCCAGGGAAATGGTAACAGCACTAAGCTCAAGAAATGTTTGAACAGCAGTGTCAGCCACATGGGGTGATTCTTGGGACTGTTGTGCGCAGGGCCTGAAGCTGGGCTGATTAACCTTGTTGGTCTCTTCCAACACAGGATATTCTATTATCCTAAGGTATTTTTATAGTCTCTGTCGTGTGCAGGAAGATGTTCCCTCTGACAGCATTAGCAGGAAAAATCTGTTTGTTTCACAACATCAGCAGGGAAATGACACCAGTGTTTTCAGACTTACAGGAATGTTGTGCATTCAATTCCAGCTCCTGACTTCAGGATTTACAGTCACCTTCCCAGAAAAGTCATACAGGAAATATCAGCAGTTGAAAGGAGCTCAGAGTACTAAAGATCTTCCCCCAGAGCATAGACATAGGAAAGCTTTGTCAGAGAACAAGATAAATTTTAGCTATCCATCTTAAGAAGGAAATTCATCTCATCACAGGATATGGAATACTAATTGGGCTAAGTCATCTCAAACTAATAGCTGCCTACCATATTCCTCATTCCTCAGAGTAATTTTTAATAGCCCATCCTCAGCATCTGATATTTCAACAAATAAAAACAAACAGCTCATAACAATCAAATTATGAGAATTGTAGTCTGAAGTCTGATGGCTAAGGCAGTGTCCTTATTTCCCCTGACTCGTGGGAAATGGAGGAATGGATGCTGAAGGCTGGATCCATCCAGGACTGTGTGTGTGACAGGGTTTCCCACTGGGGTCAGAGCAAGGATCTGAGTGTAGCCAAGGGAGACCTGGGCACTGCATTCAGAGCCTCTTCTGCTTGATTTTTAAGGTGGGGACAGGGTTACACAGACTGAGATTTGCTGATATTACTCTGAGAGAGGAATCAAGATTTCTAACCCTTCAGCTGTGAAAAAAAAAATTGAGAAAAGTCTGCTTTATTTTGCAGAATTTTGCATATGTGAACATTGTCTCCTAGTCCAGAATAAGGCGTTGCGGAACATCCTTCAGGAAAACTGGCATTTAAGACTCCTGCCAACCGAGAGCCCTAGTATTTGATGCAGACAGAACAGTGATTGCTGCACCCTCCTAACTCACAAGCCCTTCCTCCTCTTGTAGTGTTTGTTCTTACACGTCAACACCTCTAGGCCATATAGATGTGACATATGGATGCACAGGCATGCCACAGACAAACTGCTATCCTTGGATCCTCTTCCTGTTTCCACAGAAACCCTACAGAAAACAGCCAGCAGTCAATAGAGAAAATCAAAGGCAGGGATAAGTCATAATTTTCAGTTAGCAAGGAACAGATCTTGAATGCTGAGCCCCTGATACACAGCATAATGTGATTTAGGGTGTTTATTATGCTAACCCAGGGCAGGAGCGTGTAGGCATACGATGTGGCAATTACAGCGCACATTTGCTGTATTTGGTTGAGCAGGAGTGCAGAGGAGAGAGCAGGTACAGGGAACTTTATGCTCACAGGCTGTTTAATGGCTTAATCCTGCTGCCAAGCTGAGCTTCACTTTGCTTTGTACCTGACTCATCCCAGAAGCACACTGGGACATTTATAAACAGATGCCCCATCACTACAGGCACACTTGGTATGCTAAGCTTTGTTTGGGGAAAATAACAAGAAAAGACCAATCAAATACTTTAGCTAGGAAGTGTCAAACCCTTAATATGAATTGTGCTCATTAATGTGACAAGTGTCACATGCATTGAGTCCTTTTTTTTTTTTTGTGGCTGTCAGTATATTGATGTGTATTTCGCAAACAGTTTTTCTACCCAAACTGTTTCTCTCTAGGGAGCAGTTTAGGCAACAGTCAGATGAATTACCTTGTGAAAATTGAAAACTGTTTTTTCTATTAGTCACTGAAGGGGTAGCACTCCAAGTAAGGAGGCACAGCAGCTTTATTCCACTCTCTCCAGGCCATCAAATCCCTACAGATTCACATGGTACTGAGTGCAGGGCCTGTGGGTGTCCCAGGCTTGATTTAAAGCATATAATTCTCAAATTAAGCACTAAAATTGTAACTATAGTAGCATGGTGAATCATGTTTACAGGACCTGCACTCTGAATATTTATTTAGCATTGCTCAGTCTGGTTTTGAAACAAGATCAGGTTTTATGCTGTTGGTATTAAGCTAAAGATTGCACTGTTGGCTTGTGCACATCAGCAAAAAATAAAGGGAACCATAACACTAACATAAGCTCCATTCTGTAAGAAAACTGGTGCATTGTTAGAACATTAAAAAGTCCCTTTTGGGGGAGCAAAGCCTATCCAGCTTGCTCAGAGTGACATGTCAAATTGGAAAACATAAGACTAAATATATATCCCCGTTGTTTGTTATTTTAAAATCTTATTTGTCTCTTTAATACTTTTTCTCCCTGACACCAAACAAAATGAGATCCGTTTTGAGACGGATGTTGATCACGACATCCGTGCTCTCCCTGGAAGGAATGCATGCGCCTGAAACCCAGCAGGGCACGATGTCACTCAGCTGGACTCATTAGCGTGGCAGCAGTTTGGCATTTACATCTCTGCACCGCTCCCAGGGTGAGGCAGCTCCAGTTCAGAGCACAGTGTGTGTCTGTCTGCAGCTGACAATGTAGACATGCCCTTAAAAGCCAGGCCATCCTTCAAGGAGCAAGTGGGACTGGCAGCTGTGGAGAGGCAGTGGCGGCTTTTGTCAGGCAAAGGACAAGGGCTGAGTGAGTAATTCTGGATGAAATCTCTTGATCCGTTGCAGACAGTGCTTATGGCCTTGGAAAAGGTATTTATCAGCACCTGATGCACAGAAGCACAGAGGTGTCTGGGGTTCAGCTTTGCATAGAATTTAATTGCCTGAGTACACAAGGACTGAGGTCATTTAATTTCTCCCTGTTGTGACAAATCAAAGTAGGAAAAACGTCAGCAGGAGACTCAAAATAGAACTCCTTCATCTTTTCATGCTCAAATCTTCTGAGAAAACTTGCCCTGCAGATGTACTCAGAACACACCTCCAGCATGCAACAGGCACCGAGCTGAGCAACCACGGCAATTTCCATCAGTAATGAGGCCGATGGGACAACCACATCCTGCTCCCAGCCAGCTCTGTGCTCTGCAGCTCAGAGCAGAAATCACCTTCCACACCTCTCTTTGTGAAAGAGCTCCAAACCCCTGACTCCTGTTTCCTAGGGAATGCCTGGCCTTTGGTAAGCTGAGGAAGAATGGATGCCCCATCCTTGGGAGTGCTCAGGGCCAGGCTGGGCAGGGCTTGGAGCAACCTGGGATAGTGGGAGATATCCCTGTCCATGGCAGGGGGATGGATCCTTAGGATCCCTTACAAACTAAGCCATTCTGTGATTCTGAGTCTAAGAAAAAAAGTGATGTGCGTGCCTCTGTTCTTCCTGCACAACTATGAAACAAAGGAGCCAAGATTTCAGGTGTCAGTGAGCAAAGAAATAGATATGTGTAGGGATGCATTGTTAAAAAAGCCCCAAAACCAAGAAACATGAGCTCTCAGTCAGGGATGGAATTGGAGCTGGGATACAGCGTGGAATATGGAGTTAGGAAAGCCTCTCTTGACCTTATTCAGCTGTCCAGGCTTTGTCACCCAAACCCAGCAGTGGGAGAAGATCACAAATATATTTCTGTGATGGTTGAGGTGTTATTTTGTCTTCAGCATTTGCTCTGACTGCCTGGAAACCCAGCTGTTGGTACCTAACCCTTCCCACCACCTCCATAGGAACAGGGAACTCTGCCATGGAGCTGGGCACACAAGGTCTAGGGGTCCTTGTGGGCTTTGTCCAGGGTTTTCTCTTGGTTTCCACATGGGATTTGGGAATCTTTTTTCTTTTTTTTAACCTCCAGGGTTTGTAGTAATAGTATGTTAACAACTACAAGTTACTACAAGTTCTTTGCAGTGACAGCAAGGCAGACAGGGTGTGAAAACTGAGGAATCCTTCAGCATAGGCCAAAAGGCTTTTGTGTGAGTCAATGCCAAATTCCTTAGAAAAATAAGTTTCAGGTGAATTTTGTCAGCATAGGAAAAGCAAGAACTTGTAATTTTGGCAGCATTTTGTAGGTTTCCCCTTTCCTGGAAATCCTTCCAGGAAATCATGTAAAGGGATAACTATACAACTAATGGGCACTCTCCAACAGCATATACAGTGGTGGGTGATGTTGCAAAATGAACAATAATGCTTCTGCTTTTTCCAACAAGGCTTAATGATGATGCAATTGAAGCACTAGCCACTTTTCAATAAAAGGGCTGAATGGCCTATTATTCCTTTCAATCAATCCAAGGTTGCTCTTCATGAAGGAATAAACATTCCCTCTTTGACCTTAATAAAAGCAAAGAGGCCATTGTGGGGGAAAAAATATCAGGGTTTTTATCAGAAAAAGAATGTCAAAAGGAGTGTCCAAAGTGTGCAATTAACAAACATTAAAGCAATGAAATATTGACCCTCTTTTTTCCCATCTATATATTCCCTCCCATTTCCAAGATTTGAAGAAATAATAATGGTTCACAATCAATGGGCTCCTAATTAGAGCAGCTCACACTACACCCACAAAAATTATCTTTTGAAAAATCAACAGGGAAGGAAATATGAAAAAAAATATTTATAAGGTGTAAATTCCTTTACTTCTGTTTATATTCCCACTCCTTGCATCTTCTCCCGCCCTAGAGGCAGGAAAGATATCTCTATCTTGGACGATAATCAAATAATTAAGATGTATGAGGTGTGCATGCCTGTGACATGTGAAATAAAGCATAATGAAGGAAACAATAGAAGCATGTAAAAAGGGCCTTCTCACCCTTAGCAATAGCATTTGCTGCCATGAACAATATTCTTAATCAGAAGAAATGCTCCTTCATAACAATCATGCTGCATACAGTGATATTCACAACAGACCCAGGATGGCATGGCTGAGGAGGTATAAAAATACAGAAGTAATTCTGCTATGAAATACCTAGGAAATTACATCCTGCTGGATGTTTCTATTGGGACTGGGTCATCACTGTTGATCCAGTTTTCACTGGAAAATAATATAATAAAAGTGGAATGAACACAGAATTTCAGCCTGGTTCCATAGATACAGATACTATCCTAGGACTCCTGGGTGATAGTGTGTAAATTTTGAGAATTTATGAGTCCATTTCAATATATATCAGAAACCAGTCCAGAAACTGAATATTTCCATGGCTGTAATGAAGGATAAAAGCTTTTTATACTACCTTTGCCTTACCCCTCCTGGTGACCTTTACCCATCCACCACCTCAACAAAAGAGTCTGTTTTTTAATTTGAGGTTGAGACCAGGAAAAGATTGTCTGCAATGAACACCTAGAATGAGATATAAAGATTTTGCACTGAATGAGATTGGGAAATTCAGGGACTGCATTTTTGTCTGCAAACTATCAGGCTTGATGTGAGGGCTGTGGGGATAACCAAAGAAATCTTCACAAAATGCTACATAAATAATGATGGTTACGATGCCATCTGAAGCCAGCTCAGAGTAGTCCTCTTTAACATTGCCTGGCAACAACTACTACAGGCAGGAATGTCATTGGAAAAGAATTAAATCTGAGATTTCCATCTGGCTAAAATATAGGATGATGGTGGGCAATTAGACCTTATCTACAACCCAGACAAGCAGGGCAGGAACAGAAACATCCATCCAGAAAAACTGAACGCCCTCCTACTCTTTACCACTCATGCTCTGCTTTAGCATCAGGATGTCTCAGGCTTTAAATGAAATGTCAGATTTAATTTGGCTCTGGATGCACAAGATATATGATTGCCCTTGGAGAAAGTTGATAACTCAGCGCACTCTGTGTCAAATGTGAATCTACCCAATAGCTCACTCCATAAAAAGCACAACCCTGCTTTCCCTCAACTGTGCAAAATAGCCAGGCCTGCCTGCAATTTGCACAAATAGGTCCATTTTGAAAGAAAACCTTCCTATCAGAAAGGAGAAATGACTTATTGGGAGTTGAGTCCCAGTTAAATTTCCAAATGGCAGCGCTGCACGTTGCATTAGCATTCTGTGGCGGGGAGGCCGTTACCGCGCCCGCCGCCGATGGCTCAGCAGCGAGCGAGGAATTATGCTAAATGGCACATTTGGATTTCTGTGAGGCTCTCATTTGGAAGCACGGTGCACTTTCAGAGACTTTTTAACTGCTTGGAATCCGGGCAGGGCAGAAAACACGGAGGGGATATCTGCGATTATCGATGGCTTCATCATTCCCTACTGCATCTACTGCATCTAGATCTGTGCTGAGAATGGAAAGAATATCTGAAATTATTTGCAAGCCTTCTGGTTAAGATCATCTTTTAAAAACAGTTATTTTCCATGTATACAAGTAAATTAATGGGCCTGGTTTAAAAATAAAAAAAACCCAACTATTTACAAGAAAATAATCAGAATATAATGTCTGTACTTGCTGTGTTCATTTGGTGCCAGAAAGATTTTTTGTCACTGAATATTTTCTGCACTTATACCTGCTCTTTTGCAGTCATCACTCAGGAAATATTCCTTCAGTCTGATTATTTTGCATTTTTTTGTGCTTTTGACCTCTTTTGCAGCCTTTATTCAGAATTGGAATGCATTATGCCTACTATGTTCCACTACTAGCATGCAAAATGCACCAGGAAAAAAGCTCAAAACTTTGTACCTTGCCATTTAGACTTTGCCATTTTTTGAAAGCCATGGTGGTTAAAAGTAGAGTAAGTGACAGATACTGTGCAGAAAGACATAAATAGATAGGCAATATCCTTGTCACTCAGAGAACATGAGAAATGCCTCATATGCCCAAATAAAAGCTTGCAATCTAGGCTCTGCAGAGATAAGGTTACATATGTGACATTTTGTCATTTTGTTCCAAGAGCAGTGGATATCAAGTTTTACTCCTATATCTAAAAAAGTCTCTACTTTCTTAGTTAATTTAGTGGAACTCGTGCTCGAGACTGACAAGATATTCAATTAAAACTGCAATCTATCCTCATTTTATTCTCTTTCTTGAACAGAGTGTTAGGCCCTTCTCAGGCATTCGTCCTTTTCTTCATCCTCTCTACTCCAGACTGATATTTTTTCCTTTTTTTTCCCCCACATCCTCTCAGTGGTCTTTTGTGTCCTGAGCTCTCCATTTTTCCATTCTTTCTGTCCCTCCTTTCCTGTCAAGCCCCCCATGAGCAGTTTTACTTATCATTGTTGAAGAAGACACAACATTCTTCTTCTTAAATTTCCATTTTCTGGTCTACCTGCATTGTGTAATTCGTGCCCTTCTAGAGCTCTTGTATTCTTCAAAGTAAGAGCTCCCAGGGGTTGAAAAACTTCCAACAATAGCTTTTAATCCCTGTTTGACTCAGAATTTAAGGATGAAATGTACTGTTAAACTAGGTTCTTAGGTCTTAAAATATCTAAGGAAAATTAAATTCATTTAAGGGTAGACGAAAGGACTGAAAACAAAAATAAAAGTTCATAAATATCATTAATTATGTCAGATTTCATAAAAAGATAAGTTGTTAAAATCATAGTGAATCTAGGTCTGCTTTTTTTGTATGAATGTTTCCATATACATAAAATCCATGGCAAGTCTGTGAGCACTCTCAGGAACATTTGATCTTGAGGCTGTAATTTCCACTGGCCTGCATTTTTAACGATATGGTCCTTTTATACCAGCTCATTTATTTCTGCAGAACCAGTGTTCTGTACTCCTTGTTCCTCTGCAGTCCTTCCTGCATACTTATTCCTATGAAATAATTTCATTACTTTGAAATAATAGCATCAGTGCAGAGACAAACAATAATAGGTTGTCACTGCAGCATAGCAAGCTCAATCTATGCCCTCCTCAAAATCTTTAACAAAATATAACAGAAGAAAAACAGATGGCTTTGTGGCGTGACCAGAAGGTGAACAAAGCCATGCCTTTTCCAAAGAGCTATAAGATTATTGTTTCTTTTCTCGCTAGGCCAATATTGATTATATGTTCCAATTTCATTCGGATATTGAATTTGTTTTATTGGGCAAACAGCTGCAGCTTCTGCTCCCCATCCCTTAGCAAATATTATTTCAAACTTCCTTTGAACTCTCATTGTGCAAGTGTGACTGCTGCACTCTCAAAAGGTTTTCCATTTTTGACCCTGGTCTGGGATCACACAGGTGGTCCAAACACAGGTCAACACACTGATTTTACTGAAATAAGCCCTCCCCTGTGTCTTCCTTGCCATGTCAAAGAGTGACACAGTGGTCCTCCTCCCATCTTCTCCACAGCACTGGTGGCCCACCATGCAAGACAGCTAGATTGCTGTCACCAGATGAGAAAACGTGCTGCCTCAATATTCTTCTCCTAACAGATAGAAATTAAAGTTTATGTTTTATTTCAACCTGAAAGACAGCAACCACTAAAATTAGACAGGTGTCACCCCACTGGAGAATACTGCAGTTGATAATTCTTCTTCCAATCACAGCTTTAATCAGTTTTTGGTTTTTTGGGTTTTTTTTGTTTTGTTTTTTTAAATTGTATTTATTTCAGAAATAAATTATATCTTTATATAGACTTTTTGATCACCACTTCACTCGCCTTCCCTTAGTTAACAATCTCTAATCTATTCCCTGATTTTTTTCCTCAATTTTGCTTGATGAAGCCATAGAAAACAGACATGGAACACAATGGGCATGGAGTCAGAAAAGGTGCAGTTGTAGGTAAATTAATGAAACTGAAGAGATATAAATCCATCCATTTCCATTTCCATAAAGAAGAGGATGGGAAGAAAGATTGCTGCTATTTGGGGAGTGGTTGTTTGAGCATTTTGGGGTTTGGAGATCAACCACAGCCACAAAGCAGCTGGGAAGTGACACTATGAAAAGTATCACCACACTGCTCTCAGGATTTCAGTCTGTTTTCTTAAAATTATAACAAGTCTGAAGCATTAGGATGATCTCCTCAAAATCAATTTTTTAATGTTTTGAAATGTTTAGATTTCAGCCTTTGTTTAAAAATTATCATATAGGGGAAGAATCATGCTTTTGAACAGTTTCCTAAAAAACATGTACAAAGCATTTTACTCCAAAGTGTTCAAAGAGGATGCCAAAATATTGTCAAAGCTTCATCCCTTCACCCAACTTTTCCTTCCTTGAAGTTTCTCTGAAAGACTGTTGTCCTAATGTAAATAAATATTTTGATTACAGTGGGACTGAATTTTTTTGTTCATGATTTTCCAGGAACAATATTTCTTGAAGTTTTACTATTCCAGTCAAATGAATAATCTTTTGAGGATGATTGATAAAAGATATTCCAGCTCCTGTGCAAAGCTAATTCTGTGAAACAGCAAGAGAGTATAAGACCACCAAATAAGGTAAACACATATATTTTATGACCTATTAAATTTATTTTTAATTTTGTTGACATGTCTTGTTTTTTCTCTTGGGCAAGACTGATCTCAGGAAGTTCTCCCCGAACATGAAGAAGAATTTCTGCCCTGGGCAGTGACCAAGCCCTCAACAGATTGTGCAGAGAGAGGATGGAATCTCCCTCACTGGGGATATTCCAGACCTCTCTGGACACAATCCCTGAGCCCTGTGCTCTGGGATGGCCCTGCTGGAGCAGGGATGTGGCACCAGGTAAGTCCACTCTGTTCCCTTCTGTGGGGATCCATTCTGTGGGTCTGTAAATAATTCTTGGATCCTCATAGCTACATATAGGAACCCTACAAATTCTTTCTTAATCTCACTTGCGAGATTTCTCCAAACACATCTCAATTTTACCTTTTTCAGTTTTTATGTATGCAACATTTGATTAAGTAGACTTTGTGTAAAGGATATTCTCTATCAAAACAAACAAACAAACAAACTAACTAACTAACTAACTAACTAACTAACTAACTAACTAACTAACTACTCTAACTGATTTCTGCTGGTAACATTTTTCTTTCTATAAGAAGATTCAAACTTTAAGTCACCATGGAAAAGAATTCTCAGAAGGTCTGTGTCAGAAACTGAAAGTCTTGTTAGGCTGTCTAACACAGGCTGAGAAATCATTTATTTGAAAGGCTTTTGGTCACTAGAATACTGACAGAAAGGTAGCACGCTTGCAAAATGAAACAAATTACTATGGAAATAATCAGCCAGTTATAAGCATTTATAAATTACTTCCAGGTGTATAATGAAAGTGCAAATCTTTGCCTCTCAATATGAAAGGGGACAGACTTAAAGCAATGTGTTTCCCATCACTCCTCCAGAATCTTTGTGTCTGCAGAAAAGCACAGAGAGGTGAACAAAGCTTTCATATTCAGAGTCACCCATGGAATATGAGACTCATAAAATTTGACAGATATAAAAATGGAGGAAATAACCATTATATTCTGATACATTACTGAAGACACGCAAACAGGGAAAAGACCAAGCAGGTTAAGTATTGGCATAAATTAAACAGAAAGCACATTTGCTCTAGCACTGGCCTTTCAAATTGAGAGTGATGGCATGATTAAATAATTGAACCATCTCACCTTGCACAGTCAGACAGAATTCCAATAAGAACAGTTATTCCAAAATGGATACAAAGGCAAATCAAGCTCTTCTCCAGCTAATACAGCAATCTGCAGCTTGACTTTTTTGCTGCTTTGTGGATGTAAGCAGGATGAGGATCAATGGCTTGTTTTTCTTCAATTTTAGCAAATGTGTCAATTACTCCATTAGGGCTGATCCCTTCTGCAGTAATTTTCTTTGTGAAGAAAAGGCTTTGTGATTGCTCATGTCACGCAGTGCTGCAATAAGGCACTCCTAAATATTCCTAAGAATTAATTCCCATGTTCACCCAACACATCATTTAAAACCCAAGCATCATGTCTGTCATCTTGAAGGCTTTCTTTTTTTTCTCAAGACCTTGCAATGAGCTCTGGGCACTGCACATGCTATGTAAGCAGCAGCAGTCATGCCAGCCAAAGCTGGCCTGTCACTGAGGTGGGCACATCCCCATTGCAGCCTGAGGCTCAGGATGATCATGAGAGAGCTCGTGCACAGTCCTCTGGGCACAGCACAGGTCCCTTTGAAAGAGCACAACTGAATTCTCACCTCATGTAACCTGTTCTTAAAGACATCCAGTGAAAGAAATTGTTTCAAGGATAGTCTGCCCAAGTTTTTACATCTCTTGAGTTCTGAAATGTTAGTTTTTAGTTTTGTTTTGGGTTTTTTTTTGCTAAAATTTAACCTGACACATTCTATAGTTGTTTTTTTTTGTACTAAAAAGTGCACTTAGGAGGCTTTTTGTCTATGTACCTGTGATTACAGGTATTTACCTGTGATGGTGACCATAAAAAAGAGGAAAGGAAGGTGCTTTGTACCTGTGATTTCAAGCACACAAGTCCTTCCATTCCTACTTTTTTACTATCACCACTGCTTCTTGCTTTTCTCTGGCTTCATCAAGCTCAGTTCCTGTAGTTTTATGAATTTAAGGGGCAACCTTTCTCTGCAATTTTCTGTTTCACCTCTTGATTTTTGTCAGGCTGGGATGAAGTTAATTTTCCCCACAGCAGCACTCCCAGTGCTGTGCTGTGCACAGAAAGGTATTGGTGGCACACCAGTGCTTTGGGCAGTGCTGGCACAGCCCCTGTGGCATCTCTCCAACATCCCAACATCCCCCTGAACAACTCTCCTGGACATGAGCAAGATATTGGGGGGGGACACAGCCAGGAATGCTGACCCAAACTGTCCCAAGGGATATTCCATACCATATGGTATCTGTTCATCTGTTCAGGAAAAAAAAAAAAAAAAAAAAAAAAACAAAAAAACCACAAAAACAAAAACAAAAAAACCACAAACAAAACAAGTACAAAAAAAACCACAAACAAAACAAAACAAAAAAAAACACAAAAAAAAATAAAAAACAACAAAAAATCCAAAAAACCCACAAAAAACCCAAATACTTAAAAAAAAAAAAAAACCCAAATACGCCAAAAAACCAAACCAAAACAAAACAAAAAGCCAAGAGGAAAGGAGGATGAGGAGGTCTTATTACATTATTACAGCATTTGTCTTCTGAAGCAACCCTTGTCTGTATTGAAGCCTGACTTCCCAAGCAGGACAGGTTGGACAGGGCTCTGAGCAACCTGATCGAGCTAAAAAGGTCCCTGGTCAATGCAGGGGATTGGACAAGACCACCTTTAAATGTCCCTCACAACCCAAACTTTTCAGGGCTTCTCTGATTCTGTCTCTGGATGTCATCTTGCTGATGGAAGTAAAGACAAATCTTCTGCTTTCCCACAATTCAGTGTGATGTTTTTGCTTTTGCTTTATTAAAATTCCTAAAACCATGAAGTTTTTTTTCATCGTATTTTCTTCCTCTCTGTCCAGCTGAGGAGGGGAGTGTTGGAGCAGTTTGATAAGAACCTGGCATCTAGTCAGGGCAAACACATCATAGATTTTTTCATAGAAAATACAGGTATATTTAGTAATTCTTTCCAGTCTCATGGGAAAACTAATGAATCATTATCCTTTTCTAGCTATCTACCTGCTTTTATCCCCTTTAAGCTGATAAAAACCACTATCTATGAACACTGACGTTCTCTGCATCAAGGAGATCTTTGGATCCTGTTGCTGCTGCTTTTTCTTCTGCACTAAATCTTTCTGTACTGCTGTTTTAATGACCACTGCATGAAGAAATATTAGTAACTCTTCTCTCTCTTCAACCTCTTTTTTTGCAGCTCTGCAGCTTGTTATTCATTCAGGGTTGTTGTTTGGTTTTCAGGTTGTTTGTTTTTTCTTTCTTTCTCTTTGGAGTTGTATAGTAGTTTTTCTTTTAATCAATCTGTACAAAGTTTTTTCTCATCCTTTTCTCTCTCCTGGTGGTCCGACAAAATTCTGAATTTTATCTTTCCATGTTCCTGTTAACCCAAACTCTTACCATCATTTTAGTATTCTTCATATTTCCATACCATCTGCATCAAGCTCAGAACCAGAAAGAATGGAAGTATTTGTAAATTAATTGTTGATGAGGAGTCACCAGAGGAGGTTGCAGACAGCTTTGGGTCCATCTCTTCTGGGTAACAAGGGGCACAACAAGAGGAAATGGCCTCAGGTTGTGGCAGGGGAGGATGAGGTTGGACATTAGCAAAATTTCTTCACTGAAGGGGTCAGGCACTGGAACAGGCTGTCCGGGGAAGTGGTGCAATGTGTGTGTCTGTGGCACTTGGGGACCCAGCTTAATGGTGAATATGGCAGTGCTGGGCTGTAGCATTGAGTGTTTTATATAGGTTTTGTTGTAAAGTTGGTTATTTTTTAAAAGTTAAGAATTTGGTTTGACCCTCAGTTCCCCACCATGTTCTCCCTCATAATGGTTCATTCTTTCCACCAGTTACCCATCCATCATTGTAACCAACCTCCTTTCCTTTCTAGAAATTTCTATGTCAATCTTCCCTTACCTAACATATGATTTGTCCCCTGAGCCTTTTCCCTCCCCTAGGCCATTCCTATTGGTTCGATTGTGTCCCTCGCTCCTCCCCTGGGCTTTGTTCATTGGTCCCTCGTGTCTCATTCCGTTACACCTTTCACCTTTATCAGTGGCTCCCTAACAGCTTTTCCCTGACATCATTACTGGCCCTGCCTGGGTCAATAAAGCGCCTTGGCATCCACACGTGTGTCCACGCCTTCATTCCTTCGTCTCAGTGCTTTGCAGTCCTGCTCTCACCTGTGTCACTATGCCGCAGACGGAGCCACTACTCAGGAGTTCTCATAGAGAACCTGGGAGTGGTGGGATTCGTGGTCTCCACCGGTCACTCTGGGAGCAGCTAGCTGGCCCGTCAGCTCCAGTGGCCGCGGGACGAGACTGCACTGGGCTAATAATTAGACTTGATGATCCTTGAAGGCCTTTCTGACCTTGAAGATTCTACAATTCTTTGAAGATACCCAAAACTTCGACTTTTTTCAAACCACTAACAAACATTGCCAAGACAGTTGATTACCCTGAAAAAGCAAAACACCATGGAATTTTTTCTTTTCTTCTTCTTTTCCCATGGTTCCAAACTGAAATTATATCTTCACTCAGTGTTCTAACAGCTTGGCCTGTGCAGCAGCTGCCCCCTGAGAAGAGATGAGGATCTCAGGCTCACACCTTTCCAATTAGATTGGAGACTGCATGACTGGAAGTAATTCCTGCAAGAATATGGGGATGGAGCCAGGGTTAGGGTTAACCTTACTGTTCTCTCTTGTCCCTAAGCATTCAGGAGTTTGGGATGCACTGCACATTCCTCCTCTCTTTGTGATGCCTGTGACAGCTCCCTGAGGACACAGCTGTCACCGTGCCAGCCCTGCAGCACTGCAAAGCAGGAGTGTCTGCTCATCAGGGAGTGCCTTGGCAACAAATCAGCCTGAACAAAGATGGAGCTTATTGGAGCAGTGGACTAAAATGGCAAATATTCACCTGCCTTTAAAGAAAAGGCATTTAAACTGCACAGAGGTGTTCATACTCGACACTGAAATTGCCCAGGCAACCACCAATGCATCATGGCCTTCTCTTCACAAAAGCCAATTATTTCCAAGGTTTGACACGGAGCAGTGAATAAGCTTTTGACATTTTGATCAGAATTATTGTTAAACAGAGAATTCTTTACACTTTTGTGTCATCTCCTGTAAGCACAAACCACTCATTTGTGTCTAGCAGTGACGGTGAACAGCCTACAAAAAGAAAATGTGCATAGTAAGGTCTGCTCTTCACCTCACAGTTCACTTACAGATCTGTTCAGGGTTAAAAAGGAATAAGAAGCAGCCTGAGATCAGGGATTATGTCCTTTCCCTCCATCAGCTAGTCAGCTGGTGTGGGAATAAATCCTCAGCTGTGGGCATTTAGAGAAGTAGCAGGTTTTGACAACCTATATCTTAGTTTCTGAAGCCCATTTATGTGGCACCAGAGAGCAGTTCAACTTAGCTGGCAAATTAAAGGTTTTCCCTCTTCTTGCACCAGGTGGTCATCTGAAACTTAACTACTGGCCCCATGTGACAGTAGACCTTGAGGACAGCTGGCAAATTAGGCCTTAGGGCTGCTTTTGAAACTGTGTGGGTGTAATCTTATTCTATAAAATTATTAAGACAACAAAAGCAGTTCCCTATGGAGGAGAATTACTGTCAGAATAACTATAGAAATGATTCTTAGAGGCTGAGCTCCAAGTGAGTAATTAAGTACAGCTTGTTTTATGAAACAGTAAAAAAGCATGTTTTGTATTTCAAAATCTTTTGGATACAACACTCAGAAGACAATGAGTTCACAGTCTACCTATTGTTTGTTAAAACTGAGTCTAATCTGCTTGAGATTTTTTTCAAGATTAAGACCCCTATATGAAGATGTTCACAGATAAATGGCGATCTGCTTTGTATATTCAGTGCAGATTGAGCCATTCACCAAACTAGTGATGGTGTCAGGTTTTGTTATCTCTGTGCATGTCTCAGGGGACACAAAACCTTTATGGAAAGTGGCATCTGCTGCATGGGACCATTTCTGAAAGTCACTTGGACAACACCTGAGGATGCCTCAGATAGTTCTGGGTATCTGTGTGTGAACAGCTGAGCTCCAAACCACCCTGCTCATGGCAGGAAGTGCATCTGGACACCCCCATGTGCACTGGCTGTTTTAATCTAGGACTGACTCTCATTTTCTTTGGCTCAAGCCTGTAAAAATGTAAGAGGGAAGGATTAGATTAGACATCTGGAATAGATGAGAAGATGGGGAAGCACTGCAACAGGCTGCCCAGAGAAACTGTGTCTGCCCCATCTCCAGGCCAGGTTGGATAGAGCTTTGAGCAGCCTGGTCTAGTAAAAGTGTCATTTTCCCTGGCAGGGGAATTGGAATTAAATGGACTTAAAGGTCCCTTCCAAACCAAATCATTCTACGATTCTTGATTCTATGAGTTAAGACAATAGTTGATATCACAGGTAAAAGTGTCTTTAGTTTCCAAGAGAAGAGGATGTCTTCTGAGATATAAAATCCCCAGTGATTTAGGTTTCTATGGCTGTGTTCTTTCAAGAGTGCACAGCTGAAGTACAGGGAGATTGGATCAAATATCTCAGTTGGCTGGTTCAAGTTTCTTGCACCTATATTGTGTGCAGAGGCAGAGCAAGAGCAGGAGTTGACTGTCACCTTTTTTCTTCTGCCTTTCTACTTGCCCTCTCTGAGTGCAGGGCATGAATAAAGTTTAGGTAGCTCAGACTATCTGGTGAAATCAGGATCAAGCCAGGAAAACAGAGGAGTTTGGTGTCGCCTCTGTTTTTCAGTTCCTCATCCACAAAGAAGAGATTCTCAGGGTTTTTACTTTCAACAATAATCCCTCTGAGTCTGTGTCAGTATGCATTATGTTTCTGTGTAACATTAAGTGAGAAGAGCCCCAAGCACTTTTGTAAACCTTCCTCCCCATTCCACAGATGAGTCAAGCACATAAATTCTCCTGTCTCCATAGTGAGCTGGTCTTTGTGCTTTGAGCAGTATCATCAAATCCCATATTTTCCCCCCTGGTTTAGGTCTTAGCTGATTATTCCATGGTGACTGCTGCCTCTTCTCAGGCCAAAGGGCAAACAGCCAGACCCAGCAGATGTGTCCAAACAACTGGAACTCCCTTATTTCCATATCACTTTCCCTTTAAACACATCTTTTTCCTCACTGCCTCTTCTAATTCACTTTTGCCAGCTGACCACCTGGAGCTGACTGTAACATTTCATTTCAAAGGGCAGATGTCTTTGTGTGCCAGTTTATTCAAAGGTCTGTGTCTCTACCACATGCAACAGAATGAAGTACAAGCATATCTCAAAATGCTTTGTATTTTCATGTGTGTCTAGAGAAAGAGCGGCTGTCCTCTGCATTGCTGTAATGCAACAAATAAGTAACAGAATACAGACATGGGAAGAGAAGTGAAAAGTTATTTAAATTTTGGTCTTGTTATACAAAAAGAGTTCTAAACCATATTTCTTAAAATTAGGAAGGAGTAGTCTGATGGCATAGTATTGTCTGGATGTCAGATAGCTGGAAATGCCGCAGTTACTGGATTCTATTGAGTGCATTATCAGGTCCTAAACTGTATCTCCCAGTCAGTGTTGGGGCACCAGACACTTAAAGAGGACACAGGTGGTTAATCGTGCCTTCCAGCTGTATCTAAAATCACAGAAGGTGTTATCTATTAGCTATTATTAGCACATCAATGAACTGGAAGTTCTTCTTTGAACAGTTCTTCAGACATCAGAAAGAGCTATCAGCACTTTAATAGGCTAATGGAAGCTGACTGTCTTTCCTCCCTAAACAAAAGGAGCCAGAACAGCATTTCTGCTCTTAGTAGCTTATGTACTCAACATAAATGAAATAACTGGACACATCAATTTGCCTGCACACTTCTTGATATATAGTAATGGTATCCAGTATTGGGGAGAAAAAATAAATGCCAAAGCTGTGCTCCCATTCTCTTTTTCATCCAGATTAATGTTAAAAGTATTGAAGTGTTAACACAGAATTGTTTGGGTTGGAAGGGACATTAAAGCTCTTTGAGTTCCCACTCCCTGCGATGGACATGGACACCTTCCACTATCCCAGGCTGCTCCAAGCCCTGTCCTGGAACATCTCTAGGGATGGGGCAGCCGCAGCTTCTGTAGGAAGCCAGTGTCAAGGTCTCACCATCCACACAGCAAGGATTTATTTCTTATATCTAACCTAAATTGCCCTCTTTTAAACACATTACTTATTTTTCTATTGCTTCAGGCCCTGCTAAAAAGTTTCTCTCCATCCTTCTTATTAGGCCCATTTAGGCATTGGAAGGAGCTCTAAGATCTCTCTGGACTCCTCCCCAGGCCGAACACTCCCCGCTCTCTCCACCTGAACCCAGAGGCTATCTGTCCTCCCCAGAACATTAGGAGAATCCCAACTTTTTGGTTCAACATTCGAGCTCATCTGTCTAGCCGACATCTGTGTGGTTAGGGTGAGGGGTAAAAAGGGCCTTAGCAGATACTTGATTCTGTTCCTCACCTCTAGACATCACTTTGAATTTGTCAATTTTGTGTTGGCTCATTGTTTTTAGGGGTTTTTGCCTAGGTTTGGTGAGGGGTCCCTCCCATTGCATGCTGGTTCTGAGGTCATTCGCATGCTAACTCGAGGTCTCCTCCTCTTCACTGTCCAAGAGCCATCCTCCAGGAAGCAGCAGGGTGTCGCTGATAAAAGGGGAAATTCTTAACCATAAAGGACAGGTAGTTAACAAAAATGAGAGGTGATTACAATAACAGTTATAACTCCACCCTGGCAGCAACTGGCCCAACCTGTGAACTCTGCAACCTTTTAAAAAAATGCTTTTCTACTCATAACAGCTGGGTCCTGTGGAGCTTCTCAACAACCAACACTCCCAAGTCCCTCTCCCCAGGTTTGCTCTCAAGCCATTCTCTGCCCAGCCGTTACTTGTGATTGGGATGGCCCTGACCCACTGCAGGACATGGCCAAGAGTTCTCAGATATGATGGACAGTGGCTTAGCCATTAATTTCACCACTTTCCCCAGGATCTGCAGTTGTGTCTCATCAGACCCTACAGGCCTTCAGTTTCCTCAGATGGTCTCAGTCTGATCTTTGACAGTGGGAAGTTCCTCCTTCTCTCAGTTCTTGCCTTTGCCTTCTGCAGCTTGTGCAGTGTGGCCTGGAGCACCTCACAGGAAATGAGACCTCCTGCTTCCTCCGGAGAGGAATCGCACTTTCCCTTATCTCCCTCTAATCACCATCACACTTGCAGAATCTTTTCAAGTTGCCCTTGATGCCCCATACAAGATATAATTCTTCTAGGACTTTATTCTTCCTAGCCTGGACCCCGTCTCCTGAGACAGTCTCTCTATATTCCTCCCAGGCTACCTGTCCCTGCTTTCACCCTCTGCAGGCTTCCTTTTTTGTGTCTGAGTTTGCCCATGAGCTCCTTGTTCATCCACACAGGGCTCCTGGCATTTTTGCCTGATATCCTCTTTGACATTCCCCACTAAAACCTCAGGGGAATAAAAATCAAAACCCAAGGAACAGAAAAAGGAGTGCAAGATCATAACAAAAAGAACAACATGACGGGCTACAGGAGTGGAAAAAGCCTAAGGCATAAAAAACAAGCTTAGTCCTTTGTATTTGTGGTACAATGGGACTTTACTATGACACCAAGTACATGGGAAATTGGTTCTATTGTAAAACTCTGAGCCTTCAGAAAACAACCCTTACAGGCACCTTTAATCTGCTGAGGCACACCAATCCTTCTTAAATCACCCATGCAGTGGTTTGAGTAAAATCTGCAGCTGCAGCTTGTGTCCTGTGAGGTCCTATGTAAGGGTCAGGCTCTTGCTTTTGCATTTTGACTCTCTGATTTTTTTGCACTCGATTCTCAAAATAAAATAGAATTTTCAATTCACGACATTATCCACAAACTTGGGGATTTAAAAATAACACAGAACTGATACCCAAGATAAAACTGTGAATGCTGGCAAAAAGTTATTTACCTACATCACAGTTCAGAGCTTCAGTCTGGTATAGAAGAGGTTTTACTCATGCAGGTGTCCTTACTGATGTCAATATAGTGGGTCATCTTGTATAAGGGTTACCAGGCCGCAAGTGAAAAGTCTTTCATTTGGAGAGTAAGAACAGAAATATTTACTCTACTTTTATATTTTTTTTTCTTTAGCTGCAATTGAAATGGAAGAAGTTAATGGAGAAATGAACAGAAGTCCAACAAATTCTTGGGCTTCCACGTAACATTGTCAAAAGTGGTGTAAAATAGAAATGGAAAATTCCAAGATATTTTAAAGCATGCATAGATCCACTACAACGAGAGGTAACTTTGCACCAAATGGGGATGTAAACTGTGCTGAGAAATATCCATGTTGCTTCATGCTGAAGCTGCTGCCTTGCAGACACACCTGCATAGAATGAGAGTCTGTTTCTGGACATTCAACCACCAAACTCATGCTCACCTCATTTACCTTTTCATTTTATACTGCAGTAGGAGAACAAACCTCAGCTGGGACTTTCTGGCATCAAAACAAAAATGTAAAACTATCCTAAACTATCCTGGTGGTTTTATGTTTTGGGGTTTTGATTGTTTGGTTGTTTTTGGTGGGTTTTTTTGCAATTAAGTTAACTGGGTTTATTTTGCTGTGATAGGAGTAGGAGAAATGAAACCAAGACAACTAAAAGCAATGTAAAAAGGTTAAATTATGGCTGGGTGGACTCAAAAGGAAACCTTCAACTGGCTCCAGAAAGGGCAGGATTTCACCCTGGAGCACTGTGAGAGAATGAGAGTAAAGAGATGGAAAACATATCATGATTTGTGAGACAAGGAAAACCCTCACAGGTAATTTCTGCTCTCCTTCATGTACTGAGATCTCACTTAGGATCCTTGCTTTATTTGAAAGCTGCATTTAGCTGCAGTTGCAGGCTGAGAATGCTCCAGGAGATGACAAGGTTGCTAAAGCTCACAGCCAGAGTGTAGCATGTGGAAGATGTGCCTGAACACACACAGAGATGCAATGAGGTGTGATTTGGACTTTCAAAGGGACTGAAGGGACACCAAGTCAAGAATGCCTTTTGTACAAAACTCCTAAAGACCTTTTTGCTCCTTAATCTGCTGAAAGCCCTCAACATCCTGTCAACATCCTGTCCCACACTCTCCTAGAGTTTCATCTTCATTTGGATGTCTTCAACTCCTGCTCTTATTCCAAGGAACTTTTTCAGTGAAATTCCTTCACTCTTTAATTTAACTCCACCTTCGTCTTGTCAAAATTCCTGGTCCTGCTAGGGGTGGAAGAACACCCTCTCCTGCCTTCTGGCAACCACCTGCTTCCCCCCAGGGACTGTAGCCACAAACCTCTGCCAAAAGCCACTTCCCCTGAATTTATAAAGGCTGCAAAAAGATTGCATAGCAATAGCAATAGCATCCCATTAAACTTGTGAGACTTCAGCCACTGACACTTGAGAAATCATTAGCTCCTGTTCTACACAGGAAGTCAGAGGGTGCTGGATGGTTAATCAGCTCTCTGTTTAAACATGCTGAAGATATTTAAACCTTAGTTTAAGGTAGTTAATGGAGAGCCTGATAGTCAGATAGTGAGCTGATGCAGCTTAATATCACTATGGTCTCTCCGAAATGTGTTTTACATTGTCAGTGGAATAACTATATTATATTGACTTAATGAGTATAGAAAATCATTACTGCCATTACTACCAGTTTACATACTGACTCTTAACAGCAAAATTGAACCTTAGAAATTGTCCAATCTATTGCAATCTTCTGATACTGCCTGGAGAAAAATAACAGCTATCAAATACATCTTATTAGCTTGAAAAAAATCTGTTTTACTTATGAGACTTTTTAAGATCAGTCTTTACATTCTTCATCTTAATTTTTTTAATCAGCATCTGGATTATCCAATATTGTAATTGCATGAATGGATATTTTTGCCATTTTTTTCACTGCTCTAAAATAAATACTGTAAAACACACACCATGGAAGTGATAAGGTCTATCATGAAAATTTTTGGAAACAAAAAGAGAAGTTGAGCTTTGTAAGGTTCATTTCTTAATCATCAAGCCACAGAATGTCTGGGGTTGGAAAGGCCCTTGGAGATCATCTTGCCCCAGCCCCCCTGACCTTGGTGCCTTTCAGTGCTCAGAGCAGCCTGGCCTTGAACACTTGGCAGAGCCTGGCCTTGAGCACTAAACACCAGGAGGTTTTAGGACTTGCCTGCCTTTCTTCCATGTCAGCTGTATCCTAATTCAATCACAGTGTTTCACTATTCATTATTTACTTCCCTCAGACCTTCACAGACACCTTCTTACAGTAGAGTACTTAGCTCTAAACTGCTTCAGTATGAATGACACTTTGTTCTTATGGGTCATTTTCCCTTTTTCTTTTGTCCCTGAAATGGCAGCAAATGTATTCACTTCTGCTCTGCAAATACACACACTCCTGAAAGCACATTATTGAAATCAGCAGTACTAGCAGCTAATTTTTTTTCTTTTCATATTTACAGCCCTGAGAGGTTCAGCCTACAAAACAAATGAGACCCACCTTGGCAGTCACTTATTTTATTTTTGTCTCAGAAAGTTTGACTGTTGTGAGGAACATCCGTGAGATACATCACAGCAAAAATTACTATTTTCTAGTGATTTCCAGATGCATTGAACTTAAGGTAAAAGAAACTGATAATCATGAGACAAAGGAAATAACACACAGAATAAAAACTCTCCTGGAGAGCTGAAATTCATACTGATGTCAGCAGAGGTGGGTGAGGATTATGATTGCAATACTTTCATAAGTAATTACCCTCTCCAGATAATTGAAAAACCCTGCCTAAATGGTTAACAAACTGCAATGACGGTCTGCATTTCTCTAGCACATTACAGCTCAGAAGCGCACAATTTACTTCATAATATCTTGAAAAAATATGTGTTTGGATTAATGAAAAGATTATTAGCTACATGAAAGTAAACAACTTCCGGTTTTAATTTTGAAGAGTGAAATATCATCCCTCATTTCACAAAGATTCTTTCCTTCCTGCTATTTTGTGCTTAGGTCTATTTGAATCCTCTGCTAGAAGTCTTCAGTGAGAGAGACTTTACTTGGGCTTCCTACAGCTTTTTTAGATGCCTTTTTTTTTAAAGTGAAAAGTTTGGAATTGGAATTAGGAAATTCATGAAGGAAAGTGTTGGAAACACACAGAGTGTTTGCTTAGCAATTCCTCTGAATTAAGGAGGATTTTATTACTGATTGCAATGAAAGCATCCTGTCATTAGAGAGCTATTTTGAAGTTATTTAATAAAAGAGAAATATTTCTCAATTTATTTTATGCAGTAAATCAGGAAAGGTAGACCCTGGAGCCGAGTATCAATAAAAAAAAATAAGCAATTAACAAAATAAATACTGTAAATCTTTTCAGTTCTGAAATTTCTCCTTTAGAAAAAAAAAAAAATGAAGCAAGACTGGTTACGGGCAAATAATGCAAGGGGTGTTTATGACATGGAAAGCATGCTGCCTGAGGTTACCTTCCTGTCAAGCTGGCAGCTTGCGACTTCCCAACCTGTTGGCACAGCCCTCAAGGAGGCTGTTCTGGGGGTTCCCAAAGGAGCTGCCAAACACTGTGGCAGCTTGACACCGTGCCCAGAGCCTCTGGCCTCACTGCTGGGCACTTTTCCAGGGGCAGGGCTGTCCCCGGTGCTGTTGGATGCAGCTGCCACCCCTGATGGAGCGGGGGATGCCTGGGGCAGATCTGGGGCCCTCAGCCTCCACCTCACGGCAGTGCTGCTCTCAAATGCCCTAAGAATTGTGATCTGGTTCGCCCTGATTTGAGGATTAATTAGTGCTACTACAGCTTGCTCTTGTAACTCCTAGGGGCTAATTAATTTTTGCAGGTTTTTGTTTTGGAACTGACTGGAGCCAACGGGGTGATTGGAGGGGAGAGGAGACTGTGGCTCCTTTATGGTCTGGTTTGTCTCTTTTGGCTTTGGATGTTATCAGATCTTTCCATCTACCTGAGCTCCTGAGTTTTGCACTGGGTAAAAAAAAAAAGAAAATAAATCAAAAAATAATTTAGAATTATGCAATGTTTTGATTATTGTATCTGGAGGGTTTGCTTTCTTCTTTTACATGTTTCTTTTAACTGAAAAGAATTTCATTTTACAGCATATGCCTTGTGAAATAATTGGAGTTTCCTCGCAAATGCTTGGTAATATTCACATTTATGCATTCAGTACTTAGCTCCATCCTGAGACACACTGATTATTGCTTTAACTCGTGTTTAATTTTTCTGCTTTCTTCATTTCAGAACTGGTTGTAGTTGGAGAGTCAGTAGCAGAGTGGAAATTATCTTAAGCTTTAACTTTTTACTGCAAATAAATATGGTTTCAGATAAAGTTATCCCTGCTGTCCTGTCCCACATGTGTGTGAAGCTTAGGCCTTAACACCTGGGGAACTGTGTGATGACAGGAGACTCACAGATTCCATGTGGCTCAAAGCAACTCATATTCAGCTATCTGAAATGTCCCGAAGCTACACTGAAATCAACATAAATATGATTTTTTTGCCTGGCTCTTCTCCACCATAAAGCACAAAGTGGTGAAGGAGTGCTTGTGAGGTGTCTGATTTCATAGCAAGGGTAAAAGACTTACATTCTCTAATCAAGGTTTTCCTGTAATTAGTGCTTTGTAAAAGGACCCAGCCATCAAATTCAGGACTGTGTTACCTGAGGCACTTTAGCTAGAGGAAAACTGGAAGAAGAGATAAACTGTGTTCTCATATTTTTGGACATCTCCACATGGAAAGGAGATTTCCTGACAGATGACAAGACTTCAGAACCTGACTTCACCCTGAAGACTCTGGAAATCAGCATCATCTGGAGGACTCTCCACATGTTACTTCTTATTTCCAAATCTGATGTTTCACTTTCATTCCACCCAGGCATCCATTCTGTGCCATTCCTCTTGGGTAGCTGACCTAAGACAAGCTGATCTGAAATGCACTGAGATACAAATATATTAATTTTCATCCCATCTCTGTATCTTTATACAGTTAGCCCCAGTTTCCTCTTAAAAGCACTATCAGCAGAGATGTCTCTCATCTTCTCCCCTGTGTCCTATTCCAATTCTCTAAAGGAAAAGTGACCCAATAGAGGAATAACCCTGGGGATGTTTCAGTCCAGTGTTGTGCTGTTAAGTTCCTCTGTCTGTATTCATTTTGGAGCAGATATGAGTCCAGATCTTTGCATCTACAAGCACAAGCACCAAGCTGAGGTCACTCTTGTATTAATTATTTCACCAGGCTGTGGCTGCAAAGTGGGGATGAAACTCTTTTTGCATCAGCAAAATTACATGAAGTGACGTGGAGAAATGTGCATTATGGCAGGCTGTGAGGAGCTTAAACTGAGGAATAAAGAGCTGCAGAGCGCAGCTGAGCCCAATCTTCCAGAAAGATTGTCAACCACAGAGATGCTAAATCACTGAGGGATGCTTAGTCTTGCTCCTGACACTCTCGACTGAATTTAATAAATGCCTCCCATATTTCTCAAAGAACAAAACAAGATCTGAATAGCAGAGTCCATTGTCACTCCATATGGTAAAGCAAGACAGGATGGAAATAATCCAAAACACAGAGCAGATGATTTCCTTTGTTCTTCTTCCACCAGCTGCAACAAGGAAAGCGTGAGGAAGAAAAAATCTGTGCAGAAGAGAAAAAATCATTGACAGAAGACAAAGAGAAGTTGTTAGTCAAGCCTGTACTATGACCTGACTTTCTAATATTGAAGGCCTGGTTTTATTGCAGCTTCCAATGCATAGGTCATAGTATCATTAACATTGGAAAAACCCACGAAAATCATCAAGTGCAACCATTCCCTCAGCACTGCCGAGCCCATCACTAAATCTCATCGCCAATGTCCCATCTACATGGCGTTTAAATTCTTCCAGGGATGGTCTCCACCATCACCCTGAACAATCTGTTCCAACAGTTAATCACTCCCTCAGTGACAAAATGTTCCCAATATCCAAACTAAACTTTCTCTGGTGTAAATTGGGGCCATTCCCTCTGCTCCTGTCCCTGTTCCCTGGAGCACAGCCTGACCCCCCCCGGCTGTCCCCTCCTGTCAGGAGCTGTGCAGAGCCACAAGGGCCCCCCTGAGCCTCCTTTGCTCCAGGCTCAGCCCCTGCCCAGCTCCCTCAGCCTCTCCTGGGGCTCCAGCCCCTTCCCAGCTCCGTTCCCTGCCCTGGACACGCTCCAGCCCCTCGGTGTCTCTCTTGCAGTGAGGGGCCCAAAACTGAATTTCCCAACAAAATAACACTAACTCTACTGCCTAGTCAAAGCAAGTCATGGCAATGGAACAATTTCTCTTTCTCATGTGGTAATGAGTCTTTTAAATGTTGACGGAAGTGTCCTATCTACCATCATGCAGCTTCAGAAATTCTTAATGTTTCTTGCATAAAGCTATTTCCCCCACATCCATCCCCCTTAATTTAATTTCTTAGGGGCAATAGGTTTGCACAGCCAGTTTTCCAAAGGAAATCTTATAAAGCCATATATTATCAAAAACATTTCCATTCCTAGACAAGGTCAAAAAGAAGTTTAGAAAAGTCTTCTCTCTCAGTCTAGAGAAGCAGAGTCAGTCCCATGGGGGACTGTTATGACTGCTTGCTTTTCCCTTGTCTTTTAATCAATGAGTAGAAGTCGATGTTTTTTATTGCATTGATATATGCAAAAAAATACCCAAACAAAAAAAAAAAAAAAAAAAAAGAAAAAAAAAAAAGAAAAAAAAAAAAAGAACTGTACAAGCAGCTAGCAGCCAACAAAGAGGCTGTGTTGAAAGTTAGAGAGCAGCACTTTCTGGCTGCCAGCCAGAGCACTGCAATTCAGTCCAGAGATGGCAGAGTCAGACAGGCTCAGAGATGTTACCAAGCAGGTTGTATCTCTTCAGGAAGAAGTCTGTGCAGCAGTTAGGGAAGATGATGTAAAATTCTTTAGCACTTAGTGTATTATCCCTATATTTGTGGGTAATGTTTAGTTTTGTACCACGCGGTGCTCAGTGCAAATGCCAGAGATTATTAATGTGGCCTTGTGTTAACTCCCTACATTGTGACTAATAAGTCTTGTGCCAGCTAATTTTTCCTTGTTTACTCATATCAGTTAATAACATGAATCACTGATATCTTAGAGAACAGACATAAAGTGTTGGAGTAAAAAGTGCATCATAATCACATAATAGAAGTACTCTCAAAGAAAAAAGATTCATCAGAGGATTCAGGGCTATAAAAGGGAATTTTGAGGAATAGGATGTTCCCAAACAAGCAACGAAGATCCTCAAAAGACCCTTACTCATATCAAAATAAGTCCATGGAAATAATTAGCATGTAGGTATGAATCTAGGAATTGTAATGAAAAAGTAATAGAAATGCGATGAGCAAGTTCTAGTTTCATGGGTATAACCTGGTCTGTTAGAGTGCTGTCCATGCCTCAAGAAGAATTCCCCATGCATCCAGCACTGTTGGATTTCTAACACAGCAAATTGGTTGGAGAGTTTATTGCCCAGTTTTCAGTGCCAGACACACTGAAGCTGTCACCTTTCCCAGATTCACTAGTCACAGAGCAGAAATATTACATTAGGTTTTTTAATGTAAGTGGCAATGGATATTGACTCAGTATCACCCCTGTTCTAGTGTTTCTGTGTTATTTGGTTGGGATTTGGTTGGCTATTTTTGTTTCCTTTTTTTTTTAATGCAAAAATTAGGAGTAAAAATTAATAAAATTAAGTGAATGGAAAAGCTTCAAAAACTTAATTTCTATCTGTGTGACTTGATTTGGGGGGCGGGAGGGGGGGGGGGTGGCACTACAAGGGTGGCTTCTTTTAGAAGCTGGCCAAACCTTCCACTATTTCTGAGGCCAAGAAAATCCAATTGTAGTAAAGCCTCTGAGACAATGTATTTGAGCAGAGAAAAAAGTCATTGCACAGATTTAACTGCAGACAGAGAAGAGTGGAGTGAGACCATGTGTGAGAGGAGCATCCGTGCAGGCAGGCAGGGCAGCGCAGCAGGAGGGGCAGGAGCTGCTCCAGGCTCTGGAGCTCAGATTGCCCTGCAGCCCCTGGAGCAGCCCAGGCTGCGGCAGCTGTGCCCCTGCAGCCCAGGGAGGGCACGGGGGAGCAGAGATCCACCCGCAGCCCTGGGGGAGCCCAGCCTGGAGCAGGGGATGCCCAAAGGAGGCTCTGACCCCTGGGAAGCTGTGCTGGAGCAGGACCCTGGCAGGAGCTGTGATTCCATGAGAGAGGAGCCCAGGCTGGAGCAGGGAATGCCCAAAGGAGGCTCTGACCCCTGGGAAGCTGTGCTGGAGCAGGACCCTGGCAGGAGCTGTGATTCCATGAGAGAGGAGCCCAGCCTGGAGCAGGGGATGCCCAAAGGAGGCTCTGACCCCTGGGAAGCTGTGCTGGAGCAGCATCCTGGCAGGAGCTGTGACCCTGTGAGGGAACCACTGTAGAGGCTTGAAACAGTTTCCTGTTTCAAACACTATTAAGACCACAGAAGGATTTTTCCACAAGAAAAGCATGGGAAGGAGCAGTGGAATGGTGATGCCTGCAGGCCTGGTGAGGCCTGGCTGCCACATCCTGAGTAATATACCCAGAGAAGGGTCCCCATGGTGGCAAACTGTGTGGAGAGGCAATGTGTTGTACACATAAAATTGGCCAGGCAGTGTTGTTGTCTTACCCTGAGCTATAGGACAGATGTCACCTGCAATCACGAGCAAACACTGAAGCACAGCCTCTCACCCCCAATGTGCCTGCAGTATGGATTCCTGGAACCTGGACTGAAAATTAAGCCAATAAGTATTCATTCCTTTGTTTGCTAAAATGTATAAATAGTGAAAAGCTTTGAAAAAGCTTTGGACCTCCACCACTAAGAAGCCTAGGGTGAAGAAGGACTAATAGTACACTGCTGGATCCATTATTTCTATTTAATCTGTCTCTCTCTCACTCTCCTATCCCACCTCCCTCTCCCCTCCTGACCCGCCCACCTTTCCTTCCTTCCTTCCTTCCTTCCTTCCTTCCTTCCTTCCTTCCTTCCGACACTTCCTTCCTTCCGACACTTCCTTCCGACACTTCCTTCCTTCCTTCCTTCCGACACTTCCTTCCTTCCTTCCTTCCTTCCTTCCTTCCTTCCTTCCTTCCTTCCTTCCTTCCTTCCTTCCTTCCTTCCTTCCGACACTTCCTTCCTTCCTTCCTTCCTTCCGACACTTCCTTCCTTCCTTCCTTCCTTCCTTCCTTCCTTCCTTCCTTCCTTCCTTCCTTCCTTCCTTCCTTCCTTCCTTCCTTCCTTCCTTCCTTCCTTCCTTCCTTCCTTCCTTCCTTCCTTCCGAAACTTCCTTCCTTCCTTCCTTCCTTCCTTCCTTCCTTCCTTCCTTCCTTCCTTCCTTCCTTCCTTCCTTCCTTCCTTCCTTCCTTCCTTCCTTCCTTCCTTCCTTCCTTCCTTCCTTCCTTCCTTCCGACACTTCCTTCCGACACTTCCTTCCGACACTTCCTTCCGACACTTCCTTCCGACACTTCCTTCCTTCCTTCCTTCCTTCCTTCCTTCCTTCCTTCCTTCCTTCCTTCCTTCCTTCCTTCCTTCCTTCCTTCCTTCCTTCCTTCCTTCCGACACTTCCTTCCGACACTTCCTTCCGACACTTCCTTCCGACACTTCCTTCCGACACTTCCTTCCTTCCTTCCTTCCTTCCGACACTTCCTTCCGACACTTCCTTCCTTCCGACACTTCCTTCCTTTCTTCCTTTCTTCCTTTCTTCCTTTCTTTCTTTCTTTCTTTCTTTCTTTCTTTCTTTCTTTCTTTCTTTCTTTCTTTCTTTCTTTCTTTCTTTCTTTCTTTCTTTCTTTCTTTCTTTCTTTCTTTCTTTCTTTCTTTCTTTCTTTCTTTCTTTCTTTCTTTCTTTCTTTCTTTCTTTCTTTCTTTCTTTCTTTCTTTCTTTCTTTCTTTCTTTCTTTCTTTCTTTCTTTCTTTCTTTCTTTCTTTCTTTCTTTCTTTCTTTCTTTCTTTCTTTCTTTCTTTTCTTTCTCTCTCTCTTTCTTTCTTTCTTTTCTTTCTCTCTCTCTTTCTCTCTTTCTCTCTTTCTCTCTTCCTTTCTCTTTCGTTCCCTCTCTCTAACTCATATTTACTGTTAAATAAATTCTATACTATTGTCTTTGGGATAAGGTGTTGTTTGCACCTCAGTGCAGGCAGAGCCATCTCTCTAAAAATAAGGTCATAACATCCCTGCGGGTGGAAGCTGTGCATGAAGGATCAGGCCCCATGGAAAAGTGACCCAAGCTGGAGCAGCTTGTGGGATAACTGCTGCCCATGAAGTTCATGGAGACCTGCCCGCTGTGGCAGGGACCCCACAGTGGAGCAGGGAAAGGATTCCTCTCTCTGAGCAGCAGCAGGAACGTGCAATGAGCCAACCATAACCCTCATTCCCACCACCCTGCACTGCTGAGGGGGAACACCTGGAGCCCATAAAGGAGGGAAACGTGGGAGAAGATGTTCTTATGGCTTTTTTTCCTTTGCATTTTCCTCTTCTGATTTTCATTGGTGATGAACAGCCAATATTGCCAAGCTGAGTCTGTTTTGATTGTGACAATAATTGATTTGTCATCTCTCCTGGTCCTTATCTCAATTCATGAACCTTTTGTTACACTTTCACTCCCCTGTCCACATGCAAAGGGGAGTGAGAGGGTGGCTTTGATGACCCAGCCGTCTATGAGCAATATGAGCACACTATGAACAATAAAATCTGTGCTTTTGGACCA
Source organism: Ammospiza caudacuta (assembly GCF_027887145.1). Classification (NCBI taxonomy): domain Eukaryota; kingdom Metazoa; phylum Chordata; class Aves; order Passeriformes; family Passerellidae; genus Ammospiza; species Ammospiza caudacuta. The sequence continues at coordinate 83,303,575 of NC_080632.1, read as the reverse complement.
CACTGCCATGCTGTTGAAGCAGTGGGCAGAGCCATGATTACAGCTTTTTCCTTTATTTTAATGTATGAAGAAATAAGTAATTTTCTACCATCATCCTTAACTAATTAACGTTTTCTAAAGCAATTACCAAACATTTTGTAAGCCTTTGTACGTGCTGTGGCACAAGTCATATGTGTCTCTCAAGTCATGCCTTAAATCCTACGGAAACACATCCAACACCGCACAGCATCATGGAGTCTCATCATGAGGGTACAGTCTGAATTTCGGGATTGGATCTTAATTAATCTCCCAGGATTTCTTACAAAGCTCCCCCAGCATCCTGCAAGGCAGGCACTTTGCCACCCAGACCCACCCAGGCCTGTGGTGCAGCTGTGCAGCTGCAATTGGCTGAAGCTTTCACTCACAGAAACTTTGTCTGCAGAGGGGCAGGCAAAAAGTAAATAATCCATGACTAACATTCCCAGTTCTGCGGGAAATGCAGCCCCTTTAATGATCCAGCAGCTGGAACAAATGACTGCTCACTCATAACATACACATTGCAGTTGTCATAGAAACGCACTTAGCAACAAAGAATCCTTGACCTTTTCCCCATCTGTTTTGAGTCTTCAAAAAGGCACGTTAATTTCTATATATTGATTTTTTCCCTGTTTTTTTCCCCTTTTGTCCCTCCACACCCAAATGCCACGTTTTGTGTGGCTCCCAGACATCAGCAGAAGTCTTCCATAACTTCAGGGGCACTACTGCAGAGGTCCTGCCTCTCCTTACCCCTGGTTCAGTGTGGGGCACCAGCTAATTCCTGACAAAAAGCTTAGACTGGATATGAGAAAACATTTCTTCACTGAAAAGGGTGGTCAAGCCCTGGCAAATGCTGCCCGTGGCTGTGGTGGAGTCCCCATCCCTGGAGGCATTTAAAATCCATGTGGAAGTGGCACCTGGGGATGTGGGTTAGTGCTGGGCTTGTCAGTGCTGGAGGAATGGTTGGACTTGATGGTCTGAGAGGTCTTTTACAACATCAACAATGCTATAATTCTATATATTGATGTATTCTCTATATAGAAATATAGCATTCTAAATATATATAATTATATAATATATATAATTAATTATATATAATTCTAAATTTTTCTTTTCTATAGCAAATTAGGCTGTACAACTGACTGCTCCACCTCTACCTGGAAACTTGAAAAACACTCTGTTTCAGTTTGGGAAGGGCAATGGATGCTCAGAGCTCTGTGGTTTTTAACCAGTACAGTAAGAGTCTGTAATTAAATCAGAGCATCCCCTTCAAATGGATGGACACAATCCAAAAAACAAGAAAATTATCAAAGGCCAGCATGTATATAGCAACACGTGATGTGATGAGAACAGCCTTGCTACAAAGGGCATCGCTGAATTCCAGGAAGGAACAGAGATGGATGAAATTACTCCAGACTCTGAGTAATGGTGAAATCACTGCATGTTCTGAAGGCACAAAGATTTTAGATAAAGCTTGTCTGATGTAATCACATTAGCCATCAAATTAGATCCCCAGAGTTTGGGTGTTTTTCAGTATGTATCATCACCCCATGTTTGCCATTTGAGATAAATAAACTTAATCACAAATTATATTTTTTTAAAAATGAAAATAATAAAAAAGAAAAGAAATAATTTTCCTATTTAAGTAATTTTGGAAGGGTCCAGTTTACTTTTTTAATTTTACACCTTCTCTCAAATTGATGATGTTTACAGTAGGATGCTTTCTCCTCTTCTCTCCCCAAAAATATGTAATGAGAAAAAGAAAATAATACTTCACACACGTGCATAAATACACATACACACACAAATACACACACAGGACTTGAATACATGCTAAAAAATAAAAAAAAAAACAACTTGAAACACGTAGTGCTTCTGAAGGAAAATTATTAAACACATCATTTTCCCATTAAAGCATATTTTTGAGACAATTTCAAATTACAATTATTTTCCATCTTAAATGTTTTCTGAATTACACAACATAGAAAGGATTGTGTAACATCAATGGCAAGGCACTCACAGCTTTATCAAATCTATCAGAGCATTTTGAACGTTAAGATTCAAAACATTTCCTGCAACACCACACTTTCTTAGTGTCAGAATTTTTGTTTGGAAAGGAACAGTATGAGTTGTTATGACTTTGGAAGTTGGTTAGGGATCACATCCTGGGTAATTTCTTGTCTGCAGACCTCAACTTAAGTAATTATGGTGAAGGAAACATTTAACTTAATTGGAGAAAAACAACATGGCTACACCTTCCATTTGTCTGCTCCGACTGTACTAAAAGGCAAATAAAGGAGATACAGAGCTGTGAAGGCTTGTGGAGAAAGAAAAAAAAGGCATTTTTAGAATTGAGAAGTCCTGAGTTCTAAGATCTAAGTGGTTTGTCTGAAGTTTAGCTAAAAAAACAGATGGCACATGTCTGGGTCTAATGTATTTTTTTTATGCATTAGTAAATTGCATTAACAAATGCAATGAAAAACAAGTAGAGCAGTTGAAAGAGGAGCATGGCAGTGCAGAGACAGAAAGAAGAGATGGATTTTCAGAGCTGATTTTTACATGAACTGGATCATGTTCAACATTTTTTTAAATGTTTGGGTTTGTGTGTAAATGGAGTTATCAAAATAATTATTTGGATTCCCATTTAAAATTTATCATAGTGGTATATCTGCAAATCAGTATCTGAATGTTGATTGTGGGCAGCTCATTCTAAAGAACTCACAATCAGAATCTCAAACCCCATCAAAATCAAAATTTATTGATTTGGCTGGCACTGGCCTCAATTCTGATTCCATTTGTTAATACAGATCAGAAACCTCTGAAATCCTCTGAAAAGTTGGATGGGGCTCTGACCAACCTGGTCTAGTGGAAGGAGTCGCTGTCCAGGGCAGGGGTTGGAATGAGATGGCTTCTAAGGTGCCTCCCAACCCAAACAATTCTGTGATTCTGTGACAGATTCTGTGACAGATTCTGTGATTCTGTGATCCAGCCCACCTCTACATCACCAGGGGCTGAAGCTGAATTTTCCATGTGCTTTCATGGAGCTTGGACCAGCCCTTTCTCCAGAGAGCTGAATGAGCCCACGTGCATTTTTTCAGTTTTTCAGTTCTACAGGACTTTTAATCTTGCGGGTATTTAAGGTACAAGCATGATAAAGAGTTACAGCAATTGCAGGTATCCCTGTTTATAGGGATTTAATGGAAACCTTCTGCATAAAATTCAGCAAGCAGCATCTTGCTGTTGGAGCTGTTACGTTTTAAACACCATTAAACTTGATGGAAATCACAGCACACAGCCTCACATAAACCTTTTGGCAAACTTAAACACGGAGGTAAATTCCCCTCTAGGATGAGGGGGACACTGCGGCACAGTTTTATTCACCTTTTGTCCTTCCCTATACCACCCAGTTACGTAACCATGCCCACAATTAGTTAAAATATGCCCCCCATAGGCTCTATTCACTTCCCCAACTCTCTTCCCCACACACCCTAAGACAGCTCCTGTATTCATGCAGGCAGCACAAGGCGACACAGGACCCTGTAACATTTAGTTTGAAAATGTTTTTTCGGGACAATATATTGGTTGTCTCCCTTTGCTGAAGTTCAGAGAAGGGACAATGGGATGATCCCTTTCTTTTGATGGTCTCAGGAGTAACCAATTGTGTGTCCTTCTCCACCTCAGCCTCTGCAGAACTCTGCTTAACATCATTTGCCTTTAGTGAAGAAAAACCTAATAAAAAGACAACCTAAAAACTCCCTTCCTAGTGCAAATAAAACATAGAGAATCTGTGGAAAGAGAATATTTGCAGTGGACAGTGAGTTCATTTTCTGTACAAACAGGAAAGGCAAGGCCAGTCCTGACATGAGATGAGTCACATCCACTGCCTGCTACTCCCCCAGGCAATATTTAACTGCTCAGCCTCACAGACCCATGCTCCAGCACTCCCAGTGAGGTCAGCAGAGCCACCTTGAAATGAAGTTCTTTGTTCCCTTCATCAAGATTTCATCCCAGACTGAAAGGGGGAAAGGTAATTTATTCATTTGAAATCACTGTATCAAATAATTGCATTTAAAATGCTCACTCTAATCCCCAAGGCATGAAACATGGGCCTTGGAAGAATGGTCCTGGAGCTCTTCTGTGTTTTTAAGGGCTATTGAGGGTTCACGGAACGGCAATATCTGCTATGCATGGAGAAATAGCCAAGCTTTTTGACACACAAGCTCTTCTCTTAGCCTGAAAGAGAAGCAGCACCTGTCAGTGTTAAATTTGGGTGGAGAACAACTGTTCTGTGTTACACTTGATATGGTAAGCAGTAAAATCACCTGGGGGAAAATGTCACTGGTACCTGCACAGCAAAAATTAGTGTTCACAGGGAAAAGGGGATAATCTTCTACAGGGAAAAGCAGAGCCATCATCACCATTCATCACCTTCAGGAAAGGTAGGAGGTGGCAAAAGGAAGGAGGAAAACAAAGCACACCTCATATCAGTGTTTTTTCCTGAATCCAGGATTTTTAGTGTTCAGCGCAGTTGCGAATTCCAATTCACACATTTGTTTTTTTTAATGATTTGCTGTGGGGTTGTTTGGTAGGAGCGGGGTGCAGAGTAGCTTTCCCTTGAGACTCAGGACTGAGAGGCCAGAGCTAGAAAGGTGTTTCAGTGAGAAATCCCCTCTCCCTGATAACCTGGTGCTTCTGTCCCTTACTGAATTCCTTCACAAACCTGTGCTACTGCATGAAGCTTCCAGGAGAACACACTTTGCATGGGAGGGACAAACCTTGCATTCAGGTATTAACCAGTAAGTTACCCAAGAAAAACTCACAAGTTTTAAAGGCTGCATCAAGAAAGTAACTTATTGTGATGGCTGTGAAAATATGTTTTCAAACATATCCACTCTTCCAGGACAGCCTGCCTTAATCCAGAGTGTTGGCTTTTGGGGGAAACTTTCCAGGAGCTGGGGAATGCTTTTAAAAGGCTCCAGAAATCTAGGAAAATCCATGGAAAATCACAAATCAGGTAGCACAGAAAGCGCAGTGAGAATGATAGGCTGTTTTCGACTCTAATAAATTATTCCTCCTACCTATGTATATTATAAACACAAGCAAATCCACAAATAACTGTGTACACACAGTTATACACTGGTGGATGACATGGAATGGCTCCAAAAGCAAACACAAAGGGGCTGCAAGCCCCTTTCCAGCCCAGACAAGTGAAGTGCTGAAGCACCTCGATCAAGCAAAGCTTGACAAACAGTGGTGCAACTTCCCAGGGCAAAAACCCACAGAGCTGGAGTCTCCCTGCTTGCTTGAGAGCATGGAGAGGATATTCATGACCAGCTCCATTATTCCCACTGCTTTTATTCCTATTTATTTTTCCAGGAATTATTGAAGTGACTGACTGCCACGTCTTGGGACATGATCCTCCTAAAAATGCAGCAGCATGCGATAAGTTACTGACACAGCACATCACACATTCTATCTGCGCAGGAACATCCTGCTTGACTTGCGTGAGGGGAAACAGCCTTGGCAGGTCCTTCCCACCCTCCAGGTTACAGCTGCACCAAAACCAAAACAAAACCATGAAAGATCAATGTGAGTGCTCTTCTGCCCTAAAATAATTTGAATAATGCAAGTCCACCATAAACCTGCTCTATAGGGGAAAATTGGGCGAAGCTCTGTAAAGCTGAAACTTTTAAAGCAACGTGTTTTTATGAAAGAGCTAGAAATCCTCAGGGTTTGAACTTTCATTGAGTTGTTCCATGCTCTCTTTTTCCTTCACGACGCAAGAAATTAAAAATACATCGGTCATAATTCTGATTTCACCTTATCAGCACCATGGACTGTTAGAATTACTCCTGTTTACACTAGTACAAAAGGATATTCTGACAGATCCAAGAAAACTCAGACTTATTAAAAGCAATAAATAATTGTTATGATCCCAGAGAAGCAAAATCTACTACTCTACTTGTTTTGTGTATGACTTCAGAGATTAGGGGACCCTGCTACTTAATTGCTCAGAGGGACACTAATCTTGTAAAGCTCTTTTCCTAGCAGAAGTTATCAAATAGAAGCAGGACTCCTTAATAAAATTACAGTTATTAAATTCTCCCGTTTGCTGGGAATTACTTGGTCCAGAAACACTTGCCAAAAACACTCTTCTTAGAAGAAAAAATCGGGCTGCAATATCAAGATCTGGAAAATTTAGATAAGTTAGAACTGAGGATTAATTTCACAGTCTGTTCTGTATGTGTATGTTACTTGGTCATATATACTTTTTCTTTCTCACAAATTAAATTGTCACACCAAGCAACAGTTGAGAAAGGGAAAATTACTAAGGGGCATATTCTAGCCACATGGAGGTGTCAAAAGTAAAGTTTCCAAAATCTCTTTTGCCCACGTAGCATTTTTCATACCCAACATATACAACTTCTGATACTACCGTTACTTGCCCAGTGGCACTTCAGCCTCTTCTGGAAAAATGCTGAGTAATTGCATGTTTTCAGTAAAACAGTGAGAAGAATGAGTTTTGCCTATTAAAAAAAAAAAAAAAGAAATATTTATTCATAATTTTCTCTGAGATTGTTGTGAGACATGGCTGTAGATGATCTGGGCTGGAAATAAGGCTGAATAAATTTTGGGCAGGTCACTGGTATCTTGAAACACGGCGCTGTAATAGGAGTACCTATCACAGAATCACTGAGGTTGGAAAGAACATCCAATATCATCGAGTCCAACCTTCAACATATCATCCACCCCCACAATGTGTGTTGGCAGATGACTGTGGAGTAGAAGGACCAGCACTTACAATCTACCCCAAAATGCTCTCCCTGTGCTTTCTTTGAAAGGCAGTGAAGGTACCTTTAACTGCTGGAGAGACCTTCTCTGCTGCTAATAGCAGCAACAGGAATTGAGGAAGGAAGCTCCTTCATCAGATTTTGGGCTGTGTTCTGCTGGCAGCTTCCTCTGAACCCACTTGTGCCTTTCCCAGGACTGATGCTGGTGGTGCCACCATATCACAGGGGATGCGCCAGGCAGAGCTGCCTGCCCAGGATCTGTTCAATTCAGCTCACACTCCCTTGGATCCATCTCCCAAACCGTGGCCAAAACAACCCGCCCGACTGCTGGATGGAATGGGATTTGCTGCGGAAAGCACGGCTCCTGTAGGCCGCTCATTATTAATAATTACAGCAGAACAGAAAGCACACAGCTAATTTCTGATCCCCTGCTATAACCTGATAGATTAATAGAAGCAGTTCTCTCTCCTCAGGAGAGTAGGCTCACTTTCGCATTACAAAAATAATTAAAGTGTAATCAAGTGCTGAGAAGTCACCCAGGAGGTCTGTGCATAACAGCCCACGCACACGTTTTGTCTTTTGCGCCATCAGGTCCTGATTCCCTGCCTGCACAGAAGGGGGAAGAGTGACTTTCCCAGGAGACCTCTGCACTTTTCACACATTTCACATGGAAAACAATCACAGGAGACCACACTTCCCCTCAGCATATTTTTCTCTCTCCTGGGTCACTTAAGCACTAAATTCTGTATTGGTGCAGGTGTTAAAGATTTAGGTGCCTTCCCAGCACCTAAAATAAACCTTAAGATTGCTGCACCTCTGGAAAAAGCAGCACAAACCCCAAGCTCTAGAATAACAGTAGAATAACAGATCCATAAATCTTGTGGCTTTTTTTCCCCTCCCATTCTAATTATTCTTTAAACTCATAAATAATTTTAAGAGGGAAGATCAGTGGAAAATTTCCACTCACAAGCACTTACTTCTCTCTCTGTAACTAATTCACAGCTTCTTTGCACTCCAGGGTGAAAATTACTGCAATTCTCATTGTTTTTCTTCCCTGTGCCTGGAGGCAAAACTCCCCTGCAATGACCACGTTTTTACTCACAGTGTTTCAGACAGGAGATCTTCATCTTCTTAAGCAAGAGGCAAAATCCACTTATTCAATATCGGTCTTCTTTTTTTTAAAGAAAAATTTAAAAAGAAAGCAAAATGCATATCTAAAAGTTAATTGTGGTCATTACAATCAGGAAGAGAAGAAAATTTTCACCCTCCTCATTCTGGATGTTCTGTTCAGATTTTTGGACAGAGAGGAAAATATTACAAAAACATTAACCAACCAAAAGACCAAAGTCAACAGGTTGAATTTCACTGATTTAAAATGGGAAAGAAAAGGAATAATTGCTTTCTCCTATCTGACTTCTACAGACCATTGCACATGTATTCCATATTTTATCTTGAACCTAAGCCACAGTTAGAACTAGGCATTTCAGTCACTGAGAGTTTAAACCATTGTCTATCAGAGAGAAAAGAAGAAAAAAACCTGATAGCACTAATGCCAAAGGCCCCTCAGTTACCTTAGCAAGATCTGTTCAGCATGGGAGTCACAAAACAAAGAAAAAAATATGAAAGACTCAAAGTTCCCCTGAAATCTGAACCAAAATGGCAATTTCCAGACACAAAGTCTAGGGAAAGCATCTTCCAAGACCTGAACCCAGCAGCCATTTGGTTCTGGATGTGTGGGCAGCAAACAATCCAGAACTCTGGAGAAAGAGGCTTCATCTTTCCATTCTTCAATACTATCCCAATTTGACCAATGCCCTTGGGCTAGAGCAATGCTGAGGTGGTCTTCACATTCTGAACCATCTTCTATAATTGGTGTTGAGACTTCTGGTTGATCTGACTTCTTTGGCCTTATGTCTTTAAGATACTTTACGATCCTGAGATTTTTAAAAAACTCTTGTTAGACGGAAAAGTATTCATATTGCATTTGAAATGCAATGCATTCAGTGTGCCACAGAATTTCAGAACCAGTTAAGGCTGGAAGGGACCCCAGTGGGCTCATCTGGTGCCACCTCCCTGTTCCAGCAGGGCCATCCCATAGCACAGGGTTGTGTCCAGAGGGTCTGGGATGTCCCCAGTGAGGGATTCTCCATCCCCTCTCTGCACAAACTGTCCCAGTGCTCGGTCACTGCCCAGGACAGAAGTTCTCCCTCATGTCCAGGGGGAATTTCCTGGGCTCAGGCCCTGCCCGTGGCTCTGGAGCCATTGCTGGGCCCCAGAGCAGAGCCTGGGCCCTGCTCTGCCCCTCCCTGCACACAGGGACACCCAGGGATGGGGTTCCCTCTCAGCTGGGGCTCCTCTCCAGCTCCCTCAGCCTTTGCCCAGCAGGGAGATGCTCCAGGCCCTTCCTCACCTCTGTAGCCCTCTGGGCCCACTGCAGGAACTCTCTGTCTCTCTTGTCCTGAGGAGCCCAGATTTGGACTCCAGATAAACATTTTCCAACGTATCTCATAGTCCTCTCAAGACCAAGAAGACTGGCCCCACTGTAACTTGTCCCAAGGAAGTATTTTTAATACTTTAATTTTTTAATGACCATGACTACAGGTCAGGAGAAAGTGGTTGAAAGAGTGGCCTCTGGTATGAGTCTCATTCTGATGCCATAAGGAATTTTTTTGTCAGAGCTCTAAACAAGATATCGATTCTGACTTGGGCCTAGAGTCAAATACTTTTTCCTACAAATGGGAATTAATACATCCAGGGAAACTCCTTCTGAAGTTTCTGCACGAAGAATGCAACTCCCAAGTTTCTGGGGTTTTCAGAGGGGTCTAGAGAGCAGGTACAGAGGATGGAAGAGGCAGCAGTGCACCTGAATATCATTATAAAAAATTTGTCTACTTGACTTCAATTTCACAAATATTATATTCAATTTTTGCCTCCTACTCTTCTACGGTAAAATGGTTATGGCACACTTCTGCAAAACTAATAGGACAAGAATTGTGTACAATATGGGGATTTTTCTGTAATCTTTTTCAACAGGAATAACATGCTGACTTTCACATATTGCCCTTTTTAATTACTGTTTGGTTGGTGATTATTTGCAGGAGATAAAGAATGTTTGAAGGCTTCTACATTAATTAAGTTTCATCTTTTTAGACTGTTCTTTACATGTAAAGGTAATTGGTTTTAGTTCTTATAAATCTTGTGTAAAATTCCTCAAGCAATAAACACAAGCTGTATCTCAGTAATTGTCTATTGACTACACTTTCCAGTATGAATTAATTTTCAATTACAAACTTCCTTTCTTACAGTATCAGGTTGGAAGTCTGCATTTTGAACACGTAAATATTCTCATCTTGTGCAAATTTGTCTCACATTATACTGGAAGAAGAAGAAGAGAGAGATTCATTGAACAACCATCAGTCTGAATATCAATGCAGCATGACAATAACAGTGCATGTCAAAACTCAGGTTTCCTCTGCAAATTCCCAGACAGCAACAAAGACTAGTTTCCAACCCTAATTATTTTTATTGCTGTTACATTGTGCTCTTCTCTGCTTCATCTTTAAAAGTTAATGGCTTGATTAGGAAGGGGATCCTAAAGTCAATCAAACTTTCACAATGACCACAAATTACATCTATCCCTATTTAGCTGGGAGTATTTTAGGGGTAGAGTATGGAATTAAAAGAGGTGGGACAGGCTGAGTTATCATACCTCTTTCTGCAAAAGACTACAGCAAGACTTTCAGAAGTGTTTATCTGGAGTTGGGTGCCCAAAGTTTGCTGATGCTTTCAGAAATGTCCCACTGTATCCAATCGCAATTTTAGTTGAGGGGCACTTTTCACATAAAAACAGCTGAACCCCATCTTCAAAATCCACAACTCATTCAGCAGCACAAAGTTTGGTGAGTAGATCCACAGGGCGTATAAGCCATGATGAGGGAGAGGAGAAATATCCTCCCACATCATATCTGGGGAAGAGATGCTGGCTTGGGGTCTGAAAACAGCCAACTGACCTGCTGGAGAGAGCACCAAAGCCCTCTGAGGGAAAAAAATAAGAAAAGAGATGCTGACTCAAATGGTCAAAATGCCATAATGGGCTATTGCTGCCAGAAAAGGAGGTCTCCATCCTTCTCTCTTATCCCTTCCTCACAGCCATGAGCTCCCACCCTCCCCTGTTCTGACTCTGGCTGTAACAATTTTATTAAATAAAACAGCAGAAAACCCCTACCACTCTTTCCTCTCCTGAGACATGGGGTCTTAACAACTCCAAAGGCAGCAGTAAACTAATGGAGAGGAGAATAAACCCTGGAAGGGAAGGCTGGAAGGAGCTCCTACCCCAGTGCCACACAGTTGTGAGCAGCCTTTGAATCCTTTTCCTTAAAGGCTGATGCATCCTGATTTTACAAAGGTCTTGTAGCACTCCGAGAGAGATAATCCCATGTAGGTTCCCACTTGCTGCCCATAAGCTTCCCAGTGGGACACAGATTTCTTGCATCTTTCCTGGAGGAGTGTCTTGGATGCCCCATGGCATCTAAAGGCCCTAGACAGGTATTTTAAGGCACCTGAATCTCCCCATCAAAGCTATCTCAAGTGATGCCACTAAATTTCAGCAATATCAGTGACTTTAAAGGGCGGTATTCCCTCCAAGAAAAGGGGATATATTAACTCTTAATTATTGCATAAAGTGTGAAAGACCAGAAGTGTGAACACAACACAAGTTGGAGCATATTGAATGCTTTTTAAGGTATAAAATAGGAGCTAATAAACAAGAGATTTCAAGCTATGTGCTTAGCACATCTGCATTTCAAATTTCTGAGCTCCTATTCAGGAATGTTAATAAGTTTAACTAGCTCAGTGTTACCATGTTTCTGATAGGAAAAAAAAATATGCAACATATACACATATATCTGTAGATTATCCCACCCTTAGGCATTTAGCTAAAAAGATATATTTTTCTATTCTCTGGTATTTGCTATAACTGAAAAAAGAAAGAAAAAAAAAGGGGGGGGGGGGGAGAGAGAAAAATAAAAAGATCAATACTCCCCGTGCAGGAATCCTGGGAATGGGACTGAAAAGAACATGATGGCTCAGGCACATAAAAGTGAGGCTTGACCATATCACTTGACCATTGCAACATGAAAAGCTCCATTAGCGAGATTTGTCCTTTTCCTTCTCTTTTCCTCCCTGTAGGATTTGTCCTTCTGTCTGTGAAATGAAGACTTCAGCAAACAGTGCCACCACATGGGCCCTCAGTGGAACTGAATTCACTCAGTGATAGCCTAGCAGGAAAGGGAAGAAGAAAAAGAAAACCCCACACTTCAGCATTTCTATTAATTTCATCCTATCTTTTCATCTCTGCTCTGGAAATTCTCTAGCAAGAAACTGAAGGTTTTATAGTGTCTTACATAATAAGGTGAAAAGACCTTGGTTTTTCAGCGCAATAACTTGGTGCTTGCAAATTTCCCACTTCAGGTTAATTGTCTCTTCAGAACGCACGACCTGCACTGCCGACAGGCGGAATAAAACAGTTCTGTACGCTTCTAATGGATTTATTTAAAAGGATGATGTGAGGAGCCAATTTGCTTTTGATTTGTCTCAACCCTGGTTGTCAGAGGCCTGTGGGGGAAGGGTTGCACCTGTGCCATGCCAAGGGGCCAGCCAGGAGAAGATGGAGGAAAGCCTTGTCTCTGGGGAGACGTTTCCTGGCAGCCAGTTCATATGACACATGGGACAGGGAGTCATCAGGGGAACACCAAAGACGCTGAATGTCATAAGTAAAAGTTAAGTTATGTTAAGTTAGCACATAGTTCAATTATATTGTATTAATTATGTTATATTAATTGCATTATGTTAAGGGGGGGGGTGATTAGAATGTTCTAGGAGAAGAGTCCAGGGTTTGGTGGAAGGGCGGTCTGGTGGGACAAGGTGAGGTCAAAGAGGGATTGGATGGAAGATCTGACCAATCATCCGAAGCCCTGCAGAAGTGATTGGTCCAGAATGAACAACATTAAAGACCAAGGAGAAGCCTGGAAATGGACCAATCACCATGCGGATCCAAAATGGACAAATCCTGGACTCGAAGGCGGCTATAAATGGGGGGAGCTTGGTTGCATCAGTGTTCTTCTTCTTTTTGGATACTTTTTTTCTCAAGAGAACCCAGTGCGCTTGGGGTTAGCACACTGTTCTGGATTTGGCTCACTGTGTGGGTACTTGGGCTTATCCTGGGTACTCCAGTCCTTGCAGCTGTTTTAATAAACGAGAACCTGTTTCTACAGAGAAAGTTTGGCCTCATTCATATTCATAGCATTGAATCCTCCAGAGACCCTCTGCACTCAATGGCAAAATGCCTCTACCAATGGACTGCAGTGGGATATTGGACTGGGACAATGGTCTCCTGTCAGCAGGTGGACTTTGGGAGCAGCCAGGGGCATAAAAAGTGACAGCATCACAAGCTCTGGGGGCTTTTGAGTCTTGCATTTTTGCCCTGGCCCCAGCCTGCCTTTTGGCTCTCCTGCCCTCGGTGGCTCTTGCTTGCCCTTGTGTCTGTCCTGCCTCCCTGTGTCCTTGACCAACACCCTGCCTAATTCATCTCTGCATCCCTGCTTGAGTCACCCGTCCACCCTGCCCACCTCTGAGCCTGACCATCCCTGTGATCCTCACTGCAGCCCTGCCCAGGCCTCTGGACCTCCTGCCTGAGCTCTCCCTTGTCTCATGTTCAGTCGCCTCTCACCATTGGATTCATTCCCAGGCAGGCAGTGTGCAAAGCCCTCACCTTGTGGACATTGAGAACCCAACCCCTCGTGGTAATGCCCTCTTTTACCCTCTGTTTCCCCTCTCTCTCCCTCTCTCCCTCTCATTTTTCTTCCTCATTCTTTGTCTTTTCTAGCCCTCTTTAGTAGGGTAACTATTTTATTTTATTTTATTTTATTTTATTTTATTTTATTTTATTTTATTTTATTTTATTTATTTTATTTTATCTTATTTTATCTTATTTTATTTTTTTGCTACCAATAAAGGATTCTCAGATACAATGCTTGCCTCGTTTGGTTTAATTTCATTCCTGACTGTGGGAGACAAGAAATCCTGTTCACTTTAGCTCAACAGAAAGCACTCTGGGAAAGGTTGGGCTAACAGCAAGGTACAAACCAGGTCCTGTAACCAGAGATCCGGTTGTATGGCATGGGCATGGGGCAGTGATTGGCTGGGGAGGTGCATGGACACCACATGATCAGAGAGCTGGTTGGGTAAAGGTACACATTAACAGGGACAGGGGCCAATGAGTGCTTTTGGGCTAAATTTAGAACATAAAAGTGTTTAGTTTGTTAAAATAAACAATCTTCAGGACAAGCAAGGAGGTCCATGTGTCTTAGTTCCCCATTGCTATCCCTGACTACCTATTTTTAAAATAAGTTCTCGCAATTAGCCCAGTGCAATGTGACATTTTATTTGGTGGCAACAAAAGGCAGGGCAGCTCCGGCCTAGGCAGATAACCAGCAGCTCTATTGACCTCACTGCAGATGCAATGACAAGTAATGCCAGTGCACTCTCACAGCCAAAAGATGACAGCAACTTCTCACTGATGACCTGGAAAATGATGGGCTAGATCTAGGAAATATGAGAAATGGAGCTAGAGGAATCTGTACATACCTGGCATTATGCAGTTGTGTTTTTACAGAAAGTCATCCCACCACTTCTCTGTCTTCTCCAGATGAAATCAGGCAATTACACTATTATTCCAGGTAACAACAAAGTATTTTACTCATGTTAAAAAATGTTACATGTTAAAAAAATGAAGAATGAAGTTACTGAAACATGAGATAATACCTTTTCCAACAGCTACCATTAAGAGAAACCTTTCAGTTTCACATGTGAGCATATCTGGTATTAAACTCTGCCTTATGAGCTCTCATCTGGAGAGCAATAGAAACATTCTAAGGTACATGTAAAGCAGCTGCAAATAGTATTAAACTAAATGCAGAAGGAGTCCAAGTCCAACACTCTCATGTTTCGAGGAGATATGTGGTGGTTTTAAATAGCTTAGTTTTTGGTGAGGAGAGAAAAAAGGGAAAAAGTCAGCCATGGAAGTAATTTTTGCTGTGAGGAGCTGCTAGCACCTTCCTCCATGCCTGGCAAAACCAATCGCTGGCTAGCTTTGAGAACAGGCACACCACTAAGACAATTAGAAAAACTGCTAATGTCTCTATGATAGCATATATAAGAAAGACAGAAACCACAGGAACCACAGGAACCTCTCTTACTCCCTGCCCTTGGAGTAATGGTGGTGGTGGGGGCTGTTGGGCCCATTCCCAGTGCATCCAGCCAGGCTCACTTCTCAGAGGTGGTTGCTGGACCCTGTGCTGGTACAGTCACCAGGCTGTGCCCCTGGGGGCTGTCCTGGTGCCACAGGCAGCCATGTGGCCACCACCATCCTGATCCAGGAGCAGCCATGTGGCCACCACCATCCTGAGCCAGGAGCAGCCATGTGGCCACCACCATCCTGAGCCAGGAGCAGCCATGTGGCCACCACCATCCTGAGCCAGGAGCAGCCATGTGGCCACCACCATCCTGAGCCCGGAGCAGCCATGTGGCCACCACCATCCTGAGCCTGGAGCAGCCATGTGGCCACCACCATCCTGATCCAGGAGCAGCCATGTGGCCAAGCTGATATGGGTGCGACCAGGGTGGTGCCGCGGCTATCTCAGCATGGCTCATAACGGACTTTTATTTGCTTGGCTGTTTTTAGCCAGCTATGTTGCCGACAGAAGGACAAAAGTGGTGGCAGCAGCTTCTCTTTTTTGGCACTCCACATGAAGAAAAGGTGTGGAGTGAAGGCGGCAGCTGGTGCAGCTTGCTCAGTGCCAGCAGGGACCAGGTGATCAGCAGCGAGAGGCACAGCGATTTCCGAGTCTGGAGCCTGGATGAGACGAACTTTTCAGTGCTACAGAGCTCTATAAAATCTTTTCAATTCATAGGTAGAACTTGAGAGCAGACAAACCTACAGACAGCAATTCTCTCCCAAATCAGAGAGGAAGAAAAGTTGAAGACACATGAGGAGAACATGGTGACACTAAGGTCAGTGCAAAGGACGGAGGGGGGAGAAGGTGGTCCAAGCCTCAGAGCTGAGATTCTTCCGCAAGCTGTGGTGAGGACTGTAACAGAACAAACCATTTCCTTTTAATTCATGAAATGCATGGAGGCATGCAGAATTCACCCCCAGACAATAAGAAAAGAGTGCTCACACTGGAATGTGTGGATGCTGAGAAGCTGTGATCTGGTGAGAGGCTTGAACAGAGAGAGAACCCTTAGTTTCAGAGACAGAGGAAGTGGACCCTTGCTTTTATACTAGAACAGCTCATCCTTAAAAAGTGGACCCCCTGTACTAATGGCCCATGGAAAAACAGTTGTGGGAAGACTGGTTTTTGCCCGTGGGACATTGTAGCATGTCAGGCAGGGCTGCCATTTGTGAAAATTAAACCATGTTGGAAAAGTTCACAAAGAACTGTCGCTTGTGGGAAAGACCCCGTGACATAACAAAAGAGACTCCTCTCCCTAATCCAAATGAAGAAAAATCTTTAGAAGTAACAAACTGACTAAAAATCCCATGTTTTGTTTCCCTCACTGTCAGTGGGAAGGAAAGAAAGGCTGGCGTAGAGGGAAAATGTATCTAAAAGTTTATTCTAGTTCTCAATATTCTTTTGTAATTCTGCTAATAATTTTTTCTTTGTACCTTTCAAAGTTCTTAGCTTGTTTTGCCTTTAAAAGGTTTTCTCCTAATCCTTATCTCACCCCATGAGTTTTCCTCCCCACTCCTCAACTACAGCAGAGGAGAATGAGTGAATGATTTTTCATGGGTGCACCAGTGTTTGGTACAGTGATCCATCTGTCCCCTTCCTGGATTTCTTAGAAGCTTTCAGAGCAAGACCCTCTTTGTCTGGAATGGAGTGATCTAGGGATTGTAGCAGTAGTTGGTGTTTTATAGTTGTTTTAAAATAAAAGTCAGACCTACTATTTTAGTCAGTTATAATGGTTTGTCCCGTGTACCCCATTTTATTCCCTCACGTAGTTTGTCCCTAAGTTGTTTGCCACAAAGATTTCCTGCCCCTTGCCTACCCATCAGCGTGTCAGTCTCCCTGCTCCTCCCTTCATTCGCTCATAAGTCCTTGTCAATCCCAGTTGTACCGCCCCTTGCTCTTGTCAGTCTCTGTAGCCACTCCCCTTGTGTTCTCGAATGTTCCGTGTCAGTTAGCCCTGTGTCAATGGCTGATTGGTTTACAAGGCTTCCTCCCCCCCGAATGAGCCCTATTGGTTATGTTAAGTCATGTGTTCCTCCCCTAAGATCCCTTCATTGGATGAGAGTTGGGCCCACCCCTTGTACCATCCTGTCTTTAAAAAGGCTAGTTTTTGTTCCTGACCTGTTCTGGGAATAAATTTTTATTGGGTTTCTTGTGAGTGGTGTCTCCCTGTTTTCTTTGTCTTGGGTCCTTGTTCCCTTGCTGTATTACCCACACCACAGTCTACTGCAGGGAGCTGCAAACTCCTTGTAAGCACTGCCACCCACAGAGATCTCAGGTGGGATCCGGGGGTAGTTTCTCTCCTGCATGCTCTCTGGCCATGGGAAGTGTGCTAGCCAGCGACTTTCTACCCTATCGCTGCAGCATGCCACCACAAGGGACCAAAGTGTCCAAAGTGTCATAGGGTGGGTCTCAGCCCTGTGGGCAAAAGCCAAGTCCAAGCCAGGAAAGGAGAAATCTTGCATTTGTGTGGTGTTGGGTGCTGCTGTTATTTGCCACGGTACAACAAAGGGCTGCTTGGCATTGCCAGGAGACAGCGGCAGTGAAGTCCCTGAAAATGCTAGAGCAGATAGCTGCAAATCCATATTGCAGACCTGCAGGGAAAACTGGCAGACAAAAGGGTGCGCAGTGACAACCTCTGGCACATTATTTAGGGGACATGCTGGCGATGGTGACTGGTGTGCTGGTCCTTGCCATGATCACACTGAGCCCTGCCGTGGTGCTGCACACTGCCAGTCCCAGAATTGCCAGTCCCCATTTATTTAAGAGCTGCTATTAGTGAGTTAATCTGCTACGTTTATACTTAAAAATGCTCATACTGAGCAATGTAATGGTCAAATTGAGGTAGTAATTTAAATTAAATCAGTAAATCACTAGACTGTATCAATACAATACATAATGATATAAAGTTATGGGCTTAACTGTGGTTTAAATTACTAGTCTTCTGCTGAATTGAAGGGAGTCATTTTTCTTCCGCAGGTGTTACACAAAGAATGTTGGCCCAACAGGTAAAGAAAGCAAATATCCTCATATATTGCTTTGGTAGTCAAGTACATTTCTCTGGGAGAAATGTGTTATATTCATATTGTTGTTGTCCTGCTTCTAGAGTCCCATACCTTCTGAGTGGTTTTCTCACAGGCAGCTCTTCACAGCGGTGTTGTTCCTGCTTCTTTGTCAGGGCTTTTCCAAGGCTCTCCCTGACCGGCCAACCCACCCCCCTTGTATCCCAGTTATCTATATTAGCCACAGCTGCCACCCAGTTAAGGACATCACAGCTGCAGCCCGTTTAGAACAGCCAGGATTGGGGAAAGGTCACTTATACATATATTTTACTAGGATTCCTACTATAGAAATATAACGTATAATAATGGCAGTTTCTTTGATTTTAACAGTGCCTCCTTGTGGGAGTCAGCCAGTCTGAGGTAGCCATAGACTTACGGCCATGGGAATAACCTTTTAGTTAGGGTGAGGAGAAATGCTTCCTGGGAGTTCTTATGCTATTAGAGTTATTCCATATATAAATAAGTTGTTTTGTGAGTTGTGATTAATAATTAGTTGGTCACATTTGAGAGGAATAGCGGGTTTGTCTTCACAAACAAGCTGTGGGTCTGCTGGTAGATAAACAAGCACTGGGAGAAAAAAGAAACAATGGGAAGGATTCCACTGATTGAAGAATGGAAAAAGATATTTGCTTTTACAAATGAACTTTAGGTTTGCTGATAAATAAAATTAGACATTGAAAGATGTAATAAACAATGGGGAAGAAAAACTCTTAAATTCCATAAGAATTAAAAATTAAAAGTGAGGGTTATACATTAGAGGGAATTGTTTGGTATCAGGCATATCGGGAAGTCTGTACCTCTCAAGTACCGCAGCCAATGGGGAAAGAGAAGGGAAATGTGGCCAGAAAATTAGGATAAAACGGGAGGCTGCATCCTCCAAAAATTTGAGAGATCCCAGGTTAATGCCCCGTGCCTCTCCCTTTATTTGAATAAAGTAAAAGGATTCCACCATCTCTGTTTTGGACATAAATGTCTGATGTTTGTGGATCAATTTTCTTAACACATTTGATATGTACAGTTGTTTTTAGTTCTCTTTTATGACTGGAACCTTATTCTCAGATCTACCTTACATATTGTTGTGTTTCCCCCATTTTTGGGTAGTTTGGAGTCAACCCCATACCATGTGCACTTTTTATTTGTTGTTACTTTGTCTCTTAAAGTTCTTTTGGTTTTGAGTAAGCTAATTGACCCATCTTTTTATTTGCCACACTGCTCCCAGCTGGCCTGGTTCTGAGATTGAGGAAGCCAAGACCATAACAAGTGGTGCCTGAACTAGGGTACTGATATATTCAGGATTCTGTTGGGATCCTGTGAGCAGGGAGAGGCTGACCAGTAGGCCATTCCCTTTTTGGTTGAAGTTTTCAAAGTCAGGTCTGGCAAGTGAATTAGTGGATTTGGGCATCCAAAGGAGCAGCAACCTGTGGATACCTGCAGTGGAAACAAGTAAGTGAGTGGAAAGGGGGACATCCACCCATAGTTAGGGGAGCATATCCAACCCCAGTCCAGTTCCGCAAGACTCAGGAATGTGAAATGTAGAAAATAATGTACATAGAGGATTTCAGTTACTTACAGCAGCTCGTGAGAAGAAAGTATGGAAAAGGAGACTGAAAGCCATCATAAAGTGGGTCTTTTGTAACATCATCTCAGCTGGTAATACATCTTCATGGCAGATTTTTGGGACTCGGTGGAGGTGAAGCTTTACAATTTAAAAACCAAGGGGGATTCCATGCTCCCCACCTTCTGTGCTGTATTAGAAGTATTAAAATTGGAGGAAAAGCTTTGTGATCCCAGTTTCGCTATCAGCTGTTCCCAACCCAAGACTGCTCCTTGTCCCTCTGACCCTGGGAGTGGGACACAGGAGGGAACCTGTCTTACTGTATGAACAAGTTATGACTGCTCTGCTCTCCTGTATCTTTCTCCTTCTTGCCCCTTGGACCACCCTGGAGTGGGATATGGGGTATATAGTGTGCTCAGATGAAGCCTGGTTTATACTGGTTACACTGCTGCCATGTGTCCCTCCCTGCTTCCTTCACTCGGGATGTTGCAGTTCATATTTATTTCATTAAATTGCTGTTAAATGGCTCATTCTGTTCACATGCATATTTTCCCCAAGTTTGTTTATTCCTAAGTTGTATCCTCCCTTAAATCTCTTCCTCAAGCTATTCCCCTCCATTTGTTTTAGTCTCTTCCCTGCCCCTCAAGGCAACCCTGCCCCTTTTCCCTGAATATACCCTGCCACTGTCTCCCTGGGCCAATCCCTGCTTGAAACACCCATTTGGAAATCCCCTAATCTATGACACCCCATTGGCCCACGTTACCTTCCTCTCTTCTTCTCCCATCCTGATTGGTCCCACATTGTTGATGTAATCATCTTGCTCCACCCTTGAAGTTTCCGTTTTGGCTTTTTGTGTCCTGTAACTGTATTTAACCCCATGTACTGAGGTGCTCGAGGCTCTTTTGCGTTACTCTTTTCACCTGGAATAAAACTTCCCTGTGGAACCTCAAGACAAAGAGCTTCCTCATTCCTCCTTTACCTGCTCCCTGCCGTTGCTGTAACAGCTTGCATTGCAGAGCTTGCTGCTCTTCAGGTTCAGCTGGGGGCAAACCCCGGTCCCCAGCTGTTCCCCACTCCTGGCATGGCAGCCAGAGTGCTCAGAGCTAGCCTGGGCTCCAGTGGGGTACATCCACCTAAGACGGCGAAGGCCCTGCCATCTGGGATCCTTCCCTTTCCATCCTCCCTCCTTCTCTATCATCCCAGCTTTCCTCCTCCTCCACTATATATCCTGCCGTGCCATCTAACAACTGCCATTTTGTCATGCTCTCCACTTGAACTGCCATTTTCCCCCGAGGTTCTTCCCTCAGCTCCACCCCTTCTGTTTTGGGCTCCATTCATTCTGGGGGAACTGGAACTGCTCCCACTGTGGTTTCAGAAGTACCACCTTCCAACATAGCAATGCCCATGAGGCCTTAGTCCAACCCCATGCTGGAAGTCAAGCCCTGATACCACCACCCCACCAGCAATAAAAAAGATTGTGCTAGTGTTTGGTTATTCTTCACTCTTCACTCTCCTTCTCCTCCTCAGAAGATCTGAGCCCTTCCAGATCCAGTGACTCCATCAATCCCTGGGAGAGGATCCAGACAGCAGTGTTAGAAGAGGAGGACTGGGAGATAGTTTCTAAATTTACTGCTGTTCTGGCGCAATATAGAGGCGCAAATCCTGAATGGGAGCCAGTAATATATGGGGAAGTAAAAGAACTATGTAAAGCAGCTAAAACTACTGGAGAGAGTCACCTTATTCTAACAACTTAGTACTGAATACCTTCACTGCATGTGTTAACTGTGGGGGCCAAAGAATCAGCCAATAAAGAGCTTGGCACACTCCCCTGGAGGGCTAGCCCTTGAACCAGATATTTCCTAGTTAGGATGAGAAAGTCTGCCACCCAGAGGTCTTTGCGAGTTGTACGTTGATTCCTTGTTACTTGGTTGTCTCCCTGTCATCCCACCAAGTTGCCTATATCCCATTTGTTACCAGTTTTTCACCACCCCTCTCCTTCCTTATATAAACCCCAGTTTTTCCACTGTTGGGTGAGCTACTGTCCCTGGCTCCCTTCACAGAGGGCCCTGCTTTCAATGAAGGCCTTCATTCTGTGGATTTTACACAGTTTTCCAGTCCCTTTCTCTGCATCACCTAAAGAGCTGTCACTGAGCTTGCTGCTGAGCCGAAAATCACTCATTTGGCTGGGTGTGGCATTGCGTGTTTTAAGATATATTAATACGAGTTTTGTTGTAAAGTTGGTTATTCCTTTTATAAGTTAAAAATAGGGTTTGATCCTCGGTTCCCCCCATGTACCTCCCTTATAATGGTTTCTCCCTGAGTTGTTTGTTCCTTGTTTTCCCGCCAGTGGCTTGTCCATCCAGGTGACCGATCCCCTGGTCCTTCTCTTTATGCCCTTATAAGTTTATCTCCTCCTTCCTGATGCTGCTCAGTTCTCCTATCCATCATTGTATTCACCCCCCTTTATTTCGAGAATTTTCCGTGTCAGTTATCCCTTACTTGAGTTATGATTTGTCTCCAGAGCCTTTTCCCTCCCCTATGCAATACTTATTGGTCCAACTGTGTCTCTGGTCCTCCCCTGGGCTTCATTTATTGGTCCCCTTGTGTCTCTGCCCGTCACGCCCATCCCCTTTATCAAGTGTCTACCAGAGCAGTCCTTCCCTGACACCGTCACTGGCCCCGCCTGGGACAATAAAGTGCCTTGGCATTCCACACGTGTGTCCACTCTCTCCTTCCTTAACCTTGGGACTTCGTACCCGCACTCTCGTCTGTGCCACAAAAGCTGCAGACGGCACCACTACCTGGGGGTTCTCAAGAAGAACCTGGGAGTGGCAGATCTTGTGGTCTCCCCTGGCCACACTCCGGGAGCAGCTAGCCGGCATTTGTCCAGCTCCTGTGGCCACAGGCAGGCTACAGCTGGGAATGTGCCTGTGCCCCTAGGCCATCTTTCTCAAGGCGTTTCTTCAGGAAGGTTGCAGCACTCCTACCATCCACACCACCATGGCAGGCTGGGGTGTGGTGTCTGCTGCAGCTCATCTGTGGAGGTGTGAGATCAAGACACCATGTGGGTGATGGAGCCTGGAGGCAGTGGAGGGGCATGGGCAGCGGGAGGGATGCTGGTGGCAACTTCTGATGAATGCACAGGGTTTCCAAGCCAAAGACCACAACGGGCCTGCATGGGCGGCAGCGGGCCAGAGGCGTCTGATGCAGTAACTTTCAGTGGTTGCAACCCAATTTAGGGTAACTCCGGCTGTTATAAATTAATTCATTTTGTTAAGCACAGTTATTAATAGTTGATTATTATAATGAACTATAGTAGATATTTAATAAGTTGTTATATAATTAATGTAATAAGTTAGTGAGTTAAGTATACGGTTATGTAAATATGAATAGGGATACTAAACTGAGAAGGGGGGTGGTAACGAAGTGCAATAATAAGAATCTTCTAGAGACTTACATCATAAGGTGGTGACGGCAATTCACACTAGAGTTGGAGAGAGAGCCACCCAATCAGATTGCTGTATTCCAAAATGTTTGGTTAGGACTACACCATTTTATGGACCTATCAGCAGTCAGGAAAAGGACCAGTCGGCAGGAGAATCCAGAGCACACCAATTGAGTGCCCCAAGAGACTTTAAAACCCTGGGTGCAGAACATGTGGGGTCTTTCGAGGGTACCTTATGTCCAGAGAAACACCTTGTTACACAGTACTGTTCCAGTTACCTCTGGCTTGTTGTGCAGGCCCTAGGCTTATCCTGGGGCCTCGTCTTCTGTTCTTCTCAGTTTTAATAAGCAGGCACTTTTTCTTTTCAAAGTCATGAGCCGCCTTTTAATTTTGTTTTGCCTGTTCATCACAATTCCCTGGGGGCTCATCTGGGAGAGCCACGCCCAGAGGGAAGAGCAGATTCATGGAGACAGGTCTTGTTTATTTTTGGCCAGATGGATTTTGGATTTCTTAAGCACCAAAGAAGAGCTGCTGGCTGTGCCCAAGGGCCAAGAGAGGACATGACAACCAAGAGCTTGGAGCCTACCAAGATGGAGCAGAGCAGAGCTCGCAACATAAGTAGGTGTTGCGAGTAGAGGCGAGACCTAAGGGGGGTATGTGCATGTGGAGAGTGAGTGAGATGGGGACTGGTAACTCAGACCCCTCAAGTGGATGTGGGTCTCTGATTACTGCAGTTCAGACTCACGCGAGAGGGCCAGCTAGAAAAGGAGGGAAGCGCTTGGAACTTGAATGAGTGTAGTACCCTGAGGGAGGGGGAAGTGCCTTGCTTTATGTCTGTCCCTGCCTGCTGAAGGTACTGTTCTTCCCTGAGTGATGAGGACTCCTAGGAGTTGCTTTGGGTCAAGATGAAGGGACCAGAGGTGGTGGTTTGGTCGGGGCAACTTTCCGGTTTGTTGGAAAGACCTTCGGGACCAGGTCTCCCAGTACAGTGTCAGGCTATGGGGCAGCTGACTGGGAGGTGAGTGGATGTTGCTAGACCCTTTGTTCCGGACAAAGAGGGGCACAGGGGAGCTCCACTGATCCAAGGCAATTTGGAGGGTGGCTCCCCAAGACATGTCTGGGGAGGTAGGACTTCTGTGATGGGCTAAAGACTCTTAACCAGAGACCTACTGAGAGTGAGGCCTCCAATTAGGGATTTATTCCTCTTTTGGCAGGGGGAGGAAGTAGGAGCTCAACCACAGAGGAATAGGACCCTTGGCCAGGAGGCCAAGAACACTCAGGGCTCCTCAGGATGAGCACAGGGAAGTTCCTGGGCGTCTGGGGGAGGCCAGCTGAGGGACTTCCAATAGCATCCAGGGCTCTTAAGGGCAAGTGCAGGGAGGTTCCCAGGTGTCTGAAGGGAGACCCCTGGATTGAGGAGTGAGCTAGTCAAGAGGAGGTTGTTTTTCGTAGCATGGTGATGGGCCAGGGAGGGCAAAGGTCGCTGGCCAGGAGAAGTCCCCCTACCCATTAGGGGTAGGAGGGAGGTTTTAGAACCTGTCAGTTAGGGACACAGTCTCCTTTTCGTTTTATATAAGTTATTAATATAAAATTCAATTGTATGTGTGAATTGTTTTTGGTCAGATTCTTGTGGTCAGTGTTAGCAAGTTTGTTTATTCTTTCAGTTGCAATAGATAGTGTTATTTATTGGGTTATTATTTTATATGTTTTAATACAAAAAATATCAATTTGGTATTTTTCAGTATTATCTATAGTATTCAGCTTGATTTTTTTAAGTGATCAGTGTGTATATCATTCTGGACAGGCTGCCCTTAGTGTCTGTTAAGTTCCTAATTTGTGTCAGAGCCTCTGTTAGTTTGGGGACTTATTGTGTATTAAGTGTCTAAAGTTGGAGTTATCTGAAGGAAACAACTGTGTGGTTTAGCAAGGAGAAGTTATCTTGGCTGTTCTCTGAGGAGGGGAGGGCCCTTCTTGGAGGGAGGGGACTGCTGATACCAGAAAAAGTGGACCTGAAAGGTCCTGGGAGACATCTGACCAAGAGGCCATTTTTGTTTGTTTAGAAGTTTAGCTCCCACGCCTGGCCAAGTGGCCATTTTGTCTGTTTTGATTTTAGTTCCCAAAAGAAATTATTTTTCCCAAGGGCTACTTACTAGTTCCTTACTCAAATTTGCTTACTATTCTACAGTTAATTTAAAAATGCAGTTACTTATTTAGACGTTCATTGTAGTTACTTAGATTTTATCTTACCAGATAATTAAATTTAATTGATTTCGTTACAGTTTTTATAACTATGGGCCAGTGTAAAAGCAAGAGCTTGCATAAGGGAAAAGCAAAGAGAATGAAATAAAAAGATATCCCACCAGACAGTCCACTGGGGGACATGTTAGAGAACTGGGACAAGGATAAGAATTTAAAAGAATTGGATAAGATCAAAATGATAAAATATTGCATTGAAATTTGGCCACAAAAGAATATCCAGGAAGGACCAGTCAACTGGCCATGGTGTGGGTCAAAAGAAAAATGGCTATATCTAACTTAAAATAAATATGTTAATTCAAGAGAAGTTATAGATGAGGAAGAAATCAAATATGCAGCCTGCTGGTTGAAAAATGGGATCTGGGATAAAAGGATTGGAATGTATAAAGTAGAAAAAGAAACAAAAGATGAAAAAGAAGAATTTATACTAAAATGGGACCCATTGGACTGTCTTTCCCCTCCTTCTCCTCCTACTCTCCGAGCACCTTTTTCTGTTCAACCTGAACCCCGTCTCTGTCCCTCCAGTACTTCTGTGTTCCCAACCCATACCCCATCCTACTCCTCCAGCGGTTCTTTCTACCCAACCCACACCACACCCTATCCCTCTAACGTCCCCAACAGCCCCCACTTCAGTGAGTTCTCCCATGCCCTTCCTCACTCCTGCCACTCTTCCTCTGCCTCCCCCATGTAATCTTCTTCAGAATATACAGTGCCTTCAATACCTTCTGCCGTGTTTCCTGTCCTGAAAAGTTCTCAGGTTTTCTCAGAGGTACCATTAAACAGCGAAGAGAGGAAATGGGAAGTAGACTACCACCAAAATAGCTCGAATAGAGCAGTAATTCATTCCTGCAAGTGTACAATGATAGTAAGGCCAAAAGAAAAAGTTGTAGTCCCAGGTGGTCACCATTATAACAGTAAGTCTCAAGCTGGAAGGTGCTTTCTGAAAAGGAAGAAGGAGTAGAAAGGTTGTTACGTTTCAGAGAAGTTCTGATGGGAGGCGCCAAAGGGGGAATTGGCTTTGTACCTGTGCTTTTGAGTGGCTCTGAAGTAAGAAGTTTTAAGGAATAACTTAAGCCTCTATTAGAAGATTCTATAGGGATAGCTGATGAAATTGATTGCTTTGTGTGTCCAAGCACATATACGTGGGAGGAGTTAAATTCTATCCTAGGCATCCTTTTCTCCCCTGAAGAAGTGCAATTAATTCAAGCCACAGGCATAAGGACGTGGGAGAAAGAAAATAGGGCAGGGCCACCAGGTGAAGATAAAATGCCTCTCACCCCACCTGGCTGGAACCCAAATGCTGAAGAAGGCTGCAGAAATATGAACTGTGTTATATCTCTAATTGTCAGAGGTAACCAAGAGGCATTACCAAGACTGGTAATGCAAAGCTGGCCTTTGATAGCCAACAAGAAAAAGATGAAACCCCAAATGCCTGGTTAGATAGGTTGAGGCAAAACTTCCAGTTGTATTCCAGTGTAGATCCACAGAGCTCAGAGGGTCAGGTATTAGTAAAAGTACTGTTTGTAACTAGAGTGTGTCCAGATATCAGAAGGAAGCTAGAAAAGGTGGAAGATTGGCAGGAAAAAGGCTTAAATGAATTATTGCGAGAAGCCCAGAAGGTATATTTGAGGAGGGAAGAAAAAAAGATGAAGTCAAAAGCTAGAATTACGGTTGCAGTAGCTAGGGAAAGTCAAGATAAGGAAAGGGAAGAACTGAGGGAGATAGAAAAATCAAAAAAGGAGGAGACCCGAGGACAAGGCACAGACCCCTGGGAAGGGAAATGTTTTTACTGTGCTGAAAAAGGTCACTTTAGGAAAGATTGTAGATAATGGAGAAGGGACAGAAGGCTGTACAAAGAAATGGAAGTAGGAGTGAATGAAGATGAGGGGTTTCAGGGGCTCTATGCCCCGGGAAAGATGGGTGAGCACAAAAAAGAGCCCTTGATAAAGCGGGAAGAATTTGAATTTTTAGTTGACACTGGAGCCGATAGTTCATGTGTTTCTCGGTTTCCAAAAGGTTGCAAATTGAGTAAAGAAATGTGTAAAGTGAGAGGAGCTAGCAAGGAACCGTTTGAAATAGCAGTACTAGAATAGGTAGTGGTAGAAGGAAATTCAAGAGAAAGATGTGTAGACTTGCGGTATATGCCTAGATTGAAATCTATTAGGTCGGGATGTACAAGTGCAGTTAGAGATAGGGGTAATCCTTAAAGTGGGACAGATTGTAGGAGACAGTATTGGTAGTGTCAAGGCTGGGATGCCTTTGGAGGACTCCCCAGTTTAGATTAGAGTAAAAGTTGGAGCATTCTTCCAGGTTTGCCAGCTTCTCAGTGTAAATGACATTATGTCTGTCAGTTGGAGTTCACTGCCCTGTTCCAGAATGTTCTGTATGCCCGGATCCCGCACTGGTCCTCCCCTAAACACCATACCCTCCCTGCTCCCTCATTGGCAAAAGCAGTATCACCCCACTTTGACTCCTCCTTCTGTCCCTATCCCCATTGGTGCATTTGCATCCTGGTATACAAATATTACACAAGTGGTGCCGAGAACCCGGGATTGAACCTGGGAGTGGGAATCGTCTGGGTGAGGGAACAGCAACTGGAGCAGCGGGACTGTCTCCGACAGGGAGGACACTCCCGAGGACCAACAAAAGGGGGAAAATCTCCCATTGGAAGATCGGTGAAAGAGGAAAGCTCGCGCTAGGAGCTGGTGGAAGAGGAAGTCTCCCACCAGAGGACGGACGAAGGAGGAAGGCTCACGTCGGGGCGGTGGAGGAAGAAGTCTCGTGCCGGGGAATTGGCGAAGAAGAAGGGCTCACACCGCAGCCGACGGAAGAGGAAGGCTCGCGTCTTGATTGGCGCAGGAGAAGGGCTCACACCAGACTAGCGGAAGAGGAGGGCTCATGCTGAGGGACCAGTGAGGGAGAGAATGGAGTCCCTTTTCAAGGTAAGTTTTAAATTATGGGGCGGGGCTCTTGGGCAGGAGCGGGGAGAGTGGGGCGCCACCCAGGACTGCTTGCGGGAAGGGCCCTGGCAGGATGTGGATGATTGTGAGTCCACAGAGGGTAGTAATTTGCAGCCATGGGAATGCCCCCGGGTAGAGAAAAAGAGATCATTTTGTGACGGGCTGCTGGGGGAAGCCCGAGCGGCGGCCTTTGATTCAGAAGTGCCGTGTGGTGCCATTAGCCTAAGAGCACGCAGCCCAGCCGTTAAGTTAGGAGTGCGGAACAGGGCCGTTAACGCTGGACCGTGGAGCGGGACCGTCATTAATTTGGGCATCATTAATTGGATCAGGGAACAAACCCCTCTCATGGACTGGAGAAAATAAAAACAGCGTGTGCCGAGTGGGCCCCTCCAGCCAAGCTAGGGTTTCCCATCCAGGTGGGGGGGCCAGGTGGGAATCAAAGAACCTAAACACCTGTGAACCCTAGAGATGTCCAGGCAATTGTGAAGGCAATTGAAGACAAGGAAATTTATTTGGCGATGGTCTCCACTCTTACTGACAGTGTTTTTGGGGGGGATGACATGCTCCCGTTGGAGATCAAGCATACATGCAGGTTAATTTTTGATGGAGCAGGGATGATTGTTTTTAAAGAAGAGTGGGAGGACAATTGCGCGAGGCAGCTGGCCTTGGTGTCCGGGACAGACCATCCACTGCACGGCTCCAGCCTGCAGCGTTTAATGGGCACGGACCCGACTATGATCACCCCCCAGGCGCAGGCTGAGGGCCTTCCGGCCTCTGTGGTAGTGGCAACAACCCGAGCTGCCAGAGAGCTCATTTGCTGTGCCTCTAAAGTCATTTTCAGGCCATCGCCATGGTCCACGATGAAACAGCATGAAAGTGAGGGTTTTACGCAGTTTGTGGACCGCCTCCAGGCAGCAATTGATTCTTCTACTTTGCCGTCAGAAGCAAAGGGCCCTGTGCTAGTGGAGTGCCTGCACCAGCAGTGTAACACCGCCACAAAGGACATCTTGCGGTCACTGCCACCTGGGGCTACTTTAGCAGATGTGATAAGACATGTTGTCAAAGAAGAACACCTAGCCCTAATTCAAGCAGCTGTCCACGCTGCTATAACCAATATGATGACTTGTTTTGAGTGTGGCCAGGAGGGGCACATCGTGGCAAACTGCCCTCGCTTGGGATACCCACCAACAGCCGTTACCCCACTCCAGACAGGACCCAGAGGGCCATGCTGGACATGTGTTAGGAGGGGGCATTTTGCTGGGGAGTGCAAGCCTATGGACCAGGGAAATAGGAGGTGGAGGGGCACCCGGGCCTCACACAGGCCCCTCCCCCTTGGAGCATGAAGCGGCCCCGGTTGTGCCAGCTGTCAGTGGGGCACAGAACTCCTGCACCCACTGCCCCCTCCCACGGTCAACGTCGCAACCCAGCCGACAGTCCAACCAAAACCATCCACGCCTCAGAAATACCGAGAACACCTCCCTGGGGACGAGGGCCCTGGGTGGCCCTGGCCATGAAGGCGTGGGAGCGAGATCTGTGGGTGGCATTTGCAGTGAAGATGGGCAGGCACCCACTAATAGTGTCGGCTGCCTGTCGTCTTCATAACAGCTCTGATGGCTCTGCTATTTGTATCCCGTTCTGAGTCGATACAGGGTCAGATGTCACTGTGATCCCCGACGTACGCTGGCCTTTGCAGTGGATGTTGGAAGAGGCCCCCATGGTAGGTGGGGTTGGAGGGGTGTCCCATGCCCGAAAAAGCACCCAGCTCATGGCCCTAACACTCCGCACTGAAAGGGGAGCGGGCAGAACCATCACCCTATCCCCGTATGTGATGTCCGGATGTCTACCCTTGCTAGGAAGGGATGTTGTAACCCTGTTAGATGTCCGAATGACAAATTTATTCTGAGGGCCACTGCTACACACTCACAACTGCTCATCAAACTAACATGGAAATCACTAGACCCAGTGTGGGTTGAGCAGTCGCCCCTCTCGAAACCTCGAATGACTGCCCTCCTGGAACTGATTACCCAGGAGCTACAGAAGAACCCCATTGAGCCCTCCACAAGCCTGTGGAATACCCCAATTTTTGTCATACCCAAACGATCCGGAGAAGGCTTTCACCTCCTGCACGACCTGCGAGAGATAAACAAGAAAAAACATCCGATGGGACCTGTGCAGACGTCACTACCGATGAATTCGATGGTGCCAAAAGTGCAGCCCTGTGCGGTGCTGGATATTAAGGACTACTTCTTCTCCATCCCTTTACATGATGAGGACAAAGAGCGGTTCGCGTTCTCAGTTACCTTCCCAAACAGCCAGTGACCAAACTTGCGCTTCCAGTGGCGGGTACTGCCTCAGGGAATGGTCAACTCCCCAGATCACCGTGGACCGAGCATTACCGCCAGTCCGGGAGAGTGATCCCACCACAACTATCATTCAATACATGGATGACATCTTGATCACTGCGCCATCAACAAGCCAGCTAGACCAGCTAGTATCTGTGGTCTCAGAGGTCCTAAAAGTAAATGGGTTTGAAATCACCAGCACAAAGATAAAAAGGGAACCACACGTGACTTTTTTAGGAGTGAGAATTTTGAACTTCTGCGTAACCCCTCCCCAAATAAAAATTCACCGGAACGTCAAAACACTTCATGACATGCAGCAGCTAGTGGGATCATTACTTAGCTTCCCAACATCATTCTGATCCCTCCTGAAATCATGGATCCCTTAAACGACCTCTTAAAAGGGAAAAACCCATGGGAGAATAAAGTACTGACGCCAGAGGCAATGAGCTCACTTGACTTCATTGAGCATCAGATGTCAGCAACTACACTCGCCAGGTGGGACTCAAACGTGCTGGTTGATCTGTATGTTCATCTCACGAGGAGAGGGGGAGTAGGAGCACTAGCTCAGGGGGTCCCTGATGAAGCCCGGCCAATACAATGGGTGGTGCCGGGAAAGCCATTGCGCGTCTTCTCCCCAGGAGTTGAATGCCTTGGCAACCTCATCATGAAAGGCAGGAAGCTCGCTCTGAGACACCTGGCCGCTGAGCCCACTAGAATATATCTACCCTTTCGGAAGCAGTTCCCTACACCAATGATATTAGAATACCTGGCCATGGCCCTCTCTGGATTTAGGGGAGAGATTCAGTACGCGGCAAAACCCCCATGGACACAGTTACTGGCGGTCGTCAGCATTGGCCTACCACCTAAGGTAATTGACTGGCCATGCGAATGACCCACAGTTTTCACTGACACATCTTCATTAACTTCCACTAAAGCGGTGGAAGGCAGACAGGAGAGCGGTGGCATTGCATTAAAACAACAGATCCTGCGCTGTCAATCCAACAACTCGAGGCAGCCGCTGTGGCACTGGCATGTGGACTGTTCCCAGAGGAACACCTCAGTATTGTAACAGACTCCATATTCGTGGCCCAGCTCTGTCTAGCCATGGCCAGACCCGGCGTGGCAGTGTCCGCAGTGGTGACAGTGCAGGAAGAAGCGCTTTACTCGCGGAAGGGCACCGTATCCATCATTCATGTCAACAGCCACAGTCCAGTCAAAGGATTCTTTCAAGTTAGTAATCACAAAGCAGACACCGCTGCAAGAGGACTGTGGACTCTGAGAGAAGCCTGCCAGCTGCATGAATCCCTGCATGTCGGGGCCAGAGCGCTCGCGAGAAAATGCAGGATCACCATCACAGATGCAAGGCACGTCGTCGCCTCATGCCCCTACTGTCAGAGGTCACCATTATGGTTCAGCGGTGTCAACCCTAGGGGCACCAAGGTCACCAATATATGGCAGATGGATTTTACGTTATGCCAGCTGCTGAGACCCCGAGCATGGTTAGCGGTAACAGTAGACACTTAGAGCGGAATAATCATGGCCACACAGCACCAAAGAGCTGATTCCAGGGCAACGGTCCACCACTGGTTAACAGCAATGGCACAGCTAGGCATCCCACAGCAAATTAAAACAGACAATGGTCTGAGCTTCACCTCAAAGTCAGTACAAGCATTTGCGTCAAAATGGGATATAACGCTAGTCCACAGTATCCCCTATCACAGCACTGGACAGGCCATAGTCGAACAGGCCAACCAAACCTTAAAAAATAAACTGGAGGTGCTAGCAAAGGTGGAAGGTTTCACCAATTCTATCCCACCGAGAGATCAAGCACGTATTCTAGCAACCACCTTACTAGCTTTAAATCAGTTCACAAGGGGAGATGAATTCAAAAGTCCTGCCCAGAGGCACTGGGCCACCCGGGCACTAGAGGAAGGCCAGCAAGTAATAATCAAAAATGAGTTAGGAAAGTGGGAAGCGGGTTGGAGGCTGATACTCACGGGGCCAGGGTATGCAGCCGTAAAGAAAGATAGTGAAATTAAATGGTGCCCGCTCAAATCAATCAAACCAGACCTTCAGGGCAAGAACTAACGAAATCTGAAAAGTTTGTTTTGCAGGACTGGACCCTCAGACATCACCATGGCCCATATACCCCACTCCCAGAAGGCTGTGTCGGGTCATCAGGCAGCCCGATGGCAGACTACATCGGGGTCGTGAAAAAGCCCAGTGAGAGGCTGGCACAAAGAAGAACTCTGGGAAAGAGAAAAAGAGCTCAGCACTTGTCCTAGGTGGTATCCGTCAGGTAGGGTTGGAACTCTGGCCAAGTTCTGACTCTACTTGGACGGAATACCAGTCAACCCAGAACCTTTCCTGCACCAAAGGGTCCCAGGGGTGTTTTGGGGAGAACATGAGTCCGGACATGGGCTCTCCAAAACGCCCTGGTTTTAAAGTCAAACAGATCGCAGATTCTGGGAGAACAATTTGGTGCTGTGATGTCAAGAGATAAGCTGAGGAAGTCCTGCAAGAATGCCCAAAGTCATGGTTCAATCAGCCCCACAGCTGATCGCCCTGTATTTTAAATAAGTTCGTGTTGTTTTTTCTTAGAAAAGCAGTTAGAGATTTTTGTGTGTGTTACATTGTTTAACTTTTCATTTGTTAAATATCTACAGTCATAAGTTTGTTACAAGTTCGGTACAGTTGTTTTGTTACAGTTACAAGTTTGTTACTGTCCCACCAGGCAGTTCTAACCTTACCGTTTCCTATGTTTTTAATAGGTCATGAAAGGGGGGGGATATGGGCTTAAGATATCGTGTTATCTTGGGCATCTCGCGATAATATGCCTAACTCCTCTCCCTTCACCGTTGCCCTGCCGTTAACCCCTGTTATAAATTACCCCGGTTGGAAGTTAATAAATGCCTTTTCACCATCCACCACATTGGTGTCAGCGTGTGTCTTGGTCCGTTTGGCAGGGGTGCTGCCACAGAGCCGTGCTTGACCCGGGACACCACACCCATAGCCCCTGTAGCAGCGGCAACACTCCTGCCCTGCCCCAGTTATATACCCTGGATCTTCCCCTGCTTGTGGCTCTTTGTCTCTGGATCTTTTCAACTTCGGTTGTCCTCCTGCCTTACCCTGCATACCTGGACTTTCCCTGGACCCTCATTTTGTTTCCTGAATAAACCTGGTTAGATTTTCTCTACAAAGAGTCCTCTTGTTTCACTGGTGAGGCATTGAATACAACATCTGGGCTCAGGCATCTGGTGGACTGAGGGAACTTCTTGTGCAGACTGAAGTGGAGACGCTCTCGGGAAGGCGGATACCCCAACAGCACCTGCCCAGGGGGTCACCCACAACAGGTGGTTGCAGAGATGGTAATTCTCAAATTGGAAGACGATAATTAAATTAACAGCAGAGTTCAGGCTGAAGGAGGAGGCTGTGGCTTAATATACCTCCTGTAGAAGTAAAGATGAAACTGGAGATTCCACCAATCTGAGTGAAATAGTATCAGCTGAGGGAAAATGGGTTAGTCCTAGTTACAAAGGAGTTTATTAAGATAAAATACTAGAAGCATGCATGTCCCCCCATAACAGCTCAATGTTATTGGTGAGGAAACCAGATGGTGCTTATTAATTAGTTCAAGATCTAAGAGAAGTTAACAAAAAGACTACCACACAATACCCATGGGTAGACTCCAACCCATATACGCTTTTAAGTAAAGTGCCATCAAAACATGCATGGTTTTAGTGTGATAGATTTGAAAGAAGCCTTCTGGGCTTGTCCCCTAGCTGAAGAAAGTAGAAACTGGTTTGCCTTTGAATGGCTGGATGAGGAGACAGGAAAAATCCAGCAACTCTGATGGACTCACCTGCCCCAAGGTTGTATGTAATGCCCAAATCTATTCGGTCTAGCTTTAGAAGAATTATTAAAACAGTTCCAACATGAAGAAGATGTCCAAATCCTTCAGCATGTTGATGATTTACTAGTATCAGGTGAACAGAAAGTTTCAGAAACCACAGTAAAGCTACTAAATTTCTTGGGGAAGAAGGGTTTGAAAGTATCAAAAAGGAAGCTCCAATTTGTAGAACAGGAAGTAAAATATTTACACCATCTGATCGGGAAAGGGCATAAGAAATTGGAAGCTGAGTGAATTCAGGGGATTCTTTCCCTACCTGCACTGAAAACAAAAAGGGATGTAAGGAAATTACTAGGGCTAATTGGACATTGTAAATTGTGGATGGATGGGCATACTAAATTAGTCAAGTTCCTGTATGATAAATTAATAGAAGAAGAACCTATAAATTGGAATAAGGAAGATGAACAGAAGTTTTAAAAGTTGACAGTAAAAGTTAGGGACAGCCCTGTGGGAGTCGGTGCTGGGAACAGCACTCCTGCGATGCCATGGGAAGATTCTTATGTGTAAGTCAGGGTGAGAAGCTGGTTCACTTCCCCATGATCCCTCACTCCCACAAGCAAATGAGCATGTGGGAAATTTAGGATTTAGCATCCCTAGATTCTGGAAAGTTCTGTACTCTCAGCTTTGTTACTGGCTTGTTACCATAGTTCTTGTTACTCTCCTTCTGCTTCTCATTTGTTTGTTACATATCATACCATCCCTAGTCCTCCCCTGTCCTACCTTCCCACTGGCTGAGTTGTACCCTGACCCCTCCTACCCCTCCCCAATTTATATACATTGTGTCCAGCCCCAAGCTCTTAACACAGCTCTCAGGCTGGCCTGTCAGCTGTTGTGTGAGGCAGCTTCCAGCTCTCTGTCCCTGACTCCCTCACCAGCAGTTGTTACCCTACCTTCTTCCCACCTTCTTCTGTGCTCACCTGCACCCTCCTGCCCTTCTCCACAGGGACTGTACCCTTGGACTCTCCTACAATAAACTCTGGTGAACCATCACACAGTGAGCGCTTCCGTCTCCCATTGGTGAGATTGTAACATTATTACATCTGGGCACAGGGAGAAGACTGGCTGAGGGAACTGGCCGCAGCATGCAGGGAAACTGGTTCAGATTTGTGGACACCCTGTCAGGACCGGCTCGGTCCCACACAGCCTCTCCTTTCCTGGGTCTCACCACGGAAGAGGTGGTGCCCTGTGGAAGGTAGCCATGGGGAGGACAGGACAGGAATGCCGTGGAAGGATGCTGTCGTTTGAGTTAGGATAGGAAACTGGCACTGCTTCCCATGATTCCTTGTTTGGCAACGCAAATGCTCTGTTGTCAGTTGACTGGTTTTCATTCCCCTGTTTAGAAGGTTCTATGTCTTCTGTTCCCTTGTTGGTTCCTCTTTAAAGACCACCCTCATTCACCCCACCATGTCACCCATGTTACCCGACCCCAACTCCTCCCTGGACTGCCTTCCCCATTGGATAGTTTGTATCCTGACCCCTCCTACCTTCCCCTGGTTATATACCCTGGCCCCTCCCTCATTCTTGGCTCTGCTACTGATCTCCTTCAGCAGAAGTTGTGTTCCTGCCTGCCCCTGTTCCTCTCCTACCCTTCCCCAATCTGGACGCTCAGACCTATCCTCAATAAACCCTGCTGGATCTACTCTGTCTCAAGAGCCCTCCTTCAGCTCCTGGTCACGTGTGCTTTTACTACATCCAGGCCTGAGTGCAAGGTGGGCTGGGGGAGCTGGTCTCCTGCACTGGCAGGGGATCACTGTCAGAAGGATTGCCACCCCGACAGCACCTGCCCAGGAATTCCCACAGCTGGTGCCTGAACAGGGACCTGGGCAGTTGTCCAGTTTTCCAGTTCCCTGAGAGCAGCTCCTCGGTGCAGCAGTTCTGTGAGCTGTTGCTCCAGGAAATAAGCGCCGCTCAGACTCAGCTCCAGGGAGAGATGCACCTCCATTGTATAAAGACTGCTCTGCCTGGCCTGCCAACAGTCTGCTGGACTTCGCCTGAGAAGATCTGCTTGCAGCTCTGGGGAAGCTTTCAGTGAACCTGGAGGACCGGCAGGAGCCAACCAGCCCCATGAGGTGCCTTTTTTTTTTGCCCTAGTCTTCATGGTTTGGTGAGTAATCTGGGGGTTAAGGGAGAGCACCCTACTCGGGCTCATTTGTTTTAGTTCTCATTCCGCCTCATTGGGGGAAAGCAGTTGTGGCAATGGGGGAACATCTTTCCCTTGCCCAGAAGGAGTTTTATTTCCAAGTTCAGTCTATCCTAGTGTTGGGGGACGTTTCTTTTTCTGAAAGGAAGGTCAAAGCTTTTGTTAGGTTCTTGTTTAAGCACTTCCCCGAGATCTCTCGGGGAGATGCCTTTTCTGTTTCTGTTTGGGGAAAAGTTGAGAAATGAATCTATCTGGAACAAGTTAAGGGAAATCATAAAGTGGGGAAATATAATCATTTGTTTAATCCTATTCTTTGGTTAGGATTAAACCAAAGAAAGAGGGAAAACTGGGGTACCCAGTTCTCCTTCCCTGCGTTCCTCCCCACCCAATCCTAGACCTTTTCCCCTATGAATGGGCAGGACACAGACCCTGTGCAAGTGCACACAGTTGCCAACTGCTCCCTGCTGCCTCCTGTCCTACTCAGTCCACTTCCCAGCCTGCGGCTGGCCACCCAGTCTGGACCCTTCCCGCCCTCCTGATCCCAAGACCCGTGTCCCCAGTTCAAGTCCCGGTTCGTGCAAATGGAAAGTAGTTATTCAAGATGCCGCTAACTACGTAGCTGACCACCCCAGCCCACAAAATGGTGCTCTTTCTTCTCTTGTTGGTCCTCCTGTCCTTCCACCGGCATCTCTCATCACGCTGAGCCCCGCCCCCACATCTGGCCCTGCACTCTCCCATGTGTTAGCATGTCATGTGTTGGGTTCCACCCCTTCCGTCCCTTCCACTCCTCCCCCAGCTGAGGCTTCTGTAGGAGGTACCAGTCCCCAGGAATCCCATGCCCCTCCATCTCCTGCCCCTTCAGGTTCCCACAGGGAAGTACCATCATCCCCAGAGCAAAATGGCCCCGTGACTGGGAGTTGGTGCCCCCCTGTGACACAGTCTCTGGCATCGGTGGAGCTGTCAACTCCCTCTGCAGCAAATATGTGGTGAGCACAGAGGGACCTGAGGGGCAAAAGGCATCTGTAAGACTGTTTGTTACCACCTGCAATATTGCTTTACTTGGCAGAGATGTCCTGTCTCAATGGGGGACCTGATTAGATATCCCCAATGCTGCCTGAGATTTTTAGCTTGGGCCACTGCAGAGTGGACCACCCCACCACTTACCTGAAAATCCAGTGATCCAGTGTGGGTGCACCAATGGCCCCTGCTTGAAAACAAGTTGATTGCACTCAATTACTTAGTAGAGGAGCAGCTGCGCCTGGGGCACATAGTTCCATGGAATAGTCCCTGGAACACCCCACTTTTCGTCATTAGAAAACAGGCAAATACAAGTGGCGCCTGCTCCAAGACTTGCGCAAAGTGAACAATGTTATTGAAGATACAGGCCCCCTGCAACCAGGTCTCCCTTTGCCCTCTATGCTTCCGAGGGATTGGTTGCTTGTGGTCCTTGATATCAAGCTTTTTTAACATTTCACTGTTCCCCAGAGATGCTCCAAGATTCGCATTCTATCAACCGAAGGGAACCCTACAAGTGTTACCATTGGGTCACTTTGCCACAAGGTATGAAAAACAGCCCCGTGCTCTGCCAGACATATGTTGCCCAGGTACTTTCCCCTGTGAGAAAAAAAGTTTCCCAAGGCAGCGATATTATATTATATGGATGACATACTCGTATGTGCACTCCCACGGAGATGTACCTCAAAGCTGCACTGGAAAATACAATACCATATCAAAGGTGCTGGATTCCAAATCGCATCTGATGAGATGGAAACATTTGGGGTTTCTGATCATAGGGAGGACCATTATGCCCCAAAGCCTTTCTGTTAATGAACACCCACAAACTGTGTGAGACATCCAACAATTGTGCGGGATCATCACCTGGATTCGGTCTCTCCGGGTCTCACCACAGAGGAGCTTGCGTCCCTTTTCAAGCTATTGCAAGGAGACTGCAACTTGGCTTCTCAATGCACTCTGACACTGGAAGCCCATGGAGCCCTGAAAAAGATTGTTGCCACCATGAAGTCCCACCAAGGGCACCAGGTAGATCTCTCCCTCCCTTTGAACCTTGCCATCCTTGGTAAGTGCCCGTATTTCCACGCCCTGTTGTTCCAGTGGGATGATGTTTCAAGAGACCCACTCATTGTTGAGTGGTTGTTTCTGCCACATCAACCCCACAAAACTGCTACCACACCTACCGAATTCATTGCCAGACTTATCATCAAAAGTCACTACCGCCTCCGGACCCTCGCAGCCTGCAATCCGGCGTGCATTTACATTCCATTGAATTTGGAACAATTGGACTGTTTGCTCCAAACAAGTGAACATCTCCAAATTTCCCTGGACAGCTATCCCCATCAGATTTCAATTCACTATCGCAAACATAGACTTCTTAGAGATGCACTGCATTTGGCCCCAAAAACTTATAAAAGTAAAACTCTATCAAAGATGCTCTTATAGTGTTCACTGACGGCTCAGGGAAATCCCACAAGTTAGCGTTCATCTGGAGGGACCCGGACACTCAGAAGTGGGAGTCCGATGTCCAAGTAGTTCAAGATTCCCCCCGGATCACAGAACTTGATGCAGTTGTGAGAGCGTTCTGGAAATTTCAACAACCATTTAATCTAGTTACAGATTCAGTGTATGTAGCTGGGATAGCAGAGCGAGCAGAGCATGCCTACTCAAAGAAATGCAAAATAAAAAATTATAGTTTGCTCTCTGAATTAATTTGGCTTATCTCCCACAGGGAGCAACTGCATGTCCGATTGCACACTGATTTACCAGGCTACATCACAGAGGGCAACCGGAGAGCAGACATTTTGGCCATGGCAACAAGCTCCACCTTCCCTCGTCAGACACTACCTGACATTTTTCGACAGGCACAACTCAGCCATGCATTCTTCCACCAGAATGCCCCCACCCTAATTCGACAAATTAAAATATCCAAAGATCAAGCCAGAGCAATCATAACAACCTGCCCCAATTGCCAATCACTCCCTCTCCCATCGGTCACGTCAGGAGTAAACTCCCGCGGCCTCAGATCCTTATTACTCTGGCAAACAGCTACACCCACTACGCTCCCTATGGGAGGAAGAAATATATACATGTGTCTGTAGGCACATTTTCAGGAGCAGTGTTTGCCTCCTGCCATGCAGGGGAAAAGTCAAAAGACAGTGTTAAACATCTCTGCATGGTGTTTGCCACTCTTGGTGTGTCAAAAAGCATAAAAACTGATAATGGTCCTGGGTTCAGATCCCAGAAATTCAAAGACTTCCCTTAGACATGGGGCATCAGCCACTGTACTGGCATTCGCATAATCCCACTGGCCAGTCA
This sequence comes from Ammospiza caudacuta, assembly GCF_027887145.1. NCBI lineage: Eukaryota > Metazoa > Chordata > Aves > Passeriformes > Passerellidae > Ammospiza > Ammospiza caudacuta. The sequence goes on along the minus strand of NC_080632.1, from coordinate 83,263,481 downwards.
GTGGTTGAAAGAGTCCACAAAGAAATCAAAAAGATGTATGAGCAGCAACATGACGGTGCACTGCTCATGTCTCCGGCAGAGAGATTATTTAAAGCACTTTATACATTACAAATTTTATGAACTGCTCTACTAGAGAGCCCATCCCACCAATCCTCCACCATTTTCACAACAATACATATGCTCACCTGAAAGAGAGACCACCTGTGCTCATTAAAGAACCTGACTCAAAATGTATTAAAGGTCCGTGCCTTCTCATCACCTGGGGAAGAGGGTATGGGTGTGTCTCCACAGACAAAGGTGCTTGGTGGATCCCAGCCAAGTTCATCAAGCCCAAATATATTTACATGACACAATAGAAAAAGACCTGCCTGTTGACCATCGAGCTGCACCCTCTCTGTAACACGCTTCTGAGGACGCTGTTGCCTGGAGACGCCGCTGAAAAAAGACTGTCTACCCCAACATTGTTGCAAGAGTTTTAATTTCTTGCAGATATTTACCCGCTCCCTACAAAACTGTAAACCCTTTCATCCCCTCCCCTTGGTTCCCCTCAAAGCAAAACTGCAGCCACAACATCTATCTCCCCAAGGAAACTTCCATCTTGGACTCCTCAGCCAGAATACAGATGTTTCCATTGTGGCCAGGAAAGACACTTCATCAGCCGCTGCCCCTTTCTGGGGACATCGCCTGCAAATGGGGAAAGAGCAGGGGAGGGGGAGACTCTCCACCAGCCAAAAAACTAAGATCAGAGCACAGACCTGCCCTGCAGAGAGACAAAAATGGGGCAGGCCACAGAGCGACCACAGACAGGAATGTCAGCAGCCATGTAAATACTGACAATGTACGACAAACTCTGGGAAGCTGTGGGCCAGGCACTGAAGTGGGAATGACCTGGGAGGAAGCTCCCTTCTAGTTCAGGGTGAGAAACTGAAACATTTTCCCAAGGTTCTCCATTCCTTTATGTAAATCTAGCCTTGTCTCTCAAATACTACTCTCTCCCCTGTTCTGAAAGACTCTGTACCTTCTGTTCACGCACTGGCCTCTGTTCAGAACCACTCCCCCATCTGCTCCCCATTGCATGTGGTTGTGTCACCCCTTTCCAGCTCCTCCCTTTTCCCCTAACCTTATTGGTTTATTTGTGTCCCAACCCCTCCCACTCTTCCCCAGTTATATACCTCATCCTCTCCCTTGCTCGGGGCTCTCAGTGCATTGTGCCTGGGTTCCTTGTGCTCTTGTGAGAGAGATCAGCACCCTCTCTTTGGCTCCTTGATTTCCGAGACCCTTCAACTGTGGTTGTAGATCTTCCAGCCTGTTCTACCATCCACCTCACCTGGACCCTACCTTCCCTGAATCTCCCACTGTTCCTGTAATAAACCCAGTTGGATTCCTTGAGTCAAGAGCCCTCCTTCATTTTCTGGTTGAGTGTGTATTTATTCCATCTGGGCCTGAGCATCTGGGCTGGGGGAGCTGGTTGTCTGGACTGGGAGGGGATTGCTCTTGGGAAGGCAGTCACCCCAACAGCACCAGCCCAGGGGTTCCTGCACCTACTGACTGCGACTTACCAAGTCTCTTCATTTTTCTAGTCAGGACTGGCACGAGATCAGCATGAAGTCTGGACTTCTTCTCAAAGTGCAGGAGGTGGAAACGTTCCAGCACATGCCATCTTTAGACTACAAGTATCTTGTTGGGGATGCTGAACACACTCCCCTTGAGATTGAAGTTGCTCCCAGGGTTGTAACACTGAGCCCTGAGTGCTTCACTCTCATGGTGTGTTGTGCCCACCCCTCCCCTTCGTGCCAGAAGGCCAGATTATGACACAGGCCATTCCAGTGCCCCGTGCATTGTGCGATGATCTGGACTATAGTATTGTGTTTTTATTACCTTTGTTCCGTTTCTGCAATGATTTGATCTATGTACCCCCATTCTCTCCAAATGGTTTGCCCCAAGTTGCTTCCCTCCTCTCCCATGTCAATCCTCTAAATCTTGCTGATTCATTCCCCAGTCTCCTCCCTGGACCCCTGTCAATCACTCGGCCTCCCATCCCCTCTTTCTAGAATCTTCCAGCAGAGGCATCAAGTGATTGGTCTGTGATGGTGTTCACAGGGCTTCTTCGATGAGGGAAGAGACAAAGGATCTCATGCCGTGTTTCAGAAGGCTTGATTTATTACTTTTTATATGTATTGCATTATAACTAAACTAAAATAATAGAAGAAAAGGTTTCATCAGAAGGCTAGCTAATAATAGAAAAGAATGATAACAAAGGTTTGTGGCTTGGGCTCTGTGTCCAAGCCAGCTAGGCTGCGATTTGCCATTAATTACAAACAACCACATGAGACCAAACACAGATCCACCTGTTGCATTCCACAACAGCAGATAATAATTTTTTACATTTTGTTCCTCTCAGCTTCTCAGGTGGTAAAATCCTAAGGAAAGGATTTTTCATGAAAAGATGTCTGCGACAATTGATCAGAGGTTGGGGCGCTCCCTCAAAGTATTCCCCAATTTGTTGCCCCTCCATGTCTATCTCCCCAGTTTCCTCACCCACAGTTCTTCCCTTTGGTTGTTCCATGAATCCTTGTTTCCATCCCCCATTATAACCTGTTGCAAGAGCTCAGTCTGGGCTCTTCACAGCTGGTTTCTCTGAGGCATGGAACTCCCCTTGAGCTTCCAATAAACCTTGGACTTAACCCCTATGAAGAGTCAGCTCCTAACTCCTCCACCATCGTCAGCCAGTGCCTCCTCTGCATTAGGGCTCAGAACCCTAGCTGCCCTCCTGTACCCCCTGGGCACGGGAGAGTGTCCCCTGCAGTCTGGTCTGCCATGTCAGAGCTAGTCGGACAGTGACCGGATGGTCACAAAAAGGACACGGTGACACGAGTTCAATGCGAAGAACCCACCCAATCAGTGGGCAGAGATCTACAGGCACTAGGAGTAGTAAACTATGCCCGAACACCAGTAATCAATTCCCTGGTCCTGTGGTGAAAAAGGGGGTATGATCTTCCATACGCAGATGCCGAGCCCCAAGAGTTTGAGCTGCTGAGCTCAGACTTCTGTGTACATTTTGAATATGAGCTTCACACCCATGCTGACTTGTATGAGAACATTAAGCAAGATAAGATCGAGTTCAAAGCAGATAATAAGTGCACTTAAGCAAAATGGGGGCTCCCTCTTCTGACAACTGGTATGCTTGGAACCTAGACAAGGGCATGCTCCCCATCTCTGGGGACCGTGCATACCCTGGAATCCTCTCGCATTTTCTTGGAGGACCATGCACCCTGGGGCATCTGTCCCTGGCCTCACCTAGCATGACCCAAATTCTGATTCAGCAGGCCAAGTCTGAAATTGCAACGCAATTCGACAAACACTGTGACAGCAAAATCTATCTATTGGACTAAATCAAAAAAAGATTTGCCAACTCTGTTTTCCTCCATTGGGTGCTGCCCTCCTCTCCTGTCTATCAGCCCAGATCCACCCACTGTACTTCAGAATGTTCTGTGCCAATCACCCTGGTTCAGTCAGTTGATTTGTCTTCAAGGCTTCTCCCCTCCCCTTTGTTGACTCTTGGTTTTGTTAAGTTCTGTGCTTCTCCCCAAGTGTTTCCTCACTGGTTGTGTGATGTATCCACCCCTTGGAGCAGCTCCCTTCAAGAACCTTAGCCAGACCCCTTTTGTTTGTCACTTGTCCCTGACCCATCCCTGAAATAAATCTTCCTTGGACTGTGTGGGGGGGGGACCACAGGGAGGATGGGGCGGAGATATCCTGAGAGGAGACTTCAGCCTGACTGTCAATCAACCGTGATCCACTCCCTGATTCTAGAAGGTTCTCCGCTCTTCCTTCCCGGTTGGGTCTCATCATAGGACCACCCTCTCCCCCCTCTCTCATTGATGTACCTCTTGTCACCCCACCTCCACTCCTCCCCTGACTCCCCTTCCCATTGGATAAATGTATTCTGACTCCACCTACCTTCCCCCAGTTATAAACCCTGGCCCCCGCCCTTTTTCTGGGCTCTGCCACTGGCCTCCCTTGAGCAGTGGTTGTGTCCCTGCCCCTCTCCTTGCCCTCACCTTATCTGGACCCTCCAACCTTCCTGCAATAAACATTTTGGACCCACAGCCATGTTCAGAGCCCTCCTTCATCATCTGGGTCGTGCGCATGTCTTGTCTTCTAGGCCTGAGAGCAAGGTGGGCTGGGGGAGTTGGTCACTCAGACCTAGAGGAGGCAGCTCTCAACCGCACCTGCCCAGGAACAATACTATGATCCTGCAGCTGGCGCCCAACAACCTGGGCAGTTGTTGTAAGTGAAAGTTAAGTTATGTTAAATTAGGATATAGTTCAATTATACTGTATTAATTAGGTTACATTAATTGCATTATGTTAAGAAGGAGGGGGAGTTATTAGAATGTTCTAGGAGAAGGGTCCAGGGTTTGGTGGAAGGGCGGTCTGGCGAGTCAAGGAGAGGTTGAAGAGGGATTGGATGGAAGATCTGACCAATCATTCGAAGCCCTGCAGAAACAATTGGTCCAGAATGAACGGCGTTAAAGACCAGTGAGAAGCCTGGAAATGGACCAATCATCATGCAGATCCAAAATGGACCAATCCTGGACTTGAAGGAGGCTATAAATGGGGGGTGTTTGGTTGGTTTGCGGTTCTTCTTTTTGGGAACTTGTTTTCTGGGGAGAGCCCAGTGCACTTGGGGTTAGCACACTGTTCTGGATTTGGCTCACTGTGTGGGTGCTTGGGCTTATCCTGGGTACTCCATTCCTTGCAGCTGTTTTAATAAACTAGAACCTCTTTCTCCAGAGAAAGTTTGGCCTCATTCATATTCATAACATCTTTTTGGGGACTCATCCGGGATAGGCCACGCCCTGAAACAATCCGGGGTAGCCCAGGACCTGGGACACGCATCCAGTCACCTTTTTGGCTGCCAGAGTTTGGACTACGTTGGACTGTGGAAGGGATTGCGTCTATACCCGAGGCTGCAAGGAACACAGCAACTCAAAAGGTGAGAGCCCTCCGAGAGGGAGCGGAGCTCACACTGCCTGAGAACAACATGAGTAGGGTTGAAGGTAATAGGGGGTGCAAAGCACGTGTGAGTGAATGAGACGGGGACTGTGAGTACAGACCCCGAGGCGAGTGCAGTCCTCCCAGTACCACAATTCCAGACTCCCTTGGGGGGAAGGTCGGCCGGGAATGGAGGAAAGTGAATGTTGTGGAGTGTGTGTACCCCTATGGACCCCCTGGAGTAGGGGAGACGGGGTGCCCACCTATAGCCACCCTTACCCATGCAGGCTCCCATTCCTCTGGTGATTGGAAGCTCCTAGGGGTGGTTTGAGCCATTGGCCCGAGTTGTACCCCTCGAACTAGGATCCCACTGGGGGGTCATAGAGGGGGACACACTCGGTATCCCGAACTAGGAACCCACTGAGCGGTCATAGGGGTGGGATACCCAAGGGGGGTTAGTGGGGGGGGCTTGTCTAGTGAAGGTACAGCTCGGACTACTAGCTCAAACCACCTGGAGGGCTGTTCCTCAGGGATAGACTGAAGGAGTCTACTCCCTGAGGAACCAGGACCTTGGGGGTGGGAGAAAATACTCCTATACGGAGACCACTGAACAAAGTGGCCACTGTGTAGGGGAGTGCCCCTTTTCTGAAGCCAGGGAAGGGGAGGGTGCCCAACCCAAGGAGAGTAGGGTCCCCTTGAACTAGGGACCCTAGTGGGAAGGGGGTCATAGAGGGGAAGTAGGCTCACCCTGAGCTAGGATCCCAGCTAAAGGGGGTCATAGGCATGGCTGAAAATACACTTCACAGGGACAGTGACCTGCAGAGGGGAGGTGGGCCACCGGCTGTGGAAGGGCCCTTTCAGTCACTAGGGCTGAAGGGAGGCTAGAACTGGCTTACGTTAGGGAGAATTTTTTTTTTTTTTTTGTATGTTCAGAGTCGGGGCCCCTAAGGAGTGAGGTTAGGAGGTGAGGGCAGGCCAAGAGTCCTTTGACCACTCCTTAGGAATTTTTGAGTTTTCTGTGTGGCGGGCCGAGAAGCGGCCATTTTGAATTTTCAGTGAGGCGGGCCAAGAAGTGACCATTTTGAGTTTGGTGACGCAAGCTGAGAAGCGGCCATTTTGTACGTGGTTGAGTGTGGTGCGCGGAGGCCACTTGTGCAGAGTAAGTGGCTTACTGCGTCTATTTTGTATTCAGTTGTGTTGTAGTGTGTTGTTAAGTTTATTGCATTACTCTCCCATTTTACGTATTGTTTCCCCGCTGTTTAATGTAAATAGTTCTGCCCTCCCCCAGTTTAGCCCTGCCAGTTATGTTATTCCCATGACAACTCCCGCCATTGGGGTTGTCAGCTTTTTCAGTTATATAATTTCTCCTCCCTCTCCTTCCCTTATATGTAGAGTTTCTCTCCTCCCTGGGCCCAGTCAATCACCCCCCACTCCTCCCAACTTTCCAGAATCTTCTTCTCTCTGGGGGGTTGTGGTTGGCTGTGGTCCCGGGGCCCCTCCTTTACTTTGTATTTATTGGTTTCCCCTTTATGTCAGTTATGTTAAGTTCATCCCTTCACCCTTCCTTATTGGTTCAGTGTAAACCACAGAATCACAGAATCACAGAAATTCAAGGCTAGAAGAGACCTATAAGATCATCAAGTCCAACCCATGTTCTAAAAATTCAACTAGATCATGGCAGCAAGTGCCACATCCAGTCTTTTTTTGAACTCTTTGAGGGGTGATGATGCCACCCCTCCTTTGTACACCCACCCTGTTCCACCCTCCATTCTTGGCCACGCCCGGTTGGTTGCTCCTCTGTTGGTTCATCAGGAACATCAATAAACCGACTTAACCCCCAGTGAGTGTCCTACTCCTTGCCTCGTCTATTTCATCAGCAAGAGCCTGTCCACAGCCAGCACCGCCCAAGGCCATCCCACGCCGAGGGGTGCTGGCAGAGAATTGCAGCTGGGCGTCGGCCTCTGCCCTTAGCTAGCCAGACACTGACCCTTTGGGCCATGTACGCCTCGCCGCATAGTTGAACAGGTGGTGGTAAGTTGTTTTATTCTTGAAATAGCCATCATTATTGTTTAGTTTTCCAGCTAAAATGATAGATGTTATATTTCTTTTTGGAATTAATTTCAACATTTCAAAATTCTTGAATTGGCATTATTGTTCTGAAACCCTTGTTAAACCACCATATTTATTTTGTTTTCTACACTAAATATTTAAGTTGCCATTTTTTTTGGTTTTATTTCCCACTAAAGCCGCCATATTTATTTTGTTTCCCACATCAAACATTTCTTTAAAGTTGCCATCTTTGTCTTGTCTCTTATGATAAGGAACTTTTTAAAGTAACCATTATTATTACATTTTCCACAATAATTATTATTTATTTTCTCTTCCTGATTTATAACTAATACGTATCCCTTATTAGAAAAAAAAATTGTATTTGGATACCAATTGCTAGTTAAAGATGGGACAGTGTGCTGGAAAAGGTGCCAACAGGAAGAGAAAAGGGAAGGAAGTTTTTAAGAAAATACCTCCTAGTAGTCCTTTAGGTGAACTTTTAAATAATTGGAATACTAATGAGGGAATGAATGATCTAGATAAGATAAAAATGATAAGATACTGTACAAAAATATGGCCTAATAAGAGTATTGCTGAAGGACCTATTTATTGGCCCTACAGGACAAAAGAAAGATGGCTATGTATAGCTTTAATTAGATATGTCAATATGGGAATACAACCTTGGACTAAGAGATTAGATATGCTAAATGTTAGTTAGAAAGGGAGAAACAGGAAGAGGAAATAAAATTATATAAAGTATCCAGAGAAGAAGAAAAAGAAGAAACTTAGCTACTAGAAAGGAGGTGGGATCCTTTAGACCATCTTCCTCCATCTCCCCCTCCTGATCCCTTAGATTACCTCCCATTATCTCCTCCTCCGACTCCTCCTGTAGACCACCTACCTCCACCCCCTCCAACCTTGTACCCCTTGGAACCATCTGACGAAGTGGATGCAATTTCAGTATCTACTCCCACAGGAGTTTTAAAATAACCTCAACCTTTTAATTCAAGTTGTCCTGTTCCCAGCATCCCCTCTTCTGTATCACCTACCTTCCCAAATATATCAGAATCTGCCCATTCTAGTACTCCTTCAGTTTTGCAAATTCCCTCCAGTTCCTCAAGTACCCAGACACCGGTCTCTAGTACCACTCAGAGTGTCCATACCCCAGTCTTGGCTCCCAAAACTTTCCAAAATACCCCTCTTTATTTTTCCCCCATACTTCAACCCATAACCCAAAGTGCCTCTTCCCCTCTTCTTATTCCTGGAACATCACAAAGCATTCCTTTTTATTTATCCTCTGTACCCCAACATACTGAGAGTCAAAAGCAGGAGGAAAGTTTGTGAAAAGAAAGTCAGGGAGTGAAAAAGGCCTGTTGTTGTAAAGATATAGAGGAAAATAAGTTAATTGAACCAGATGAGCCACCAATATAATACAAGGTTCCAAGCAAAGAAAATTCAAGATGAATGTGGGACAACTGAAAAGTTGTTTCCTCTAAGGGAAGTGCCTATTGGGGGGGGGGGTGGGGGGTGGCAGAGGCGCTGTTGGTTTTCTGAATGCCCCATTAACCACCTCTGAAGTTAGAAATTTTAAAAAACTTTATTAGAAGACCCAATAGGCATCTCCCATCAATTAGACCAATTCTTAGGGCCTAACATCTTTACATGGGAGGAATTAAATTATGTTCTAGAAATATTGTTCTCTTCTAAAGAAATACAAATGATTCATACCGCGGGTATGAGGATTTGGGAAAGAGAAAAGAGAGGGGGTCCTAGAGGGGAAGATAAAATGCCTATTAACCCAGCCAATTTAGATCCAAACCAGAAAGAGGGAAGAGCGAGCATATAGCACATTAATTGTAAGAGGGATAAGAGAGGCAGTCCCAAGAACAAATAGCTCAAGATTGGCATTTTATAGTCAACAGGAGCGAAATGAATCACCCAGCGCCTGGTTAGAAAGATTAAAAAGAAACTTTCAGTTATACTCAAGTGTGGATCCAGATAGTCCAGAAGCACAAGTTTTAGTTAAAACCCAATTTGTAACTTAGGCCTGGGTGGATATACGAAGGAAATTGGAAAAGTTAGATGATTGGCAGGAAAAAGGAATTAATGAGTTATTAAGAGAAGTACAAAAAGTAAATCTAAGGAGGAATGAGGACAAGACCAGGACAAAAGCAAAAATTATGGTAGCAGTAGCTAGAGAGAGTGCTAGATTTGAGAATAGTGAGTCACCAGATGATGGAAGAAGCAAGTACACAGATCTCAGAAAAGGTGGGTTTAAAGATCAGCCAAGTAGGAGGTATGAGCCAGACAGAGATAATAAGTCACCTTGGCCTGAGAAAAGACTACCTTGGGCAGAAATTATATGCTTTTATTGTGGTAAGAAAGGACATACCAGAAATTTCTGCAGTAAAAGAAAGATGGATGAGGCTATTGCTCAGGAACAAGACACCTTAGGGAGAAGCCTGGAAGAAGAGGACTAGGGATGTTAGGGGCTCTACGCTCTGAGAGATGATATTGGACATCAAAAGGAGCCCTGGTAAACCTAGAAATTGGTCCTCAGAGCGAGGAAATGGAATTTTTAGTGGATACTGGAGCAGATCATTCAAGTCTTTCAAAGATTCCCAAGGGATGCAAATAAAGTAACCAAACCTGTGAAGTTAAAAGTGCTGAGAATAACCCTTTCGAAGTACCTATTATTGAAGAAGTATCTATAAAAGGAAGTTTCAGAGAAGGCTGTGGTGACCTGCTGTATATGCCTGAATTAGACTCTAAGCTCTTAGGGCAGGATTTACAAGTGCAGTTAAGAATAGGGGTAGTCCCTGAAGGAAAACGTATGGCAATGAAAATGATGGTTTTAAAAGAAGATGAGAGATACATCCGAGAGTGTAGGCAGAAGGAGGGGGTCATGGACTGTTAGAAATTCCACCCATAGAAATCAAAATGAAACCTGACATTTCCCCAATAAGAGTTAAACAATATCCAATTTCTGTTCAAGGGAAACAGGGATTAACACCTGTAATTAAAGACTTAATTAAAGAAGGAATCTTAGAACCATGCATGTCTCCACATAACACCCCAATATTACCCGTAAAGAAACCCAATTGAAACATACCAATTAGTCCAAGATTTACGAGAAGTAAATAAGCAAACTGTTACTCGATATCCAGTAGTAGCCAACCTGTATAATTCATTGAGCAAAGTACCATTGATACATGCATGATTTAGTGTCATAGAGTTAAAATATGCTTTTTGGTCCTGTCTGCTTGAGAAAGAAAGTAAAAAATGGTTTGCATTTGAATGGGAAGATAGGAAACTGGGAGAAAACAACAATTACAATGGACAAGGCTGCCTCAAGGATTCACAGATTCACCAAACCTATTCAGCCAAACCCTAGAAGAACTAATGAAGGAGTTTATACCTGAAAAAGGATCTCAAATCCTACAGTATGTAGATGATCTATTAATTTCTGGGGAACAGAAAGAAGAGGTACAAACAACAACTGTTAATTTACTGAACTTCTAGGGGAAAAGGGGTTAAAAGTATCTAAAAGAAAGTTACAATTTGTGGGACCAGAAGTAAAGTATCTAGGCCATATTATTGGGAAAGGATGTAAGAGATTAGATGCTGACTAAATTCAGGAAATACTATCATTGCCAGCACCAAAACCAAAAATAGATGTGAGAAAATTACTAGGATTAATTTGGTATTGTAAATTACGGATAGATGGACACACAAAATCAGTCAAATTTCTATATGAAAAATCAGTTGTAAATAAGCCCATAAATTGGGATGAAAATGATGAGAAAAGTTAGAAGACCTAAAAGAAAAGTTGGCAAATGCTCCGGTACTAAGTTTACCAGGTTTAAATAGACTGTTTGAACTATTCATCAATGTAGAAGAAGGAATAGCTTATGGAGTTATTGTACAAGAATGGTGTGGGGTGCGAAAACCCATTGCTTATCTCTCCAGATTGCTGGATCCGGTAGTTGGAGGCTGGCCCACTTGTCTCTAGGCAGTGGCTGGAACTGTAACTCTTGTGGAGGAAGGTTACAAGTTGACATTAGGAAACAAGATCAGCGTGTATACTCCACATGATATAAAAAGTATAGTAAGTAAGAAAGCCTGCCAATGGATTTCAGATAGCAAGCTTTTAAAATATGAATTTATATTAAACAAAAGTGAAAATATAGAATTGACAACAACAAGGATCCAAAATCCTGCACAATTTTTATACAGAGAACCAAAATAAGAATTGGAACATCACTGCCTTGAAACCATAGATTTGCAGGTAAAAGTTAGAGAAGATTTATTAGAACTACCTTTACCTGAAGGAGATATACTGTTTATAGATGGTTCATCATGAATAACAAATGGTAAGCGAATATCAGGGTATGCTATTGTAAATACAATGACAGTCATAGAAAAAGGAAAGCTTCCCAATAGTTGGTCTGCACAATGCTGTGAACTATACGTGACATTAAAAGGGCTAAAATGGCATGATCAAAGGAGTGGTACCATATTCACTGACTCTAAATATGCCTAAGGGGTAGTACATACTTTTGGGAAGATCTGGGCAGAGAGAGGATTTGTCAACTCAAAGGGAAAAACCCTAATTCATGAAGGCCTCATAAAGGCAGTGTTAGAAGCCTTGAAAGGACTAAAAGAAATTGCAGTTGTACATATAAAGGGACATCAAAAAGGCAATACTAGAGAAATAAAAGGGAACAACTTGGCAGATGTAACTGCAAAAAAGAATCTAGAAGATTCTGAAAATATCTTCAAGTTAAATGAAGTAGGAGATGGGAATGAGGAAGATCAACAAAAGGAGGAGATCCCTGTATTTAATGAAAAAGAGCAAGAGGAATTACTAAAACATGGTGCAGTCCAAAATGGAAAAAGAGAATGCAGGATGCCAGACAGTAGACAAGTATTAAACAAGGCATTAACCAGAAAGATATTAGAGGACTTACATGCCTCAACCCATTGGGGTACTCAAGCTTTACACGATCACTTTATGAGAACTTATGTGTGTATTGGTGTGTGGGAAATTGCCAAGATTATAACTTGAGAATGCATGGTATGTCAGAAGATAAATGTCAGAAGATAAATAGAAAAGTAAAGAGAAAATTACCTCAAGGAGGTAGAGAATTAGCAAAAAGGCCAGTTCAATGTGTACAGATAGACTTTACTGAGTTACCACAAGTACAGAGATATAAGTATATACTGGTGATAATAGATCATCTAACTCATTGGGTGGAGGCATACCCAACCACAAGAGCAACGGCCGAGACTGTAAGTGAAATCTTATTAGAACAAATCATACGCCCATATGGAGTGATTAACACTATTGACTCTGACAGAGGTCCTCATTTTACCACCAAGATACTACAACAAATAACAGAGGTCTTAAATATAATCTGGAGATTTCATACCCCATGGAGACCTCAAAATTCCGGAAGAGTAGAGAGAATGAACCAGACTCTTAACTCTCACAAAATTAACAGAAGAAACAAAAATGAATTGGTTATGATGTCTCCTGTGGGCTCAAGATACCGCAAGATGTCATGCTCAAGATAATGCGATATTACGCTCAGGTGAAACCCCTCCCCTTTTACCGTTACCCTACCGTTACCCCCTGTCATAAATTGCCCTGACTAGCTGTTAATAAACGCCATTTCACTGTCCACCACATTGGTGTCTGTGTGTGCTTTGGTCCTTGTGGCAGGGGTGCTGCCACAAAGCCGTCCTTGACCCAGGACGCCACGCCCCTAGTGGCGGCAACAAGTGGTGCTGAGAACCCAGGAATGATCCCGGAAGTGGGAATCGCCTGGGCAAGAAAACGGCAGCTGTAACAGCGGGACTGTCTCTGGTGGGGAGGACGCTCCCGGAGGACCGATGGAGGGAAAAATCTTGCGCTAAGAATCGGTGAAAGAGGAAGGCTCGCGCCTAGGACCCACGAAGGAGTAAGTCCTGCACCGGGGCAGCAGAAGAGCAAGTCTTCCACTGAAAATCAGTGAAGGAGGAAGGCTCACACTGCGGCCAGCAAAGGAGGAAGGCTCGCATCACGATTGGTGAAGGAGGAGGGCTTGCGTCGCAATCGGCAAAGGAGGAGGGCTTGCGCCAGTCTGGTGAAAGAGGTCTCACGGTGCAAAACCAGCGGAGAGGATGGAATCCCTTTCAAAGGTCATTTTAAAAATTCATAGACTGTGGGGCATAGATGGTGAGCCGGGAGACTTTATTCTTATAGTGCCTAGGCTCCTGCGTATTGGGGTACTTGGGCAGCCGGGGGATGTCCTCCACCCAGAAGTGTGGGATGATTGTACCGGAGCCCTAGCGGAGGAGGCTATGTCCTCAGGCTCGGGGCGGAATCTAAAATTAGGTGGCAAGGTCATGCAGGCTCTGCAGGAGGCTCAGCAAGTTCAGCAGGAGCGCGGAAAGTGGAAGGCCACCCAGGGCTGCTTGCAGGACAGGCCCCACCAAGGCACGAGCGATTGTGGGTCCACTGAGTGCGAAGATTTGCAGCCGTGGGAACGCTCTTTGCAACTCCCGAGCCCAGGCACCTTGGCTACGGGGAGAAAGCGATCATTTTGGGATGGGCTGCTGGAGGAAGCGAGAGAGGCAGCCATTAGGTCAGAGGCATGGAGTGGGGCTGTTAGCCCAGGGGCACAGAGCCCAGCTGTTAAATCGGGCACGGAGCGGGGCCGTTAGCCCAGGAGCCTGGAGGGGGCTGTTAGCCCAGGGGCGCGGAGCCCCACTGTTAAGTCGGGGGCACGGAGCAGGGCTGTTAGCTCAGGGGCACAGACCCTCGCCATTACGTTGGGGGTGTGGAACACAGCCATTAGCTTGGAGGTGGGGGGTGCCGCCACTGATTCAGACTCCGACGGAGCCTGGGCGGGGCCTCCGCCGTATGCGCCGCGGAGCAGCGGGCCCCCGAAGGGGAGAACGCAGACGTGGACATGACCAGCAGAGACGGAGAAGAGCTACAATGTAGCGCAGACATGCATGGGCATAACAGAATAATCAGAGCTGGCACCGTTCGGAATATGCATTGGAGATTTCATTACAGGGCACTGGCCTCCCCCAGCAGGAGACGAGGCGAGCCTAGAGGGAGAGAGCGGCCCGGGGCTGAGCCAAAGGGGCAGGGTCGGAGCCTGGCAAAAAGCGCCTGGAGCCCAGCAGTCTCCAGCCAGTCGAGTTCCAGGACCGAGTCAGACTCGAGCTAGGATGAGTGGTTTCGCAAGTGGTCCATTGCTGATCCCGACTCTTACTCTGATCACTCTGATTCAGAAGAAGAGGGAGTGAGAGCGTGTAAGGGTAGCCACCGCAATCCTCCTGCTTGGGTCAGGGGAAAACTAGGAAAGGGACAAGCCCCTCTTACGGACTGGAGGAGAATTAAAATAGCGTGTGCTGAGTGGGCCTCTTCAGCCAAGCTAGTGTTTCCCATCCGGGTGGGGGGAGGCCAGGCGGAAATCAAAGAACTTATACACCTGTGAACCCCAAGGATGTCCAGGCAATTGTAAAAGCGATTGCAGACAAGGGGATTAATTCAGCAATGGACTCTACTCTCATCGACAGTGTTTTTGGAGGGGATGACATGCTTCCATTTGATATCAAACAGACGTGGAGGTTAATTTTTGATGGGGCAGGAATGATTGTTTTTAAACAAGAGTGGGAAGACAACTGTGCAAGGCAGCTGGCCTTGGTGACCAGAGCAGACCATGCACTGCATGGCTCCAGCTTGCAGCACTTAATGGGCACAGACCCGACTATGATCACCCCCCAGGCACAGGCTGAGGGCCTTCGGGCCCCGGAGGTAGTGGCAACAAGCCAAGCTGCCAGAGGCCATTTGCTCTCTGTCTAAGGTCATTGCCAGACCATCGCCATGGTCCACTATAAAGCGTAACGAAAGTGAAGGTTTCACACAGTTTGTGAACCGCCTCCAGGCAGCAATTGATTCTTCCACTCTACCATCAGAGTCAAAGGGCCCTGTGCTAGTGGAGTGCCTGCACCAGCAGTGTAACACCGCCACAAAGGACATCTTGTGGTTGCTACCACCCAGGGCTACCATAGCAGACGTGATTAGGCATGTCATTAAAGAGGAACACCTAGCCCCAATTCAGGCAACTGTCCACACTGCTATGACTAGCATAATGGCACGCTTTAAGTGTGGCCAGGAGGGGCATATCACAGCAAACTGCCCTCGGTCAGGATACCCACCAACAGCCGTTCCCCCACGCCAGATGGGATCTAGAGGGCCATGCTGGACGTGTGGAAGGAGGGGGCATTTCATTAGGGAGTGCAAGCCTAAGGATCAGGAAACCGGAGGGGGAGGGGGCGCCCAGGCAGCATACAGCCCCCCCCACTTGGAAAGTGAAGCGGCCCGGCTGTGCCAATTGTCAATGGGGCACAAAACTCCCACACCCGCTGCCCCCTCCCACGGTCAACTTCACAGCCCGACCAAAGGCCCAGACAGGCCCATCCACACCCCAGGAATACCAAGAATGGCTCCCTGGGGACAAGGCCCCTGGGTGGCCCTGGCCATGAAGGCGTGGGAGAGAGACCCATGGGTGGCTTTTGCTGTGAAGCTGGGCAGACACCAACTAATAGTGTGGGCTATCTTCCATCTCCATAGCAACTCTGATGGCCCTGCTTTTTTGGGTCAATACAGGATTGGATGTCACTGTGATCCCCAACATACGCTGGCCTTCACAATGGAAATTGGAAGAGGCCTCCATGATAGGCGGGGTAGGAGGACTGTCCTGTGCCCAAAAAAGCACCCAGCTCGTTGCCCTGATGCTTTGCACAGAGAGGGGACGGGGGAGAACCATCATCCTATCCCCATATGTAATGTCTGAATGTCCACCCTTGCTAGGAAGGGCTGCCCTGACCCTATTAGATGTCAGAATGACAAATTTGTTCTGAGGACCACTGCTTCATACCCACAACTGCCCATCAAATTGGTATGGAAAACACTAGACCCAGTGTGGGTCAAGCAGTGGCCTCTAAGCCTCGAATGACTGCCCTTCTTGAATTAATTACCCGAGAGCTACAGCAAAACCACATTAAGCCCTCCACAAGCCCATGGAACTCCCCCATCTTTGTCATACCCAAAGAGTCTGGTGAAGGCTTCTGTCTCCTACATGACCTGCGAGAGGCGAACAGAAAATCCAGCCGATGGGCCCTGTGCAAACTTCACTGCCAATGAATTCTATGATGCCAAAAGGACAGCCTTGCGCAATGCTCGACATCAAGGACTGCCTCTTCTCCATCCCCCCACTGTCCACAGTGGCGGTGATACTGGAAGAAGCACTCTATTTGCGAAAGGGCACCGTGTCAGTCATCCATATCAACAGCCACAGTCCGGTCAAGGGATTCTTTCAGGTTGACAACAACAAAGCAGATGCCGTCACAAAAGGGCCGTGGATCCTGAGAGAAGCCTGCCAGCTGCATGAATCCCTACATGTTGGGGCCAGAGCACTCGTGAGAAAATGCAGGATCTCTGTCACTGACACTTTGTCTCCTCATGCCCCTACTGTCAGAGGTCATCATTATGGTCCAGGTGTCAACCTTATGGGCACCAAGGCAGACAAATTTTACATTATGCCAGCTGATGAGACCCCGAGCATGGCTTGCAGTAACAATGGATACTTACAGTGGAATAATCGTGGCCACACAACACCAAAGAACTGATTCCAGGGCGACTGTCCAGCACTGGTTAACGGCCGTGGCATGGCCAGGCATCCCAAGGCAGATCAAAACAGATAATGGTCCAAGTTTCATCTCGAAATCAGTAAAGGCATTTTCATCAAGGTAGGGGATAACTTTAGTCCTTGGCTATTGGAATATGAATCCCAATATTACCAGGTAGATGGTGCCTGGGCTAGTCTGACCCTTGCTGCTAGGCCAAAGGTGGTAATTGTGGTATTTCACCTCAGAGACACCTTTAGCTGGCTGGAGGTTGCAGCTGGGAGCTGAAACCAGTGCAGGCTTGTAGAAACTCAGTTTACCTCAGGTGGGAAGGCTTCAGGCGATGGTGAAGAGAAAGGAGACGGATTCTGTCGGAGGGTTTATATCCAGAGCTTTATTGCATGGTCGCAGAGGTCTGAATCTCAGGTAACAGCTCTAACAGAATGGCGAGTACATGGTCCTTGGTCAATTTAAGCCCAGGGACAGGGGGAGGGGAAGGCACAGGTGAGGCACCAACCAGGTGGGAGGAGGAGGGTCTCAAGGGACGAGGGACACCTAGACAGGCCAATGACCCCAGGCCTGGATTGCATCCTTTGAACGTGACCAACCACACGACGGCCTTGCTGGAATGTTAAGCCTGATTGACAGCCCAGCAGGGGGTGAGGGGGGAAGGGGAAGAGAGGTATTGCCACACCTGGGGAAGGGACTGGGAAGTTTAAAACAGGATATTGCAACACACTGCAACACATGGCATCCCATAAAACAGCACCGGACAGGCCATCGTTGAACAAGCTACCCAGACCCTGAAAAGTAAACTGGAGGTGCTAGCAAAAACAGAAGGTTTCACCAATTCCATCCCACCAAAAGGTCAAGCGCGAATCCTAGCAACCGCCCTGCTGGCACTAAATCAGTTCCCAAGGGCAGATGAAACCAAAAGTCCTGCCCAGAGGTACTGGGCCACTCGGGCACTAGAGGAAGGCCCACAAGTAGTGATTAAAAATGAGTTAGGAGAGTGGGAAATGGGTTGGAGGGTGGTGCTCACAGGGCAAGGGTACATAGCCATAAAGAAAGATAGTAAAATTAAATGGTGCCTACTTAAGTCAGTAAAACCAGACCTTCAAGCCAAAAACTAATGAAATCTGTAAAGTTTGTCTTGCAGGACTGGATCCTCAGACACCCTCGCAGCCCATATACCCTGCTTCCAGAAGGCTGTAACAAATCATGAAGCAGTGCGATAGCAGACCACACCGGGGTCACGAAAGAACTCAGTGAGAGGCTGGCGCAGAGAAGGACTGGGGAAAAAAAATCTCAGCAAAAATATCCTTGTTCTAAATGGTATCCATCAAGTAGAATTTGAACTCTGACCAAGTTCTGACTCTACTTGGATGGAATACCAATCAACCCAGAGCTTTTCCTGCATCAAAGGTTCAAAGGGTGTTTTGGAGAGAACATGAGTCTGGACATGAGCTCTCCAAATCTCTCTAGTTTTAAGATCAAACAGGCCGCAGACTCTGGGAGAATAGGTCGGTACTGTGGTGTCAACAAAAAAACTGAGGAGGTCCTGCGAAAATACTCAAAGTCATGGTTCAGTCAGCCCCCATGACTGATCGCCTTACATTTTAAACAAGTTTGTGTTGTTTTTTAGAAAAACCAGTTAGAGATAGATAGCTTTTCGTTTGTTAAACATTTACAGTCGCAAGCCTGTTACAAGTTTGTTACAAGTTTGTTACATTGTTCAAGTTCAGTGCACTTTACGGGTTACACGTTTCCCACTTGTCAGTTTTAACCTCAGCATTTTTTATGTTTTTAGCTGGTCATAAAAGGGGGGGGGGAAATGTGGGCTCAAGATATCGCGAGATGTCACACTCAAGACAACGTGATGTTATGCTCAGGCGAAACCCCCCCCCTTTTACCATTACCCTACTGTTACACCCTGTTATAAATTACCCTGACTAGCCGTTAATAAATGTCATTTCACCGTCCACCACATTGGTGTCTGCGTGTGCTGTGGTTTGTGTGGCAGGGGTGCTGCCACCAAGTCGTCCTCGACCTGGGACGCCATGCCCCTAGCGGCAGCAAAAGTCTCTCTCTGGCATTATTGAGAATAAGGACTAAACCAAGGGCGGATATAGGAATTTCTCCATATGAGATGATGTTTGTTTTACCTTTCTTAACTACTTCAGGCAATGATACGGAAACGTATGAAGAAGGAGAATTAGGCATGAGAAAATATATAAAGGCCATAACCTGCACTTTAGAGGAATTAAGGAGCAAGGGATACCTTCCTCAAAGTACTCCTATTGATTTTAAAATCCACAAATTCCAGCCTGGTGACTGGGTGTTAATTAAGACCTGGAAAGAACAACCACTAACTCCAAAATGGGAAAGTCTATTTCAAGTTTTACTCATCACAGAAACAGCCATTAGGATGCAAGAACAAGGATGGACACATGTCACAAGAGTAAAAGGGCCAGTTTCTGCTCCTGAGAGATGATCTCCCTCTACAGATAGGTTAAAGAAGACATCAGGAACACCATAAGAACCACATAAGCTGTAAGTTACAGTAAGAACTCTGTTAGATGTATTATAAGATATTTAATTGACAAGTTTTTAACATTGATATTTATATATGGCAGTGAGATTATACGAATTATCAAAACCATGTTTTAATCTCTGGTATTCCCAGTTACAGATCCTGTGATCCGAGAAGCGATAGAGCATTCTCCCAAGCACCTAGCAATCTGGCCCTAAAAGAAAGAAAGAACAGGTTGATACAAAAGAGTAAGTAGAATCTTGCAACACTAAGTGGTAAGAACGGCACAGTAGTAAGGAAAGAGAAGAGACACGGGCAAGACCAGATCAGGATATACTCCTGCCAAAAAACGTCACTGATCCTCTCTGGAGGGGTGACATGAATGAGAGAGTAGCCTGTACCAGAAGCCCAGTTCTATTGATCCTCCTACTTATCAGCATCAATAAGGGGGCGACACAATTGTGTGAAAAATGCTATCATCCTCTGTATGCAGGAGACTCTCGGACAGCCATCCTCAGAACACACTCAAATCCAAGCCCCAATTGTATCAACTTTTTATCATTAACTGCCTGTATAGAGGACGGCGTCGTGTATTGGCTATTCAAAAATACAGGGAATTTTTAAACAGAAATTGTTGGGGGAACGCCCTATAAAAGAAAAATTTATCTGTTCAGAAAGGAAACCGATTAAAGGAGAAGTAAGACATGCGGCTTATGAACAAGATTTACCAGACAGTGAGACAACTAAACATGATTGAAGAAGAAACATGTTAAAGCACTGATTAAAAGACTGTTTAAGAAACTAATTAATAACTGTCAAGACACTGTTAGGACGTTGATGTGGGCTAAAGCCCAATCAAAGTTTTATAGGGGGGAGTTGTTATAGGTAAAAGTGAAGTTACGTTAAATAAGAGTATAGTTCAATTATATTGTATTAATTATATTAATTGTATTATGATGGGGTGGGGTGGCTGATCAGAATGTTCTAGGAGAAGAGTCAGGTTTTGGTGGAACAGTGGTCTGGTGGGGCAAGGCAAGGTCGAAGAGGGATTGGATGGAAGATCTGACCAATCATTTGAAGCCCTGCAGAAACGATTGGTCCAGAATGAACGGTGTTAAAGACCAATGAGAAGCTTGGAAATGGACCAATCATCATGAGGATCCAAAATGGACCAATCCTAGACTCAAAGGGGGCTAAAAATGGAGGGAGTTTGGTTGGATCAGGGTTGTTCTTTTTGGATGCTTGTTTTCTGGGGAGAACCCAGTGCACTTGGGGTTAGCACACTGTTCTGTTTTTGGCTCACTGTGTGGGTGCTTGGGCTTATCCTGGGTACTCCGTTCTTTGCAACTCTTTTAATAAAGAAGAACTTCTTTCTCCAGAGAAAGTTTGGCCTTGTTCATATTCATAACAATACGGTGTGGGCAGGAGTCCCCTTCAATATAAAAGGGGGTCCCTACAGCTTTGGCCAGCTCACTTCCCTCACCCCAAATATCACTCTATTGCACGACTGGAGACAGAACACCAAATTGGCCTGTCAAAAGTAATCTTACGAAGAATTCGAACCAAATTGTGACAGCCAGATTTATAATTGGGGAACAACCAAGAGGGTCGCAGTATCAATTTTGTTCCCTTGGGTTGCTGCTGCAGCGGCCCTCAGTGAGCTTTCTCACCTGGGGTCCTGGCTTAGTAAGCAGGCCAATGCTATGTCTGCCGTGCTGTCCGACGTACTGGCAGATGAAGAGACCACCAGACATGCCACGTTGTAAACTGACCAGCCATTGACTTTTTGCTGCTTGCCCATGGCCATGGTTGTGAAGATGTTGCTGTTTTAACCTGTCCTCTCATAGCACCTCCATCCAAGCCAACATAAAAGGACCCCAGGACCAGGTGAAGGACATCCAAACAGAGAAAAAAGCAGCTGACTGGCTTGAGAGACTCTTTGAACGCTGGCAAATTCCTGAGTGGGCTGCCTCCATTTTAAGAGGCCTTGTATGGATTTTTAGTCATTCTCAATGTTGTGAGTGCTGTGGCATCACGTGTTTTAAAATGTTTTTATGAGTTCTGTTGTAAAGTTGGTTATTCCTTTTATAAGTTAAAAATATGGTTTGGTCCTTGGTTCCCCCCATGTACTTCCCTAATAATGATTTCTCCCTAAGCTGTTTACCCCTTGTTTTCCCGCCAATGGCTCGTCCTTCAAGGTGACTAATCCCTTGATCCTTCCCTTTGTGCCCTTATAAGTTTACTTCCTCCCTCCTGGTGCTGCTCACTTGCCCTGTTCATCATTGTAACCACCCCCCTTTGCTTCAAGAATTTTCTGTGTCAGTCATCCCTTACTCAATGTATGATTTGCCTCCAGAGCCTCTTCCCTCTCTATATAACCCTTATTGGTCCAGCTGTGTCCCATGCTCCTCCCCTGAGCTTCATGTATTGGTCCCCTCATGTCTCCGCCTTTCACACCCATCCCCTTTATCATTGCCTCCCCAAACCGTCTTCCTCTGACACTGTCACTGGTCCCACCTGGGAAATAAAGCTCCTTGGCATCCACACAAGTGTCCACTCTGTCCTTCCTTTATCTCAGGACTTCGTAGCGACACTCTCGCCTGTGCCACCCACGCTGCAGATGGCACCACTACCTGAGGGTTTTTGAGGAGAACCCAGGAGTGGCAGATCTTGTGGTCTCCTCTGGCCACACACCAGGAGTGGCTAGCCAGCATTTGTCCAGCTCCCATGGCCGCAGAGAAGGCTACAATCCAGGAAATGAAAGGCATGGTGGGCAACATGCAGCAAGAGAGCAAGACCTGGTTTAAGGGCCTGTTCAAGAGCTGGGGCCTTTCTGGGTGGATGCTGTCCCTTATAAAACACACTAGTTATTTCATTATCATTCTTTTCCTGCTATCCTTGTGCTTCGGTATACCAAAGCAAATCGTCACTGCTTCCACAACAAAACCCTCCCCAGCGTCCAAGATAGTAGTTGCCACAGCTATCATTGAAAACGACGGATGGTGGGAAGGCAGAAAAGCAGAAAGCACTATAGTATAAAAAAGAACTAAACTTTGTTTTTTCTCACATCACACTTCTCCTTCCTTTTTAAACAAAGAAGGGAGAGATGTGGTGTCATGTGTTTTTAAAATGTTAATTCTGTTGTAAAGTTAGTTATCCCTTGTATATTTTAAGAAATGGTCTGATCCTCAGTTCCCCCCATGTAATCCCCTCAGAATGGTATCTCCCCAAGTTGTTTACCACCTGTTTTTCCCACCAGTGGCTTACCCCTCGAGGTGATTGATCCTTTGTTCCTCCCCCTACGCCCTTATAAGTTTCTTTCCACCCTCATGGTGCTGGCCCACTTCCCCTGCCTGTCATTGTAACCACCCCCCTTTATTTCAAGAATTTTCAGTGTCAATCATCCCTAACCAGATATGTGATTTGCCTCTGGCGCTTCTTCCCTCCCCTGTGTAATCCTCCTAGCTTCAACTGTGTTTCACACTCCTCCCGTGACCTTTGCCTATTGGTTGCTTTATGTCTCCTCCTATCATGCCCACTCCCTTTATAGGTGCCTCCCTAGACCCCTCCTCTCTGACACTTGTCCCTGGTCCTGTCCGGGGATAAAGTTTTCTTTGGCATCTACACAAGTGTCCACTCTCTCCTTCCTTTGCTTCGGGACTTTGCAGCACACTCTCATTTGTGCCACCCAGGTCACAGACAGCACCACTACCCAGAGGTTCCCCAAGGAGAGGCTGGGAGTGGCATATCTTGTGGCCCCCTCCAGTCACAAAGGGAGAGGCTAGCCAGCACTTATCCAGCTCCTGTGGCCGCAGAGTAAGCTACAAGTACAGAGAACCTGGGGTCTTTCAAGGGTACCTTGTGTCCAGAGAAACACCTTGTTACACAGTACTGTTCCAGTTACCTCTGGCTTGTTGTGCAGGCCCTAGGCTTATCCTGGGGCCTCATCTTCTGTTGTTCTCAGTTTTAATACACAGGCACTTTTTCTTTTTGAAGTAATCAGCCTACTTTTAATTTAATTTTGCTTGTTCATCACAGCGGCCATCCAACGCACTGGAGCCCGGGGCTGCTGATGGCGAAGGCCGCACTTGTTGACCGGGGGGTTTTGGAAGCGCAGGATTGCTAGCACCAAGTGCCTTAAGGTTCAGCGCTACCAGGGGTCGGGGGCATTAGACCTGGAGCTGCCAGTCTATTGCTGGCAGTGGGAGCCATGCTTTTGTGGACCAAGAGATTCAGAGACACGGCACCGCCAGGGTAGAGGGTGGGATCAGTTGTGTAACCTTGCGGACCACAGTGATCACCAGCATGGCGGTGGTGCCACAGAACATATTCTGCGTGAAAACTGCTGAGAGTCAAAAACTCCTCCCTCTGCAACCTACCAGTGTGGGGCTGAGCAGACACGGAGTGGGGGTGGGCAGTGCGGGGACCACTGCTCAGCTGGCGGCCGACCCTGGCAGGGCACATTTTCTCCACGGTGGTGTGCTGCAACTGCCTCCAGGTTTGCTGGGAAGGCATCTGGCAGGCAGGTGGCCTAGCAATGTGTGAGCAGCAGCCAGTGGTATAGCCCCTGGGCAGCAGCTCTTGCCAAATCTCAGGGCAGAGGGAGCAGCAGGACATGTGGTGTACTGTCACTATAGGACACGAAAGAACACAAGCTCACACCAGTGTTCTCAAGGTGAAGAAAAAAAGGGAAGTTTATTTTCTGACTCCAATATTTACAGTTTTCCAAAACTGACAGCGGATTGGAGGGTGACAGTGCTACTTTTCCAATGACACTGGTCAACCTAACAGTCTGTCTTCTATTTCTCCATAAAGGAATGCAAAACAATGAGATATTTACAGAAAGTGTGTGAGAAAATTCACTACAAGAATGGCAACATCAGAAGGCTTAGAAAATCTTAAACTAGGGTGACAGTGTACAGTATCCCCTCTCCCTGGCAGTGCTCTCGTGGGACCAAGTCCTTGTGATCAAGGCCGCAGCCTGTGCTGACTCAGGAGTGGTGGGGCAGCAGCTGCACCTGGCAGGGCTGGCCAGGGCACCAAGCTGCGAAGACTCTCCTGCAATATTCATCAGCGTGGAGCCATGCAAAGACAAGAGCACCACATGAGCACCTTAGCAGCTTCTTCCACTGATGTTCCAAAAATAGAAGCTAATTATTTTATTTTCCAAAAAGAAGGCAAAGCTTCTTCTTTCCTCTCTTTTCTTCCTTTCATTCTCTGCTTTATTATGTTCTCTTATGTTTCCGTTGCATGAAGTTTCACCTTGGTCTGGCCCAGTTTCCCCCCCCCCCCCGTTATAATGGTTCTGCCTCGCTGCCTCCTCCCTCCTTTTTAATGCCAATCTCCTCACCTCCTCCCCCTGTTCCCCAAAAGTTCCTGAATCATTCCCTTAACCCCTCCCCAATGTCCTGTCCTTCACTCGACAGCCCATCCCCTCCCACTAGAAACTTATAACAAAGGCATTGAGTGATAGGTTAAGGCACGGGCCCTCCCTTGGGTGGCCCTTATTGGCCCCCCCTACCTGCCTGTTTCCCTGATCCCCACCACCTCCTGTATCCCCCATTGGCAGGTGGGCAAACCCCTCCCTGGTTTACTCCCCCCTTTACAACAGCCTGAACACCCCAATTCTGGGTCTTCAACTGGCTGGATCCCCTGGGTTGAGGGTCTCCTTTGAGCTCCATAATAACCTGGACTTTGCCCCCTACTGGAGTCCACTCTCCTTCTTCTACCTACACTGTGTTGGTGTCTCATCTGCAAGGTTGTTGTGTTATGTTTGTACAGTTTGGATTGTTCTGTTTCTCCTTTGTCTTGTAATGGTTCTTCCCTGCTTCTCCCTCCCCTCCCTGCTGCTGTCTGTTATCCTAACTCCTCCCCAGTTGTCCTGGTGATGAATGTATCCTTTCCCGAATCCCTCCCCAGTGCCCTGCCAGTCACTCTCTGCTCCCACCTTTTTCTCTAGAAACTTCTACCGAGAGCACTGAGTGATTGGCTCAGGAGCCGGAGCCCCTCCTTCAGTTTGTTACTATTGGTATTTTCCTTATGTCAGTATCCCACTCCCCTCTGTAACCTTGTTCGCCCAAGGACAGGCTCCTCCCTGTATCCCTCAGCCTTTATAAACTATTGTAAACCCCCCAGTCTCGCTCTGCGGCTGCTGGTTTCCCCTGGGACTTCAAAAAACCCGGATTCTACCCCAGCTGGAGAGGAATAAAGACCTGCTGGTTGTTGCCTGGAGCCAGCCTCATCCTTTCCCAAGGTAGCACCACTGCTATAACGCAGGGCGTTTGCCTTAGGCGCTGTCCCAAAACACTGAGAGTGGGATAGTGTCCCCCGTGCTGCAAGCGTTGCTGGCCAGCTTGCCGGGATGTCGGAGAAGGACCACCCTTCTCCCTGCCAGACTACTTCACAAGGTGAAAGCCTTAGCCACTCTCCCCACCACCCGAGGAAGAGGAGAGTGTCCCCTGCTGCTCACTGTGCCAGAGCAAACCAGGGTGACTCCTAGCACCCGCTCGGAGAGGCACTGCGACAGTTCTCCTTTTAATTAATCAGGGAAATGGGTTATGTCAGGAAAACCTGTACTTAAAAAATGAACTGTGAGCCACATCCACAATGATAGGGATCTCAAGCACCTCCATTTAATTAAAAGGTAAGAAGTATCCCTTGACAAAACACAACAGTGTAGCTGTGTAAGGGATGGAGAATACCATAACCTATTCATTTATTCTTTGAACAGTACACTTAAAAAGATTTTGTGGCCGCGTCTTTTATGAGTTCTGTAGTTATTTCAATTGCAACAGTTAGTGATTCAATGTTAACTAAGCAAAATGGTTTGATCCTTGTACACCCATTTTATCCCCTCATAATGGTTTCCCCCAAGTTGTTTACCCCTAAGTTACATGAGTAACTTAGAGAGAGTTGGAGTTTGCTGGTTGTGCTGTGAAGAGTTGGAATTTGTTGGTTGTGCCTGTGAAGAAGAAGGAGTCAGAAGAGCTGCCTCTGAGAAATCACCGAGAAGGCATGGAACTTTTGCAATATGATGACAACATGTACCTAGGTATACACGCGTTGTGTGCATTCCTATATACATGTGTGTTAAATTACCCCCTCTCAGGTATGACTAAGTTTGTGTACATCCCTGTGTTTGTGAGTGTGCACAGGCTCTACAAGTGTGAATATAGCCCTGTGTAAGATATGTGTGTTGATGGCATTAAACATATCAGTGTGCAGATTTATAAACTTATACTTGTGTTAATGTACACAAGTTCTACATACAAGCAAGTCTCGTATTTGCAAGCACGTGTGCATTGGTAGAGACTGTACCTAAGGGAATTGTCCTGGGTTGACTATATGATGCTTTTATCCCCAATTGTCTCATTCTGTTTATGTTGAATAGTAAGTTTTGTACCTTTAAGAGTGTTACAGAGAGTGAAGGGGGGGGAGAGAAGAAGCGTGCAGTTTGTTTTCGGACACTGCACTCACTCCTCCACATTCCTGCTCCTGACTGTGTTGTCAGCGGATGGACAGACAGCGGGACAGAGCTCTTCTTTTTCTTTTTAGTGTTAGCTAGCTGAGGCAAAGAAGTTCCCTGGACTGTTTTTTTCCATTTTCTTTGGACCTCTTGAAACTGCTCTGGACTGAGCACCCAGGAGAGCCCCGGCAGCTGCAGCTGTGGCCCACTGGGCCAGGCCTGGCCTGCAACAATTCCAGCACTGAGGGACTGATCAGAGACTGAGTGAGCTGCAACCCGAGGACGGGGTTTTCTCAGTTTGTCATCTCTTTTAGAGTGGCAAGGGGTTTCATTGTTCGATATTGTTTTGGTTTTATTGTTTTGTGCTGGTTTAACCAGGAAGAAGTGGGAATTCTAGGATGTTGTGGTCAAACCAATGTGTGCTCAGATTTTGATATTGGTACCTGATGGGGTTTAGACACACGCCGAGAAGACACAGGGGTTAAAAACCAGAGCTTCGGGCCTGGGAGGCTCTCTTGGGACTTCGAGGGATGGAGGTTGGATCTCCCTCCCCGTCCAGCTGCTGCTGCTGGGCGGGGGAGGGGCAGCCCTGTGGTAGGCCTGGGCCTGGACTGAGATGGGGGGTGAGGAGGCCCTTGAGGATGGAAGGGTGGAGGAGCCCCAGGAGGTATCAGGCAGCCGCCCCCCCCCCAGGAGAGAGAGAGGGAGAGCTGGCAACAACGGAATGTGATAGCAGCCGGCTGAGGAGGAGAAGGGGGGGGAAGTGCAGCAAGAAGGTGCCTGGCCAGAGCAGCAGTGAGCGTGGGAGTGCCGGAGCTCTGGGACAGGCAGAGACTGAAATTTTTAACCCTTTTCTTAATGACTGAGACCTTGCAAAATGCTGATCCTCCTTGGAGCTGAATAAGAAGAGAGATAAGAGATGACATAACAAGGACCATGCCTGAGGGAAGTGGAGAAGACTGGCTGAGTGGGGAGAGATGACTGGAGTGGCCTTTTGGCTGGACTTGTGTGGCCATAGACTGAACCAGTTTTATTCCTGTGATGTTGCAGTATGTTTGTTAAGTTCATTGTATTGTTCCCCCATTTACTGTATTGTTCCCCCTATTTTTATGTAAATGGTTCTGCCCTCCCCAGTTTTCCCGCCATAGCCCTGCCACTCATTTTGCTACTGTAGTTACTCCCGCCATTGGTTCTGTCATTCTCCTATGTTATGTAATTCCTCCTCTCCTTATTCTCATATATGTATCCTGGTTTCTCCTCCCTGGGCCCAGTCAATGACCCCCACTCCTCCCTACTTGCCAGAAGCTTCTACTCACTCTGGGTGATGACTGGCTGTGGTCCCGGGGCCCCTCCCTTACAAAGTAACTATTGGTTTTTCCTTAATGTCTGTTATGTTTTATACACTCCCCTGTCTTCCCTCATTGGTCCTTTGTAAACCCCTCCCTGAGACGCCTCCCCCCTTTAAAACCTTGCTTCTCCCTCCTCTCTTGGTCACTCCCTGGTTGTCGTCTTGGGATCCACAATAAATCTGAGTTTGACCTCAGAGAGTGTCCAGCTCCTTTTTCCTCATCTTGGCAGCAGCGAGCCTGTCTGCAGCCAGCACAGCCCAAGGCCATTAGATGCTGAGGGGTGCTGGCAGGATTGCAGCTGGGTGTCAGCCATCCTCAGCTAGCCGGACGACTGACCATCAGGCCAGACATCTCGCCACACTGTGACACAGAGACTGCATTTAGGGGGAGGCAGTACCTCAGAACTGGGAGGGTTCAGTGTGGGTACCCCTCGGCTCCAGGGGGTGGAAAAAAAATGGGGGGGACAGATGTCCTAAAGCAGAGACTGTGCCTTTTTGGAGTGAGACAAGGCATCCTTAAAACACAACCCTAGAAGCAGCTCTGGTCCATGCACAGTGGTGAGAGCACTGCGCATAGAAGGAAGATGTCACAAGCGGCAAAAGGATTTTCCAGGGGGTGCCGAGTGACATGGAAGCACACGAGGTTTCAGCGTGTTTCCAGGGGAAGCCTGTGCTGCAAGAAGGACTCCTCTCCTCTTCATGAACTGAAGTTTGAGTATTCTAAAGGGTGGTGCCAGACTGGGCAGTTGGTGATGTGGGGGAATATATTGGATTGGAAAATTTTGGTGGCGGGGAGGAGGAAAGTGCTTTTTGTAAGGTTTTCAATTTTTTCCCTTATAGTTTATTCCTTCTTTTCTTGTAGTTTAGGTAATAAAGTTTTCTTTATTTCTAAGCTGGAGCCTGCTTTGCTTATTCCTGGTCACATCTCACAGCAGACACCAGAGAGAGGGTATTCTCATGGGGGCACTAGCTATGTGCCAGGCCTAAACCATGACAATTTAATAAAGTTTTTTTCCACCTTTCTCCAAGGAGGTATTTTTTCCTCCTGGACCCAGTTGGGGGGAGGGGCCAATTGGATCTGCTTTTCCCACCGGAGCTCCTTTGGGGGATTCTTCCCCAAATTTGCTCTAAACCTGGACATATACATGAATTGGCGCCCAACATGAGGCTGGAAAAGGTGGAAAAAAGCTCTATTAATTGTGTGCTTGTTGTTAAAGCAGTTAGTAGCCATGCTGCTTGAATCCCTGATGCCTCTGGGTGTGAAAGCCTTCGTTTGGCTCTGGGCTCTAGACCTTCTTGAGGTTTTAATACCTTTCTGGTCACTAGCATTATTATCCATAACAAGTAATTTTTACGGTAGAGGGGCACAGATTGGAATAGCTGTTGTGCTGGCCTTGGTGATTATAATTTACAAAGCGTTTACAAAGATACTGGCGTCTGTTTATGATATGCATGGTTTATGGTTTTTTCGTCCTACCCTACATCCCAAATTCCAGTAGTACGTTTTGGGAATTCATTAGTAATTACACTCAGTCTCTTAGAGGAGGAGCCGAGAATAAGACTTTCCACCCTTCCCTTCTTCTCCTTTGGATCGCTTATGTCACTTTTTGAGAATGTTCAGTTTTCCTTGAATGCTAAAGAGACCATCTTTCTGGTATTTAATCTGGTAAGCTTCCTCTATATAGTCTGCAGCTTCTCTAGAATGAGGGCTGAGATATCCAGAGGAGCTGGTGAGACCCATGACCCAGAAGCAGATACAGGCGTGAAAAATCCTAAGTGGTGTGGACAATGGGAAAATATAGGCCAAACCCTGAAGGCATTTTCTGATCCTGTAGACTGGGATTTTCCTCGGGAACAAATTCAGAGCCCAGCTGAAGTGGGGAAATACCTAAAAGAGAAGTGCCATGATGATTCTAAGGAGAAAAGGCTAATTGCTCTCCTTCTGGGGATGGTCCTTACCCCCTCGTTTTTTATTTTTCCTTTCCTGTGGGGTCTGTATCCCTAGACTTGGGGCCAGACCTCATCACCCAATATCCCTTTTTTCCTTGTGTTGAAACCCCAGACTTGGGGACAGCACAGGGAGCGGGGGCCGGTGGTGCGCGCCTCAGTGTTTTAGTTGTTGTTTTTCCTTGACGGGTGGTGTAACATCTTGAGTTTTGCTCCCTCTAAGGTCGGGTTGTCTAGCTCACCTTAGCAGTACCATGGGTGCTAGGTTGAGCAAAACTCAAAAAAGAGTTTGTTTATGTTGTTAAAGGGTTGCTGCTTGGGGGTGGGTTCCAAGCCCCCAAGAAACAGTTAAAAATGTTAATAAAGTGGGTCTTTTCCCAATTCCCTGAAGTTTCCCCAGAACTTGTAAAGGAGCCAAGGTTTTGGGCAGCCATTGTGGCAAAATTAGATAATGGAGTTAATTCTGGGGAAACTCATCTTTCGGCTGTGGCATACTGGGCGGGCAGAGTGCATTCTACACTCCGTCCGTCAGGGGAATTGAGGAAAAGTCCTTCACATTCTAGTTTGATCCCCAGTTTTCCCAGTTCTGGTGCTCCTACCCCTCATTCCCTGCCCTCTACCCCTAGGCAGGAGCCCTCGAGAGGGATCCTTAAGGCCAACAAGAAGCAGGGGGTCCACCCTGCCCCTGCTCCCTCGAGACCGGCTTGGCCTCCCCCTCTGAAGAGCCCTGGCCAAGCTCTTCGGAGTTCCTTTCCCAATCCCTTTGTCCCTGTCCCCAAGTGCCCAGTTTCAGTCCCTAAGGTTGTTCGGTTTATTAAAAATTCTCAAGATGGCTCCCAGGGAGCCCAAAATGGAGACGGCCACATGATTTTTCCCGCCCCTACCCCTTCTTCTTCCCAGAATCCTTTTCTTCCCAAGTCCAACCCTTTCCTCTCCCTTGATCCCTTGCGCTGGGGCGTATTTGGCCCTAATGTCCGGCTAGCCGATGCGAGAGGGAGGTGGCCGACACCCCCAGCGCATGTACTGCCAGCCCCCCTTGGCGTCTTGGCCTCGGGCTGGGCTGGATGCACGGTGCGGATGAAGAGCGCTGAAGGACGAAGAAAGAGGCGTCCACAAGCTGGGGGCTAACTCTGATTTATTGGAGGTATGATGACACGAACCAAGAGGGAGGGTGCCAACCAGCAAATGGCAAGGAGTGAGGGGAGAGGCAAGGTTTTAAAGGGAAGGGGTGGAGAGAGGAGGGAAGCCCAACTAGCCAACCAGGGAGAGGTACAAACATAACTGGCATAAGGGGTTAGCCAATTAATACAACATAAAGGAGGGGCCCCAGGACCACAGCCAACCACAACCCCCAGAGAGGCGAAGTTTCTAGAAAGCAAGGAGGAGTGGGGAGTGATTGACTGGGCCCAGGGAGGAGGAAAAACTTACATATAAGGAGTACAAGAGAGGGGTAATTACATAACAAGGGGAGATTGGCAGTTGAGGGGGAAGGGGGTAACCAAGGAGACCAACTGTCAGGAGAGGCAGAGGCGGGAAAATCAGGGAAGGGAGGAACCATTGTACAGAAACAGGGGGGAGAATACATTAAATAGGGGAATAACTGGGGAAATTAAATAACACAACACAACAATCCCTCCCATTCCTCTGCGTCTCCGTCCCTGGTTCCACCCTCGGTTCCTCCCTCAGCTCCTCCCCTCACTGCGCCCATGGCTCCACCCCCTATGGGCCCCTCCCAAGTTCCTCCTCCTTATTCCACTCCGCCTCCTAACTCCACCTTGGAGGCGGAGAAAACACACGCCCCTGCCATTGCCCAGCCCACAAACCAAGCCCTGCCTCTACCTCCTCCAATTCCGGTTCCCACGCTCCCCCTTCCGGTTCCCATGCTTTGTGTTCCGGGGAGAAGGGGGGGGGGGGGGGTGGATGACCGGAAGCCGGGACAGGTGCCTATATTGGAAGCCGCCCCGGTTATATACCGCCTCGGCGGAGACGGGAGTGCTCAGGCCCAATGGGCGCCTATAGCCCAGGCCCGGATCAAGGAGCTGTGCAAGGCCCACAGGGAGTACTCCCGGGAATCTGAGTATTTCCGGGAGCTCCTTCGCCCGGTCCTTGCGCAGGGAAATCTGGTGCCCGCAGACCTGAGGGTTCTCTTTTCCAGCCTTTTAGGGCCCATGGAATTCAGGGTCTGGGCAGGAGAATGGAGGAGGAAGATTGTGGAGGTTCTCCCAATGCTTTGGGGGAACCCCTCCACATCTCATGATACCGAGGGCTTGGTAATTTCCGAGGACCATGTTGTGGGCACCGGGCAGTGGGCACGCTGGGCAGCTCAGGCGAAAGCTATGTTAACAGAACATCTTGTAGAGACGGGGAAAGCTGCGGAGCGTGCCTTTTATAAACTAGCCACCACCACCTCACAACTGGAAGAAGAGGAAATAAGGCAGGGCGCGCAGGAACCTTACCTGGCGTTTATGGAAAGACTTTACCGATTCGTGGAAGCGCAGGTTCCAGGGAAGAGGGAGAGAGAGGAGATGCTAAGGCAGATGGCCTATTACAATGCCAATACAGCGCGCAGGCGAGCCATCCGATCTCTCCCTCAAAACCCCCGACCTACAGTAGAAATGATGATCGAAGTGTGTGCCAGGGAGGTTCCTCTTCAAGACCTGAAAGCACGCCCCAAAAGAGCCTCCATAGCCTTCACAGAATACCCGACGCCGGAGGACATAGACGCTGAAGTTGCCGCCACCACCGGACCAATGACACTGGGGTCTGGGAGAAGGACGGCGGTGACTCATCCCTGCCACCTCTGTGGCAAAGTGGGGCACTGGATGCCCCAGTACCCCATGAGGCAAGACTACTTGGAGTATAGGAGAAGGAAACAGGAGAAAAAAAAAGGAGACAAAATACTAACTCAAGAGCGCAGCATCTTCCTGCGCCAAGACAAAAATGAGGCGGGACAAGTAACATCTAGTGGGGAGGGAGGAGAAAAGGGGGACCCGCCATGCATGCTACCAGTCTTGACATACCTAAAACCTGACACAACTTTCAGCACCTGTGAAATACAGCCTCAACCTGCGTTAACTACTTTGTCCTCTACTTTCCCTTATAGGCTGCAGCTAACTAGGGAAGTTCATCTCCCTAACAGTGACTTTCAGCTAGTGTCTGCTGACCTTCAACATCCCGGTTGCTGGAGGAAGTTAGGACGTTGCAGGTGGACCACTGTCAGAGACACAAAGCACACGCCATGAGACCTTTAAATTGTCCCAGGGTTGGTCACTACGGACCGGGACCGTTTCGCGGTAGGGCTGTACTGTGTCCGACCTCCACTTTTCCTCCCCAAGGGTCAGATCATCGCCCAGGCCATCCCAGTGCCGGAGAAGACGCACTGGACAGAAACATCTAAGGACACATCACCTCCTACGGTGGCCTGGGCACAAGTAGTGGGGAGGGAGAAACCCCACCTGACATGTCAACTCGTGTTGGGCGGGAATAGTAAGATCGTAAGGGGGCTTTTGGACACAGGGGCGGATGTGACGACCATTCCCTCTCGGGAATGGCCATCACATTGGGGCCTGCAAAACGCGGCAGAATCGATTCAAGGTGTAGGAGGGCTCCAATTGGCAAAGCAATCAAGGAGCATTGTACAAATTACGGGACCAGATGGGCAATTGGCTTCAGTACGCCCGTTCGTATTGGACTATACCGAGCCTCTCTGGGGGAGAGACCTTTTAGCCCAGTGGGGAGCCAAAACTGACCTACCAAAGGCTCCCCAGGTTTTTCGGGCAGTGGCCACTGAAGAGCGCCGGACCTGGAAGGTGGAATGGCGGACTGATGAACCAGTACAGGTCTTGCAGTGGCCACTTAATAAACAGAAATTAAAGGCGCTCAATGAGCTCGTTCAGGAGCAGCTGCTTAAGGACAATATCGAGGAGACCATGTCACCGTGGAACTCCCCAGTATTTGTCATTAAGAAGCCCAATAAGGACAAGTGGCGGCTCCTGACTGACCTCCGCCAAATTAATGCAAGAATTGTAGATATGGGGTCTCTCCAACCAGGGATGCCCTCCCCAGGAATGCTCCCCCAAAATTGGAATTTGGCCATCGTAGACATCAAAGATTGTTTCTTTCAAATTCCTCTGCACCCTGATGATGCCCCGCGTTTCGCGTTCATGGTTCCTGCCATTAACCATGAATCCCCAGACAAGCGCTACCACTAGCAGGTCCTTCCACAAGGAATCAAGAACTCGCCTGTGATCTGCCAGTGGTATGTCGCTTCTCTGCTGTCCCCAATACGTACAGTCTTCGGCAATGCCGTCATCACCACTATATGGACGACATCCTCGTGTGTGCACCCAACAATGACCTACTTGCCCATGCGCTTGACCTGACAACCAATGCGTTGGTTGCTGCATGGTTTGAGCTCCAGCAAGACAAAATTCAAAGGATGCCACCTTGGAGGTACCTGGGTCTTGAGATTACCAAGCGGACCATTGTGCCACAAAAATTGGCAATACGGACTAAAGTCCAGACCCTAGCGGATGTCCATCAACTGTGTGGGTCTTTAAATTGGGTGAGACCCTGGCTGGGCATTCCCACCGACGACCTGGCCCCCCTTTTCAATTTACTGAAAGGGGGAGAGGGGCTTAGTTCCCCTAGGGCTCTCATCCTGGAGGCTCAGGTAGCATTGGAGAAAATTCAAAAAGCTATTTCGGCCAGGCAGGCCCACCGCTACCATCCGGGCCTGCCATTCAAATTTATTATACTGGGAAAATTGCCACATCTCCATGGCATAATCCACCAGTGGGACAAGACACTGAAGGACCAAGGCTTGGGAGACAAACTCTTAATCATAGAGTGGGTCTTTCTGAGTCACCACTGGTCCAAAAGAATGACAAGGCCACAGGAGCTGGTTGCCAAACTGATCCGCAAGGCGAGATCGCGGATCAGGGAGTTGGCAGGATGTGACTTCGAGTGCATATACATACCACTTGAATTGGAGTCAGGCCAACTAAAAATTAAGACCTTCAATGAACTGGTGCAAACAAATGAGAACCTTCAGTTTGCGTTGGACAGTTACATTGGGCGTATTGCAGTTAATCGGCCGGCCCACAAATTATTCAACTCGGAATTTAAATTATCCTTAAAGAAGGTCCAAAGCAAGGATCCTCTTGATGTCGTGACTGTTTTTACAGATGCGTCTGGAGCATCCCACAAGTCAGTGATGACTTGGAAGGATCCTCAGACTTAGCGGTGGGAGACAGAAGTTTCTGTTGTGGAGGGTTCTCCACAAATTGCTGAGTTGGATGCAGTCGTCAGGGCATTCCAGAGGTTCCCGGGACCTTTTAATCTGGTTACAGATTCTGTGTACGTAGCTGGTGTAGTGTCAAGGGCAGAATCAGCAGTTCTGCAGGAGGTCTCCAATCAGAAATTATTTAATTTACTTACAAGGCTCATTGATTTGGTCTCCCACCGTGAGCATCCATTCTATGTTATGCACGTGAGGTCACACACTGACCTGCCAGGGTTCATTGCTGAGGGCAACCGTCAGGCCGATTCTTTGGCCGCAGCTGCAGTCACGGTGGGCCCACTCCCAGACGTGTTCGGCCAGGCTAAGATCAGCTACCAGCTTTTTCACCAGAACACACCTGGCCTGGTCTGGCAATTCCACCTGACCCAGGACCAGGCTAAGGTGATCGTGGCCACATGTCCCCAGTGTGAAAAAGATCAGATGCCTACCATTGCCTCGGGGGCAAATCCCCGACGTCTGGCTCGCTGCGAGGTGTGACAGATGGACGTAACACACATCCCGTCTTTTGGTAGATTTTGTTACGTCCACGTCTCAGTTGATACCTTCTCCAGTGCTATCTTTGCCTCTGCCCACACAGGTGAGAGGGCTGCAGATGTCCAGAAGCATCTGCTTCTGGCATTCACTGTCTTGGGCATCCCTAGGGCCATCAAAACAGACAATGGCCCAGCGTACATGTCCAAGGAGCTGCGGAGCTTCCTGCAACAATGGGGAATAGAACATAAGACCGGCATCCCCTATTCCCTGACAGGCCAAGCAATGGTGGAGAGGGTCCACCAGAGCCTAAAGAAGGTACTATCACGACAACAAGCGGCAGTGAAGGTGGAGAC
This sequence comes from Ammospiza caudacuta, assembly GCF_027887145.1. Classification (NCBI taxonomy): domain Eukaryota; kingdom Metazoa; phylum Chordata; class Aves; order Passeriformes; family Passerellidae; genus Ammospiza; species Ammospiza caudacuta. Next base: position 83,227,326 of record NC_080632.1, on the reverse strand, counting down.
CCCCCACATCCGGTTATCAAGAGCGTTGTACACCCTGAACTTTCTAAATTGCTCTTTTGATAGCCCAAATCCTCCAGTGGTCCGGCACTTCACCAGTCACCAGCAGCTGCAGCCTAAGGCCAGGCCCCCGGTCCTTATTAAGGACCCGGAAACCTGGCGGACGGAGGGGCCTTTTGACCTGGTCACCTGAGGGAGGGGATACGCTTGCGTGTCCACTCCTTCAGGGCCTAGGTGGATTCCATCTAAGTGGGTAAGGCCCTTCCTCCTGAAGCAGGGGACACAGAAGAAGGCTGTGCCACAGGTGCAGGTAGCATGCTGGCGGCAGCGGAGGAAATCCTCTCCGGTAACATCGTCTTTCTCTCCCGAACTCCCCCTTATTCCTGAAGCTGAGTCCCCTCCTCCCTCTTCCCCTTCAACTCAAGAGTTACCTTTAATTTATGAGTCCCGACCCTCATCTCCTGTTTCCTCCCCATTCTCTTCTTATTTAGATTTATTATTTGGGGCAGAACCATTCGTTTAATTGCTACATACTTTCACTATTCTTTTTTTACTTTTAGTACACCTCCCCAATGGCCCCCGCATTGACATCACCGTCTCCCAACCCTGGCCTTCTACTGGTGATACTGACGACCAGTGGACTCCTTCTGCCATCTTCAGAGCCGTGGGTCATCCCCCAGCCCAAGGTCAATGTCTGGCGTGCCTTGGCTCAGTCACTGGGACAGGATCATATATGCCTTGACAGTGGCGCAGCAGAGGGCCCAATGTCGTATTGCCTTGTGGGGATCCCTTTCTCTCCAGGCGAGTTCCCATCTGCCTTTCAGTCAGCCCTTTCCCCTATTTTGGCCCGGAGCCTTACCATCCTCCCTAGTTTTGATTCTAGCAATGCCTGGAGAGACGGAGTGGTTAGGCTGGATCCTTTACCCTCCGAGCCCACAGAATTACATCTTCTTGGTTCTGCCAACGTCTCTGTTTGTTTTCAGTTTGATTACACCTTTGCCCCTATAGAGAAGGGCAGTGAGGTGGTCCAGGAAACTAAAGAAGAATATCAAGCGAACCAGTGGTGCAGGGCCGTATTAAAGATCAGTGGCCCCACCACCACTGGACGGACCCCATATGCCCTTCCTAGGGGGGCGTTTTGATTTGTGGCGGCCGAGCGTGGGCAGGCATCCCCTCTGGTCTGATCGGAGGGCCGTGCACTTTTGGCAGACTGACGCTGTTTACCCCCAACATCACCCAAATTGTCAACTGGAGAAAGACAAACATCACGTCCGAATTGGCCAGGCCTAAAAGAGATCTTAAGGGTCTCACTGAGGACTGTGATGACGAAATTACTCATTGGTCTCATTCAAAACCCGTCGCTTTTACCATCCTATTGCCATGGGTATCAGTGGCAAAATCTCTGGGTGAATTGGGCCATCTGGAGTGCTGGGTGGCTAAACAAACCAATCTTACCTCAGCTGCTCTATATGACCTCCTCACAGACGAGGAAATAACAAGGAAGGCAACGCTCCAAAACAGGGTGTTAAGGTTTGACACTGGCACAAGGCCAAATGCCCCCATGAAAATACACTTTCTCTGGTGTCTGCTGTGAGATTTTGACCAGGAACAAACAAAGCAGGCTCTCACTTGAAAAAAAGAAAAGTTTATTAACTAAACTACAAAAACAATTACTAAACTACACACAAAAGAAAAAAAGAAAAGACAAGAAAAATGAAAATCTCACAAAACCACTCTCCTTCTCCTCCCCCCTAAATTCTCAATACAATACATCTTCCAAAATCGCCAATTCTGGGTGTCCATAAGGTTGGAATCCATAAGGTTAGAGGATTTTTAAGAAATAGTTAAAAAAAAAAGTATGTAGGCCTTAGACTGGAGTTTTGTTAGCATTGCAGAAAAGTTTCCCATGCAAGCACAAAAGTTTCCCAAGCAGTAGAGCATACGTGACAAATAACAATAGGCCTCTGTAGAATTGGCTTTAGGATGGCAACAAGGTTATTTAATGTATATCTTTAGAAGGTTAGCATGAATAGAACTTTGTTCTTTGTCTCTTATGAATTAGTCTTTGTTTTAACTATCATTGTGTGTGCTTTGTGGGATTGGATAGAATGCTTGTCAATACGTGTTTTCTGTGTCTGATTGGCTGAATTCTAGTCTGAGATGATTTTATGTATTTCTGTACCAGCGCTGCTGGAGGAGACATTTTTTGGTGTGGATCAGTGAGCTGTCATGTCTCCATTTTGTATTTTGAGACTGATGCGCTGGAAATAAAAGCAAAATTTTCTTCACTGGTCTGGTTACAATGTTATCCATATTTGGATATTTTGCCGCAGCCTAGTGGGTTCCTTTTTAAGACGTGGGTTCCTGACACAATTGGACTTATACTTACCCTGTCCCCCAAAAGCACCACCCTTTAGAATGCTCAACTTTCAGTTCCTCAAGAGGAGAGGGAGTCCTTCCATGTGTCGTGGTGGCCTTTTCTGTCCTTGTTCCGGTGCTCTCACCACCGAACAAGAATCAGGGCTGCTTCCAGGGTTGTCTTTTTAAGGATGCTTTGTCCACTTCCAGAAAAGCACAGTCTTTCACCTTTGGGACATCTGTCCCCCCCATATTTTATATACCTCCTGGGGCCGAGGGGTACCCACACTGAATCTTCTTTGGCTCTGGGACATTTCTCCCCCTGGACTCAGTCTCTATATCACACAGAAACATGGCTCTATCCATGGCTACACAAAAGAGTCCAGCATAAAATGCACTCCATCTTCTCCATTTTTCCAACATCTCTCACTCTCTCTCTCTCTGATCCAGACCTTCATCAGTCATCTAGGAAGGGTTAATGTTCTGTGAAGTTTTCATTGTCCAAGAAGGGTTAAAAACTCCTCCAAGTGGCTGGACTCCTGGCTGCACACCCCCCCCATCTCCTCAGCCGGGCTGCCCGCTGCTGGCACATGTTTACTGAATTTCAAGGTAACGGCCACAAACACAGGCTGCACTCTCTCTCTGTCTGTCTCCAAGGAGGAAGGGGGTGGGGGGGGAACGGGCTTGCCCATTGCTTCCCGGCATTTCTTTACTTCTTCCTTCCACCCTTGGGGGGGGCAGGCCTACCTCTCCCAGGCCGGGCCGCATGGCTTTTCCCCTCCCCCCACCCAGCCAGCAACTGGGCCGGGGGAGAGACCCAACTCTTTCCTGCCGGAAATCCAAAGAGAGCTCTGAAGGAAAAGAGCCCTGCTTTTAACTCCTTGGGTTTGTGGTCTCAAGAGGTGGATCCAATGCCCCACTGGTCAAACCAGGTGCTCATCTTAAAATCCGAACACCCATTGGTGACCACAGCGAAAACAACATATCCCAGATGTCCCATTTCCGGTCAAACCACGACACAGAGCAGCAATAGATTTTCTATTTTCTACCATCATTGTGAGGAGTTTGAAGGCTTCTGCTGCATGAACCTGTCCTCTCGAGCCGAGGATGCCAGGCACTCAATCATGCATTTACAAGATCTTCTTCACCAAGTGAAGCTAGAAACATCTGACTGGCTGGGGGACATCTTTAAGGGTTGGGGCCTTAGCAGGTAGGCCAGTTCAGTTTTAGAATCAGCATGTGAAGTTATTTTAAGTTTGATTATACTTTTAGTCTTAGTTGCTTTGATCCACGGTGTGGTCAAAAAACTGATGACCAAAATAACAGCGCCAAGTGTGAACCACACCACCTTTCCCCTCAATGAGCCCATCAAGCTGGAGGACCTCTCCTCCGAGGCTGGAGAAGCCATGGATGAGGAGGGGGCGACCACGCTGCCCCTCGACCACCTATGGGTGGGCGGACTCCTGCTTGAGGGGGGCGAGACTTGGCCGGACCAGCCACGGGTCCTTGCAGTTTAAGTTTTATATGGACTTTCCCGTTCTTCCAATTTTTATTTGGTAAAAAACAGGGAGATGTTGTGATGTGTGCGTTAAGTTTACTGTATTACTCCCCCATTTTATGTATTGTTTCCCCCTGTTTAATGTAAGTGGTTCTGCCCTCCCCCAGTTTAGCCCTGCCAGTTACGTTATTCCCATGACAACTCCCACCATTAGGGTTGTCAGTCCTTTTGGTTATATAATTCCTCCTCCTTCTCCTTCCCTTATATGTATATTGATTTCTCCTCCCCGGGCCCAGTCAATCACCCCCGCTCCTCCTCACTTGCCAGAAGCTTCCACTCACTCAGGGTTATGATTGGCTGTGGTCCCGGGGCCCCTCCTTTACTTTGTATCTATTGGTTTCTCCCTTATGTCAGCTATGTTAAGTTCATCCCTTCACCCTTCCTTATTGGTTCTTTGTGAATCCCTCCCATGTACAACCCCTTCCTTTAAAACCTCACTTCTCCCTCCCATCGGGGTCACTCCCTGGTTGGTGTCTTGGGTCGTTCAATAAACCTGACTTCACCCCCAGTGAGTGTCCAGCTCCTTTCTTGTCCCATCGGCAGTGAGACCATCCGCAAGCCAGCTCAGCCCGAGGCCAACAGACGCCAAGGGGGGCTGGCCGTTTATGCAGCTGGGCGTCAGCCATTACCCTCTGCTAGCCGGACATTGACCTTTTGGCCACATACACCTCGCCGCACCCCTTGCCCCTTCTTCACTGGTATCCCATTGTCCAGCTCCTGTGGCCGCAGAGCAGGCTACAGGTGGCATGCAGCTGGTTTCCTACTTGAAAAGCAGCCCTGCCTTTTCATGGGCAGTTACACTCCAGACTTGTTCTGGTTCAAAAAACTCCCGAGGAATTTTCTCCACAGAAATAAAACCATAAACACACAGAGGAGAGCTCCATTCCCAGACTCAAATATCTATCACATGACAGAATTGCTACAGCCTGGTGTCTCGCGTTGTCTGTGCAAACCTGTCAAAGAGATTCTCCTTTATCTCTACCAGGAGATAAAAAGGCAGCAAACTGGGCCAAAGGGATGGACAAGCCTAGTTTAATTCCAAAGGTAACAAGCACTTTGGATGGCCACCATAGCAGTGACCAGGCAACTCCAGCCCACAGTTCCTAAACTCTGCATGGCTTCATCAGGTGCCAGAAGAGAGATAACAGCTCGTGAAGTTCCTAAACAAACATCAAAACATATCTGGATGCAAGAAGGTTTTGTACTATTATAATAAATGAAATCCATGATGGATAGCTAAGTCACAGGAGGCCAGTTGCAAGCCTTTGCTGCTGTCAAGTGATGAATTTCAGTAAGAACATTGAAAAGACGGAACAAGGAAAATGGATGAGATGCTTGCTCCTGTGGCAGAGAGAGCAGTGGGGGATTTTGCTCACACTAAAACTGTAGCCCTGTGCTCAGAGCTGCCAGAACACATTGTAATTGCCATTCTATTTGTTCCACATAATCTTGACAAGTAGTAAAACTCACTGTTCTCTGAAACAGCACTTAATAGCAGGAGGTAGAGTCATTTAAGAGAGGCTGGATAACAGTAGTGGTGTGCCCTTTCCCACTGCAAAAGTGGTGAGATCAAGTTTAATAATCGCAACATTTAAAAAAGAAAATCCGTGTGTTGCAATTTGGAGCCTCTAAGTTTCCTCTCAGGTGGTAATTGTGAATTCTTAGCACTTAATGAGACCAATTTTAATCTTCAAAAAAATAAACCAAAAATCATTGCATTGACATTGCATGTCAAGGATTTATACACTAATGGCATGGGAACTGCTCATAACACTTATCTCACTTCCTGAGGATCCTCCAGTGTCATTAATACTTATAGGAAAATGTCAGAGAGAAAGAGGAATGCAGTCCTTGGGTTAGTATTTTCACAAACCAGTAAAACCTTGGGGCAACAAGAAAAGACCAGTTTTGCAGACAGAGCATTTGAACTCTGATTCCAACTTCATATTGAACTTGGACTTCATATGGAACTTCAGGAAGATCAAAGACTTCTCTGACAACTGTAGATAGGGGGAATGATAATTTTGAAATGGCGATCATGAGCACGTTGGCTTTGTGGGGTTTTTTTGTGCATGTGTTTTCTGATTTGGTTGGTTAGGTTAGTGGCAGAGAATGATGTGGCAATTTTTGGCTTTTTTTCATCTAGGATATTTTCTTTGGTGAGGGAGGAGACAGTGGGTACAGCATTGCCAGGAAGGCAAGGAGGGGATTTTCCTGTTCTGCTCTGTACTGGAGCAGCCTCACCTCAAAACCCGGGGGCAGTTTTAGGCGTTAGAATATGAGAACATTAAACCAATTAGACAGTGCAAAAACAGGGACAGGAAGGTGGTGAAGGTCAGTGAAGGAAGTCATGTGATGAGGGGCCGAGGACGCTAGGTTTGTTCAGCTGGAGAAGTTTGCGGGGGGGCTTCAGCACACTTACAACTTCTGTGACAAAAAGGGAGGGGCAGGCACTGATCTCTGCTCTGTGGGGACAGGACCCCTGGGAACGGCCTGAAGCTGTGTTGAGGGAAGTTTAAATTTGGTATCAGGAAAAGATTCTTGATCGAGTTAGCGAGCACAACGTGTGCGCCGCGAACCACGGCGGGTCTGCCGCGGATGGCTGAGAGATTAACAGCGGCGGGCTGCGTATCCCTTCCCCGGGCAAGAACATGCTGTATGCCCCTTCCATCCACAGGAGCAGGCTGCGTGCCCGTTCCACCGGCAGGGAACAGGCTGCGTGCCCGTTCCACCGGCAGGGAACAGGCTGCGTGTGGTTTCTATCGGCAGGGAACAGGCTGCGTGTCCCTTTAATCGGCAGAAACAGGCTGCCGTGGCCACAGGCACTGCCCTGGAGCAGCCGTAGCTCCCTGGATCGGGGACCGGCACCAGGCGGCAGCGACAGGCTGCTGCTATGGAGGCTGGGTGGGTGCGAGCGGGCTCGGCTGCGAGCGGGCTCGGCTGCGTGCGGGCCGGCGGCGGGGCCCGGCAAGCACGGCTGCATGCCTGGCTGCAGTAAATGGTTGCAATAGATGACTGCAGTGAATGGCTCCATGGATGGCTGCAACGCCGCCCGCCCCGTCGGGGAGGCACCGGAGCGATCTTGGCGATGATGAATCGGGATGGTTCTCCGGAATGACAGAGCAGGGAAACAGGACCGGGGGGTGGCGAGGGCCTGAAAGAAGTACCGAGTGAATCCTGCCGAACAGACACCGATCCCTCCAGCATTCTCAAACAAAATGTCTCCTCTTGCGTCGCCCTCAGCCGGTTTTATGTGCTGAGGCTCCTCCCACAGCCCGCCCCCGCGCGCATTTTTGGCGGGCATTTTTGGCGGGCATCCAGGCATTTCGCTCCGCCACTAAATGGCGGCGTTCCTTCACCGTCCGATCATGGAGGCTTTGTCAGCCCTGAGTAACTGCCAGAAGTCTTCCTGGGGGTGCAAGCTCAGCACAGCTCCTCTAAGAATATAACATATGCTGAGGCATAAGTGGAAATCAGATTGGTGCCTCTCACACTGGAACAGGCTCCCCAGGGAATGGACACGGCACCAAGGCTGATGGAGTTCATTGCATGCTCAGGCATGCAATGATTCCATGGTGGAGTCCACAGGGCTGCCCTGTGCAGGGTCAGGAGTTGGACTCGATGGTCCTTGTGGGTCTTCTCCAACTCAGGATATTGAGTGATTCTATGATGCTTAGTGTTCTGAATAAACTCCACCAGCTCAGCCAGGTGTAGTTTGAACTCCTATTTCTGAGCAGCATAACACAGAGTATCAGGTAGAAGAGCAGAAACCCACCTCATGAAGAAAAAAAAAAAAAAGAAAAATAAAAAAAAAATAGTTCAGAGTTGGACTTCTTTCCACGGACATAATGCCCACTGCTTTCAGACACATCTCACCTGCTGTGAGTTTTCTGCTGCATTTATTCAGTCATTGGATTCTCCCAGATGTGAATCAAGGCTGCCTAATATTGAGGGTCCAAAACTCATGTAGATGATGTGGTACAAAACTCTGAATTTGAAAGAGCCTGTGTCCGATTGAGACTTCCTTCTCAGAAACAGAATTTAAACTTTCAATATTGTAACACAAACTCTAGAACTTCAGCAGCCTGGGAGTGCCTAGGTGACACTGCAGTCTGTCCCTGTTTGTATTGAGATGTATGTTTTCAAAGGCCAGAGAGCTTTTGGGAGATTAATACAGCTGCAACCGATTTCACTTTCAGAGGTCTGGGACTTCCTTTCACGTATTCCATAAAACACAGAGCAAATGGGAACCTAGAACACCTACCAGTAGAGATTCATAGATCTGGAAGAAGAATTGATCACAGCCCTCTGCAAGCATGACCTTCTGTTTAACACAGGCCACAGGATTTCACCTGCTGTGGTGGAGGGAATTATTCTTTCTTTCACCCTAACTGAACACTATCAAGCCCAATAATTTGCTGGTGGCTGAACCATAGTTTATCATTAAGCATGACATCCAGTCCTGGTGTAAACGTTCCATTGTGAATTTACTGCCTTCCTTGCCAAGCTTACAAAGTGCTTAAACACCTTGCCTAAATTCATTCTTTTCCATTTGAATTTATTTGGCCTAACCTTCTTGCTATCCAATTTTATTATGCTTTAGTGCATTGGACTGAATACTTCTTAATATAATTTTTCTGTTTAAGACTGTTAAACAAACTATCGCACTCCGGACACCAAGGACCAAAGTGGGCACTTTCAGTGTAAAAATCTGCTGTACCAACAGCCTGAGGTAGTTCAAAGGTTCTGTTCCATGGCAGGATAAATTGGACTGGGACTGCCATGGAGAAATACCCTGTCCCACTGGTATCACCGCTGGTATTCCTGAGCTTGCTGAGCAAATCAGTTCCGTGAGTTCAGCCATAAGAAATCCAGTACTATAAAAGTGATGGATCAGGATTTTGTTGGCTTGCTGCCTGAACTCTGTAGGCACGAGCCTTACCCACACTGGGACAGGGAAAGGCAGCTCTGACAGACTGAGTTGGGCTGTGAGGAGCTCGCAGTTTTGGGGAACTGTGGTAGATTTGCACCATCTGTGCAGAATGGTCACAAAACACGCAGTAAGCCAGCAGGTAAAAGCTGATCTCAGGATCTGAAAACGCAGTCTTGAACTTTAACATACTGCTTCCAAAAAAGCAAATCAAACTAAACCAACCCAACTCAAACCTCCTTGCTTCAACTAGTGATTCCTGAATTAATTTTCAGTGTTGGTCAGGGCGTTCAGCACCATGTGTGGACTTACAGCAACAAAAGAACATGGGAGGAGTGATAATTTATAAATAGAATTTGAAAACCAAGATGGATGATCAATCCCACAATGCATCTCTCAGACATTATATCCTGAATAAACACCAAAAAAAGTTGCTGTGTCTGAAGTGAACAAATGCAAGACAGATTAATGAACTGACCTGAATAAAGGCAATCCATTTTTCATATTCTTTTAAAATATTGTGTTTTCCCCCTTTCTAAATAAGCGACTAGAATGTTAAATCAGTTAAGTGCATCAATTTGATAAAAACTATGCAAATCTTTAGATATATAAAGGCACCATCTATAACATTGACAGTTCAGATAACGGGTTTAGTTTTAGTGGAAAATAAAAGTTCCCAGTATGGAATGTAAATGCAAACATTTGTTTTATTTATTTTTTTAAAGTATTTTGTATTTTGTACTCTGACAGTTACAAATTGCATGGGTAATTTATTGAAGTTTTCTCTCGCCACAGACACAGTCCTCCCTTCATGAAAAGGCTTGCTAATATCATGGGAGGCTGGATAGAAATGCAGAACTTGAGGGACAGTGGGAAGGAAGATAATAAACACAGAGAAGTGACACAGATTAAAGTAAAACAAATAGCAGGCAGCAGTTCAAATTACAAAATGCTGCGGGTATTGAAAAGAAATTTATCATATGAGGCAGGAAAATGCACGCACTACACAGCATTCCTCTGCTTCCTTCCTAACTTGGGGGTCACTATCCACCTTTTTTTTCCCTTTGAAGAGGAACTGGCTATTACTGATGTGCTAAACTCAAAACCCTTGTCTATCAAGAAAGAAAAGAGCACAGCAGAAAAGGATGGAGGTAAAGAAACTCCTTCAGTTTCCTTCTCTAAAGAAAACTTCCCCTTCCCTTTCCCCTTCCTTTTCCCCCCTTCCCCTTCACCTTCCCCTCCCATCTGCTGTACCAGCACAGCAGAGTCCACAGTGATGTTGAACATGGCAAAACCAGAAAAATGATGCAGTAAATAAGGTTTTGCTGTTTGTTTTAACCCAAATAATTCCACAGACCTGGCTTAAACTGCAGCTGTATCAACAGGGCTGAAGGGATGGCAGGGAACTTTGTGTGCTGCAGAAAAAAAAAAAAAATGTAGGATCTAACTACTCCCAGGGGAACCATTGAGATAAAATGGTTTGCTGTGCCCATTCTGCCTGGGGAGAACAAATTCTAGGACAGATTCAGCTCAATGAGATTGCATGGCAGTTAGGACCTTGCTTAGTGCCAAAGTGTTGTGTGGTGGGGTTTTATTTCCCTGAGTTAATGTACATAAATGGTCTTTTAAAACTAGAGTATCTAGTCTCATTTTGACTTTGCAGAATCTGAATGAGGATAAGGAGAAACTATAAAGGTGATGTGGAAATCTGAAGAGTCACTTAAAGACCCAAAATAAGGTGCTATGAAAATTACTGTGAATTAGATAAATGCTCAATTTATTACTGGAAGCACTTTTGGGCCTCCCCAAACAACAAAGTAGAAGGCAGGCTAGAAATCCTACCCCCTGAAGTCCACTCCTTTATAAAACAGCACAAAAATCACCTTTACTGGGTCTTCTGTAAACTAAAAATACGGAGCCCAGAGCACTTCACATGTCAGCGCCATAGGTGTCTGTGATGAGTGAGAAGCTGAATGTATTTCTTGATATTTAGGTGTTAGAAATCATGTACCAGGTCAAATTTAAAAAGACAGTGCCATCATATCTTCTACAGAATTTTTTTTTTCCCAAAGAAGCCACTGTTTCTTGAAAACCTCCTCTCCCTGCTTTTTTGGGTGTATTTTGTTTTAAACTTTCCCCTTTAAAGAACATAAAGAGCCATACAAAATCCAGTGCAATGAGGTCTGAACCACTTCATTAGCTTTTTCTAGGGCATTACAGAATAGTTATTACTAAGAAAAACAGACCCATTAAGGCTGGAAAGGCCTCTAAGACCATCAAATCCAACCATTAACCCACCACTGGCAGGTTCACTGTGAAAACACCTCCCCAGGTGCCACATCTAAACAATTTTTGAGCGTTTCCCAAGACAGTGATTCTACCACTGCCCCAAGGCAGCTTGTTCCAATGCCTGACCACCTTTTTGGAGATTTTTTTCCCTAATAACACAATTTAAACTTCCCTGTTTCAGCTTTACTTTTTAGAGCCTACTCTCTGCTTCTAAGACAAGACTAGGATTCAACACGTTTTCATCAGTCTGCCAGAAAGCTGAACATCAGAAAGGTGGCTTGATAAACTATCAGTCTTTATCTCCTACAGTTTTGAAAGTCAGTAATGCAGACAGATGGTGGCAAAACAATCCAAATTCCATGGGAATCTCAGAACTGACACTGTTTTCACATCATTGTTAAGTTACATCAGAAAACAGAAGCAGTAAAACAGCTTAATATGCACAGAGCATTTGCTCAGTCTAAAAACAGCTCAAAGATTATAGCTGGTAACTCCACAGACCAAAAAAAGTCTCCAGGCAGATGTTGCAGCATTCTACAGCAACAGGAGCCTGATCCAGCAAAGCTTTTGGGTGGCTAAATTTATTTGAGTAGAAAGAGATACTTTCCCTGAGTGGGTTGTAGCTCATTTTAAGCAGGAGGTGGGATCAGCCCTTGTTGTGCCCAGCTCTCCACATCCTCCTGGATGGAGGACAGGTCTGTTCTGCAGCAGCTCAGAGCAGCCTTCAGACTGCCTCTAAAATAGAGAAGATGTTAAAATGCCTCAAAATAGGCATGAAAAGAGTGCTTTAGACAGCTACCTCTATCGGAAGGGCAGGAGACCCATATCCTTGTGCTCAAGGAAGGTTTCAGCTCAGTGCTGGGTCAGTGGTTGGATGATTTTAGAGGTCTTTTTTAACTTTAGTGACTCAGCAATGGGGATTGTGGAGCACACACATTCCTGGAGCTCCCCAGGCTGTTCCTCCCCTCCCAGACTGCACACTGGGCTCTCATGGAAGGAAGCAAATGCTGCAGCTGAGCAGCTGCTAAAGCATCAGCAGCAGCAGCAGGAGCATCAGCATCAGGCAGCCTGGGCAAGGAGCTGCCCTCCCTACACATCATCAGGGGGTTTCCATCAGATCCCACTGAGGGCCCTCAAAGCCCTGTGCTGAGCCACACACTGTGCATTTATTTTCAGCACTACCCCCACTCCTTGCTGTACCCAACTCCTTGATTTAATTATTCTTTTGTCTTTTCCCCCTCCCAGGCCTGCTGCCTCCCCTGTCAAAGTCTCATCTTGCCTTGGTTCCCTTATCCAATTTGTTCCTGAAGCCCAGCTGGGTCCTGCGTACTGGGCTGGCGATTCCTGCAATGCTCCCAGATCCCACTCAATTCCTCAATTAGCTCTCCCTGCACACCTGGGTGTAGCACTAATGTGGCATCTGTGCTGCTCAGGGAATGTCTGCTCCATTATGGAGCTTTTCCATCACTTCCAGGAGAGGAAGATTGCTGTGCCCTTAACTGTATCACTGCCTTAGCTGGAGGGATCATCCTCTGTCTCCTTGCCTCACCTACAGCCCTCAAGCTTCTCTGCAGATGGTGAAACTTGGGAAAAATGGTTTCTCTGCAAGGGAGGTGAAATCACAGAGCATCAAGGCTGTAGAACGAGTAATTTATTGGAAAAGTTGAAGCCTGAATCACAGAGCTGCACAAGGCTGTTTTAACTGCTGTGCCTTGATTGAACTTTGTGTAATCCCAGCCAAGTGCAGCTCTTTGCCCTGTTTGAGCTGTCTGTAAAGCTGAGGAGCTCTTCAGGCTGCAGAGCAGGACTGTAAATCCTTCATCAGTATCCTGGTTTAGGGCAAATTTGGAGAAAACCTCCAAAAGGGGGACCCTCCAGAAAGCAAACCCACATGGCCCCTCCCCACAGCTGGTTCGGGAAGGATTCCTCAGAGAGAAGTGGAAAGAACCTGTTTATTTAACAGGCACAGCACCCCCCAGCACACAAAATGAATAATACCAGATGACAACACTCTCAGTACTCTGAAAAAGATGACAAAATCAGTAAGTCTCTCCTGGGGGTGGTTGCTCTGTTATCAGTCCCTCCGGCGCCGGGGCTGCTGCCCAGAGTAGGCCCCGCTAGGCCGCAAGGTGCAAACTCTTGGGGTTTGCCAGGCCCCAGCCCGGAGCAGGTTTGAGTAGGTCCAAAAAAGGGAAAGGAAAAACAGTCCAGGAAGAATTTGGACTGCTTAGCTAAACTAACTAATCAGCAGAAGCAAAAAGCAAGAGCGAAGCAGGAGCAAAGCAGAACCAAGAGTAAAGTGAAAAGCAAAACAAAAAGCGAAAGCAGAACCATGTACTGCCCTCTCTCTGTGTCCCACCAGCTGTGGGGGAGTGGCTGATAGCAAAACCAAAACAAAACTTTCACTCTTCAGGGCCAGTCTTGAAGGCACAGAACATAATATCCAGCATAAACAGAACACATGAATGGGGATACAGACATCATAACGTCACCCTAGGATAATCATGCACAGACTGCTCAAGCTGCTTGCAATAAAATGTGGACAAGGATTATTTTGCATGGATATTTTCCATTTGTACCCATGAAAATGCTGCCCAGATTTGCCCCATGGTCTTCAACAGGAGACTGAAGGACAATGGGAAGGGCATACTCAGAAGACAGAAGTATAGACAATGTGGATTGTTTTAAATATAATAGTAGCAATAAAGTGTCTAAAAAAGTAGTTTATTCAGTAGAGGCAATGAGAAGTGAGAGCTAATGCTTTCTATCAAAGGTGATGGTTTTGCCCCTGGATCTAAGGTGATAAAACAGCATTTTTCAATAAGACACCAAGTTGGGCTCAGAATTTTTATTTTCATATAAAATTCAAGCTCTTAATATCCTGTATTCTGGGAATTGGTAGAGGAGAGATTGGCTAGCATAATTTTATTTGATGGACATCAAAGCTAAGGAGAACATTTTTAGTGCTGCAAGGTATATGTTACCACTTCTCATCCATCTGAGCTTCCTCACAGTATAACTGCTGAAGCTGCTAGTTTCAACTGTATCTGCTGGAATGGGGAGGTCACAAAAAGATTTTATGAATGTATGTTTCATGGAAATGAATCTTTAATCAAGAAAGGAGACTGTATTAATTTATCTGCTGATTAGAACAGCTGAGGTCTGCAGCAAGAATCATTAAAAAGAGAAAGTGTACCAGAAATTTTTATAGTCCTCCTACCTTTAGGAGACAAAAACCCAAAACTAAAACAAGAAATACTGTCACCATTTGAAAATTCAGCTGAGTGACCACCCTGTTAGCAGACAAGCCTCTTCCATTCTTCAAACTTCCAGTGCTCAAAGAACTAGTTGTTCCAATGCAGTAATTTGAGTGTCCAAGAGATACCCCCTTGAATTTGATCTGTACCTAAAAGGAAGCAAACCCAACACTGTATTTTTTCCTCCTTTTGTCACTGATTCTGATTTTGCTTATTTCCCCTCACATGTGCATGTCTTCTGGCAGACAGCTTCAGTTCACGTAATTCAGACTCCACAGCAGTTTCCAATAACTTTGTTGGTCTGCCTGAGGCAAATAAAAAAGCTTGACAACTTTTAAAGGCTATTAAACCCCTTGTTTCCAAGAATTTTAATCCATCTCATTAAATGTTTCTCTGCCATTCATTTATCCCACTAGATTATTTGACTATTAAAAGACTAGACATCGGGATGAATGGGCGCCAAACTTCTACAACGAAATTTTTCCAAAGCATTTCAACCCTTCACAGGAAGCCCTTAGAAGGCAGTGAGATCATGGAGACAGAACTGGACTTATTCTGGAAGCTCAGCTGCCTTTCCAAAATATAGAGATATTCCCCAAGGGCTGGGAAGGATGGACCTCTGTGGTCTCTGTTTCCTTCCGTAGTACTGCCCAGCAGGTACTTGCATTCCTCAACATGTAGGGAATTTTTTTCACTCACAGCACAGTTTTTTGGGGCTCAAAGCAGTGCACAGGAACCGATTTATCTTCATTTAAGTGTTAACAAGGTGTATCTTCCTTTGAACTGGAAGTACTTTAACTACATCCATCACTTCTCTCAATTAAACTTCTTTCATCCAATTTCTTCATTCAGGAGAACCCTGTATTTTTCACTGTGTTTCATGTTAATTTGTATGATTTCATGGCACACAATCTCACAGTGCTACACAGAGGCAAGAATGAGCTGTGGGACAATAGAAAGAAAAGGATGTCCTGAAGTGGGTTTGATACTAGAGACAATCTCCCATGGAAACTCACTATGAGAAAGATCTGAAATATGTGGTATTCTGAGCCACAGCACAGGTGTCCTCTCCTCAACCTTTAAAAAGAAACGAAATTATAGAAGCCCTTTTTCTAAGGGGCCTGTGCTGAGCCAGTAAATCATTCCCCATGGAAGCAGCACATCGTTTTTCATGTCTCTCGGACCCTGTGATCTGTAGGCACTAATTCCCTTTTGATTGGGGTCTTTTTTTACATACTGAGAGACCACAGCACATGATTAAAGTGGAATCCCAAAATGAGCTCTACTGCCTTGAGGGGAAAACTGTTTCTTCCAGAGCAGCCTGTCATGTCCTGCTGTGTCACTCTGGGTCTTTTCCTGTGGCAGATATAATTTCCATATACTACAGTTAATTTCAGCTAATCAAACAGCTCCACCAGTTGAAGACACTGTGCTGAAAACAAACCTTAACAAAATATGCATGTAAAATATATATGTGTAGTTTTGACTTCTTTTGGGAAAGGGAGAAAATCTCAATACCCTCAGTTCTGTTTGTCAGCAGTGCCAGGGTTTGCATTCACAGTGGGTCCCTCTGTGGAAAATTGATTAAAGAGAACAAAATCACTGTGTGCTGACTTTTATAAAAGTCTGTACAAATCAAGTGAGAGGCAGCTGACTCGCTGTAGTGTAGGCTTGTCTTGAGTACTATGGACTAAAAGTAGTTTTACAAAGCTCTTTGTGTTCATAAATGCTGTCTATAACATCTTTCATGGTGCCTTTTTTGCAAGCTACAATGTGAGCTCACACACAGTGAATAATTAACAGCCAATGGGTTAAGAATAGTGGATGTGGAAGCAGTTTCCAAGAGGGATTTTTTTCTTTTTTTCTCACTTAACTTTTCAGAAGAGTACTTAAATAGTCAGAGACAGGAGGGATTATATCCTAGAGGTAATTAGTGTCAATCAGTCATCAAAACTAGCTGCTTTTATGAGCTCTAATAAATGAGGAGTTCAACAGCTTTGGGGATTATGCTGCACAGAGAAGTTCTGGCCATGTCCTTGCCCTAGTCCCTGGAGTGTGGTGGAGCTTTCACTCAGTACAGAGATTTCTCAGGGAAATCACAGCCTGTGGGAAGAAGCAGTACTCAGGGAAATGATGTCAGCCTGGAGTCCAGGAAGGACAGAGGCTTTGGCTCTCCTTCTTCTGGAAAACTTTCCTCAGTAGCTGACAACTGTTGTAATGTGGCTGGTGAAAGTCTGTGTGATGTCTGATTCTCGACTTTGTTTCATATTTCTTCAGATCAAATCCATCAGATTGAGGCTGCCACAAGCTGAGAGGCTCACCTGCTCCCAGAGCCCTGATTTAAGTGCTGGTGGTGTTTAAACCCAGCAAAACAGGCATAATACCATGTTCAACCTGAGGCACAAACTTTAAGGTGAAAGAAAGTGACTGAGAGATTTGTCAAAGTGATCTGGCTCAGTTGATGAAGTAGACACTCAAATTCTGCTTAAAAGCTGTTTTAAGCACTTAGGCTCCTCCTTTTTCTTTTCCTACTATCTCAGCATTTAAATTAAGACAATTTTTATCCCACTTCCAGCACAGTTACATGTTTCTTTTGTGTACAATGCTTTAAACGTTCTTTAATTATCATCACATATAATTGAAGAACATTATCAAAGCAATCAAAGTACAGACAAAGGGACTTGGAACAGTTACAGCTGTGTTCAGTTCTTCAGATGAACCTCACAACAGCTTCATAACACAGCATGGATCAGGCTCACGTGCTGGCCACAGAAATCAGTACTGACCCAAGGCAGATATGGGGGGGGTGAAAGAAGTAAAAACTAAAACCCCAAAACCTTAAGCTGGAATATTCAAAACGAATTTAGAGGAAGAAAGAGATGGGGTTTTCCATGGGATTCTTCATACCCAAACTAAACTATCAGCCTTCCTGAGTTAGTAATCTGGAGTTCTACCTTTTCTACCATCTCATTCCAAAAACTTGGAGTGAAGGCAACAGCAGGAGAAAAATGCAGCCTTAATACAAATACTGAAGCATAATTGATCTGGTTCATAATCACTGCTCCACAGGGACCAGCAGAGCTTTAAAAACAAGATGTATTTAATCACAGTGTCCCACTGACATCTGTTCAAAGGCAGCTTCAGCTGCTCTCATCTTCAAGAGAAATCTTGCTTGCCCAGACTTCAATTAATCCCCACACTGTCCAATTTCTCAACGTTTTCAACCTTGTTCAGAATCTTTGCACAAAATCCTGTCACATCCACTTATTCTTCTCTGTTTGAGCACACAGGTCTTCAGCCAGAAAGGAAATATGAAAACTTTTACTTACTCTTACTCAAACTTTTTCTTCCCTGCACTGCAAGCCAGTGGTGTAGCTGCTTATTAACTTGGTTTTTTGACATAATCAAAGCTAAAGATAAACCCTAAGGTTCAGTGTCCTCAATTGTAGTCCATTACAGAGATAGCCAGTCTTCTGGCTCATGCAAATCAAATTCTTCCCTATTTTGCCTAAATATTAATGATGATAAAACATGTCTTCAGCATATGCTTCAGATTTTCTTAAAAATGTAAGATTTGCTTTTTTAAACAGGAAAAGCTTCAGTCTCCTAATAGACTCTTGTGTTTTGCAAAAATTACAGACTTCCTAATTCCCATCTGACATTAAGTCATTTAAGTAATTTTATTTAAACTTCTATACTTTATAAGTAGACCAAGCCTCTGAAAAGCATATTAAATATTCACTTATGCTTGAATAGTTTTCATTATGGAATTTCCTGTATTACATATGAAATATCAAAATTTTAAATAGCCTTGGCAGTCATCAAAAGCAGATATGAGAATGGAACTTCCTTGCTGAACAAACCTGATCTCCATCCAAATAATTTCTTTCTCAAGGCACATTTTCTTCTTCTGAGACAAACTCTAGTTTATTTTTTTTTTCCCCTCAGGGCATTTGCAGTGAAATGGATTACAAAATGCACATGCATTGTACTTCTAAACATAGGACCAGCTATGCAAGGTCAGCTGTCATGTCATGTCCTCAACTGTGACAAGTAAAAAAAGTCAAAAGAAGAGTGAGACCACATTGTTAAGATTATATGAATATAAAATATAAATTTAAATATATTTTTCTGTCTGTTCTCTGAGTTTCCAATGACTTGTAGATTAAGGAAATCCATGAATTCTGGGTAATACTGTATTTAACTGACCTTGATGAATGTTTCTTCCATGCATTTATCTAATTGCTATTTAACATCCACAAACACTATGATAAAGAGCTCCATAGTTCAATTATGTACTGTGTAAAAAGCTCTTTTATTTGTTTCCAACCTTTGTCTTCTTAATTTCCTTTTGATACCATCTGTTCACTAAGAAAAGTACAGTAATTTCTTCTTTACTGTTTTTTATTTCCTTGCAACTCAGGATTTTCAGAATAGCTTATGGTAGAGAGACCCTGTTGAGACCACCTGGTCCAACTCTTTTGCTGAAGCAGAGCCACTTGGAGCAGATGTCCAGCTGGGTTTTGTGCACATCCACTGATGGAGATGTCAACGCTTCTCTGGGCAGCCTGTCCCCAGATCTGACCATCTCCACACCTCTTGTCATGCCACTGGGAGGACAGTCTGACCCTCCTCTTCATTCTTTGCCACTGGCTGTTTATACAGGTGGATAAGATACCCCAGTGCCTTCTCTTCTCCAGGCTGAGCAGCCCCAGCTCTCTCAGTAAAATCCCTTCCTCAGCAAGTTTTTATCTTTCTTGTACTGGGTAGCCCAGAACTGGACACTGGCACTGCAGATTTTAAAGAATTCATTCACATCCTTCTTCATTAGTCTCCTTTCTAGACTGAAGCTTCCTGGTCCAGCTGTTGGTGCTGTGTTAGGAGGCATTTTTTTTTCCCTTGCTTATGCTTTTTACTCATCTTCCTATTCCATTTTGGAATCTATTTTGGAATGGGACACCCATTTTTCTTTGCTTGCATTCAGTGTGTGTACATGCACACGTGCAGCAGCATGAGGATGTTCTCAGTACATTCTCTTAATTCTAAATCCTAATGATCAACTGCTCTGTGACTGCTACTGAGCATGAAAAGATTTTTCTTTAACATATTATGGGTATTAGAACTCTGAAATCTCTTACCAGAATAAGCATTTCAACAGCTGGGCCTGCAAAAAGCAGTTTTTCCTTATGGTGATAGTGGTGCTGCACTAAGCAGACTTTCAAAACTTACAGAGTGCTTATAAGACAGATGGGGACAGACTTTTATTAGACCTCTAGCATTAGGTAAAGGGATAGTGCTTTTAAGCTAAAAGAAGGTAAATTTAGGCTAGATATTAGGAAGAAATGAGAGTGGTGAGGTCCTGGCACAGGTCAACCTGAGCAGCTGTGGCTGCTCCATTCCTGGGAGTGTCCCAGGCCAGGTTGGATGGGGCTCTGAGCAACCTGATCTGGTGGAAGGTGCCCCTGCCTATGGCAGGGGGTGTGGAACTGGATGCTCTGTAAACATCCATTTAAACCCAAATCATTCTATCATTCCATCATTTTGTTACAAATAAACCTTGGATAACTGTTTTTGCAATCCAGCATGTGCCTTCATGGTGAAGAGTCAGTCACAGGAAGGCATTACTGCCCTCTTAACAACAACATTTTTCAGGCTTAACTTTTCTAGTCTCTTTCCAGCTCTAGATTGTGTAATGCTAAGGTCTCTAAATATATTACCTGTTTTGTTCTACACCAGAAGTCATTTGGCGCAGTGTGGAAAACTAGCTAAAAAGATTAAACTGTGTGTTTACACAGTTTAGTTTAAAACCAATAGTTGAAAACTCTTCTCACTGTGAATTAGAAAACAAATTTATTTGGTTTTAATTATTTTAATTTCTTTAAGTTTTTAATTTCTGTTTTCTGGTATTTTCAGGAGGATCAAAATAAAAATGTGCAAGTATGTATTTTCTTAACAGGCTTTTGTGCAGCTATCCAGTGTTCCTTCTGATTTTACAGTTAATTTAACAATCAAGATCTAGCTATGTTATTTACAAATGCCTTGTCATTTGGGCTTGGATTGCTAGTTTCTTCCATAACTATTTATATTATAGGAACCGTCATTGATTCCAGACCTTTGGTAATAATCACTATGTAAATGTAATGATATGATCCTTGCTCAGAAGAGCTTGCAGATTTAAAAGGTCAAGAGAAGACAACACAGATGGATGTAACAGATGAAAGAAGAACCACTTGGATACTTGATACCTGATGCCAGATATATTGGATTTAAAGGAGACTGGCAAAACTCTTCACATATGTGAAATGGAAAACAGCTGGTTTTCCATTTAATTCCATTTAGCCATGGAGCACTGGGATGAAGTCTGTCCTTTCTTGTGCCAGCAGGAATTCACCACAATTATTTCAAATTCAAGTAAACCTCATTTCTTCAATTATTCAAATAAATAATAATAAGAAAAAAATCCTCCTTCTCATCCTCAGTCATGCTGGATTTTATAGAATTAAAGAAAATATGAAGGGAATAACCAATAAAATCCTCCAGAGACATTTGAAAACTGCAGTATGAGTAGAAATTCATGTTTAAATTGACATAATTCATGCAAATCTCCACCATAGAAAAGTTAATAATTTAGACCTTGTCTGGCATCTTTCCGCTACCAGGAACTGAACACATCTGCTATTTTAAGCTTCACAAAACACCTGAAAACAGTTAAGTAAGAGAGATCAGAGAAAGCATATCTGAAGCCTACCTATAGTGGCAACTAGATGCTATGGGAAGATTCAGAGCCCAAGCTGGGCATAAGGGAAGAGCTACTTGATTTTCTGGGGTCATGTAATTATCTCCTCTTTGATATAGGCTTGGTTGATGTGCCCAGTTGTGTGAAGTACCCTTGACTCTGTGACAGTTTCTGAGAAGTTGGCATTTCCAGAACTTGGTGTTCTCTGCTGCAACATCATCCATTAATAAATTTAGGGAAAAGCAGTCCGTCTTCTTGGGACACCACCATCTCCTGTGGTTCTGGGGGGTGACTGTTCATTAAAGCTCTCAGAGAATCACAGAATGGTTTGGGTTGGAAGAAACCTTAAAGAGCATCTCTTTTCCACCCCCTGCCATGGGCAGGGACACCTTTCACTAGCCCAGGTTACTCCAGGCCCCATCCACGGGCATTTAAGTATGGGAAAAGTATCACAGGGCTCAGTGATGGGGCTTGTATTCCTTATACTTTATTGTATGTGAAGGTCTCAATTTCTGGTGAAGATGGGCCCATGGAAACAAAGACTTTTCAGGCTTATGGAAACGAAGGGAAGAAGCTGGATGAAAATGTGATAGGATTAACCCTTTCCCGGAATATTCCTTTACCCTCCTCTTGGAAAGTGCATGTGTTGTCGCCATGTCCTCTTTGTGACCATCCGGTCACTGCCCGACCAGCCCCAACACGGCAGACTGCGGATGACACTGTGAAAAGCAAGAGCAAGGAGACCAGCTCCTTCTGGATGCCTTTATTGAGTGATCAGCTCTGGGTGGGGCCTGAAGAGTCACACACACTGCTGCTGCTCCCTTTGGTGACACAGAGGAGGCAGACAGCTTTGCTCCACAGCAGAACTGGGGCTCCTATCCTCATGGGCGTGCCTAGGAAGACACCTTTTTTGGCTCATCGTCTAGGGTCCTCATTCTGACCCAGTTCCAGTCAGGTCACGGCGACATCTAAAGCCTTGCTGGTGGAGTAGGGGAACTTTTCGCTAGTAGGACCTGTTGCTTAGTTCAACCCACACTGGGTCTAGTGATTTCCATGTTAGTTTGATGGGCAGTTGTGGGTGTGTAGCACTGGCCCGCAGAATAAATTTGTCATTCGGACATCTAACAGGGTTAGGTCATCCCTTCCTAGCAAGGGTGGATATCCAGACATCACATACGGGGATAGGGTGATGGTTCTGCCCGGTCCCCTCTCAGTGCAGAGTGTTAGGGCCATGAGCTGAGTGCTTTTTCGGGCATGGGACACCGCTCCAACCCCACCTACCATGGGGGCCTCTTCCAACTTCCACTGCAAAGGCCAGCGTACGTCGGGGATCACGGTGACATCTGACCCTGTATCGACCCAGAAAGGGATACAAATAGCAGAGCCATCAGAGTTGTTATGGAGACAGCAGGCAGCCGACACTATTAGTGGGTGCCTGCCTGCCTTCACAGCTAATGCCACCCACGGGTCTCTCTTCCACATCTTCATGGCCAGGGCCACCCAGGGGCCTCGTCCCCAGGGAGCTGTTGCCGGCATTCCTGGGGTGTGGATGGGCCTTACTGGGCCTTTGGTCGGGCTGTGAAGTTGACCGTGGGAGGGGGCAGTGGGTGTGGGAGTTTTGTGCCCCATTGACAATTGGCACAGCCGGGCCGCTTCACTTTCCAAGTGGGAGGGGGCTGTATGCTGCCTGGGCGCCCCCTCCCCCTCCGGTTTTCCTGATCCTTAGGCTTGCACTCCCTAATGAAATGCCCCCTCCTTCCACACGTCCAGCATGGCCCTCTTGGTCCCATCTGGCAGGGGGAAATGGCCGCCAGTGGGTATCCTGACCGAGGGCAGTTTGCTGTGATATGCCCCTCCTGGCCACACTTAAAGCGTGCCATTGTGTTGGTTATGGCGGTGTGGACAGTTGCCTGAATTGGGGCTAGGTGTTCCTCTTTAATGACATGCCTAATCACGTCTGCTATGGTAGCCCTGGGTGGCAGCGACTGCAAGATGTCCTTTGTGGCGGTGTTACACTGCTGGTGCAGGCACTCCACTAGCACAGGGCCCTTTGCCTCTGACGGTAGAGCGGAAGAATCAATTGCTGCCTGGAGGCGGTCCACAAACTGTGTGAAACCCTCACTTTCATTCTGCCTTATGGTGGACCACAGCGATGGTGTGGCAATGACCTTAGACAGAGAGCAAATGGCCTCTCTGGCAGCTCGGGTTGTTGCTACTACCTCAGGGGCCCGAAGGCCCTCAGCCTGTGCCTGGGGGGTGATCATAGTCGGGTCTGTGCCCATTAAGTGCTGCAAGCTGGAGCCATGCAGTGCATGGTCTGCCCCAGTCACCAAGGCCAGCTGCCTTGCAGTTGTCCTCCCACTCTTGTTTAAAAACAATCATTTCTGCCCCATCAAAAATTAACCTACATATCTGTTTGATATCAAACGGGAGCATGTCATCCCCCCCAAAAACATTGTCAACAAGAGTGGAGACCATTACCGAATTAATTCCTCTGCCTGCAATTGCCTTCCCAATTGCCTGGACATCCTTGGGGTTCACAGGTGTATAAGTTCTTTGATTTCCGCCTGCCCCCCCCCCCACCTGGATGGGAAACACTAGCTTGGCTGAAGAGGCCCACTCAGCACACGCTATTTTAATTCTCCTCCAGTCCGTAAGAGGAGCTTGCCCCTTTCTTCGCTTCCCCCTGACCCAAGCAGGATGATTGCGGTGGCTACCCTTACACGCCCTCACTCCATCTTCTTCTGAACTAGAGTGATCAGAATAAGAGTCGGGCTCAGTGATGGACCATTTGTGAAACCACTCATCCGATCTTCAGTCTGACTCGGTCCTGGAACTCATCTGGCTGGAGACTGCCGGGTTCCAAGACCTTTTTGCCTGGCTCCGACCCTGCTCCTTTGGCTCAGCCCCAGGCTGCCCTCTTCCTCTAGGCTCATCCCACATCCAGCTAGGGAAGGGCAGTGCCCTGTAATACGATCCGCTCTGAGTGGCACCAGTCTCCCTTCCGTGCCCTTTTCTGCTGCTACATCCCCCTGCGTGCCTGCGCTGCCTTGTAGCCCTTCTCCTTCTCGACCAACGGCACCCACGCCCGCATTCCCCCCTTTCGGGGCTCCGCCGCTCCGCGGCACGCAGGGCAGAGGCCCCGCTCAGGCTTCCTCGTGGCCCAAATCAATGGCGGTGCCCTCTACCTCCCAGCTAACTGCCGCGTTCCGCGCCTCTAACTTAACGGCCCGACCCCGCACCTCCGAGGCGGCAGTCCCGCTCCGCGCCCCTAACTTAACAGCCCTGCACTGCACCTCTGAATTAACGGCTGCTCGCGCTTCCTCCAGCAGCCCTTCCCAAAACAATTCCTTTTTCCCTTGGTGGGGGGGTTTCCCACGGCTGCAAATCTTCTCCCTCAGCGGACTCACAATCATCCGTGACCTGCTGGGGCCCCTCCGGCAAGCAATCCTGGGCGGCCCCCCACTCTCCCCGCTCCTGCCAAAAAATCCACATAACCCAGCTCCATAATTCAAAGACAACCTTAGAAAGGGACTCTATCCTCTCCTTCACTGGTGCCTCGGTGTAGCCCTCCTGCCTCGCAAATCACAATGCTAGCCTTCCTCTCCTGTCGCCCCAACGTGAGACTTCCTCCTTTTTTGGTCCCCTGGGAGCGTCCTCCCCGCTGAAGACAGCCCACTACTCCGGTTGCTTTTCCTCCGCCCAGGCGATCCCCGCTTTCGGGTCCAATCCTGCCTTCCCAGGTTTTGGCACCACTTGTTGCCGCTGCTCGGAGTGTGGTGTCTCGGGTTGAGGGCGACTCTGTGGCAGCACCCCTGCCACAGGACCAAAGCACACGCTGACACCAATGTGGTGGGCAGTGAAATGGCCTTTATTAACGGTTGAACAGGTGATTTATAACAGGGGGTAACGGCAGGGCAATGGTAAAGGGAGAGGGGTTAGGCGTAATATCGCAAGATGTCCTAGATAACATGATATCTTGAGCCTGCATTTCCCCCCGCTTTCATGACCTATTAAAAACATAGGAAACAGTAAGGTTAGAACTGCCTGGTGGGACAGTAATAAACTTGTAACTGTAACAAAACAAACAACTGTAGCAAACTTGTAACAAACTTATGACTGTAGATATTTAACAAACGAAAAGTTAAGCAATGTAATGCAAACGAAAAGCTAACTATCTCTAACTGCTTCTCTGAAAAAAACCAACACGAACTTATTTAAAATACAGGGCGATCAGGCAACCGTGGGGTTGACTGAACCATGACTTCGGGCATTCTTGCAGGACTTCCTCAGCTTATCTGTTGACATCACAGCACCAAATTGTTCTCCCAGAATCTGTGATCTGTTTGACTTTAAAACCAGGGCGTTTTGGAGAGCCCATGTCCGGACTCATGTTCTCCCCAAAACACCCCTGGGACCCTTTGGTGCAGGAAAGGTTCTGGGTTGACTGGTATTCCGTCCAAGTAGAGTCAGAACTTGGCCAGAGTTCCAACCCTACCTGACGGATACCACCTAGGACAAGTGCTGAGCTCTTTTTTTCTTTCCCCCAGTTCTTCTTTGTGCCAGCCTCTCACTGGGTTTTTTCACAACTCCGATGTAGTCTGCCATCGGGCTGCCTGATGACCCGACACAGCCTTCTGGGAGTGGGGTATATGGGCCATGGTGATGTCTGAGGGTCCAGTCCTGAAAAACAAACTTTTCAGATTTCGCTAGTTCTTGCCCTGAAGGTCTGGTTTGATTGATTTGAGTGGGCACCATTTAATTTTGCTATCTTTCTTTACAGCTGCGTATCCTCGCCCCACGAGTACCAACATCCTACCTGCTTCCCACTCTCCTAATTCATTTTTGATTATTACTTGCGGGCCTTCCTCTAGTGCCCGGGTGGCCCAGTGCCTCTGGGCAGGACTTTCAATTTCGTCTCCTCTTAGGAACTGATTTAAAGCTAATAAGGCAGTTGCTAGAATACGCGCTTGATCTCTCGGCGGAATGGAACTGGTGAAATCTTCCGCTTTTGCTAGCACCTCCAGTTTATTTTTTAGAGTTTGCTTGGCTCATTTGACTATGGCATGTCCAGTGCTGTGATAGGGGATACCGTGGACTAACGTTATATCCCATCTTGGTGTGATTGCTTGTATTGATTTCGAGGTGAAGCTTGGACCATTGTCTGTTTTAATTTGCCTCGGGATGCCTAGCCGTGCCATGGCTGTTAACCAGTGGTGAACCGTTGCCCTGGAATCAGCTCTTTGGTGCTGCGTGGCCATGATTATTCCGCTATAAGTGTCTACTGTTACCGCTAACCATGCTCGGGGTCTCAGCAGCTGGCATAACGTAAAATCTGTCTGCCTTACATCAGCAGCCTTGGTGCCCCTAGGGTTGACACCGCTGGACCATAATGGTGACCTCTGACAGTAGGGGCACGAGGCGACGATGTGCCTTGCATCTGTGATGGTGATCCTGCATTTTCTTGTGAGCGCTCTGGCCCCGACATGTAGAGATTCATGCAGCTGGCAGGCTTCTCTCAGGGTCCACAACCCTCTCGCGGCAGCATCCGTATTGTTGTTACCCACCTGAAAGAATCCTTTGACCAGACTGTGGCTGTTGACATGGATGACAGACACAGTGCCCTTCCACGAGTAAAGCGCTTCTTCCAGCATTGTCACCACTGCGGACATTACCATGCTGGGTCCAGCCATGGCTAGACAGAGTCGGGCCACGAATATGGAGTCTGTCAAAATGTTGAGGTGTTCCTCTGGGAACAGTCCACATGCCAGTGCCACAGCGGCTGCCTCGAGTTGTTGGACTGACAGCGCAGGATCTGTTGTTTTAATGCAATGCCACCGCTCTCCTGTCTGTCACACTACCGCTGCAGTGGAAGTTAGTGAGGACGCGTCAGTGAAAACTGTGGGTCCTTCGCATGGCCAGTCGATTACCTTAGGTGGTAGGTTGATGTCAATGACCGCCAGCAACTGCGTCCATGGGGGTTTCGTCGTACCAAATCTCTACCCCAAATCCAGTGAGGGCCATGGCCAGGTATTCTGATATCATTGGCGACTGCGTAGGAACCTGTTTGCGGAAGGGTAGGTATATTCTGGCAGGTTCAGCGGCCAGGTGTCTCAGAGCGAGCTTCCTGCCTTTCATGATGAGGCTACCAAGGCACTCAACTTCTGGGGAGAAGGCACGCGATGGTTTTCCCAGGACCACCCATTGTATTGGTTGGGCTTTATCAGGGACCCCCTGAGCTAGTGCTCCTACTCCCCCTCTCCTCGTGAGATGGACATACAGGTCAAGCGGCACGTTCGAGTCCCACCTGGTGAGTGTAGTTACTGACATCTGACACTCGATGAAGTCAAGCGAGCTTACAGCCTCTGGTGTTAGTATTTTACTCTTTTACTCTCCCATGGGCTCTTCCCTTTTAAGAGGTCGTTTAGGGGATCCATGATCTCAGGAGGGATCAGAATGATGTTGCGAAGCCACTGTAATGATCCCACTAGCTGCTGCATGTCATGAAGTGTTCTGATGTTTCCGCTGAATTTTTATTTGGGGAGGGGTGACATAGAAGTTCGAAATTCCCACTCCTAAGAAGGTCGCGCATGGTTCTCTTTTTATCTTTGTGCTGGCATTTTCAAACCCATTTACTTTTAGGACCTCTGAGACCACAAATATAACTGGTCTGCCTGGCTTGTTGATGGCACAGTGATCAAGATGTCATCCATGTATTGAATAATAGTCGCAGCGGGATTGCTCTGCCGGACTGGAGCTAATGCTCGGTCCACGGTGATTTGGCAGATGGCAGGGGAGTTAACCATTCCCTGCAGAAGCACTCGCCACTGGAAGCACGGGTTGGGTCGCTGGCTGTTTGGGAAGATGACTGAGAAGGCGAACCGTTCTTTGTCCGCATCATGTAGGGGATGGAGAAGAAGCAGTCCTTAATATCGAGCACTGCACAGGGTTGTCCTTTTGGCATCATAGAATTCATCGGTAGCGAAGTTTGCACAGGTTCCATCGGCTGGATCTTTTTATTCACCTCTCGCAGGTCATGTAGGAGGCAAAAGCCTTCTCCGGATCGTTTGGGTATGACAAAAATTGGAGTGTTCCATGGGCTTGTGGAAGGCTCGATGTGGTTTTTCAGTAGCTCCCAGGTAATCAGTTCAAGGAGGGCAGTCATTCGAGGTTTTGACAGTGAATCTTTAATCAGCTCATAAGTTTTAGGGTCTTTTGTTGGATTTTCTTGAAGGTCTCTTGATTTGCATAATTCCCAAGGATGTTACCTGGCGCCATTTTGGAGAGCAGCGGAGGCAGTACCAGACAGATGGAACAAGATACCAGTAAGGTAAGGGGATTAACAGTGGGGGCAACTTAGATGTTTAACATTTAACGACTATTTAGTTAACACAATTAACCTACTACAATTTCAGATTAACATTAACAGCTCTAATTGTATTAACTTATGAACTTGTTCATAACAACACCCTCCCGTGCCCAGGAGGGCAGCTAGGGTTTTGAGCCCTAATGCAGAGGAGGTGCTGGCTGGTGATGGTGGAGGAGTTAGGAGCTGACTCTTCATAGGGGTTAAGTCCAAGGTTTATTGGGAGTCCAAAGAGAGCTCCATGCCTCAGAGAAACCAGCTGTGAAGAGCCCAGACTGAGTTATTGCAACAGGTTATAAAGGGGGGTGGAAACAAGGGAGGGATTCACGGAACAACCAAAGGGAAGAACTGGGGGTGTGGAAACTGGGGAGATAGACATGGGGGGGCAACAAATTGCGGAATACTTTGAGGGAGGCCCTGACCTCCGACCAATCACTTGATGCCCCCACTGGAAGGTTCTAGAAAGAGGGGATGTAAGGTTGAGAGATTTACAGGGGTCCAGGGAGGAGATTGGGGAATGAATCAGCAGAATTAGAGGATTGACATGGGGGAGGAGGGAAGCAACTCAGGGCAAACCATTTGGGGAGAATTGGGGTACACAGATAAAACCATTAAGAGAAATGGAACAAAGGTAATAAAAACACAATACAACAGTGCGTAACTATAGAGTCAAACAAATTTAAGCCTGGATGCACACCTAATCCACACTCACAGTGAATTCCACTGCTCAGGGTCTGCACGCCCACGCTGTGACATCCTTTGGACATGGAAATGGCCCAATGCACATCTCTGCTGACAACTAGAAGGATCTGATTCTTAAAATTCTCAAAACCTCTAATGGCTGAGACATCCAGTTAGGAATGCCCTCTGTTTGGTTCTGGCAAGGAACATGCCAGTACTGGCAGGAAAGCAGAACTGTCACATATGCCACGGTGCCGGGTTTGTTCTGCCCGACCAGCTCCTGGCACCAACAGCACAGGTGCGCTGCCCCCAGAAATCTGTCCAGTCTGGGAGCAGCTGCAGGGTACGGCGGCTCTATGGCACAGGTGGACTGCAGACTGCGCCAAGGGTAGGGACAAGGATCAGAGAGAGGCCTTCTGTGTGGTTTCCAAAGAAGTTTATTCCCAGAGGTTCAGTGACAGAAAGGGCAAACTCTAGCGCATACATCAGCTTATAAGGGGGAGGAGGTCCCAGGAGAGGATACAATCTTTGACCAATTGGGAGAAATTGGGGGTGGAACACAAGGTGGGGAACACAATGTTTAAACCAATAGGGGACTGCAGGGGAAGAGAATAAACAAACCAGTGGAGTTTCGAAGGATACAAAATTGATAGGGAAGTTTCTAGAGAAAGGGGCAGGCTTGGGGAGGGCTTGACATCCAATAGGAGGAGGAACAGGCAACAGAGGGGCAGATCTTTGAGGAGATGGACAGCTAGGGCAAAACAACAACACAGAGGGGAAAGGAACAATCCATAATAAAATATGCTATAACAGTACAAAATAGGAAAGATTATAAAACTGACTGCTAGAAACGCATTACGATCAAAAAACACACTGCCACATCTCCCCTTTCTTTGTTTAAAAAAGAGAGAGATGTTTGAGGATGCAAATAAGTTTTTAGGGTTAACAGCAATTACAGAATTAACAATTTTGAAAAGATACAGAACAAAACCTTTTACCTGCAAAACAAATATTTTCAAAGTATTTTAGGTTACTAAAATTAAACAAACAACTGACACAAATTCATTTGGAGTACATAAAAGATTCAACTCAACATTTACATGGGAACTAAGATAGTGGTAAAGAAACAAGATTCGATGCACTAGTATAACTTTAACTGAAATGGTCCCCACCGAACACCAATGCCCACACACATCCATATCAATACAATTGAAATTAAACAGTTAAACTCAACAAATCTATCAAAAAATAATACACAAAGGTATCAAAACAACTTACAATTAAAACCCAGTAGCTTTAAAGTGCCTAAGATAATTAAATAAACACATTATTGATATGAAACTCATTTAAACCTAAAATAATCTGGACAACAAGGAAGAAATTTGAAAAAGATTTCGAGCAACTGAGATAACTTTACAGTCACTTTTAGTTCCTCTTGTATGGTGGCGATGGTCTGCTGAATTTACTGAAAGAGCTGACAGTAACTAAGGAGTCTGTTTCCCAAGATGTCTTCTTGCCAGCAGCTTTCACATGTTTGGTGATGATAAAAAATTATCTGAGTCCCTAGCAGGGAAGAGGATGAAGACAGGACAGGGGAGCACACAAAATTATAGTCTCTGACAAGAAGTCTCCACTTCCATCCCTCTCAGTAGAGACATAACCTAAGGTGGAATGGTTGCGACCCGTGGGGGTGGAGCCTTTGGGGGGAGAGATGGAGCTGAAAGGAAGGGGTTGGGAAATGCAGGGAGAGAAAGGTTCTGAGAAGGAGAAGCCCAAGGGAAGGGCCAAGCCATGTGGCGACCACCATCTTGTGCTCCTTGGGAACCATTTCAGGGAATGGGGGGACAAACTGCTTTGGAAGTTATTTTGGGAGTTATTAACTGGGAATGAGAGAGTGGGTAGAGGGATTAGGGAAGAATCCCTGACAGTGTGGCCATCACCGTCAGGGCAAAGGTACTGAGGGGACTGGGGGAAGCCAGGGAGACAGTAGCAGCCCTGCGTCTGCTGTGGAGGGGCTGATCTCCCCAATCCACCCAGTGTAGGAGAAAAGAATTTAGCGTTGGGGGATCGGGAAAGAGGGGTCTGGGTGTAACTGGGGAAACCAATGTGACTATTTCTCCACCCTCCCTCATGCTTGGGTCAGCTAAATATGGATAACTTTAACCGAAGCTTTCTAATTTAACTTAAATCCTTCCTTAAATAAGTGAACTAAAATCCCAAATGTGCCCCTACCCAAACAGAAATCTACAAGTAAATAAGGGATTTCTTGAAGAAAATGGAGAAACTGCCACTTGATAAATTTCTCTAACATCCCCTTAAAAACT
This sequence comes from Ammospiza caudacuta, assembly GCF_027887145.1. Taxonomy (NCBI): domain Eukaryota; kingdom Metazoa; phylum Chordata; class Aves; order Passeriformes; family Passerellidae; genus Ammospiza; species Ammospiza caudacuta. The sequence continues at coordinate 83,195,830 of NC_080632.1, read as the reverse complement.
TTAATTTTTCCCTCCCCACCAAGGGTACCCACAACTGGGAAAAGAATCGCCCTCTGCTGTACCGACAGATCAGTACTCAGCCTGCCAGAAACAGCAACAATCCACCCTCCGCTGCAGTAAAGCAAAAAACAAAGATAAAAAAGGGCCTCAAGAGAGCTGACGGCAGCAAGCTGCTCGCACTCTGCACAGTGCATTCCCTCCCCTGGGAGCGCGGCTGCCTATGGGGGATTCCCCTTGCTGGGTCTGTCCCAAAGCCCCCAGGGGAACTCACCTGACCATCAGCCTCAGGAACAAAAACCTGCAGGAAAGGTCCCCTACCCAGGAAGCGATCCTCAAGGGTGCAAGAGGGTTGCCGCTTCCCCCCTTGGAGTACTACCAACCAAAAAGTGGAGTAATCTTCCAGGTGCACTAATGCACCAGGGCTTCATACTTCCGACTAGGGTCATCCAGCGCCGGTTCCAGCCTCTTCGAGGGGTCTCAGACCGAAGAGGCCTCTCATTGGTGCCTCAGCTGACACAGTCCACTGCAGTTCCTGAAGCCGGAGTCTTTGCTGCCCCACGTTGGGTGCCGAATGCCACAGTGCTGGGTTTGTTCTGCCCGACCAGCTCCTGGCACCAACAGCACAGGTGCGCTGCCCCCAGAAATCTGTCCAGTCTGGGAGCAGCTGCAGGGTACGGCGGCTCTATGGCACAGGTGGACTGCAGACTGCGCCAAGGGTAGGGACAAGGATCAGGGAGAGGCCTTCTGTGTGGTTTCCAAAGAAGTTTATTCCCAGAGGTTCAGTGACAGAAAGGGCAAACTCTAGCGCATACATCAGCTTATAAGGGGGAGGAGGTCCCAGGAGAGGATACAATCTTTGACCAATTGGGAGAAACTGGGGGTGGAACACAAGGTGGGGAACACAATGTTTAAACCAATAGGGGACTGCAGGGGAAGAGAATAAACAAACCAGTGGAGTTTCGAAGGATACAAAATTGATAGGGAAGTTTCTAGAGAAAGGGGCAGGCTTGGGGAGGGCTTGACATCCAATAGGAGGAGGAACAGGCAACAGAGGGGCAGATCTTTGAGGAGATGGACAGCTAGGGCAAAACAACAACACAGAGGGGAAAGGAACAATCCATAATAAAATATGCTATAACAGTACAAAATAGGAAAGATTATAAAACTGACTGCTAGAAATGCATTACGATCAAAAAACACACTGCCACAACATGTATTTTGGCTTCATACAAATATCTCCATCAAGTGCCCAGCATGATTCATAGAAATCTATTCAGCATTGTCAGAGGAATTTAGTAATTTCAGAATCAGCCCATACTAAAGCAGGCATATGGGCATGATCCAGTTTGGCTAAAATTAAGCACACAGTGCCATTTGAAATGGCCTGAGGTGGCCAAGACTGCCATGGCAGGGTGACAAAGACAACATGGAAAACACTGGTATATCCATACTCCCCATAGAGCAATACCTAGAGTCCAGAAAGGATAGTGCTTAAATGCAGGACCTATCTTGAACAAATCTCCTTTAGAAATCCTAATCCATGGTCCAAATAAAAAGCTAAGGATGGTGATCCTTGCCTGCTAGTCCAGCAAGGCAAATGGGAAGAAGAGATTTTTGGGCAGCTATCCAAGTGTAGTGAAGAATTAAACAGGATCCTGTAGATACTGAAATATACAGGATCACAACATGCATGCAGCTGGTAGCTTTAATCTAGTATAATTAAAATAGGGGTAATTGCCCCAAATCTTTCTCAGTATGGTAGCAACTGCAATAGCCCCAGATTCCTCCTTTATGTTCCTGCATTGCAGTATTTTGTGCAACTGAATTCAAGCATTCAGTGACTGCATCTTCAGACAGAGCCTAAATTGAAGACTGACACGGCAGTCACAAAACTCAGGTAACCTGACCCCCACAGCTGTGCCAGCCTTTGCCCCAGTACCAACCCCAGCACTGAAAAATGGTAATGGATACAAGAGAACTCAGTATGAGCAACAAAACCAACAACCTTTATGACTGAGCAGAAGGCTCAGCACTAAAACTCTTGAGAAACATTAGTAGGTGCATGACCAGGGACATAAACATGGACAACCAAATAATGAAATAGTGGAAAAGCATATGGTAAGCAAACCTTTTGTATACACACATAATAGAGATGTAAGACTGAGCTGTAGGCATCCTGATTTATGCTGATTTCCAAGTTTTAAATGAGTTGTTCTTGCTCATTTATACGTCTGAAACTGTAAACAAGAAAATAATCCATGGGACTCGTAATTCTCAGTTGTTCTTGTACAGCCCCATTTGCATTCCATGTGCTGATAAATGAGAAAAAAAATCGTACAGCTATTAGCTATCCTTCTGGCTGTATCTCTTCACTGAATGAAATAATTTATCTGTTACAACATATTAAATCAGGATTAGGTACACACTGAGCTGGACAACACGGATGCAGGAAACATGGACACTGATAAAAATGTGTGCCTGACACAATGTGTCTTGAGGCTATTGCTTGCTTAAGCTTTAAAACTGCTGTATTTCAGTCAGTTTTACCTGTGTATGTACAGAACTGTAGGATCAATTATGAATGAAAGCACAGAAACATTAATTTTCCATATTTTTACTAGACAGAAGGGTGGAGGGAACTGCCAGAACACTGTTTGACAGGAAGAGGGGCTCCAGCAAATACATTTCTTCAGGCACCTTTGAGCTTTAAGGTATGGAACAAACAAAAGCCAATGACCCAAGTCTGAACACAAAGTCCAATCAAAACACACAGCTATTTGGCAAGTTCTAATGACACTTCTCAGGTCCACCTCAAATTAAAGCCCCAAGCTGTGGTACTGTTTGTGTGAGACAAGTTAAGAATTGGTTCTGCACCACTGAGTTTACAGAGCTGGGAGGGAAATACAAGTTCAAGAAGCAAAAAACCTTCAAGGCCAATGGACAACATGCCATGATTGTGGCACAGAGCCTCTCAGTTCTCATTTCAAAAGTAGCATTTGTCAAGTTAGAAGCAGAACGGGAGCTGAGACCTGTCATCTCCTCGTTGGGAGTAAGATGTCACAGAGCACCTTGTTACTTGGCATGCTGCAACTTGGAAAAGATAAATGCAATATGGCCCAATATCCTTGAAAATGTACCACTACAGGTTTTAGTAAATTTTGTGGATTAACTGTGCACAACATCTCTAAACTATATAAACACGTTTTTTGTCCCATATTCGGGATTTCTACAAGCACAGGTCTTACAGGTCTCCACAGCCAGGTCTCTGCCATGTACTTTGCTTTTAAGACAATCTCATTCACTGTCACAAGGTTTGCAGCTGTATTTTCCCTTGGAAAAAGAGAACCTGACCAGAGACCTCACCTGAATAATTCCTTTAAAGAAAGAGCTTCTTGCCATGCCAGTGGATATGCTCATCCTTGAAGTTGGTGAATGACTTAAACAACCATCACTGCACCACTGTCTCCCCTTCACTGTCCTGGGGTCAGCAATCTCAGCATCTGAGTCTGTCACTGCAGGATCAGGGATGTTATCTACATAAGAATGGCTCCCAGCAGAGACAGACAAAGAGAGAAAAATTCCAAGTTTAAGCTGAAATGGAAGCTGCCCACTTCAGGGAATAGACACTGCCACTAGGCCAGCTGTGCTTTCATCAGAAATCTCTCACTTGTATGTCAATTAATGAAAATACAGCATTAGAAAAATGTCAGGACAGCTGAATGCACTAAGTAAGTACAACTGACATCATCAGATAAGGGAAAAAAAACCCTCCAAAACTAATCCAGTATTTACTGGAAAAGCAAAAGAGGTTTGTCCCTGCCCTGAGGACACAGGAGAAGATGCTACACCATCAGGAAGATGCACAGCCATCTCTCTATACATGCACCAGATATGGAACTTAGGTTACTCCCAAAGTTCAAAGAGAAGAAGTTTGCAGATGCTTTGTTAAAAGCAGATTCCAACTAATTACTTCCTATCTTCTCAGCTAGAAAACTGTTTGTACATGTCTGTACAAGAAACTAAACTTTAAAAATAAACAAAACAAAAACCCAAAACTTTTTTTTTTTTTTAAATAACAAGTTTTTCAGTCTGTAATCAGTGAGAGATGTTAAATTAGATATGAGAGAGAAAACCCTTTGGTTACAATTACCTTTATATTCTGATGCCCAGTGAAAGAGGACACACCAAAAAAAGGCAAATTATCTTCCCACTTAACAGATGAAGTAGAGACAAAGCAATTTGTCACTTTGGGATGTGTATCTTTATGATTTACCTGTTGCATAATCCAATCAATATCTAAACACAGAGCAAGAGTAAGAAAGTGGAATTATCTGCATGTAACTGTGAGGACAACAAGCTGGACCAAAGTGAATTGCCTGACCATGGAAGAAAGGATTCCAGAGCTACCCACAGTGGTTCAGCCACACCTTCACATCACTTTTACACTGCAGGTTATGAACACTGAGCTTTGTAAATTGCCACCTTCTGAGCCCTCACCACTGAAGAGGACACTCTTCTGTCAAGGGAAGGAATTCCAAATGGTTAAGTTTTGCGCAGCTTCTAATTGCAGAGGTGTTTTATCTGGAATTTAGGTTCCTCCCCAGGGTATAGCTTAATTCCCTTTGGAAAGGACTGTCTCACACACAGCTGAAGTGATTAATGCCTGTGTGTAGATGAGCTATGGATTCTTCCCCAAGCAGTGTTCTTGCTGTTTCAGGCAGGTGAACCACTTCACTGTTAATACTCAGGAAGCAACAGGGGTTGGGCATTTTATCCTCCAAAATGAAATTTCTTTCACCCTTGAAGGGTCCAATCTAAATGACAGAAGGGCAGGAGGGCATCAATATCACACTTTGAGTAGCCTCACTATTACAAAGAATCATCACATCAGCTGAAGAGGTTACAAAAATCTATTTTAACACAATCTACCTGTAATCTGTTTTCGATGACTGCCTTAAGACTCCTAAAATGTAGGCGCTTCAGATACTTCACAATAACCACAGTATTTCACCATCTGCTGATGATACCAGGTCTTGTGAGTTAAACCTCTCCTGACTACAAACGGCAGGACATTTAGAGTCCCTCTCTTTCTGCTATCCCCACTCTGCAAGGGGGTGTTATAATTCCCATTCGCTGTTCTTTCTTCCCTCTTCCAAAGTCATTATTCCTATAAAGCCTTGCAAAAGCTTTTGTTTTAAATTGCACAAGAACAACAATACCAGGTAACTGTCTGTAAGAACAGGGATGTTTCTTGCCAAAAGTAGAGGTCTTTTGTATTAAAAGCACAGAGCACATTCACATCTTTCTCATTCTTCTACCCTGCCTTCCCCAAAAATCCTACTTTGGAAATTATTGCTTCTTTACCCACAAAAGAAAAGCCAACTGTGGCACTTTCTGCTCCTGATGCACTGGCAGATGAAAACAACTAAGGACAGTCTACAGTAGGGAAGGAAAAATGAAATTATTTTATTTGCTTCTCCCACCCTCAATCCCAAAGAATCCCGATAGATTCTGTAAGAGAAAAGATCAGTATGAGACCAAGATGAATGCTGAAAGGCAAATAAAGCATCCACAAGTGTAATTTTATTGCACCTTTTATCTCAATTTATATAAAATACCACTGCTGGTCAAAATAAGTCCATGGCAAAATTACTGACTGTTTTATTTCTTTTGCTCTGTAATGCTTCCCTGGAGGGACTCAAGAGGGTGACTTTTGACAAGTTACTCTGTGGCACACCTGGTACAGCCTGGTTTCCATGCTCCAGTACACAGGATGGAGCTCACTGCCTCACTCCATGCAGAGCTGTGTGTGTGTGTCTACCCCATTTGTGCACTCACACAAATATAAGTGCAGGGTAAAACTCTTGTCTGACATTCACATTGGTACCTTCACCTGACTGGGCTTCTACCTTTGTGAAATACACAAAGGATTTCACCTTTAAGAATTGTACTCCTCAAGACAGAATTTTATGTAGTTATTCAAGGGATTCAGAATTTATTGGAGACAATAGGCACATCATACACTTATGGCATTACACAGTGATATTAAGCCATGAAAGATAATCTGTTATACTCCAGTAAGTCAAAGATTTTAGTAACACACCAAAAAAAATCTTTCATTTAAAACAAAGTAACATAGTTCCCCTCAGCAAACCAGCTTGTTTGGTTTTCTTCTTTTCAACTGTCTGTTTTATTTTAAATAAATTATTCCACATGAGGTGCTAAGAGCCATCAGATTTTACAAAACAGTCAGAACTTTATATAAGACTATTAAAAAAATAAACCTATTGATGTTTTTCAATTTTCAACAATACTTGGTATTTAGAAGATGAGGCTTAAAGTATAAATGTACTTGCATCTAGTATGTTGTAGCAGTCTCAGTGCTGTCCTGTTCTTCATTCTATAAGAGTTCCTAAGAGCTAGGGACAGAAGAGGCATATCAGCCTAAAAAATGCCACTAGCTGGATGAGAGACATATACAGTTGGTTTGTCAGTGCTCACTGTTTCACAAAATTCTTTGGAAAATACACTGAAAATATATGCAGAGTCACTCCACATGCATAAACACAGATGAACACACTGGTTCGACTATTTCCCACTGATTCAGGCAAGCTTTTCTGCTTCTGTGCCTGGTATTCTCCATTTAAAAACTGGACAGTGAAGTCTGGCTCTTCCTAAGCCTTTCCTACTGTAATCACATTCCACTTGGGTTCACATGCTAATATTTATAACTTAAGAGTACAGTTTTAATAGGCTGTTGCATAGTCCAGCATAAGAACAGGCTTATTCTAAAACACAAGACATAGTGAACAACCATGCATTTATAAATTTAACAGTTTATAAACATCTCTGCAAAGTAAAAATGTGTTCTAGGATGGAGTTGATGTTGTCTTTTGGGTTTTAATAAGGAGACAACCTTGGCCTGTCTGGTCAACTGTACACACTGGGTCATGCCCATATCCTTCATAACTAGACTTGAGCAGGAAGAACAGGAAGTTTTCTTCAAAAGATATAGATGAAAAATCCTACAATATGTACAGTTGAAAGGGCTGGGGTCAGAGACAAGAATTCAAGTCAAATGAAGTGTGGCTGCTTCATAAAGATCAGAAGTTATCTGAGCCCACAGGATGCACATTAGAAATGTATTAAAAGAATGAAAAAGACCTTTTTTTTTTTGCAGAATTCTCTCTGAACATCTGAGAAGTCCAGGCTCTCAGAATTATACCTGGAAGGTGCCACAAAGCACATGAGAAACAGAGGCAGATGAGGAATATGTAAGTCTGACAGAAAAAAAACCAAACCACAAGAAAATGATCACTACTACTTCTCGAAAGAAGAGTGATTTAAGTTAAGAGGGGCTAAAGAGATGGTGGATCCTCTGTGGCAGTGTGTGTTCCTAGACAACATGAGCACCAAGCAACTAGGGCAATGCAGTTCTTAAGTCATACATACAGGATAAAAAAAGGGACAACAGCGCAAAGCAAAATTGATTCACAAATACCAGTCAGATTCACATTCAAATAGGTCCCTCTTATCCTTATAATTGGGAAGGATTTCTTTGTGACTAAAAATCTTATTTAAAAAAATACAGGACTATTAGAGCACACTTTGAAGAGAGCCACACATTTATGAAGAGCTAATTACATTATTGATCATACAAACCAGATTCATTATGAACTCAACATGTGGCACAAAAGTAATTTCATGAGTGGTGTTATTCCAGCATCAAGTAAACTGAGAAGTGAAAATCCTTGCAAAAAGACAGTAGTTACAAAAATAATCCTCTAGTGTGCCATGTCTCAGCAAGTGAGATTAAAAAGACAAAACAGAACACCTCAAGACTGCAACAACAAAGGTTTTTATTAGAGTGAAGAATATATAATCACTGTACAGAAAACATTTAGAGTTCAAGCGTGAAATACTGAACTGCTCACTGTGTATTCCCATTGCTGAGCCTGTTAGCAATCATTTAATTGGCTGCCTACAGCTGGGGTAACTTATCAGTACTTAAAAACACTTTGTAAGCAGGCAAAAAATGACTGTCCATTCTAAATGATAACATTGCCAAAGGCAGGAAATAAAGGATCCTATGAATTACATTTAAAACTTATTCAGGGAACAGAGTGAGTGGGGAGGGACAGGAGAGGATTAACATAGTTTTGTGAGGGGTTTTTCTGCACCAAGAAACTGTAGCCTCCCTGCTTTAGCTTTGTATCTACTTCTGTTTTTAAATAAGAAAATATATTAACATGTACAAGAATTCACCATTAAATCCAATTCCAGTTATCTTTGGCTTGAGAGGAAGTTGCTGACTTCAACCTTTGAGGCTCCCAAGGATGGTACAAACAATGATATTCCTTTAAAAAAATGGTTGGTTTTAAACCTTTAATGAACAGAGATTCAAAAAGCTTCTCTACCTTCTGAGTTCTCAGTTCTTCACACTATTAAATCTGCAGCTTTTGCCTTCCAAAACTGTTTGGTTAAGTCCACAAGGGCTTGAGAAAAGTCTCTGTTTTGTGAATTTGCTTGTTTCCACCATGAGCAGGCAAAAAGCTTATTTTCTCCAATACTGAAGGAAAAGAAAAGAAAAAAACACAACAGCACAGAGATTACTCAATCTGCTTTACTCTCAAAGAACAAATGCTATGCACAAATTGAACTCTGTGTTTAAAAACATGGTGAAATGTGTAAGGGTAGATGACTTTCACAACCTTTTAAAGGAAAAAGCAGAAGCTAACTCTATATACCCCTTTGACAAATTATTCTATCCAATATATACAGTCCTGCTGGTAGACATTCCCTATCTTATTTTGATATCCAGTAGGAAGAAAAACAGAAGCCCTGTGCTGAGGTGCTGCATTCTCTGATGCAGAAGCACTAGGGTTACTGCCAGGAGATACTCTAAATCCATGGAACTTCTACAGCTGAAACTGAGTTTGCTCCTAAGCAGGTATCAGCCAAGCATTAAGAAACCCCCAAAACTGTACAGTTACAGTTTAGGTGAGACACCCTGTATCCCACAAGCTTTCACTTTTCTAATCACTGCTTACCATTTCAGCCCTGAATACAACTGACTTGATTTGTAAATTTACAAGGGAAATAAAATGTGAAACTAGACACTTCAACTGTAGATTGTTTCCTTCTCTACAGAAATAAATAATGCTGCTAAAATGAAAATGACTCTCCAGGGAGAAATGGCTATCAAGTCTTCATTAGTGTCAACTAAAATTAGTATGCACCTTTTCCTCCTCTTGAGAACTATTGTACAAAACCATTAGCTTATTCTAAATGCTGAATTTATTTACTTTTGAGACAACTTTTTTTTATAACCATTAAGGAGACAAGCAATGCAGGAAAAGGTCTGTAAAATATCTGATAAAATAACAGATTAGAGACACATTAGAAATTAAACTAAAGGCTTCATAACACAGCTGTAAACTGAACACAATTTAGAATATTGTTATAAAAGAAGAATACAAAGCTGATTCCATAACATCCAGATTGCTTTATCCAAGAGCTTTAGTTAATGCAGAGTGACATACAGAACACTGAAAACACCATGGTTACTATAATAACCAGCGTTGTTAAAAAGCTCTTAAGTGCTGCAGTAGATTGCGCAGATTCCTCACAGGCCTATTCTGAAGGCAGTAAAAGAATAAATATCTACTGATAAACAAAAAATGTGTTGAACAGCATTTGAAATTAAATACTGTGTGGCATTAGGCCAAATCTGCTGTTTACACTTGTGACTTGTGTCGAAACACCTGCGTGGCGTTGGGTTTTTTTCCAGAAAACTTATAATACTATGAAGAACAAGGCCACTGACAATTCCATGAAGAATTGCAGATGAAGGAAGGGAAAGCTTCAGTTGGCCATTGAGTAAGATGATCCCTTTACAGCAAATTCACAACCTATTAACTGTTCATTTGTTTAACGATTTGCAGACTCCATGAAGACTACAGCAGCAAATTCTTAAGACTGCCTCGGACAAAAAGATAATGATTTTGACTGATGAAGTAATAAATATTGCTAAGAAGCCTCCCATTTCACCCATAATATAGAGAATTGACATTAATTACACTTACTTTTCATTGGATTCTTTTTAAGTATTAAAAAAAATACATTAATAAACCACAGATTCTTAAGACTTGTAAACTGCTGATTAATCTTTGTCTATTGTTTTTGCATCCTCCTCACACTTGCAATCCAGTATCTTTGCAGGAGAAAGCCTGCAAGCCTAAATTTTTTAGAGTGCGAATAAAGGCAGTAACTAGAACTCCAAAACTAGCGTCACATGGCGTCATGAGATGCCTATAGCACTTGCAAATCAAGACACTTGTTTTTCATTCTAGGCACCAGATGCCTGAAGCAGAAAGGAAAGCTAAAAAGCACACAGGTTGCACACTCTGCAGCAGTGCACAAAGATTGCACAGAGCCTCAGGAAAATACCTCTGTGATGAAATTCAGCATGGGCCAGCTGAAGGGGTAAAAACCACAAAATGAGATAACTGTATCAGGCCTACATTAGCGGCTGTCACATCTGCTTATTTGGTGTCCAAAGTGTAATACACCAGTGGGCTTGCACATTAACCCCCAAAAATATGAATGGAAGATGCAATCAGTGCCTGCTGGAATGTGAATCAGCATTTGGCTTAGCACATCATTCCTGGGAGGCAGAATCACAGAATGGTTTGGTTGGAAGGGATCTTAAAGACCAACTAACCCTAGACCCTATTCCATAGGCAGGGAGACCCTCCACTAGACCAGGTTGCTCAGAGCCCCATCCTACAGAAACCTGGAATAACATTCTTGGGTACTTTTAAATATTCTGAACAAATCTGTTCTGTTATTTTAAAACCAGGGAAGAAAGATCAAGCAAAACAAGCCTGAATGGAAAAGGAAAAGGTCACCTGAATCCAACCTGTAATACACTTTCACAAATGCAGTAACAATTATCTGGGAGAGTGTGGCAGTCACCTCAGGCCAATGAAGTAAAAAGGCATGTCTTAAAAAAAAAGTGACTGTCAGTATGTAATGAAAAGAAAGGTCTACACACATACTGAACAAACTTAAACCTTCAACCTTGAATATTTCTAATAGCTTTTACTTTTTTTATTTGAACCCTAAGGCAGATGCCAGGCATTTTTCACTTTGTCTTATGAAATTTCCATTCTCCATCCAAAGTTCAAAATAATCCATAGTGAATGACAACAAATTTTGCATCATTTCCATATAATTACACTTCCTTCTTTTACATCTCATAAAACATCACCTTAATTAAATATATACATAAATGGAAATTACATTATTTCTTCTCATCCTGCTCTACAGTGCAATTCTTCAAAATAAAAACTAAGTTTGAAGAAAAGAACAGATGCTTTTTAGCAAAATAGATAGCCATAAGAATAGTTCTCCACAGTTCATACCAGAATTTGACTGGCCTTTTGAAGAAAAAATCAATTAAAAATCAGGATAATGACTGGCTTTTCAAAGCAGTTTAATTTTTTCTCCTAATTCCATTTCTTGTCATGGTCTAATACTTAAGGAAAATAGTGTAATGTCTAAATCCACGATAAACACAAACTAAATGTCAGATGGTTTTAAGGAAAAAAAAAAAAAGAATTGGAAATTCAAAGCAGAAATGCTTTTGTAAACACAGTTTTATTTAACACGGGAATCAAGTATTTTATTGTCTTAGTGTGTATTGTAGTAATACAGCACAGAATAAAAGATGTTGGGGTAAACACATCATTCTTCATAGAGGGTATATTGTAAAAACAAAAATAACAGAGCCAATAATCTATTGTCACCCAGATCATCACCAAGAAGGGTCCTGTAAGGTCTTCCTGGACCCTTTCTGTTCCGGTCTGAACAATCCCAGCTCTCTCAGACTGCCTCCCTAACAGAGGTGCTCCAGCCCTCTGATAACATTTGAAGTGCTCTGGACCTTCTCCAGCAGGTCCCTGTGGTTCCTGTGCTGGGAGCCCAGGGCTGGATGCAGTGCTCCAGGTGGGTCTCAGCAGAGCAGAGCAGAGGGGCAGAATCCCCTCCCTGCCCTGCTGCCCACGGGGCTCTGGGTGCAGCCCAGGACACGTTTGGCTCTCTGGGCTGGGAGTGCCATGGCTGGGCCATGTGCAGCCTCTCACCCACAGCACCCCCAAGCCCTTCTGGGCACGGCTGCTCTGGGGCTGCTCATGCCCAGCCTGGATGGGCATCACAAGTTGGTCCCAGACACCAGACCTTGCATGATTGCTATGGTGCTTCAAAATGTTTTATAGGACCTCTACAAGCTTGTTCTCCAGTCCTTACAACTAAAAGTTTCATCTTGTAGTAAAATGAACTAAAATATCTCACAGTGATGAATCTACCACTCACAACCTCTCAGCTACCACAGAGCCCAGCAGCAGAGAAGAAAACACCTCACCTGTGCAAACTTGTGTATCTGCTCCACGACAGCTGCAAAGAGGGCATGGACACTCTCATCAATTAGACTCTGCATGTAATGGACAGCTTCTTCATCAGACAGGTCCAGACGAAACTTGTCCTGCACCTGGAATGGGAGCAGAAATGGCTAAAATTAGTTCAGTGGTTAAAAACATGCATTATTCTATCAATGTATACAGAAGAAGCACACAGTCATTTTGGCAGTTTAGTGAAGAATCTCTCTCTTACTTCTAAGCTACAGATTCTTGGAAATGTACATTGTTATTTAAAACAGCTATTTAAAGTCCTCTAATAAAAAATAGTATTTAAATAAGCTAGAAACAATCACCTAATTCAAACCAGTAATTTCAAAGCTCAAGGTCAAAAAGTCAAGAGAAGCACTTAGAAATACAAGTTTAAGCAGGACTGAAATCCTATGAGAAAAAGAGGTAATATTCAATATTCTGTAGAGAATGAAATGCTGCTTGAGAAAAAGCACAGAACTTCACCTATTAAATACAAAATTGGAAGAGTCTGGATGATCCCAATAATTTTAGAAAGGATGTAGCACTTGTTACTCTAAACCTACTTTCAGGTTAACATTTGTCTTAAAAAAACTCTAAGTAGAGTTAAGTAAAAAATAGGCAGTTAAGAATACAGAGGAAAGTCAGCAAATCAACTGTGCCAAAACTGACCTTTGTATGTAAGTGAGAATTTCTTTAACTGTATCCACAGGCCAAGAACACTTGCTTGGAGACACTGCTACCCCTTACATGTTTTTTTCTTTTGACAATAACATTGTACCAGTAACACATTCTGTTACATTTAGTACTTACGACTTGCATATGAGTTAAAATCTGAATGCTCTGAATGCACAATAATTAAGAATACAGCAATACCTGTATTTTCCAATTTCTGTCTTGGCAATGCCAAGAACATCTGTGAAGAGGCAGTAGATGCCTTTCAGTGACTTCCAACTAATTCAAAGAAAATAGTTCAGAACTGATCCAAATTCCCCTAACATACTGGAGGCCCAGCCCTAACTCCACTGAGCCTGGTTTTATCCTCTTCCTCCTTGAAATCTCTTCTGATGAGCCTAGATCCTACTACTGCCTAAGCAACAACATCGCCATCATTTAAAGTACTAGTTACCTTGCAAAGTAGTGCTGGTAACAGAATTTAAATTGCCCAGCAAATTCACATTAGTTGTGGAAGATTTATTGCTGCCATGTAGTCATATGCTTTATTCTCATAAAGATAAATCTCAAACAATTCAAGCTCTTGTGGAGCTTGAGTATTTCAGCCTCCTGCATAATGAACTAAGTAAAATGGTATCAAACAATCTCTTTTACCCTATCTTTATGCCAAGTCAGAATGTTTCACATCCTAGGTAAGTTGTTTCAATGATTAATTGTCCTGTTTAACAACTGTGACCTATTTGCTATCTGAATTTGTCCAATTTCCATCTCAAACAGCTGAGCTCATTAAAACTTTTTATATTAAAGAGCTGTCAATCAGAAATCTCTAATGTAGGCAAATATCAAATGATTTGTTTCTTAACCTTCTCATGGCTGTGACTGTAAGACGGAGTTAAGTCTTTCCTAAACATTTTCCCTGAATTCATTATTTTTAGCTGGTGACAAAATGTGAGCCAAATTATTTCAAAAATTTTCACAATAAGGTTGAATTTGTGAGGTGATACCACCTTCATGTCCTAATTTGTAGGCTTTCCATGCACCAAGAACACCACATACACTCTTTACGACAGCAAAAATGCTCCAAGATTTCAGTTGAGTGTTAACTGATTTCAGTTTAGCATATAACTCTGTGTTCCTTTCAAAGGTAATACATTCCAAAATAGTGCCCTTCAGCACTGTAATAAAAAGCCTAAGCTAGCCAGCACAGTATGGAAAAATTATAGAATTGTAGAATTATTTAGTTTGGAAAAGAGTTCTATAAACATAAAGTTTCTTCATTCAAAATAACCATTATAACTCTGTTGCTGATATGTTTGAAGTAAGTATAAAGTAGTTTTTTCTCAACTTCCTCTCAAAAAAATGTTTGATCAATATAAAAGAATGGATTAAGCCAAAAAAGTTCAAACTTTCAATTAAACATGTTACCAGTGAGAGATTCAGCAGATTATTCTAAGAAGTTCTTGTTATGAAGAACTTTCATCTTCATAACAAACAAGAGAAGGAAGTTTATTAACTCCTACATCAGAAGTTTTAGACAGTGAATGATGCACACAGTAGAATCCAACGGAATTTAATGGACTACTCACATGCTTGCAATTATGCAAAAGCTTAAATGCATCCCCAAATTACAGCAGAGATTTCTTTCACATCTAGTTTAGTGCTAACAAAAAAGGTAATGTTAATGAGAATTCATCAAAATCACTAGCTCCACTTCCAAAAAAAAAAAAAAAAAAACCACAAAAAAAAAAAAACCACCGTAACATTCTTTTCCACAAGTTTAGTAATCAAATACTTTGGCAATCTTCTAATTTGCTCACAAAAGACCTTCTCAGAATTTTTGCAGTTAGTTATATTTAAGATGCAGTTTCATTCCATAGAATGAATGACTAATTAAACCCACCTCCCACAAAACACACTGGGCACACTGATATATGTGCAAAGAAATTCACCCATGGTTAGATCTCGCAATCAGTTCGCAATTAACAGAAGGATCAAATGATGCCCAGTGTTGAGTCTTTGCCTTAAAGTTTTTCAGCCCTGCATTAAAACTGATTGCTGAAACCTAGATAAGAAGAAATAAGGCAAAATTACAATTTACTGTTTGAGCTGCAACAGCAGCAACACAATTAATACACACTGACTTACAGCTACTGTAGGAAAGCAATAGCAATTCTTATCTGAAATCTCTCGAGTTCCAGTGTGGGATGAGTTCTAAAAGCTGACAGTTTCTCACAGATGAGGTCAACAGGAAGAGATTTTTGCATGGTGTTAAAAACAGAGCTGAATTAGAGGGGGGAAATTCTGATGAGATATACAATTATCTCATTTTATGCACTTATGAATGATGACCATCATGAAGGCATCAAAGACGACCCACCTGAAGACTTAGAGCTCTCACTTTGATACTTAAATCAACTGCATTGTTATAGTTCAGGATTTGTAAAACAGAGAAAAAAGAAGCTTGATGAATCTAATTGAACTTTTGCTTTGATTCCAGAAAATGAAACATTAAACTCCATTTGATATACAAATACTCTTTTGAAATATTAAATCTCAAGAGGACAACTTGAATGTTCCAAGGATGAAGAGGCCAAATAAGTAAGAACAGTCTAACAAGATACTGACTTTCAACTTGAAACTAAATTAAAGTTGTCCACTTCCTATCCCACTGAACAGAGGATAGTTTAATATTAAAATCTACAACAAGAAGATTGAGGTTTGTAAGGAAATTCTGTCAGTTACCCTGACACTGCGCCTGTTTTTCGCATGACAAAAATTAAAAGGGGAAAAGAATACCAAGGACAGTTCAGAAGAAAATATGGGGGAGTGAAGGTGTGGGCACAAGCATTTAAGTGTAATTTACTTGTGGCTTAACTGTTGATAATGAGAAAAGAAGGGGATCATCACTTACAGCAGAATCACACCGGAGAACTTAGCAAGATAGCAAGTCAGAGAAGGGGAAAAAACCTTTTACAGGAACAAGAAAAAAGAAAAACTACTTCACATCATGATTATCCCAAAAATCTAACACACAGAGGAAGAGCACAACAGCTATCAGAATAACAGTCAATGTTAACTGATTGTAAACTCAGACTCCGTTCTTTTCCTTGAATTGTCTTCAAGGAGAACTAAAATGAGTACTGTTTAGAAAATGGCATCAAAGATGTCCTATGAAGCTAATTTCACAGAAAACTTAGAAAACTCACAGTAAGCCTCACAGAGCTGTGTAAAGTAGAAAAAAAAAAGGATGACAAAGAGAAGAGATGAAATATTCAAGAAAACACTAATCATCTTATTAAGAATGGTAGTAAAAGATCTGAGAAAATGGGCAGGCCTGGGTTTTCATTCAGTTGAATGAATCTCCAAGTTTAACCTTCTGCCTTTGGCAATTTTGTGTTTGGAAGTGTGAAGGGCTCAGGATTAAGAAACTGTAAGAAAACACAGGTGGGAGAGTACTACTGTGGGTAAGTGCACTTCCCTGCAGAGTTCCAAGACTCACTTGCACTTCCACCTTTTGTTCTCGAAGCACAAGACTGCCCTCTCCCTTCCACTAAAGAGCAGATTTGTGTGGACTTGTGTCCTCAAATCAGACTTACTGTACAACAGGGACCACAATTACCATATTAAACTCAGGGATTTTTCACTAGCAAGCATCTTCTCACTTGTAAAACATTACCAGAAATGGGTGAGGTATTTAGCACTCAGGGTTAAGACAAACCGGAAATTCTGTGGAAACTTTTATAATCTTCAGGGCAGCTCCCAAATCCATATTTCATGGATACTAATAGCTCTGTTTTTCAGAATTACTGGTGGTAGTAATGTATTTTAAGGTGACATATAAGATGTACATATGAGAACCCTTTGTTAATCCTGTTTAGTTTTCAGACAAATTATAAATCAGGCATTCTGAAGACTAGTGGGTGCTTTAGTATTTGTTCTTCCAGCAACATTAGGCAACACTGCTTATGTTTCATACAATTTTATCACACTAGCATGGGATTGCGCATTGTAACTTCAGTTGCTTTAAAGAGAAACTTCAGTGTCCTTTTCCAATGCCTCACAATATATACTGGATGTAAGCACTACTAAAATGAGACAGAGAACAATTAACAGCAAAAACAAAACAAAAAAGGAAAAAAAAATGTATTTAAAAAAAATTTTATTGTTTTGCCTTATAATTATTACAGTAGTTAGCATCCAATATTCATGTGGCAGAAACTGGCACTAAGTGCTTGGCTTAATCCTTATCACATTTCATCTTTTTCAGTAAATACTTTGCTCCTATTCCTGTTGCTTACAGTCCAAACAATGCACACCACAAACTATTCAGATGCTTTATTTGCATGAAAAACTTCATTTGAGAGACTATTCTGACAACAGTCTTTGTTTCCATGGGTTCAATTTGAACAAAATGTGCTTTCTAAATAAGCCCATGTAGGCTTCTCTAATTTTTTTTTTTAATAGAAGACAAGAAAGATGTTAGTGAATATCTGTAAACTGAACTTCTGTGAGAATTGGGGTTTCAGCCACTATGGTACTCAAAGATGATACTGTTCCAGCTCAGAATTTCATCATACTGGCCAAAAACTTACAATCAACTAGAAATTGATATAAAGCAACAAGAGCACAAGAGTATTCTCACACTTGGTTCATGTTTTGGTGTTTACTCCAACTTCTGTATTTTTTCAATATTTTGAAATTAATATGCATGAAAAATCAACAGCCTAGAAACAAAAAACCTGGGTGTGCAGCTGCAGTGTCATTACCGAAATGGACAGAGAGAGGAATGTCTGCCGAAGCACAATCAGCTCAGTGGCAATGTGACACTTTTACAAAGCATAAACCTCCCTGGAGCAGTAAGAAAATACTGCTGAAACAAAGAGCCTCTTATCAAGCAGAAGTGACTTTACTTCTCCTGTAAATTTCCTACTGGCATTAATAAACCTCTAGGAAGATTTCCTAGTACCACCTTTTAACAAATACTGCTGGTTTTGATATCCACTGCCTAAAAAGGCTTATCAAGCTCCAGCTTAGAAAGTCCTTTCCATTTCACTAACTTAGGAACTAACTCTCAATTATCCTTTGGCTGACTGGGGAGCACAGGGGAGGGGAAAAGCAGTGTAAGTTCCACTACAAGCCAGATGGAAAAAAACTGAACAATTAACTCAGGTTTAGAAACAAGGTAGCTCAGAAACTATCTGTACCTCCAGTCACATCTCTGCTTCAGCTTTTATACCTGTAGAATAAAAATAATTTACTTTGACATATTTAATGTTAAAGAAAAAAACATATCTGCTCTCTCTTTTTGCTAGCTTCCAAAAAAATTAGACTGACCGTTTTCTTATCAAGGGGGGTGAGCCCCCATCAGTGTAGGGTGCTCTCAGTACTACAGCCCACAGACAAACAACTTTCCTCTCTTATGATTTTATCCTTTTTTGTGTCTATCCAAAGGTAGTACCAAAATGAATGGGGGTTCTTTCACAAACAGCAGTTAAGCTCCTGCTTATGGGAGCCAGGTATTTGTGCTTTCTGTGCTCACAATAACCTCGCCTATAACGCAGCATCTTTGCAGCACTTTCTTTAATCAATGGACATCTGAAACAGAGCTCAGTCCATTAGACACTGTCCTTTAATGCCTGCTGAGTCCTTTGTCTGCCAATGAATCATTGGTCCCTAATGATTTCTCATTTAAAGGTCAAATCTGCTATGAAGGACAGACAGAAACCATCTGGCTTTCCAGCAGAAAAACAAAAAGCTTTTTTTGTTAGGAGGTGACAATGCTGAATCCATTAGCCACATCTGAAGAGTGATGGTACACCTCTTCCTTACGCAAAACTGGCTACATAATTGACTCCAGATTTTAGTCATTACTACTTAGAATTTATAGCAGTGGCTAATTTTACAATGCCCAACAATTAGCAATTAGCACTGCAGCTGTGCTGGAAATGGAAAAGCAAGGAGCAATGGCAGGGAAAAAAGTGAGTGTAGCGATATCTTCATTGTATTATTAGTTATGCATTGACAAGTCAATATAATGATTCAGCCCAGTCTTTTTCCTGAAATCTGGGAAATGGAAAAGCATATGTGAAGAGTGGAAAATTTAAAGGCAATTATCTCAGAGGCCAAAGAAAGGGAGACACAAACTGAAGAGAATACTCTGCTACTTTTCAATTTAATTCCATTTTGTGACATTTTTGAGCCAGGTTTTCAGAAAAGCCTAAATCAGAGATTGGCAGTAGGAGATGGTGTCATGAACCATGAGATGAAGCACATTATACTGACAGCTTTCATTATAAATAGTACGAAGAAGACAAAAGAAGATGAAAGGATCAAACAGACAACTAATTTTAAGCTTTGTAGTTACTTTTTTTTGGTCAAAACTGACAAGCTTTTTACCATAAAACTAAACACCAAGAATCTGAAAAGGGTTTCTCCAGGTTTGAGGGTGGAGACAAATTTCGTGCAGTTGGTAATCCCTGTTTTCCAGGTTTTCCTATGGGGAAAGTAGTGATCAATACCAGAGTGAGGGAAGTGAATCAGTACCACAAGCTGTTCTTCCAACTGGGAAGTCCTAACCTATTTTTCTAAATGCCTGGTAAACTCACTGAGTGAGACTGTGTATACGCACTGCAAGCAGACAGTTGATTCATAAACCAGTTTTCCATATGATCTTCAAGAACAGTTGTGACACTTCAAACAGAACTTTGTTTGTTTTCAGGTCAATGCTGACTCACTTATTTTCAGTCCAATTTGAACTGTGAGAACGCATGATTAAGGTCAGCACTGATTTAATGTCTGAAAAAAAATGCTATGCAAAGCAAGTCAGAACGTACTGCCAAATTCTGATGTGCTCTAAATCTATATATTCAGGTGAAGCCATAAGGAGTTTCTGTTTCTTTTCATGCTAGCAGGAAAAAAAATATCCTCATTGCCATCTTTCTCTGTTAAGTACATGAGTAGTTTGCTCTCTTTTGTACAAGAAGGTTGTTAAAGCTCCTTCAGGGAGGACAGGAACAGAGCACCCAGATGTACTTACACCATCCTGCGCCAATAAACCGTGTAAATGAGGTGCAGTCTATACTTATTTTACAGAATGTTGTATATGACAAAAGCTACTGTTCCAATTTTGCCTTCCCTCAATCGGTGTTTCTCCCAAGACATTTCATAACTTTTGGACAGAAACAATGCTCGGACAATATACCTTCTGTTAGATTTTAAGCTTGATTATACAATTGCATTCTGTCAGCAAGCTCCCTGGGATGTCCCACGGTTATTAGATGGTAGAGGATAATTTGGGAAAAAAAAACCCCAAAACAGTCTGCCTTTGTTCCTCAGATTAGTAGTTATAGTTTTTAGGAATATTTTCCACACTCAGATTTTTCTAGATTTTCGTATCAGTATGAAATTCTTAAAAGAAAAAGCAATCAAATCATCCAAGGCCTCACAGAAGAGGACATGTTTCACTGAAGTTTCCTTATGATCTTACTTGGTTTCCTTCTATGATTAAAAGTAAGAAACTCCTTCCAACATCTCTTAACTATGCTCACTAATAAGCATCCCATTATCAAGCACCAATACACTACGAGAAATGACAAGAGACAATACAACAAATAAAGACATGGAAAATAAAAGTAGTGCTCTTAATTTTATTTCAACTTATTTTATTCCAGCCATCACTACCATATGGCAGGTGCATATTTTAGTTTTATTTAGAGTATGTGCATGCTTACTAAAATCAAACCTTCATTCTGGCTCTAAGGCCACACAGATTATCTGCTGAAAGTTTAGAAAAGGGGAACACAAAAATTATTTCTGAATGCAGTTTTTACACCCTTCTGTAACCAGCAGGCAGACACTTCCTGCAAAGCACCTTCCTGCCTGCTGGTGGGACAGGATATCCCTTTGTGACAGACAAAGACAAAGATTGGACTGGGAGTTCAGCTACCATCTAACATGGCAATACTTTCACTTTGAGGAAGCAAAATTGTGGCCATTAAAGAAAAGTCATTCTTTAGCAATAACCTTTAGAATCATTCATGCCTACTCCATAACAGCAGTATAGCTACACCTACTGAAAAGTTCCAGTATCAAAGATCTTTATGCCAAACAAATTGTTTGACAAAATAATTGCAGTGTAGTATTTCAACAGGCATTATAAAATACACAATATATATACTACTTTAGTAAGCATTCCTCTGTGTTACAAAAAAGGAAGTTACTCCCCTTGCAGTTTAATCATCAAACTAGTATTCAGACTAATCCAAACTGAAATACAGGTAAGCTACCTTGTTGCCTGTAAGCCCAGAGCCTGACTGGCTCCAGGCCCCTAAAGCAAAAGAAGGGCTCTACAGGAAAGTGAGCACAAGTGCTGCGAGGAAATGCTGGCTATGAACTTCACCTCTACTCTTCACCAGGGCACCTTCTTAAAAACAGAAACATTTGTAAATCTCCAACTTTGTCTTCTGTGAAAGTGATACCCTGGTTGAAATGGCTATTGACTTGTCTCACACATCAAAGGTAATTTAATATTGCAGGTCAGTCCAAAATGGATCTTTACCTAATTTGAGACTGTTGAAATATATATAGATTTTTTGTTAAAGCTTTAAGGAAAAAAATAAAAATCAATGGAGATGCTGAAAGCATTTATTCAATTTTTCTACAAAAAGGTACAGTATTATCTTGTTAAATGACTGAATCAATTTGCCACTCACCCCAAGAGAAGCAAGGCACATTGTTCCTGTTTCTATTAGTTCTAACAAAGCTTATACCTGATTTCAGATGGGCTAATGGGTATTTAATACTCCAAACAAGTTTTCTAGCACATTATTAAAAAAAAAAGCCAAACAACAATGACCTATTTACTGTTATACAACAGGTTAAGATGATTCTGATCCTAGTCTATTTAAAGCCATTTTCTGGTTTATCTTTTTAAAATAGAAAAATGAAAAATTGAGAACTAAAGAAAAAAATTGCTTTCACAGGAGCTTTGAACATTGTCATAAGCATTCAGCAGATCATAATAACAAACAACTGCTTAATAGGAGGCTCCTCTGCTTACCCACTCTTTAGGGATCCTGGGATGTTGTATTACTTTTGCACAAATTTAAGGAGTGCATTTAAAGGACAACTTTGAACCAAAATTACCAAACTGTCAACAGGATTCAGAAACAGCTGAACTGTCAGAAAAACCCAAAAGTTTATATAAGATAACAAAACTTGAGAGAGCTGAACAATTTAGCTATCTTCCTGACAATACCTTACTGTGCGTGTTTTGTTTCTGTTTTTTTTTTTTTTTAAGGAACCAGCACACTCTAAAATAACTTAAAAGAACCCAGGGAAGTAGAATCTTTCCTTCTCAAAGTGATTTGCATTCCTTATCAGAAACATTTGCCTTCCTGCTTCAGTTCCGTCTGCTTTCACATTTTAAAGCCTCTGTGAATGGACAGCCTGCAATCTCCCATGAGGGTAAAAGTCACAGTTCACTGAGCTGCACCACTGTCAGAGTGCAGAATCCTAATAACTAATTGCTGCATTTAATCTAACAGTGATCTGTCACGTAACAACTAAGTTCGTGTTCTTTTCATGCAATGAAAGCACTGTTATTTCTACTTTGTAATGGAATTTAGAAGCAACCACATGTATCTAATTCAGAGCTCAGGTGGTCAGAGTGTGCGCTGGTAATGCCACAGTTGTGGGTTTGATCCCATGTGGACCACTCACTTAACAGCTGGACTTCATAATCCCTGTGGGTCCTTTCCAACCCAGAATATTCTGTGATTCTGAATTTCCTTTTAGATTTTGCTGCCTTGCATGATCTACATATGTATGCAATACTGTTATGCTTCACATAATCTTGGTTTTTAATTATTGTACATAAGTGAACTGTAACATGCTTCTCAGCTGTACAACAGACCTCCTGGCTTTCAATTCTATACCTTGATTTGTTAAGTCAATAAAATTATATTGGGAATTTACAGTAAGTAGAAGAGTTTTAGAAGAGTCTGAAATACTAACTATTGCTATAGTAAAATCATTCTTTACAAGTATTTCATAGAATTCAACATTATATTATCATTAATTAGTGAAAGCATATACCCTTGGACAGCATTTCTAGAGAGTTTTCTGCCAAAAATGCAACACCAAGATGCTATTAAGAAACAAGGATATTGCATGTTCATAAGAAGCAAGCATAAGAAGACTCTTAGTAAAAAATATCAGAGCTCAAAAGAACTGATTCAACGCAAGGATGAACAACACTGTCACACAAGCAGTGTTTTAGTGGAAGTGGCCCATGGCAGGGGGATGGAATAAGATCATCTTTAAAATCTCTTCCAGCCCAAGCCATTCTGTGATTCTGTGATCAAAGGACTGGGAACTCTAGACCAGTGATAAGTAAGATTAAAATGCATCATAAGTCTCAAACTTACTGGTGCAAACATCAAAGAAACCAGCACTTCTGAAGTTCAGTGAAACCACTGGTTTGAGCTCCTGATGACCGTTTCAGTCAAGCACAAACTTACCCCAAATTAGCCCCATTCTACCTTCAAATTTTACTAGATTTATGGTGCATTTATCAGTAGACTTTGCAATCTAGAAGATCTTACCCCTCCTTACTGTATCACTCATGTTTCCAAAGGGTAGACAGAGCCAAATACATCTTCTTAAGATTAAATTCTTAAGACAGAACTACCATTCTGTTGGGAAGGTCTCTTCCTTGCAAAGAAGGCGTCTGTACAAAAGTGTAGTTACTTCCAGAACTTGGAAGGTATTGAACCATTTCAGTTGCTTACTTTAGGCTTTTATCTCCCAAGTTCTATGTAAGTAACCTACCCAATCTGTAGGGCATTTAGGGACAGAGGTGAGGTTCAAGTATTAATAAGCAGAAATATTTTGCTGTCATTTTCTCAGGAAAACAGTTGAGTGGAGGGAACACTGTCACCTTTACCACAAAACACAGCACTTGTGACTAGCTCAGCTTCCTGGATATGAAACTGAACAGCTCCAAGAACTCTTTGTATTGATTTGAAACCAAGAAACTCTAAATAAAAATGCCTGGATCCTTGAAGAGAAAAGGAAAAATCTCTGCAAGTCACAATTTATTTTTCTTTAAGGAAATTATATTAGAACATGAAATATTTATTTGAAGATTCTGAATCTCTGCTAAAATAACTTCTTGAAAACAGTGAAGAACAGCCTATCTGAGAGACAATCCACAGCTTGAATAAAAATTACAGTGAACTAATTTCCATTGGACACACAGGCTCCACAAAGTCCTTTGGAGAATTAAAACAGATAGCCCTCCACTATAAATCAGATTATAAAAACCCCAGCATTTGTCTAAAATATAAGTGTAATGAAATCCAGATGGAGATGTATCCTGTATTTTTCATGTCAACTATTGCTCCAACACCAAATGGAGAAGAATGACTTGAGCTGGTATAAAGGACAAAGTTAAAATTACAGGACAAAAGTCTGCCTTCCCAAGAAACAAAAATTTCTCATTCATGAAGATATACCAGCCTACTGGTTTTAGACCTTCAGTATACTGTTTTTTTAACTAGAAGAAGACTGTTTTTATGAAACCATCCATGTCTTAAAGGTTTCTAGACTAGCTGGGACAATCTTTCATGATACAGTCAGTGTTGACTGCTTCACTTCTAAGTCTGATAAGGTGGAAACAACACTCTTTTTAGCTAAAGTTCCCACTAGAACAGAGTGCTGGAGCAGAGTGTGCAGCATTACAGGGATGATGAAAAGGCATTCTGTATTCACAGGCACATGTGCTAAGTGTTCTCCACGTACACTCTCCTATCTTTAACTTCAGTGAAGAAAGGAATTGCTAAAAACTTATAAAACAGGAGCAAGTATTTTCAGGTGAGACACAAATAAGTCATCATCACAAGTGACTGAAAATTTTGTAATGAGATGTCCTGGGTCACTGAAAGACAATGAAAGCGCCACAATTACCTTTTTTACAGTCTTGTCAGGCTCAAGAGCAATATCTGGAATGTTGGCATCCACCATGAGGGAAAATAAATTCAAGATCAAGTTGGAATACCTAAGCAGAAGAGCAAATTAGGTAAAACATCTTGTAAACTGTACAAAAGACATTTTGTAAACAATTTAAGAACTCATCATCATCTTACAAAGAACTGTTAATGCTTCAGAGATCCATTTTTAGTACGAATTGAAAGTATTTATGCTAAAGAACAAGAGATACTGACACACACTATCAAAGTTTAAACTTCAAAATCTCTTAAACTGCCAAAATGGAATAAAATGCTCTGATTCTGTTACAGTTTTCTAAAATCATCAGAACATTTACTCAGAGACACATGAAATATAAACTATGATTTAATGTATTTTAAGTTATAATGCCATTTTCTACCTCTTTTAGGATAAACATATGCTAGAATACTGATGCAAAGGTTATTTTTTATTATTAAGTGATACAGCAGCATGATATTTATTCAAACAGGTGAAGTCTTCATAAGTACAAAAAATTATTTTTCCAATCACTGCAAGGGCTTTTGACATAATGAGTTAAATATTTAACCAGATCCAAGTCTTCAGTTCCTCAGTTAAGCTCCAGTAATAGTGGTAGCACAGTACACTTAGGAAGTACAAACACAAATGTCATCTATAACCATTAAAAGACAAATCAGAGAACAGTTTTTGGCTTTAAAATGGTTTTGGAAACATTCATGAGTATTTGTTTTAAAGAACACCATTTTGCCCTTGCAGAAAATTAGCTGTCAGTTTCTTTTTTAGAGGATAACTTTCAAGCTGTTCAGCAAAAACTGGAACTCCCCTTCCTCTGCAAAAAGATATAATTCCCTTTAAGATACAAAACATGTTACTGACTTCACCATTTGAAATATTGCTTTGCTAAGAGAACCAGGAGCTTCACAGTTGAGAGCAAACGAATTCTTAGCAGCAAAACTTGTTTATTAGGAACCTGCTGAATATATATCAGCTGACAATTGCAAGGAGTGCAAAGTATTTCAGCTAAACAAAATGTCTGCTTCACAGCTATATTTTACAAAGTAAATACTGCTCAAAAAAGACATCTCTCTAGATAAATTTAGTTCCAACAAAACCACTTGACACTTTATTATTATCTGGAACTAACACTACCTAATACATTCCAATATAAGTTTTAAAATATTATAAGAAAAATACTAAAATCAACTGTTTGGCTAGAAATCCTCAGTGTCTTATTTCTTTCAGAAGTTTTACTTCACTTCCCCAAGGGCAGAGAGCTGGAGTCAGTAAAATGACTTTTATGGCAAATTAAAAGAAAAGAAGGAAAGTTAACTCTACCATTTTGTTTCAGGTCTGGCTAAGAAATATGGCAGTCAGGTTGCTCTGCTCCTAGGAACAGATACCACAGATTTTAATCAATTTTTCTTCCACTTGCCTGAAACTAGATTTCCTTTAACACATACTTAAATGTTACAGGCACATGCTCTGAAGTCTCCTCCTAGATTACTGGTACCTTCTGTCAGTAGTTTTCCCTTCAAACTGACAGAGAATCCACAGTCTCAGAGTCCCTTTTGCTCTTCAACCACATACAGGATAACAGCTTATAAGCACTACAGGTTATTGGAGCTATTTATGTGATGGAGGCTTGTAAAAAAAGATTTTAAAGGTCTAGGGATCATTGTTAGATGCCAGTTAAGAGACAGTTCTGTTCCATACAATGAAGTCTTGTGATTCTTGAGGAGTAAGATCACCCAAAGATACGCATTTGGGGGGAAAAAAACATCAAGAAAAGGTAATCTGCAGGGGGACTATGGAGTGGAAAAAACACTAAAAATTAAGGAAGAATTGCTCACTATAGTATTTGCAGATCTGTCCTCTGCCCCTCACCCCAACATTTCAATAGCTCAATAATCAACTGCAAACCTTCTTACAGGCAACATCTTTGTAATCCATGAAGATTACAGCTGGAGAATTGACAGCCCAAACTCATCTGAGAGGAGATATTTTGCTGACCTGAGTTAGGAGCCTGACTTGTAAAAAAACAAACACTGTTATCAAGCAAGGTATATCACTCATCTTTGACATCTACATTACGAAGACCCCTGGAATGGCTGACATCCATCCACAGCCAGAACAAAATCTGAGCCAGGTCATCCTAGTTTTAAGGAGGTTTAAGGAAGTACCTAAACTAAAATCTAAATCCTTCTCACATTACTCTTTGCTTTCTTCAACTCAGTACAAATTAACTTATAAAATCAATAAGGATTCAACTGCACTGAAGGTTGATTAACTTCTGTTTTGAACATGAAGTACTGTTAAAGAAATTCAACATGAAAATCCTATTTCTACATAGAAAAGGTCTCATGTATCAAGAAACTACTCCACTTCAGACAAAAGGTCAAATTCTCATTACTATGTTTTCTGAGACCAGTAACTTTTGTTTTCAAGTAGTTAATATCTCAAACATCTGCTTGATCCTAAGCATTCCTCTATTTATTTTTTCAATATTCACCAGACCCTTTGCATATAGATGTCCTAAACCAATCAAATATTTAGGGTGTTGGCTTTGCAATACTCTACCAAATACGAAGCTACAGACACTCACTATAAAAACAAGGACAGGAAGGTATACAGTCATCTGCAGTCCCAAACCAAGGCCCTGCTGATCTTAGTCAATAAGTCAAAATTCCTAAGTTTAAAATGCCTTAAGGAGCTTCCTTTCTTTCAGTGGAACATGGGACCCCCCATGACAAAATTATCTTCTCAAGAGCATGAATATTACCTAATCATTGTCATGTCATAGTTAGCTGTAATAAATTATGACATTTATTCTTCCCAAAGTATTTCCTTGCAGTCCAAACTCAGTGAATATGGACCTGATCCTACCCAGGTTCACTTCTGTTCTTCTCTCTTCACCATCGAATCCCAGCTTTCAGAACACTCTCCAGACACTGCACTACAATCTTTCCAAAGGAGCAGCCCTTCCCAAGGGCCATCACAGCTTTCCTTTTATTGCACAGTGTTTCCATTCAGATCTGGACTGCAGCCTCAGTCACTAAACAAAGAACAGACTGGGGAAAAACTACTTCAGCCAATTAAACTACCTCACCCACACAGAAAAAAAAAAAAACTCAGCCCAAACTACAGCTTCTGTCCCTACTCCAACTTACCAACTACTCCTCTGCCCTTTCCTATGCCCAGTAACTCAAACTGAACACCTTCTCACAGGATTAATGCAGGGGAAACCCTTACCTGGAAGGAACAAAACAATGTAGAGCCATTTTCACTCTG
The DNA here is from genome assembly GCF_027887145.1 of Ammospiza caudacuta. Classification (NCBI taxonomy): domain Eukaryota; kingdom Metazoa; phylum Chordata; class Aves; order Passeriformes; family Passerellidae; genus Ammospiza; species Ammospiza caudacuta. Next base: position 83,167,433 of record NC_080632.1, on the reverse strand, counting down.
GAAAAAAATCTGAAATGCTCTGACTGATACCTTGCTGTCATAAATTGCCCAGAGAGGGTGCAGAGTCTGCCCCAGTGGAGATATTCCAGAACATTCAGAACATAACCCTGTGCCATGTGCTCTGGGATGACCCTCCATGAGGAGGGAGGTGGGACTCATGAACCATTTTGTCATACTATGGAACCTGCTGAAGATGTGTAAGCAGGAAATTCTTGATGGAAAGGAAATGCTGACATGTAGCAGGATTTAAACATCTTTAAACAGGCTCAACATGTATAACGAAAGCAAAAGAGGCTGCTACAGCCCAAGTCCTGCTGACAGCCACAATTTGCCCTGCAACACATTCACAGTGCAGCAGCTGCTCCTTCACTACAGCACTGCTGACAAAGACACTTGACTGATTACACTATTACTAAGAAAGCAGAAAGCATCTCCTTATTCCTACTCCCTAAGAAAATCCCCAAACTAAAGAACATACAGTAAGGATCATATGCCAAACTGCTTACAACCAGAAACAATGGACAAAACTATTCCTTCACTTGTAACTTTAAAATTCCTTGTATTTTTCTTTTCATAATGCAACATCCATTCCACTAGGAATCCTGATATGCCAAGATACAGTCCTTGAAATATTTAGAGAATTAGTTATTCCTCAGGGAAGTAAAGAACTAAAATAAAGCATAATCTGATGGAGATGACAGAGTTTGCATTTTGTCTTAGCTATCAGAGGTTATGATTTCATACTATTTGGCCAGAAAATCTGTCTGTGAATGGGTTTTTGTCAATATGCAGAACTGCTAGAACTAAAGTGTTCCGCAACCAATTATTCTTTTTTAACAAGTAATCTTAATTATTTTTAGTTCTAGCTGCTTAAAATAATTGTTGCAGTAATTTTAATATTATCATACAGTATTGTTGTTGAAAGCCTTAAGGGTATTTATCTAGAACCATGTAAAAATATTTTCCAATAAAATGAGCAAATATTGGCAATACTATAATTACAATTCCAGACATTAAAAATAAAACCATCTTGATTTACAGTTTAGTTCTCTACGCAAATTACCATTATACTACACACATTTAATGATGAGCCTTGTAGCAAATCATTACATAAATTAATTCAATGAATAATCCTTCATTGACACAACAGACCTTTCCACTGAAACAGCTAGGTTTAAACAAAAACAACTCAAGTATATGACAAATAAATACAGCATTACAAAACAGTTTTAAGCAAAGTTCAGAAGTTGGACCGTTCTCTGAAGCCACAAATATTGCTTGCTGACAACATGCCACTATTTTTTCAAATTGTTGAATGGCTTTTTAACACATTAATAACTTCAGTTCCTAGACCAACTCCTTAATCTTCCTCCTTTTATCAACTGAAGAACTACCTGCAGCATTTTATTTTGTAACACTGGCTGCTTTCCATATTCCAGGCACTTTTCACATAAGCTTACCCTATTAACAATTTCTTACACATACTTGTAAGTTTCCATTAGGTCATCTTTGAAATTAAAATGAAAATCTTTCCTCTTCATTGAAGATGTGCTAAATCCCTAGTTAGACAAGGAGTGCTTACCTGTCCTCTCTTCAAACAGAACAAAAATGAGCTACTTGGCTCAGAAAGTTAATGGGTAAGTAATATAGTCACTGCAAAAGAATGAAACTGATTCTAAATGTAAAAGAAAGATCTGTTGGTTCATAGACACCAGAGTCTAAAGAGTTTTTAGCTGCCACAATTCTGGGTATTTAAAGAAATTTCAAACATGCTTGATTGTCACTACAAGTTGCTAATTTTTGTCCCACAGGAGCTGAACTGAACTAAGCATATGTGTGTGTCATCTTCAAGCCAAAGAATTTGATCATCACTAATTTAAACTGGAGGAGAATCAAGCAGCAAATGAGTAATGACTTAAATTAAAATGACAGTTCCTTGATCATCAATAATCAGAGGAAAAGAAGCTTAAGGGCAAAAACATACCCCAAAAGAAATATAATTTAATAACGCATTTGAGTTATGAAATGAAGCTATTTAAGTTATTAAACAAGCAAAATTGAGGGCTTTAACTTGAACAATTACATTCACCCTTCACATTACACCAACACTGTGATGTTTTCATTCCTTTGTTTCATACAAATGCTTGTGCTCTTGTTTAAACAAGCTTTGAATTTTCAACAGAAACGTTTCAACAATTCATTCACTGGTGTCCTCTCCTGCTTTAGGGTGGCTCTCAAGGGCTGTGCCATGAGCCCAGTGCTGTTACCTGCGGAGGTGGAGAAAGGCTGTGTAGCACTGCTTGCGGAACTCCTGGTACTGCTCACTCTGGGTGCCTCCCATGCCTTCCACCATCTCCTTGTTCAGCTTCATCGGGGGAGGAAGGGGCTTGGGATCCCGGCCCAAAATATAACCAAAGTCAATGTGAAACAGTTTACCTATAGAAGAAGGAAAGACAAACACTGTGCATAATAAAAGTTCTTGGTGCAAATCTTAGAAAAATAGAATTATTAAGAAGATAGCAAGAAGCTCCCAGAAAGTTTTCTGTAAGGTTTATAACAGTATATGTTTTATCTTCAGTTGTTAACTGGAAATTATGGTTTTAAAGGAAAAAAGCTGATTTAAAAGTCAAGCTTTTTTGATTTTTAAACAAGTGGAGTATATTCAGAAAGACTGTACCAATACTGAAACTGGTTAGTAGATACTAAATGCACAGTTTACATAATAGATACTACTAATTCTTAACACCTTTATAATTTGTTAGCAAATTCAAGCATTAATACTTAAAGCAGTGCCATGTGTGTTGCGCATTGGCATGAAATACGGTAAATTTAACATACAACTAATATAACAAAGAAAAAGTAAGACTCATAATCCTATAAACAACCTTTCAAAGCCACTGAACACCAAACATCAGTTCAATGCTGTTTCAAAAGTCTTTTGAGTTGTTCAAGTAGAGTCAAAAATTATAAGTGGTTTTGAAATACACTGAAGAAACATCACTCCAACTTTAAATTTGAAACTGGATTTCAAATCCACCATAAAGTTTGTCATACCCTTTTTCAGTACTAAAATGAATTGCCTCACTTTATTACTATGTTTCCATTCTCAGTTCGAGTAATTGCATTTAGAACACTTCTGCAGCATTAACAAAAACTTGTATATGCCTTGTCTCTTCAAATGCTCAAGGCAACTGCCCTACCTATCAACAGCCTGCCATGCTGCTCACCATAATGCTCACACACTGACTGGGGAGAATGCAGTGCTCCCTTCCAATAGCACTGAACTACACATGAGATGTTATTGGTAGCAGAATGAACAAATGAACTTCCCTTGGTAAACCTCAGTTTACCAGCAACTTCAAAAAACCTAAAATATTTAGATTAACTGAAGAATAAATATATTATAAATACACAAAAAATGCACTAATAGAAATAAAAGTAAAACAATTCATTATTCTTAGGTAGCCATTTTTTTAGGAATAATCTTGACTCAGTTAAATACTGTCCATGTTAAGCAGAAAAATGTCTCTTCATGTGTGCTGCAAATGTATTTTCAGTTTGGAATGTGTAATTTAGGCAATGACTTGAGCCATATTACAGCTATATTACAAAATGATGGTGAGACTGCAGATATGCATGCAGATGCAAGATAGAAGATCTTTCAAATAAGAAGGTAGAAAATTATTAGCATGATTGTTATCTAGACAAACACAGCACAGAAGATAGAGTCTTGCTTCAGAATTATGGAACTGAGCAGCATTACAGACAGGGGTGTATTTGCCTTTGGGTATTTTAACCTGCAGCTTGTGTTCATTTTAAGATTTTGTAAGATTAGGTTCTCAGTGCTTTTGGAAAAAAAAAAAAATGGAGCAGTCATATTTTTCAGTTAATCACCTGTCTTTGACTATTTCTTTGTATAATAATGTAGTATCAATAGAAGAGGCTTTTTGAGATCTGTCATAAGCATTCCTCTTCAAACCAATAAACTAAATTCCATGACAGTCCAATTTCAAAGAGAGCTCACAAGTATCCTCAACAAGAGGCAAAACATTTGCTGACTGATAAATGCCATAACCATTATATTTTGCATAACTAATTATGCTTTTAAAAAAAACCATTCCTTTGATATATTCCTACTGGTCTGATAAAGGAGATTCTTTTAGAGCTCCTTTTTGTACACCAAATTTTTGAACCAACCACATACAGAACCCTTTCATCATTAAGCTAGAAAAAAATGTTTAACTGCAAAGTTTAGGGGGATTTGCTTTCTGTTCACTTATTTAAACCTGTCACCTTGAAGAGTCAAGAGACAACATTTTGAATAAAACAGTAACCCTTGTAGCAGAAATATTTTTTTTTTAGTTTGCTCTGGAGATAAGGAATAAAAGATGATAATTAATAATTTACACTGGTAACAAACACATCTAAAACATTCAAAAATATTTCAATAATTGAGTGATAGACACTTTGAAAGTGAGATGAGGCCATCCTGCATTAACATCATAGTTTTCCTAGATGTACTTCAAAATTCAGCTGTTTTTTAGGTTGACTTAAAATGTACGTACAAGCTCATATTTAAATAAATATATTTAAAACCTTTCAAACCTGTTTACTAAATACAGATTTGATTAATTTTAATTCAGCTCCTGCAAGATCAATTAAACCAGCACACCATGGTATAGAACATGGACAAAAGGCTCTCCCTGGTGCTGGCACAAAGCTTCTACACCAGGAGCAGCCTGAGGGAGCACTGAAGGTCTAGAGATTTCTACAGAGGCACCTGACTCATGTTACCCTCCAGGAGTCAACAACTGAATAAGTGAAGAACAAGCCTGCTTTGGACAAATTAAATTTGCAATGGATTTAATACTGGAAATAGGTAATATTTATATTCTTATTTATGTTAATATATAATAAATTTATGAAGTTAATAAACTCAATTATTTCAAATCTTCAAGACCAAGACAAAAAGGTTGCAAGTCTCTCACGTGATCATCCCAAGTGCCATTTGTATCAGGGCATTACACTGACTATTCCACTTTCATTATATTACTGAATGTGACAGTTTTCACTCAACATTACTCCAATTGCAAGAATAAGGGGACCTCTGGAGGACACCTGGTCAAAACCCCTGGATGAGCAGAGACACCCAGAGCCAGGTGCCTTAGCCAGGGCCATGTCCAGACAGTTTCTGAGTATCCCCAGGGATGGATGGTCTCTCTACAACCTGTATCAGTCACTTCCCTGTAACACTTCATACTCATATCATGGTATTTATATACAGTAATCACCTATCCTCCCAATAATCCAGCATTCATGTGAACTTTGTGCAACACTTTTCTAAAGTATGTGCAATACTTTTTCTAAAGTATGTAATTGTTTGTAAAACATGATTTTACAAACAATTACACATCCTTCCTTCAATATACAGGGTCAATGTCATAACACATACCCTTCCATCAATCTTAGACCATCATGTTTTACCATGATCCAACTTCTTCCACTTTATTATGTCTTAATTTAAATGGCTCCTAATCTTTATATATGCTTATAAATTACAGACAAAAGTGGACCTCTGCTCTGGTTTACTACCGTTCCCAAATGAGTGCTAAATCATAAAGGTGAGGGGTTTTTTTGTTTGTTTCAGTCATGATTTAAACTAAAATCAGGAATTACTTAAGACAACACGTGAAACAGATCTCATCTTTAAAACTAGTGCACTAGAAATTACCCTGCGCTTCCCGTTTATTTTACTGTAGAAAAAGAAAGACACTTTACTAACTGGAAGGCATTTACTGACTGGAAGAAGAAGAGAAGCTTCCAGGAAGTAAGTAATATGCATATATAAAATTATTTAATTTAAAATCTAAAAGTTGATACTATTGGGTACTTTTGAGCTTTTGTTTTTTAAAATTATTTTATCTTTTGAGTTTGACTACCTTTTTCCACTCAACACCTGGTTTTCTAACATGTGGAATAAAGAAGCAAGGCCACTGGAGACTTCAAGGACATGGCACAAAACATGGAAGTCACCCCAACTACCAGTCAGGGTGTCAGGGATTTCAAAGTCCATCTGACTTTCTTTCAGCGATCTTTGATTAAGTGAAGCATGGACCTGTAGAGAATAAAAATTCATACTTGGTCCTTACAATAGCCAGTAACACCTGACTGCAGCTGGAGAGGGGGTTCTGTCCATTACTTTCACTGCTAATATCTAGATTTTAATACAGAAGAAAGTGCCTATAGAGCAGCACAGAAGATTGTTTCATTTTGCTAGGAAAAAACACTGAAAACCAGACAGATCTCTGAAAACCTTAAAATGCAGAGGACAGAGCAAATTAGATGCAATTACTGAAATAAAGTAAGTCTGATGGCAATTGTCTCTTAACAATAAAAAAAGCAAATGATCTCAAACTACTCTGTGCTTGTTGCTTGTTGCTGGGGAAGAACAAAAAAACCACTAAACCAAAACACAATTTGTAAACCAAATCAAAAATTTCATTACTTCTTTGCAACCCTGAAGCACCACTATTATTTTAACTTGGCCCATATTAAAAAAAAATATACAATTTAGTTATTATTTTAACTAAATTCCTATTTTAAGTTTGAAGCAATAGGATGAAAAGTCCTTGATGAAAATGACTGGATGGATGGGGTGCTTTTCTGGCTTTCCCAGCAAATTCTAATGTTACTACAAAAATTTCTCTTTTGCTAACAGACCAGTGGCATGATGAAAAAATCGGAATGCCTAATTTACTTTCATAAGCAGCATCTTACAACTTTTCTAAGACTCCACAACAATGAAAGTAATGTGAATTTTTAAGAACTTATTCAGGATGCAGGTTTTTAAGTCAGTATGCAGCAACAGATGGAGGTAAAGTTTAACACTGTCACCCATGTAACTGTTAAGAGCCCAGCTTGTCTTAACCATTGTAACTCACCTCCCTTCCCCAAGCTGTCCATTCTCAAAATACATTCTATTCAGGCATATTATAAAAAAAAACAGATCTGATATTTATAACTAGATGACAAATGCTGTTCAAGGTACCTAGAAGAAAAAGTGTTTCAACAGATCAAAAGCTAAAAGTTTATATTCTTTTTAATAATAAGCACCACAGAAAGTGAAATTTCAGAGAGAAATCTAATGGACAAAAGTATGCATTAGTTTTTATTTTTTACAAAAATAAGGATGTCCCTCTATCAAGATCAGTAATATTTAAAAACATCTTTAAAAATTGTATTTTACATACTACAGTATTTTACAACATTAATAAATGTACTTAACAATGTACTTGTCTAAGCACTGACCGAGACTGAATGTTTGAATCTTGAAGGTTTTCCATTTCTACCATCTCAGATCTGCTATGGGATAGATTTTTTGACTAAAAACCACAGGAAGTACAAACACTTGGTGTCATTTCATACATGAACCTGTCCAGGTCGTTGCTGTCTTTCCTGGCAACCCTTTCTAACAGAGACTGAAGAATAAATGTGGTGTCATTTGTTGACCACAGTTCTACCTCTTAACTTTAAATGAAAAGACAGCCCAGTTCTTTCATCTATTTACTTGTGATACCAAAAGCAAATGTGGTTTTCAAGTTCTGAGCACTGAGTCTTTGACCTGCTCTTAGATATTAATAACATAATTTTATCCACATAGCAATTTTCCCTCCTGCTACAGAGCAATGACAAGTGCATGGCTCAGGTCAAAGCCCCTGTACTTTGGGAACTCATACTGGGAACTTGCATTTTCATGCAGGTGACCAGAGGTTACTGAAAGATAAGCTGATCATCACTAGGGTGAGAGTAAATTGGTCAGAAACACACATAAGCAGTGCTATCAAGAAACTATTTGAACGTCTAGGATATCCTAGAATATCCACACATAGCCTGCACATTGGTGAAAACTCTGCATGGCTATAAAGCAAGCTGAAATTACTAAGATACCTCTAAAGGGACAAGAGACTTCAATTGTCTATGAAAGCTGAAATACTTTCTAACTCTCCTTATGAATGTACTGACTGCCTTGCAAATATGAAGACATCCATATCTGGATATTTTATTAGTACCTAGATCCTGACTCCACAATCAAATCAGTGAGTGTAAGAGCTTCAGAACAAAATGTTCTCAGGGGAAGGCTTGGCGTAATTACAACATAATAGCCCAGTGCATTTTCCATGGAAGTTGCTGAACATGCTACACCTTGTATATCACAATCCAGCTTCACAACCACCCAGATCTTCCCTCCAAAGCAACAAAAGGAATGTTAGCTGTTAAATCAGATGTCAACTTCAATATATAAATCAGTCTGTAATTCTAAAAGGAGGCACCGATGTTGCCTAATCCTGGGCATACAGCTGAAAAAGTGTCATGTTATCCACAAACCACAGTAGTATCTGCTATGGCTTTAGAAACAAGATTTTAAAACACAGAACAATTGAAAATGCATTTTGTGTCTATGAGAAGTAAGAAGTTCAAAGTTTTCAGAGAAAATAAATATCCCTGCCATGGAATGCTGAGTGTTTAATGGCCTTTGGGTTACCAGTCAAGACACATTTATGAAATTGATGCAAGTCTTTTTGTAATTTTTAAGATTACTGACAGATAAGGATGTTTTGACTGAACATTCCCACATCTTCTTCCAAACACACTTCTAGAGTTGCCATTGAAGTATAATGATACAGTACTAAAAATGTGAAAATCCAGATGTCTTTTTCAAGACTGCTACTACAAAAAAGCCACTCCATTTCTAGAACTATAGGTATTAAAGAGTCATGAAAGACAACAGAAATTATTTCATTAGGTAACTGACATCTCATGCAAAAAGACACATTTCTAATGTGTAGAAAACAATCTGTTTTTATGAACTTCTGTATCTAGAGCTTAATATTTAAATTATACTGCATCTATATTATAAGCATGGACATCTTATGTTACAAGATGATGCACCAATTCCATTGGAAGGAGTCTAACAGATGTGGCTACATTCACCAAACAGAAAGGTTGAGCCAAAAAAAAGGTAATGATATGTAAGAAATATATGAACCCACAGCTGATACCCATTATTCTTTACTGAAAAACTTCAATTCATTACATGATTATCATCAAGAAAGGATGCATACAGGATAGTATGATTTCGAAGGACGTACTTGGAGCATGCATTCTTCAGGAGAAGAATGAAATTAGCTTCTTCTGTCTTAAGGCTAAGGGATTCTCAGTAGCAAGATACAAGCCTTGGTAGAAGGTCTTTGTTGTATCTGGAAAATGTGGAAGATAAGGATTTCTCCTGACAGCTCACAAAAGCCCTCAGTTTGTGGCAGACTGTGGGTTTTCAGACTTGGAATGTACGATGGATGTGCACTGCCCTCTGCTGTACTCCCCAAATTCTTCCAGTAAAGCCACTGTGCTGTACTTAACACAGACAGGTAAGATGCACTTTATCCCAAATCAAAACACTGAACTATTACTACTCTCAGCATGCAAGCAGAGCCTGCTGTGGAAAGATTTATACCCACTGCAACAGATAAATGAGAGACCTCTGAAGACAGATCTTTAAATGACTGTATATTTTCAAACAGATAGGGTAAAATACACTTGCTTTAGTTGTTCCCCCATGAGCTTAGAGCAAGACCTTTTAATCAAGACCAACTGTAAATTTTCTACTCTTTCAGACTTGCCATGGTTAAAAGCAGTATATGCTTCAGCCTTACCTGTAACTAACAAACCTTTCACATGAATGGGTCTCTTTTTCCAAATAACATTTTTATTTAAACGTTTCTCATTCAATAAACGTTTCACATCATAATAAACACTTAACCACAACTCTTAATTCTCCACCACTATGTAATGAAGGTATTCAAGCAATCAGAACTCCTAGGGAAGCTGTAGTTCAAAAGTAAGCAAGCAAGTAAAAATAAGCCAAACAACAATTCAAAAAGATGTTCCACTATAAGAAATGTTGTTTATCAAAACTTTGTGAAGCACATGCAGCTACACATGAACTCATTTTCAATGACAACAACTGAAATTCCCTCTATCTCCCAGCAGTGATTGTAATAGTTGAAGTAGTTTTATTTTCAAATCCTTCATTTCCTCTAGTTAAGAAATCATCTTATTACACACTGGAGCAAATATTACCTTAAATGAGACAATACAACTTACATTTTAAAATATAATCTAGTCTGCAATACTCAGTGGGTTATATTCACAAGGAAAATGCAGAGAAAAGTACCAACACATTAGAAATTAAACAACTGTTGCTATAAAATTATACAGCTAAAAAGAATTACCTGTTTTTGTTAGCAACAGATTATCCAGATGTCTATCTCCAACTCCAAGGATGTAAGTAATCACACAATAACCAGCTGTAAAAAGTAAATTGTAAACATCAGTATGAGTACCTTTCCTGGAGAGAAACAAGTTCCACACAATTAACAACAGCGTATTACATTATTTTAGCTCTAGCTCACTAACAATAAATATACCACAGAGACTTGGGGCAGGAGTGGTGCTTGTGAAGAATAATCAATGCCAGCTCTATGAAGAACGTTTGAAGTACTAAAACTCTAGAACTTATTCAGTACTGTCAGGATTTTAATTTCTTATGATACAATTACATGTCTAACCCTTAAAGACTTAATTAGTTCAGTACTGGGAAAAACATTCTTCAAAAGGAGGTGAAGTATTTTGAACTAAGTGAATATACATGTTTTGAACTGAAGCTATTTTAAGGCCACTGTAAACAAATATAAAGCATGGATATGAGCCTGGATATCCATGTCAGATCACCAATGGTAAAAAGCAAACAGTTTTAATAGTTGCTTTTACCCACTAACCAGAACAGTTTGAAGCAGTTCTAAAGACTGCACTATCAGAAAGGGAAGGGAAAAGAAGAAGGTACTGTGGAGTCACACCTGAATGCTCCTTTTTTTTTAACTTTTGTTAAAATGGAGGTTTTTTAAATTTTATGGATAGCAAATGTGGTATTTTAACACAGTCATCAGTTTACTGAACAAAAAGTACGCTACCATTTTTTCTTTTCATACAAATGTAACCACACCCCCCAAAATGCCTAATGTTTTCAAAACCAATTAGAATTTTGACACAGATGATTTATCATTACATAAATGCTTTACGTGTCCCTGCATTATGAAGACCCCAACTCGCAATACAGAGAGCGCAGAGATAAGATTGCTGCTGGAAAGCAAAGAGTATTTATCTCATACTCTCCTTTAAGACCCACCAACAGCAGTCTTGTGTGTGACGTCAGGCTTAAAATTACTCTTTCTACTGCATTTCTGACAGCGAGTACATGCACAGTGCCCTGTTTGCAGCCACCTAAACTGAAACAACTTAATACCTCATCCACCGTGCCCTTCAGACTTCACCTAAGAAGTTGCCAGCTGTTAGACTGTAACTCACCACAGCTCTTAACATACGTGTCCATCACCTCTGCGCTGATTCCATAAGGGCCAGTCTCACTAGGGGCATGTTTTCTGAAGAAGTTCTGGAGAGAATGCCATGAAGATATTTAGTTATTCCACATAATACAAAACTGGGTCTTCAGAGAAAAAAAAAAATTAATCAAGACCACACATGGCCATTATTACAACTTGTTAAACTAACAACCACCCCCAAAACACCTCCTAAGATCTAGTTTAATATCACTTTATTTATATCCTGTCTCAATCATCATATTCTTAGCACAGAAACTGAAAAGCAATTTCCTTTATTAAATGTTACAGAAGATTAACAATGCACTCAAAAGTTACTAATCAGTAACAATGAGTAACAATACTTCCAAGGCAAACTGTTTAGGTCATATCAACAAAAAGTAAAACAGGATTAACAGTCCTGCTTTAGAACTGGGGAGTATGCTCTTACATAGTTTAGCATCCTTATATGTCTCCCTATTCCTCAATAAAACCAACTGCTGCTATTAAGTTTAAAAAGAAAATAAGCCTAAGTCATGAAATGGAAAATCTGAATTTCCTGTGAAATGTGGATAGGGCCAAACAATTCTCTTAACCTTCCTGAGTAAGAGAAAACTCAGTTATATCCAAGCCGAAGCAAAGTTTCTTCCAGTAGGCACAATCTAAGGAAACACTGTAAGAAGAGTGTAGTAGTTCCCTGGACAGCAAGTAAGTTACTAAAACCATAATGAAAAACTAAGACACTTACGTAAATGAACTTCTAAAACATGAACTGCAATTTTAAGGTTGTTGATAGAAGGTAAGTAACACTGAAACACCAAAACACCTTTTCTCTCCTGGAGATCTGCATTTCACCAGGCAGCACTGGTTTTCTGGCTTTAAATCTTTTCAATAGTTAATACAGTAGTTATACAGAGTGCTCCTCTTTACTAGAACTGCTGTGAAATCCAAAATTAGTATTTCCAAAAACAGTAAACTAAACTTCCACAACTCCTGAAAGTGTTCAACTGCTTTTCATTTCATTGGCCTATGATGCCCAGCTATTTTATCATGTTTCAGCACAGGAAATCTCACTCTTTTCGTGCACTATTTAGATTAAAAATTCTTCACAGGAATAATTGCTCCTTATGTCTGCATAGCAACTGAAACAATAGGGCACCTATTTCCAGTCACATGATGTTGCAAGGAATTGAAAATTAACACTTTCATAGGCATTTCTAAACAGATTATTTTATAAAAACATGTAATGGAATGATTCATGAATAGTACACCTCCAAGATTACAAATGATTGTCAAGAAAGCACTTTATAGTCTGTAAAATTACTGACTGTGCAGATGAAATGGAATCTATGGAATGGAATGGAAAGCTAAAAAAACTCCAACTTATGTTAACTCGATGCTGGTTACTGATTAGTGAAAAATATTTTTTATATGTGATAAGTATTTGGTAAACTTATTTGATAAGCAAATGATAATGAAAAATGATAAATAATTTAGATCTTCATATTTTTAACATAGGTAGTTTATAGGAGCTGAGAGATAGTTTGCTTTGACTCACAGTTACTGAATTACAAAAAAAAGGCAAGCTTCCGTATTGTCTACACAATAGGAAAAAAGCACCATGAAAAATCAAATCCAAATAAATACGCTCTATTTTCATTAAAAAATCTATTAGTTGCTCACCTCATATAGCAATTTGCTTTGTTTTTATCCAGCTATATTATCTCAAACAGCTGAGCTCTGCTATCTAGCTTGTGTGCTGGGATTGAAACCAGTATGAGTTTTGTGTGCCACTATTCAATTGTATGTCTCCATTCAAATCCATGAGAATTAAGAAAATCTGCTAAAAAACTAAGTTACAGTACCTATACATCCACTGTTGAGGAGGAATAGGCTTCAGAATTTGTATGAATGAATTATTTAGTTGTTTCATTGAAAAAAGAAGAGCACTAATCAAAGCGTATTTTGACAAGGTCAAATAAATGAAAGACAAACATGCAGCAAAAAGTGTCAGGTATCTGCCGTTTGTCATTACAGCAAAGCTGAGATTTCAATATCATAACTAAACTCTAATTTATTTAAATAGCGTTACTTTTAGAGCACAGGATACTCAAGTGGTCATTTATGTATACCTTTTCAAACAAACCCCAAATGTTTCCAGCTGTAATTTGTCTTCTAACAGACCAAAAAATTAGCTGAAAAACTAAAAATTTTGCATAACATCTACACCTTCAGCTTACACTGTTAGATCAGAAGACAATCTACAACTCCCCCATCACATACCTGTATAGTTTCCTCAGTAGCAAGAACTTCTGCAACTGGTACTGATGGAATAAACTGCATGAAGCCTAGGACAGAAAACAGACAAAAGAGAAAATCTCCAATGCACAGAACTTTCAAACTACTCTCTAACACATGTTTATGAATGGACAGAACTAATACACAGTTATTCAACTGCTTCTAATAGCAAAAAACCCACTTTTTTGATCCCATTTTCCAATCTCCTGCCTTCAATACTTTTAAAACAACTTTTCATTAACACCAAATTATCTTGCAAAAGGTGTGTTTTCACAAGTTTTCAAGATGAGAGAAAGTATGTTGATGGCTTTCTAAATATTTATCCAGAATCTATCTAAAAGCAGCCAAGTTTGATTTTTTGTTTTTCTCCTCCATTTAATGAAAAGATCTCTAGAATAGAAGTGTTAGATTATTTATTCATGATCACACTGAAAGCCAGCAGATTGGTAATTGCTGATTGTCATTTACTCCTAAATCCAGACCAGGCTCCTTTTATGGAGATATTTGAGTCACCTTTGGAACACTGTGGTGACTCAGACTGTTTACTTCCATGGCTTAAACTCTAACAAGACTTTCTTACACACTAAGAACCCAGGGAGGAGATTCTTCTCCATACTGTATTTTTAGGAAATAAATGTATTCATACCATGTTTTGTACTAGTTGCCAGCACTTTATACGGTGTCAACTTCAAATCCAGATTCTCTTTTCTTAACAGCTGGAAAAAAACAATATACAAAAGCAAAGATGAATGCAACAGAAAGTCAGATTTTATTACTAAAAGGATGTTTACTGGACATTGATCTCCACTGAAACTGATAATGAGTGAGAGCCTTATGTATGTAATGAGTTTGGCAATTATGTATTTTTTTTCTCAATCTACATAGGGTAATTGCACATCTATATATGAAAGAAAAAAAGGCCACCTAGAGATCTGAGAACTCTCAAATTATCAGCAATATAAGCTGCATTAACAGTGTTAAACAGTCTTGCTTTTGACAAGGAAAATCAAGAAAACAGAAAGAACAGGATATAGATTAATAACTTTCACCTTATCCATGAGTGAAATAATCTGAAGAATAAGTTGATCTTGACGTAAATCATCGCCATGCTTAAAAATCACAGGATATTTGCCTCCATCTTCTGTCTTGAAGAATAACTGAGCAGGCATTAAGGCACTCTGCAAAAGGAAATATACTAATAAGCTGGTTCACAGCAGTGTTCATATTAACTCAGAAATAAAATCTTTGCATTGTATTTGCATTGTCTCAATAGTTTAGAGTGTACCACTTCCAATTACCAAAAGTGCAACTGTATTTTAATAAGAAAAATACCTTAATGCTTTCCTTCCTTTTTAATCAAGGATACATTCTCCCTCCCTGCACCCCACAGAAGCAGAAGAGGAAAGGACAGAAGTATTCAGTTTTTTTCCGTGTGCATGTAATTCCAATCAACAAGGAAGCACTATGCAAAAGGTCACATCAAAACAAATTTTAAGTGATCAGATCAAAAAGCAGCACAATTATAGGATAAGCAAGAAAGAACTCCTAGGGGCAAGTCATCTTAAACAATTAATTGCTTCCTTAATCTATTTAGCAAAAGCAAAAGTGCCTTTTTACATTATTGTTTGAGAAAACCCATTTAATTGTTTGCAATTTTTCCACGTAAAATGGGTCAAAGAGGATCAATTATGTACATGAATGTTACAATCTATTGCAAATGACCAAGTCACTTCCCTCCACAGCAAACCAAAAATAATTGAGGTACAGAGTTTAATCTTGAGCAGTAAGATTACATTTTTAAATTAATACCACGAAATTATTAAGTTCCACAAGTAAAGGCAAAATTATTCTTTATGTAGTCCTACAAAAGTTATGTGATGTCCAAGGGCACCAAAAATCAGTAACTCCTTCCTTTTTAATTCCATTCGTTTTTTTTCTCCCATAGCCCAGGATGACATATTAAATGGAAAAATGTCAACTGTCAGAATTAGGAGAAGAAAAAAAATCTCTCATTTTGAAACAAGTTACATCTCACATTTTTGGTCCTACTTTTTTTGCACAGCTACAGAGGACCAATATGTAAAAGATTGCCTTGCGTTTGTCCTGAAGAATTTCAGCTATTATTGCTGATAGGAAACATTTGGGTGCTGTTCCAGCAATCTGTTTTTCCACATTCTTTCCCTAACTCTTAAGTCATACTCACACAAAATGATGATTTGCAAAAGTTTGCTTTCCTAACAAAATCTTTTCAATGTTGCCTCCAACCAAAGGTGCAAGAGCATGCAACTGCAGAAGCCTCTGCTCCAAAGGAATTAACCTGATATAGAGAGAAGCAAGCTAGAACGGGTAGAAAACTATGCACAAAGTATCTGATTTTAAGCAAACTCAAATGACAACAGAGTCAACAAGGACTCTGATGAAACTACTATGCATAATAAATCTAGAACCTATCCGAAATGAGAGATTTAGCACTGGCTGTCATAGCAGCCTACATGAATTCTTTACCTGGCAAACAAAGGCTTCCGGGACATAGGCCGGACTTGTACAGAAAATTTTGGTCATCCTAAAATTAAGACTGCAGTCACGTATAGGAGTTGAACAAAAATTAATAAAATAGTCCAACCCCACTGAGCACAGGCAACAACTTACACTGCAAGAATTAACTTACATTTCAAGAAGTAAAATAAACAAAATAACCCCAGCCCTTTCTACATTACATTGGGTGTTTTATGGTCACACGCAGCAGCTACAGTTTGGTTTAAGGAATTACCAAACACAGGGATATAGGATTTACTGCAACTACATGAAATGGACCACCACAGTGCTTTCCATTCTCTATGAACTTAAGCTTTATTATGCAATGGGACAGACCCACAGATGTAAATTAGACACAGCACACCTGCTTTCATTTACATGATTTTGATCTTTAAGTGGTACTCACACAAAATTTGGGAAAATTCTGAACTTCATCATCTGTATCACTGTAATAAAAGCTACTTCAAATTAAAAAATTTAAATTGAAAAACAAAAGAAAATAAGGAGTTGTTTAACCACTTAAAGAGCACGCTATAATTGCATTTTGCCTTGACTGTGTTTGTCCCTTTACATTTTTCAACTGATGTTTCTAAGTTCAGGATTCACAAGACTTGTTTGTATTTCAGCTACTCAGAAGCTCTCACTTACCTTGAAGAGTGTGGCTTTTTCAGGGATTATTCCTTTAATCTTCACCTGAGGCTCCAGAGGAAGTGGAATAAGTTCCATGTCTGCTAAATTCATCTTTTCATTATCAGCTAACAATGCCTGAAGCCTCTCATTCTAAAAGAATGAAAATTTGTTTAAGAAAAAAACCACAAAACATAAACCACACACTAGGTATATATGAAGTCCACAAATGAAGGATGCATTACTAATGAATATTCAATTTATTCAATTCTTTATCTGTACAAAGAATCAAGGTTTTACTCATATAATCCAGGAGAATAAAACTTTCTATCTGCAGTAATTTGAATAACAAAGGAGATAGTCCATTTGGTGTTAGCCCCATCAAGCAATTTTCTAAGTTCCAGATGTGACAGTCTTAAAAAAACTTACTTCTAAACTGCCTGCACAAAGCACAGGATGATTTGTTTTTCATACCAAAAATTAAATGTTAGTTGTATTTCAGAAATTGATTAAAATCCAACTCAGAAACTTTATATCCCTCAATTCCACCAAGGAATTTCCTACTACCAAGGAACCAAATGGCCAATAGCTTTCACTGATCTCACTTCCAGGCTTGCTCAACATTCCTCCATCTGTAGTTATCAGAAACACAAAACTGCTCAACTTTTGGTGTCCTACATAGTAAAGGTCGAATACATTAAAATCTCTAGTCTTTTCCCTTGCTGAATATGAAAGACACAAACAGACACTAAGGAGGACCACAACTGTTAGGAGTAGTTCTAGTGCTTAATTGCTGCTAGCTAGATTGAAATCTAGAAGTAAAAGCCATGTATTTCTTAGTTTTACAGCGATCTCTTAAAAGAATATACAACTGAACACTACCAATGTACAAGCAGGAAAGAGAATCTTAGAAATTGAAAAATTTTCCTCTTCTTTTAGCCTTTGTTATCGATACACAGAACAAATTGCCTCACTTTTTGTTAATAAGTGCTTTATTTTTCTGCATAAATATACCCGATACATTTAAAGAAACCATCACACTGAAAAATTCATGTTTAAAAATACTGATGTGTGTTAAAGGAAAACATTATACACAAACAGAAATCTCTCTGCATTTCCACTTTCTTTCTCAGACCCACTTGCCAGGTGCACTTAAATCACTTTAGCTAAGAAGGACAAAGCTTCCTGAAACATATAACAGAAAGCCTTTAAGACCCAACAGAAAGCAGAATTCTGATAAACACATACATTACAGAAGAAGAGTTTTGTTGCTTTTGGAATAAATGAAACCTTGCCAGTAACTGATTTTCACTACCCGTCCTGCCATATCACTCACATGACAATAATCTGATACTCTCCCACATCCCCACAAAATGTTCAGTTATATCATCAACTATTTAACAATTCTCACATATTTCTTTGGCCAAAGCACCCCATGAGTGCTTATAAGGGTCTCTTCTGTTTTCTATCTACAAACTTCAAACACACTTTGGAGCTTTGAACTATCAGAACCTTTCTAAAGTTTGTTCACGGTTAACCAAAATTATTGCAGAAGGATGGACATCTGTTACAGATGTCAATGCTAAGGAACTTTAATGAAAGGCTAACATTCCTACCCATTGTCAAATTTAGGCCACAGACAGGCTTTCCAATCCTTTAGTTACCTTTTTCTTACGATTCCCACTTTCACGCTGCACTGCCTTCATTACATGAACCAGCCGATCTACAAACGTCTGCTGGGCTGCCAGAAGCGAGCGCATAACTCTGACAGACTTATCACCCTAAGAGAATGAAAAGTAACAGAATTAATTCCTCATTCTGTAATTATTTTATCTAGAAATCATTCCTTTATTCTTAGACCTTTGGGCTTTTAAGAGGTTAAGTGAATAATGATCAATTTCCCGTCAATTCAAAAGGTATTTTCTGTACAACACAATCACAGTCACTGTAGCTGGCAATCAATTATCTGACCTAACAGTGCACTTCAATTTGCTTCAACAATTTCATGGTGAACAGCCATGTGTGACGAACCAATTCACACAGCCAAAGTAAGTTAGTATGGGTAACTGCAAAATATTCTTATGAAGCACAAGAATCAGATTCAAGTAACCCCCCTAAAATTGGAAATAATATAAAGGTGAGATACATGGAAATATGTAAAGACTGCAGACTTGCTATACAGTAAGACTTCTAATTCACAGAATTTTTTTCGGGTGTTTTAGGTTTTTTTTCCCTGCTGCTCCAGCACCCTCTGCTGCCGACACACAGAATAGCAAGGGCTATTTCTGAGTTCCACATGAGTCTCTCCACTTGTGCCTCAAGGACAAGAGTTTACAATAAATAACTAAATAAACAGTAAATAAATAACATTGATTACAGAAGGCTTTTAAAGTGTTTTAGACCCAGTGTAAGGCAGGGTATTTTAGAATCCGTATGTTACTAACAGGAGCAAGCAACAAAAGAGAAGAAAGTTCTCAATATTTGCTCTTTTCATTTTTGGCAGTTTCTTCAGCTTACAAATTCAAAATTCGAGCAGGAGTGGAAGCTTTTATAAAATTTCAATGCATGTGACACACATACACAAAAAAACCCTACACATCCTCTTAGACACCTGAACCTTTTTAAGGAAGAACTATCCCAAATCATTACAGACTTCCTGATACAGAGCCATTACCTTCAGCAAAGCCTGACTGAATCTTCTCATCACGTTTAAGTACATTTCGTGAGTCTTTGGGTCCCTCTGCTGCGTATCTTGGTCTTCACACTCCACTATTACATACCTGCAGCATAAAAACAACCGGAGTTACAGCTTCCTCTTGGAGCTACACAATTTGAGTGAAATGCAGTAACCCTGTATTACCAACCTGGAACTAAAAATTAAGATCATCTTTAGCTCAACCAACAGTTGAACTCTTAAAATTGCATAGTCCCCAATTCCATTTGGATCAGGAGAGTCTATCAAAGTGTCTGTGGTTTTTCACTTACAGTGAAGTGTCATGACTCAAAGAGGACACACCTGAAGTCCAAATCACATGAACTCTCCAGCCAAGAAGTACAACTGAGCATGTTTTCCACTGTGAACCATAATTTCACCTGTTACATAATTTAGTGGCTGCAAACTTGTTATTCAAGAGCACCTACAATACAAGTAGAATCTCACTCTACCTGCTCCCTGTTATACCATTAGAAATGGTACAAGGAAAAGTATCCGTCCTAAAGCAGCTGTGCAGAGTGTACATGCCAGAGTTTCCATTTCTAAATTATTAACTGGATACAAAACTTAATAGTACAATCTGGAACACTTACACTGAAAATTTATTTTCATGTTAAGCAGTCATTTGGAGTGCTTTTATCTAAATTTCTACTTGCAGCACTGACAAGCAAAGAGTAGCTATTAACTGAAAGCTATGTACATACCTGCTTTCTGTTGGTCAATGTATCTCCCAGTACTACCCAGCAAAAACATTCAATAAAAATATAACGAAGTAAAAGCATAATAAATAGTATTAAAAAATAAAGAAATTAGCATCTCAGTAAATTTTCAAACACTGCATTTGGATTCAAAAGTGACTACTTCAAGACAGTCTCTTGGACATTACACGTCAGCAAGAATTACACCTTCCTTATGTACTTGTACAGAATCTCTTCATGACAGAATAATTGTGAGACAAGACTAGAGGTCTGTCATTTGCAGCTGACCAAATTTGAGTAGTCTTATTTATAAATACACAGTGTATTACATCCACTAGAATAAGGCATATATAACTTATTCCAGGTGTACAACCCCAATGAAATCTGTAACTAAAGATTCTTCCTAGGGCCTTGCTAATGCATGTTATAGACTGTTCTTGCACAAATGTGTTTATAAAAGTAAGTCCAAAGTCTGCATGTAAACTTGAAGGAAAAGGAGAAGTAATGAATTGAAACGTGCCATTTTCATCTTCATTTGTTAAAAAGCCCTGGACAGTTTCTCAAAGTTATTCGAAGCAAGGAGTAAGAGTAATGGTTCATACTTGGGTAGGTGTCTCGTATGTCCAAAGAGGAGACAGAAAAAGCAGTAGCACTGACTTCTGAGCCACTGTTAAAGGACAGGATAGCTTTACAATGACAAGTGACTGTGCAGAAGGTTCTATTTTCAAGGGTTATTGTACTTTTTCCATTGATTATTTTAGTTGCATGCTGTGTCTGGATAGTTGAAATATACAATTGATCAGCAGCCATGAGGATTTATGGCTACGTCACCTCATACAGTGGCTGCAACATTTGTATTTTGTCACTGAGAAATTGACATGTCTGGAAAGAAAACAAAGAATAAATTGACTAGGGTTTTTGGTTTGGTGGACTTTTCTTATTTGTTTTGTTGAATTTATTTTTTTTAAGTCATAAGTCAAAAAACTCCACAGAGTTACAGACATTTAAACTTTCTGAGATGTTGCTGAAATGTAAGAGAACAGTTTCTATCAAGGTGATAGAAGAAAGTTAAGATAACAACATCTTAATTAAGAATATTTGACTAGGTCAAGCGCTTGGTTTCTACTCCCACCAATTCAGACTACAATTATTTTAATAATTTATATTTATTAGTAATTTTTAATGAAGCTGAACATTATCTTTGGCCACTGCAACAGAAGTAACTATTGCTTGCAAATGTACATAAGTAATTCAGTTAAGTATCTTAAAATTCAACCTAATAAGAATAATTACACAATAAAACTTAGAAAGTTATAAATGGACTCTCTCAGCATAGTTTACAGGTTTCTTGCAAAAATTTTATAAAAACTGTTGATTATATTTTACATCATATATCACATTTAGTTCCCAATTCACAACTTATCTGTGGTTAATGCTCTTAGCACACTAAAATATGATCATATGATTAGTATTTTTGGTTATTTGATGTAGCTACAAAGGTTACAAATGAGAATCATATGACTTGGGTTTAGACACATAAAAGGCACCTATGGTCTTCCTTTTAAAATACATAAGTACATGCAAGTAAATAGCTGTGAGTGTTGTACATATGCAGATGTTTGTACACTAATACACACACAGACTCACACTTTCACACAGTACAGCTCTATCATCTCAGCTTGCTTCAAATGAGAAAATTCCTACATGCACATACTTGTTCAGAAGGCTTGCAGATTACTACTTTAGACATCTAATTTTACTCCTAATGCACTGAGCTGAGACAAGATCCTGAACTAAGCAATCCTACCTCTCTAGAGTATAGATGAACTAATATTTACAACCAAATTTCCCCCTTAAGATTGCACATATCTGCAATGACATTTTGTTTGTGCTCATAACCATAAATGGAATAAAACTAAAATTAGGTTACAATTAAAAAAAACCTCCTTTATGAATCTTCTTAACATACACCTTTGATTAACATTTAAGTGCATAAGTTCAGTATTCTAGCCAACACTGTCAAAGATTATACGCACAAAAATTACAACCACACAAACAGCAAAGCAGAGCAAAGGTGAACTTAATCTCTCCCCAAAACCATAAATAACTTGAATGACAGCTTTTAACACTGGCTGCTTTTTGTGACATTGTACGTAATGCTCTAGACATTACCTTCCTTAGTCTAACAGTAATGCGTATTTCTACATTTCATTAGCCTCCATTTATAAATTACTATGTTTAAATGCCTGTTGTTTTAAATCTACTACTTTACCCGGAGAAAAACTGAGATTCTGAAGCTCTCAAGACAGGTCATCTTTTCATGAGCATCCTTCTGGGCATTATAGCTTTGATTTCAATTACATCTTGATACATTATAAATATACAGTTTCTAACATACCAGTACAAGTAGTTTGCCAACGTGGAATTTTTGCATGCCCGTGATATCAAGAAAGTGCAAAGGTCTTGCTGGAAGGGATTTAAGAAGAGCAAAAAAAATTTAGGTTACAAAGAAATCTAAGCATCTAAGAGAGAGACAAAGTTAAGGAAAAACACCAAGTAAATGTAAGAGTTGTGAGAGATATATTTCCTTCTAAAATCTGAATCCAATCCAGCAACACTACTAAAAAGTAGGTGGTCTGCTACTCCAGTAATGTAGTTACCAATATATAAAAAGCACATCATGTTCTCCAAAAAGAAACCTTTAATGTAATTTTTACTTAGAATATGTTACTCTTTCCTTCTATGCATTTGCATCTTGCTATCAATGCCATAACATTCAACTCACAAAGAGATTTCCGACTTGGTTTTGTATCCAGAGCATCTAACAATCTTGAAGATATTCTAGATTTCAAGAAAACAAATTTGCATAGGATACACAACATTTACATGCTTCCTTCAGATTTAATAGTCCAGATAGCAAGAAATCTGTGTACCTTTACTGATATGCTCAATTTGAGGTTTACTTTCTATGCAGTATTAAGACTCAAATAGGACAATTCGCAACAGGGAATGGATCATTAGTTCAAAGACAAATTAATCCGCATATCAGACGAAAATCAGATTCCTTCAAAATGTCTTTACCTTCTATCTTTCCCTTCTTTCAGTCCCATTCCTATTATTTGTCTACTTTTGGCATAAACTGAATATAGTCCTTGGCAGAAGTAAACCAAGACAGTGTCTCACTTAGGTTCAAAAAAGATGACATGTCAAAGAATACGAAAGAAGAGACTGCAGGGATTGAAATATCTGGATAACTGTTTTGTATTACAAGACTGTTTTAGAACACCCTGAACACATGCAGTTTTCAGTGTCCAATCAGTATGTGATAGCCTTTGCTATCACATAATAATTTTCTCTTTTACAGAAGAATACTTTAATTTCAATTTCCAGGCCCCCAGCTTTGCATACTGTGATCATGGACATAAAGAGACACTCTGTAAAAAAATTCAGTTAAGCCATTGCTATTTTCTTAGCATTTACTGTAAATCTATATTTTTTGGGCACTTTAAATATTCAGTGAGATTTACCCACAGGATTCAAATATTCTAACACAAAAGCAAGAAATAGTACCAGGTCACTAGAAAGGTACAATAAATAGAAAGTAAATCATGTGACTTACATCAAGGTTTTCATTTTCTGCAAGCTCTTTTGTCTTAGAAGTAAGAGGTGGAGAGGAAACAGGTGGAATAGGACTCATAATCTGGGAACTACACAAAGGAAAGCACGTAACTGGTATGATTCAAGGTTCTTGCTTAGGGGCCAGGGAGCATGCATGGAAATCACAATGAATTTCACTTCCACAGCATAATAAATTCAGAAAATTGGAAGAGTTTCTTTGCTACCTTTCTTTGAAGGTAGCATCCCAATCTTGTTTCAGAACAAACTGCATGAACAGCAACTTTGACAGCTGCAGTTCCTGAAAACAGCAAAAATCTGTGCCTGGAGAGCTAGACAGTTTATGCCTGTGAAGGACATTCACTCAAACAAACTTTGCATTTTATTAAATCTTCCATTCAAAATAAGCAGACATAGATATGAATTCAACAAGTCTGCATTTCCAGGAGCTTTCTCAAATGTTCTAGGATGAAACTGCTGATACAGAACACCTGCAAGCACTAGTCTTTGGAATGAAACTACACAAATTGCTTATTTGCAAGGCAAAGTTTTCAGATGGTAAATTTACCTGAAAAGAAGTAATTAAATAGCTCTCCTAAGATCTAAGTATCATTTGAGCCTCAAAATACACCACCCTTCCCACAACACCCACTTTTACGGCTTTGCAGAACGATCAAAAAATACACCCTTGTGTTACAAGTCATTAGAAGCTTATGACTGAAAATTCCAGAAGTCTGTAACAAATATTCACAGAAGACTTTGGTTACCAAGTTCATTTGCACTTTGCTTAGTACTTTATTAGCTACTTCAGTCTTTCTTTTGGATTCCTGCAAGACTTGTTTCCACAAGTCTACACCTTCTTTTGCAGAAGCAGAATGAAATTTCTTTTCACTTCAAATTGACTGGACTTTTAGATCCACATTCTGTGAGGAAAGCAGGGAGTGGAACCTCACATAACTTCAATGAAGACATCTTAACTTTTGCAAATACAGAAGGAAACAAGAGCAGTGATTTTCCTGCTCTACAGAAGTTTTCTTCCTTTTGTGTAGTAAGAGCAAAGGCCACAACTTTAACACTGTTTGCTCTGTAAACTATGTATAATCAGGAAGCACGTTTCATTAATGCTCCAGATTTGTTAGGTTTGATTTTATTCTTGGGTTTTTTTTTTTAATGTTCAGATTATAAAATAACATGATGAATATGCAAAGCTCCCCTAAAAAGAAGAAACAACTTGATGTCTTAGAATATTACATGTTTCTACCTTTCTGCTGGAAGTCTAAGCTTCTTACCTGTCAATTTCTGAAGCATTAGATCCAGATGTTGTCATAGCTTCTGACATGGAACCTTGACTGTCCTTCTTGCTAGGCTCCAGGCCATTCTTTATGCCATCAAAGTTTTCATATTTCAATGCTTGGACTAACTGCAGCAGGTACATCAGCAAATCCTTAGGGGGAAAAAAAATCCAAGTGAAAGAAGGGTGTCAGTCAAAGAAAACTAGAACTCCTTCTGTTTACAAAATTGTAATTTACAGATAAACTTAGTCAGGATTTAGTGACCTCTAATAACATAGAAATGGAAGCCTCCCTAAACAAGCAATGTACCATAGCAACACTGGTGCTGGATGCAGTTTGACTCCCAAAAGATAGTGCATTATCATTCTACTATTCTTTGCTACTCAAAGACAGTAAGTACTAATTTAGTGAATATTCAGGTGCAATTGCTATGTTAAAATTCTCTTTAGTTAAGCTGCCCTAATTGTTTCCAGCATTCGCAGAATAAAGCTTTCAATTTGTGTCTCAAAAGAAGAAAACTGAAAATTCAAACATAAATTGTACTATGGTATCAAGAATGGAAATTCTCTCTTATGGACTGTTTTTTTCATCCTTTGTGTAGCTGGGGATCTAAGAGAAAAAAACCCACATATCTAATCTGTTTTAGATTAAAGAACAGATTTTTAACCACTTACTGTCTAAAATCAGCTCATTGCCTTTACTGTTCAACTTCTTCTGTTTACTTACCTTCCAATACTTTGTAAAAGGTACATTTTTAATGTCACAGCAGTATGACCTAGGCTATTGAAGTAGGCTTGAAAAAATACAATTTATTAATGCTCCGTATTTTAAATTCCATTGATTTCCAAAGAATCAAGAGTTATGGTAATACATTCAAATCTGGGTTTGCTTTTTTTTTAACTGTCAAAATAAAATACATAAATCATGGATATTTAACATATTAGATTCTATTAAGTGGGCTCTATTTATAATCACAGCTCATCACATTCTAATCAGTACACAATTAGAAAGACCTCATTTCGACAGATAATCGACTCATTTTCTTTAGCAAAAGAGTATGATGATATACTGAATTCACCAGATGGATCTGCTGAAAATCCTTCCATTTACTATTTAAGTTCAGAGCACTTCTGCAGGTTAAGACTCCAAATTTATCACTGGTTTTTGGTGAGAGCTGTTTTACCTTGTTTAACAAAACCAGCTACTATTGGCAGTTCATGCTAAGACAACTACTAATGTGTGACACTTAATTATGTAAAGACTGCTCCCCAAAAACCTTACAATAAATAGCAACACAGTGAATAATCTTTTGTTTTCCTTTACCAATATTCAGGAAAATGTCGTGAAAAATAGCAAACATTCCAAGGACTCAATGAGATCAAAAATCCTGGGACCAGCTGATTTTTCCATGTACCAACAGAGCAGTGAATACCTCATCATCAGCCTGCTGAAGCCTGGCGACAGCGTAGCGCCGCACCGTTGGGTTGGTGAAGTGAGATGACAGAAGCTCCAGAGAATCTTCCACATCCATGGGCTTCCACTTGCCCAGCAGCTCCAGGGCTTGCTTTGCCTCTTGAGGTAGATCCCAGTTGACACACTTCAGGAATTTTGTCAAGGCCTAAACAGGGGAGTGGACAATTCATCAGCAGAAAGCTAGCCAAAGGAAATTATTTCAGAAACTAATGTCTCACGCAAAGGTAGAAATAGATTCAGATTATATTTACGTAAGCACGGACTTGGAAAAGCTTACTGATAAGGGACGAAGTCTCTTCCAGCCCAAACCATTTAACAACTCAACTTACCTTCTCCTGATGAGTAAGGTAATATCTGAACTTCCACACCAAATCTTGTTCCTCATACGTTAGCTGCTTTGTTGGTGGATAACTCACTATGATCTATTTGATACAGTCAGAAAGCAAGTTTAAAACAGGCAAAATCAACAAGTTAAGAAAGTATACTGTGAGAAAGCACAACACTGACAACACAAAAATAGCTAGGGTAAAAAAAAAAAGCTTTCCAACAACACAAAGCTATGGCATCATGGTGATGCTTCTCAGTTACATGATTGATTGAATTGACAGTGCAGGCAAACACAGTTTCTTTACGTGTACCACTCACACCTACATGACATGCACAAAATACACATTCTTAACCCCCCTAAATGGTTAAAAAAAAAAAGAACAAGCACCTTTTGTTCCTTTCTGAGTTGGACTCTTCTATCTAAGCACCCCGAAACATTTAACTCATGATTTTCTATAAACTACAATTAACTGTACTTTCCTTAAACCGTACATTATTACCAACCTACCTAATAAAACTGAACTTAGCCATCATATGACTGACTTACATTAAGCTGGTCTCGTGTAGTTGCATTAGGCTTCAGGTCATGATCAGAAGGTCCACTTCTTAAACTTCGAGCAAGTTTGTGATGTTTGCTTTCTACTAAGTTCTCCTAAACGCAGAGGGTAAGTCAATGTTTAAAAATACTAAATTTCAGAGAATATTACTATTGAAGCAAAACCATCTAGAGAAGACTCACCAGTCTCTTGAAAAATGCATGAAAATGAAAATTCAAATCTGAAAGTACAGCATCTTCTGGCATTTTTTGTTTGTTTATTTAAAAAAAAACTCCTTTAATAATACCTGGAGGATTGTTGGGAGTTTTGAGAGTCTGTTTCAGTTTCTGACTTAGCATTAGCAAACCCTACCTTGCCTTTCGGTGAATTGCTGCAAAATGTAAGCGTTTCAGTCAACACATCCATGATTGACAGCACTCAAGCGTGCTAAACACTTCATAAACATTTTCTTTAGGATGATGTTTGCAGCATAAAGCTTTGTATGCAAGAAAAAACATCTCAAAAACTTGTCCCACTGTTAATACCATGTTAGCAACAGTAGGAGCCACAATAGGAGCCACAGTGCCAACGAGTTTTCAGCAGCCAAGGCAGTTTCCAGCATTGTCAGACTTGCTATTGCAGTGTTAGATTACACGGTGCTCAAACAGGGTTGCCAGTACAAGCCCACTTACATTAAGGTTCCCAAAGCTGCCAATACCAGTCCCACTGAATTGGCATCCACAATAATGGAAATCTTTTCTAGAACTGTACTTAGGCACTGTCTACATGAAAGACAACATACAAGAGAGTGTAGGGAGAAAATGTTTTAACAGAGGAAGCGACCAAGAGTTATTGCACCAGTCACTAAATTCTACATTCCTCTTCTTCAGCTCCCTCTTATCTTCCCACCCTCTAACCTCTTTTGCCAACAATCCCTCTTCTCTGCTTTCTTACACCTCAGAAGCAAGCACATTATGCATGGAAAGAAGGAGGTGAACGTAAGCATTAAATCAATCCTTGTATTTTAATCTAGCAGCAGCTGAAATAGAAAAAAAATACAAAATTCAAACCCACTGATACGTCTCAACTGGTTAAATATATCTTGCCACTGGAATTTTAAAATATTTAAGATGGTAAGCTTTCATCTACATTTATGAAAAGTTCAACAGTAACTCTGTAATACAGATGGCACCACATGTAGCATGCTTACCATAGACATCTGGGGATCAGGAATCTTAACAATTTCAGGACTTGTTAAAATTGGAGATGACTCATCACCATCCTGAATGACAAAAAGTTGAAGGCATATTAAACATTTCAAGTTTTAGGGAGAAAATGTATCACATTAATGCATTATGAACTCTACTACAGTAGAAGAATGATTCAACTGCTGACAGTTTTAAGGGGAAAAATAGAACAATAAACAGATTATTTTTCTTGTCTTTTTCCCAGATGACAAGCGATTTGGCAAGACAGATATAAGTTAACCAGAGGAGACACAGCTTGACAGCTCACTACTGTGATGCCACACATGTGAGAGGAGAAATTTGCCACTATTGTCATGTGTCCTCTGGAAGCATGAAGAGAAACAAAACCATACTCTCTATTTCCACCAAACCCACACAGTTTTCCAGAAAAAAACACCACGTTGCTGAAACCACCGCCTAAAAGTTCAACACTTTAAAAGTTCAACAGAAAGATATATGTAACCTTATCTCTCAGAGGTTCTACATGCTTAGAGTCTAATATATGCTGTTTAAATAAGGAAGGGAAAAGCTACAAGATTCCTGTTTGAACCAGACACAAAAAAAATTAAAAGCCTGCCACCGCATTACAAAAGTAGCAACTCTGTCTTTGAGATACACAGCAATGTACTGCTTTTGTACTTCATAATACAAGGGGTTCCTGAAGGTAACTAATATTAATAAAAGCTATGAAACGACATTTCATTTAAAATACAGAATAAAACAGTCAAACTCAGAACAAAACAAACTCAGCATGACATGTGCTTTGCCATTTTTATATTGAGTCTGTTTTCATTTATTTTGCTGTAAATTTGAGATCAGAATAAAATTTTTTTGACATACCAACATTTCCCACAGTAACTAAGTTTTGAGGTAACTTGCTCAGGTTTCTTTCTGCCCCCATCCTCTTTTTTTCCCTACTTTTCCAGTCACGTATGCCCTTTGGGGTAGCTATTTTTTAATACTTTTAAGAGGTAACTTTCAAAGGAGAGGTTGTTTCAAGGGGGAGAATCATTTGTCACTAACAAGATACATGAGTTTAAAATTGCCATTAACCACACAGGAGAAACTTTTTTTTTCCTACTACATACATTTTGTGTTGCTGGCTACAGTAAAATATCTCTTATTATTAAAATGCTTCTTTAAAAAGACATTTTTTAATTGCATTAACTAGTGTCCTATGCATTTCTGAAGTAACAATTTTGACAAAAGTCAAAGTAAAAGCAGTAAGAATACACATATCCTTCCTAGTTAAGGGAAATAAATGCACAGTCTGCCTGTGGCTGATGATGGTCCAAGAATGTGAGCAGGTTGCTTTTCTCATTAGTCTTTGAAAAACAAAAGCATGCACACAAACACTGAAGAGGCAAAGATGACATTTGCTTACAGTATCTCTGCTCTAAAAGCATATTGCCTAAATAATGAACTTAGCTCTGACTTCACTGCACAGAAATAACAACATCAAAGTATTTCCATAATAACAAAATATGCTGCATCACTAACAGTAGACTGAACTGGGCTGGAGTCACAGTGACAGATCAGCATTCACACTGAACTAAGCCTCTGCCATCTCACCAGGCAGAATGCTCAGATCATGTCATAGAGTCAAATGATATAAAAAACAATGAAATTGTTGCAGGTTGGTGGAATCCTTCTTATAAACACATCTGATGACAGACTGACTTCTATATACCTGTAAGATATTTCTTATCTTCCAATTCTAAACTCTAAGGCTGCAATCTGACTTTGCCTTTATAGAAACACAAGATTCCAATCTCTCAGTGACAAGTCTCCACTCTGTTTAGAACCTTCACACAAAAACCCTGTATGAAAAACTTGACACTGGAGGGGATTCAGAAGCAACAAGCTACTAACTTGCTACTAACAAGCATTCAAACTCTTCAGAGTATCCAGGTCCCATGAGGATTCTCTAGGGATAAGCAGTAGGAGCACCCATTGCTGTATTTTTTTCCTCAGTGAAAAATATATAAAATCACATACATTAACTGAAAAAGGAAAGGTTTCAGCCTGGTGAAGTGGAGCACTTACCCCACAATTAGAAGTCTCTGAGAGATATTAAAAATTCAAAACTCCCTAGGATGAGAATGACAAAAGCACTATTGTCTAAATTTTGCTTACTTACAAAACAACAACAACAACAAAAAAAAGCCTTCCAGTGTGTCATGTCAAAATGTTTATAAATGAAGTTATGGAGTTTTTTCCCCCAAGACTAATGTTAAAAGAATGATTTGTACACTCATTGCTGGCAACCCCTTTTGGAACCTTTCAAAAGAATCATGATAATGACTGTTTATTTAAAACTCTTTGAATGTAGTCAGATCATGCTGTAGAGTGAAGCTAAGAAGTTCTAGCTATTCAGTTCAACTACCAGGAAAACCATTCCCAGTGTTTCACTGCATGACAGAACAAAGCCTTAAGCCCAACCAAAACTTGCCATGAAATCAAGTTTTTCCAAGCATTCATGGGACAAGTAACAGTGTCAGGAGCAAACATTTTGAAACAGACTGCTTAGTGAAATACTCAAGAAGGCAGAATGACATTAGCTGTCCCATGAAGGATGTCAGCTGTTTAACTATCCTTCTGTAATTCTCCATTATAACCTTGAGAGCAACGCATGCAGCACCACAACCCTGACCATACAAACTTACTAAACCAAACCAGTGCCCAAATTAGCACTTGAATTTGGCCAAGCGCATACTTTTGAAGTGTCTTTCCTGATCATGCCCGTATAGACGCCTTTAGTTCACGTCATGGAAATCTCAGAAATCCCTGACATCCTCTAACTGCCAACAACCACGTGGGATGTGATGAAAGACAGACCAGAGTACAAGAACACAGGGCAGACGCTGGGCCTTCAGCAGCCTCTTCCCTCAGTGAATCTGCTCCTCTTGGCTGCAACACTTCCCAGCACAGGCAGAACCTGAGATGACCTGCTACTTTGCCGCCATGAAACAAAAGCAACATCAATGCTAAATAGCACTAACTGGCTTTCAACTGCTGTGTTACAGAGCTTTGCAGATATTTCACTACACTAAGGTCAGTGTGGGTGACTTTATACAAATATTAGAGTTCATTTAAGACAGTCCACAAAATTTGCAGAATTTTCCAAACCAGCAACATTCCTCTGTACTTGCCTGAAAACCAGTTTCAGAGCACAAATAAATAAGGAGGTTCTATTTATCTTATTTTTTAACCATTTAAAGTAACACCAATGTGAACCAACATTTCCCCCACAAAAACAAAAGGAAAGACAACCACTGGTGTAGACAGTACTTCTTTCTTTAAATTCATGAAAGATCTCTGATAATCAAATTTATTTATCTTTTTTAATGAACTGGATGCAGCAGTGCAATCATTTACTCAAAGACATGTTTCACTTGAAACCTGCACAAAAATACATTAGTGATAAATGCTGGTGTTATTTGTACTTGGTAAGTCACTCAGAATTTCTGCCTAAATGGAGAATCAAAAGTGATGCTGTCATTACTAGCAGACCCTATCCCTCATTTCTTGAACACTGTATTTAAATGAAGTTAACACAGAACATGGAAGCAGACACTGCCACCTCACTTCATTGTAATTGAATGTCAAGTCAAAGAACCCCAAATCCTATCAGCTGCTGTTTAACAGGCTAGTTCTTCCTAAACACTTGAAAACAAATATATCAACAAAACTGTGACAAGTAATCTCCACTTTGACTATCGGTCACAAGCAGGTGACTACAGAACCTTCTTTTATTATGCTCGATGCACCAGATTGGCGATGGCCAACACACAGACTGCAGATGGTAATTGGAAGCACGACAAAACTGAGAAAACAGGCACTAATTTATGTACCATTTCCCACTGCTGTCAGAAAAGGGTCAAGAACTTGTTGGAAAGCTACTTTGTAACAACAAATCCTTCAAACTGCAGTTAGTTACAGCTCTAACATGTACTATTACACATTCAATTACTTTATTTCTGCAAGAGCAGCCAATTCATTCTGCTCCATGCACTTTTAATATGCTTCAGAAACATCTGTTAAAAGAAAGATGCATGCTCGGAGTCTGAATCTTCTTTCCTGTATTGTGCACATCTATAAAACCACAATGATGGAAAAAAAAAAGAAGTCATGTGTGTAAATCAGGAATAATTCATCCATAATGGCAGGTTGCTGGAGGTAACGGAGAGAAGTCATTTTTAGGAACGCCATGCTCATTTATAAGAAGAAAAGAGCCAAGAGGACACAGAGCCACATATGTTTGCACCTGTGACAGGTACAGCATGTTCTCATGTAAAGAGCTAGCTGTTAGTAAAAAGTTTCAATATTTTCATCATATCCTGTTAATGCTCTCCAGACAAGTATTTCCTTTATTTCCACAGAAGTAAATAACATGATTTTGTTCATGGGGAAATCTGGCACATTGTAGATTTTGTTGTGATTTGTAACACAAGAAAGTTTTGCAACAGCACAGTCCTCTATAATTGCTAGTTTTAGGATAAGTGTACAGATGTACTGTAAAAAAAGCTATTCTAAAGGCAAAAAAATTTAGAACAGGTGGAGAGGTCTCACTGTCAACTACAGTCCCCAAAAAAGAAATGCTAGGCAGCTAACCTAGACAGCTGCATAATACCCACTTTCATCCATATTACCAAAATTCACCAAGAAACTAAATTAAAAGAAAAACAAAGTCACAAAATCAACTGTCCCTCCACAAAACCAAATAAAAAGCTCCAACCTAACACTGACCTCAGAAAACACTCCTGAAAGCCAAAAAACTCCAAGTCTTCCAATATATCAAATAGCTGAAGCAGATCCTGACCTGTTTTCTCTTTTATTTTTTTTAATCCTGCTTTTTGCTATTTATTGCTGTATTTTTCACTGCCTTCTTCAAAAATTTTAAGCACTTTCGGGCCAGGCCAACCAGTAATAGCCATATACACAGAAATACAATCCATTTTGCATTATGTTAACATTCTGTGTAATGAATTAAGCTTTTTAAAATTCTCAGAATAAATGCTGCTTAAAGTTAGTGCGTCTGGCCTCAAGAGCACCAGTTTCTTTTCCTAACATCTATGTCTCTCCAATAAAGCTGATTATTCAGTAACTTTCTGACTTCTTATGAATCTAAACATGATGAAATATCTAAGAAACAATTTTATTTGAAAACAGATTATAGATAAATTGCTTTTTCCATCTCAGTGGGTCTTTCCACAATACATAGAGTGATAATGTCTTCCAATATCACACTGGGGTCTCTAAAGCTCACTGTCAATCCTCCATCCCATTAAATTTTAACTTTAGAAAAGTACTGAAGGTGGTGCTTTGCAAATCTGTTGCATAAACAGCAAGGAAAGATGCGAGACATTTCAACCTAGAAGTCTTTTACTTAATTGCTCCACAGCATTTTCAGTATGAAAGACTAAACTGCTGTATTTGTTCATTTTACAGAAAATGTTCACCAGCAGAGCTCCTGTGTGAAGTTTTAATAACTCATCTTCTATAAAGTTAACACTCAATACAGGTACATATCCTCCAGATCTAAGTCATAATTTTACATACACCTACTTAGAAAGTACTGCTGGATGACTGAAGGAACTATAAATCAGAAAGTTTTTAATCACTCACACTTGTTAAATTCTGTAATCCTGAACTCTATTACACAAATGACTGACATCTGCAATCATGTTACATCTATAGTATCTGATTTGTATGTACATAAACAGTTGCCACTGACAGCTGTCTGCTGCTCTACAGCAGCAGAATATTTCATCTCAGCAGAAAAACCCATTCATTTTAGGTGCATATGCTGCTTTTTAAAGACAACCATAAAGCCTGCAGGGCACATACCTTTTCGTAGTAAACTATTCCATATTCTTTATCATCGCACTTGACGCAACGGAATTCAATCATCAGGTACATAAAATTGGAGCTTCGTTTCTCCCTCTGAGGAAAGAGCCACCACAAATGTGTATAATTTTTTGCAGGGCATCAATCTTCAGCATTCTCAGTACAGCAATTACCCTACTTCCTTTGTGCTGTAACTGATTAATTAGGTTATCAGCTGTTGCAGCAATTATTTAGTTAATCATTTCACAGAACTACTTGAGACCATATCACCTCCTTCCTGACATTCTTACTACCTTACATTCCCACTTTGTGACACATATTCACACTTCACAGACAAAAACCTGTCTTCATCAGCAGCTTCCAGCTGTGGGCTAAAGGTATAAAAAATGCAATGCAGAATAATAAGATGACCAGTGGGTAATTGGTGTTTGCTTTTTTGTCTAAATCATCCTATAATTACGCACATCAAAGTAAAAAAAAGAAGATATAGGAAAAACAAATAATTTTTTTAAACCAACACCATAAAAGAGACAGAATAAACTTGTACTACAAGATTAGATTTGCAGCTTATTCATCTTCAGAGGAAGATTTGCTTATGTATGCATTTTTTAAATGCTCTACCTAGAAGAAGTGCCTAGAACTTTAAAATCTGGGTGAGAAACAAGCAAGAAGTTTAACAATGAGTAATGTAATTTCAGTTCATTTAATGCATGCATACTGGCTTGACTTTCCACCATAGACAGTGGCGGTTTAAAGCACAGGTCTAAAAACTTTTATTTCACTGTATTTTTACTGTCTGTGATAAAGAAAAAGCTAAAGAGAAAAAATAGGATAAAAAAGATGATAGGCTAATTTCTAAAAAACATCAAAATATTTATAGAGGCTTATAAAACCACAGATTTCAGTTAAAAAAAAATCTGACTTCCAAATCTACAGTTACCAATAAGGCAACAAAGATCTCAGGGCACAGGAAAAACCAGAGTTCTTTCATGGAAGATGAATCTAAGAAATTAAACAGTTTGAGCTGATTTTGATCAATGAGGGTTAAAACCTCATTTAGGAATTAAACTATCAGATTATCTTATTTTTAAAAAATATTCGTTCAAAACTACAAATGTCTTTTCTCCACACCCAAAGTTAAAAAAATAAAGTTGAACAGCTTTGAAGCCAAGAAACAGGTCAAATGTTAAAAAAGCTCCCCATCACAACCTAAAATACTAGAGATAAGTTAGTCATGCCTAACAAACAGTGTTTGTTTCAAGCTGTTCCAAATTATTAATAAAGTATATGTTCCATGATCAAGTTCACTTGAAGCTGAAAACAGCTAAGACAGCTGTGTACATGGTGATGAAAGGCTGGACATAAGCTGGCCATATGCACTGGCTGCCTCAAAACCAGCTCTGAGCTGAGCTGCTCCTCAGCAGGTCAAGGGAGGGGGTCTCTGCCCCTCTGGTACTGTGAGACTCCACCTGCAGAGCTGCATCCACGTCTGGGGCCTCAACAGGAAAAAGATGTGGCCCTGATGGAGGGAGTCCAGGAGCCACAAAGATGCCCCCAAGGGCTGCAGTGCCTTTGCTTTTGAGACAGGCTGGGAGAACTAGGATTCTTCAGCCTGGAGAAGAGGAGGCTCCAGGGCTTAAAGGGGACCTGCAGAAGAGCTGGAGAGGGACTTTAGACAAGGACTGACTGAGAGGACTTTATTGTGAGAGTGCTGAGGCCCTGGCACAGGCTGTCCAGAGAGATGGTAGAAACCTCTGCCCCAAAACCATTCAAGGTCAGCCTGGACAGGGCCCAGAGTATCCTGATCCAATTGAAGATGTCCCTGCTCACTGCAGAGGGGCTGGACTAGATGGCCTTTAAAGGTCCCTTCCAAACCAATCTATTCTGTGATTCTTATTATTACTAAAGTAAAATCAACTTTAAGCTTCCAAAGAATTACTTTTTCCTTTACCATTTGCACTGGCAGTTGAAGGAAATAAAACCAAACAGTTAAGTCTCCTAAAGAAGTGAAGGTTCATATTAGCATGACAAAACCCCCAGGATTCCAAACCTGACCCTACAATGACTTACCTCATTGATCATTTCTATTTCTCTGAAGGTGAGTCTGTCCAGCCAATCCACCTTCACCATGTGACCTTGCCGATGAGACTTGGTGAGCTGTATGAAAAAAAACCACAATGATAACATTTAAATTGCTCAGAGCAAGAAAAAGAACACCAAAGTTCTAACAGAGATATTAATATGAAATCAGACAAAAAAAAAATAAAGGAACTGAAAAAACTGTACTCACCTTGTATAGCAGACACGTAGTGACATAGTACACACCTCGTCAACAGCCAAACCATGCCATAAAAATAAGTCTACAATCTAAAATACCAATCCCAGCAAAGACCACAATAATTATCCATGCACATCACCTTTGCATTTTTAGCACAGCAAAAAGAGGAACCTTTTTCTTAACTAAAGTCCCATAAAAAAGACATCCCATTTTTGTATTACTATGTTTCATATAGTAAAACTCACCAAGCCAAACAAAAATAAAGTATTTCATAAACTATCTATACTGAATATTTCTGCCTGTGTCAGCCTTTCCTTAACAGAAAAGGCTGTTTCCAGACTGACACCATAACTGGGTCAACTGAAGATCTTAGAGCAAGTCATAGACAGTTTGCTTTCTCCTTTAGTCATCCAATTAGTAAGCTCAAGTTTTATTCCTATGTTTACAAACAGCTGTAGCAATAGCAATATAGTTGTTTAAAGGACTCTTTAAGAATGGAAGACAAGATGAGAGCATACTACTTGTATAGTATGATACACTAACACTATTCATAATGAAATTTTTTATGATAATTTTTTATTCAGAAGAAGACCATACAAATATGAAGACAGCCTTTTTGGCTGCTAAGAAATGACAAGTACTCTTCAAAAAAATCATTAATTATTGCAGAATGCAAGAGATGCAGAGAGACTAGAAGACACGAAGTTCCTTCATCTCCCAAAGAAATTAGTATCTGTCTAGAAAGTGGCCAGCAAAGAGACCCCTCAAAATTATTCTTCTTAGGGGAAAGGTTATTATTTAATTAACTTTGTTCTGTGCTTAGCCTGCCCACCCATGAGCATCTGAATGTGAACAGGCCATACAGTGACACTGTCACTTCTTGCCCAGCTAAGGGACAGGCGATACAGAGACCTAGGACAGCAGGAATGAAGGTACTGGATGCAGGAAAACACAATATCAGCCTGCTGCTTCCACACAGAACTGGAGGTGGCATTAGTACAAAAAACCAACACAGAAGATTTAAGACTGGGATACACTGGGAGATGTCCAGGTTGCACAGTCTGTCAGATATGTGCCCTAGACCTTCCATAGCTCAACACTAGAGGTACACTAAAAATAAAAGTCATTATGAAGACAGAGAATTGAAGAGTTTGTACCAATTTTACTGTTTCATTATTCGCTCTCAAATCCTCACTAAACTGATGGTTTAATAGTACAGGCACAACTATATTGGGCTAAAGTTTGTGTAATCAAGGTCTTGGAGAAAAAAACTTGGTCACAAATTCTTAGTTCACTTTCTTGTTCACTGCACTAGAGAATAAAGAAAATGAAAGTTATTTTGTGTATTTCAGAAGAAAATTATTAATATTTTAAACCTTTACACCTCCCTTATAGAGGAAAAAAGTTATAATAGAGGAATTAATTAGGTCTGCATACAAGACCTGGAAGATCTGTGAGGATATAGATACACATGAAGAATTTGTTGTTTTGAATTAATAATTACAGTTTAAAATAAGAGAGAAGCTAGTATCCCCTTCAGGGAAAGAAGCATTTATCATTTGCTACTAAGTAAGATGCATCCTTTTAGATAGTATCTCAACATTACTATTACCTAATTTCATTCAGCCAGCAGAAGGTATGATGGAAATGAACGGATCAAAAAGAACTTAAGAATACTTTAAGTAGAAAAAGTTAACACCACTCATGGGAGAAATCTCTTAATGTCATTCATGTATGAGAATGCTAAAATACTCTTCCTATTAATACTCCTTAGTACACAAAAAATCTGCATTCACAATGCCTCCAGAATGCAAAGCCATGGTGTTTCCATCAGTAGCAGTTTTACTAGCAACATTCATGTATTTTGCCAGAGCACAACCACATGGCACGTCAACATGAAAGGGGAGACTTGCCACAGTATCAATTATTTAAGGTAAGGTAAAACTCTTTGACTACCTACTCACTGGTTTTATACAAATTCTATGTATCAATAAGAAACACATACAGACATAAACTCAGAAGCATGTCAAGAAAGGAGTTACCTTTCAGACGGAGAAAAGATTCTTCCCAAGCTCTTCTCCAAAATTACCTCTTATCTGCAAGACTCTAGCTTGGGCTCTGGTACCAATGTCAATCAATAGCACAACATTGGACAAGTCTGTTCAATAAACAGAAAAAAACCACCAAACCAAGAACAACAAAGCCCACACAAACTTGCCATGTATGTACCTAAGTGCTAGCTCTTTTACCTATATTTAAATATACCTTCACACAGAGTAGTATGAGAAGGCATTCAGAAACTGGTCAATAAGTCACAGAAGAACTGAAGCTGATTGCGTTTGAGCAATAGCTATTTAGGAGTGACACAAGAACCTCCTCTGCTATGTAAACAGCTGTGCAAATGAAACCTCCCATAGACACACTACCCAGAAACCCTAATTTCCCTAGCATTTGGTGGTAAAATTGTTTTATAAAAAGGACCCCAACAAAATATCAGTGAAAACACTCCTCTTTCAGAAATTAGCATCTCCCAAAACAGCTTTCAGAAGAAAAGAATGGGGCCAGTGATGTTATTAGCTTTCTGTTAGCCATTACAACTCTCAAATAGGATCTGAAAGAATTCCCTCCTACTCCTCAGAAGCCTTGGGTCATCATCTTCCAAATGCCAAAACAGGCTAAAACAGAATAATCTATTTTAAGACTGAAGTACTCTATTTTATTTATGCTTTTTGAGCTAGAGAGAGTGAGTGATAATGTCTGTATAACAGAACTAACATGAAAGGCATGGCCTACACTTTCAAAGTCTTTCCCAGAAACCCGGAGCATCCATCATATAACCAGATGACAAACTGGAAATAAGAGTTGATATTTAGTGTCTTTTTACAAAGACTCCTTAGGCCAGAGGGCATTTATTCTACTATGATCAAGAAATGGGGCATCACTGGCTTTAATGAGCTTTCCATTATAAATTCAGTGCAAACTACACTAATGAAACAGAGACCCTTAAATGAAAGTTAATCACTGTCATAAATCTCTAGATTTATGAGAAAATGGTTCTGTCTTTTATTGCGAGTCCCACAAAGGTCTGCATAAAGTCTGGGAGACCAAGATTAAGAAGAAAGCTCATTGAATAGGTGGACTAAGCTTGGGGTAAGCTTACCTGAATTATCAGAGATCTTCTAGTAAAACAGCCCAGTAACTAACACACTCGGATCAATTTCACTAGTTTTGAGGGCAAGAATATACTCTGCCCACAAAAGCTTGGGGGCAAAAATAGTAATGTACTATTTTTGTAATATTCATGAGCTTAAATGAATGAAACTTGGGTTAATTTCCACAGTTCTACTCAAGTTCTTTCTAATGTACAGGTATGACACCACTTCTGAACACTCCTCCACACAGCCTCAAAGATAAGGGATGGTCTCTGAAAGAAACTCAGGCGTCCTCACAAGTCACTGTTAGGAGAGGCTCTTATTAAACCTGATGGAATTTTGTCTTTAAGCATCTTCAAGGCATTTTCATGTTTTAATTCTTTACAAAGAATTTAGATCTTAAGTTGTTCCAACAAACTGCTATGTGTAATAGAAGTTTTTTTTAAAAAAACACTTCAGAAGCAATTAAGTATGATCTACCTTACTCCTTTGTATAAATCCCGTGAAACACCTAAATAACCAAAGGAAGGGAGCTATCACGTGAGAAAACAGCACTGGAAGCTGTCTTCATTTCTCCCCAGTGAAGTGCATGCTTGTCACATACATTTTAAAGGTTACTTGCTATTCCATTACCTTTGCCAAGCGGCTCATTTGATCTTCAGAGACTGTACTGCTGGTTCTCCCAGGAGTTTTGGTGGGCTCGGAGCCATCAGCTTCTACATTGGGCCAGACTTTCAAGTCATGCATTCCTTGTCGAAACATACTGCAGGGAAAAATGCAGAATCACTTCAGGAAACTCAATATAATACAGCTGTCAGGAATCAAAGTTGAGCAGCAGCTGCAAGAAAATGAAGTTGCTTCCTTTGTCAAAACTACAAAATTGTATAATTGAACTCTACTGCACAAGTGCCTTGCACCTTGTGCTCTCTACAACCTTTATTTTACTGGCACATGGAGTTTAGAAGAAAATTGTGAAGTCAGAGATAACTTATTCAGCAAGCAGAAGAAAAATGGGTAATTCCCAAAGCCAGTGGGGTGGTACAAACACAAACTAAGGAGAAAGCTCGACCTTCATAGTTTTATTATTTGTAATTAAGCAGAAAGTATTCCTCTTGACTTGCAAATTGTAACAGTAACCATAGCTCTGCCAGTATGAAAAAAATGAACTGAAAAGCTACCAAAGTTGCATCCAAAGGTCAATAGCCATAAAGCAGCTTTCTGAGCTGCCAAATAATAATAATAATAAAAACATACCAAGAAAAAAAAAATGCCAAAAACTCTACACACACTACTTTCTCCATCAATGCTTGAAATTGAATTGATAATTGAAAGTGTGCAGTGAACAGAACTTTGCAGGGTAACTGACCACATCTTTTCTCTGCAAAACCCTGCTTACCTTGCACATTTGTGCTGATCCAGCCATAAAAGATGTCCCAAGAAATCAAGTGCATCCATTACCTTTGCCAACAAGAGCTCATCGCTTTGCTCTAATAACTTCAGGTAAATACAATTGACAGGAATATTTTAAAAGGTGAACCATTAAAAATGAGAAATAACAATTAGAAAGACCATCTGACCTCAAATTTACACACCATTTCATGGAGCATTACTACAAGGGTTTTCTTTTAAAAACTACAAAATACAAAAATTTTTTGTTGATTTCTCTCCATCAATTTCATCTGAGTTCCACATGCTGGAAGTAAGACTTATAATTGAAATTTATTTTTATCTTTTTCCAGTTACTGTGCTTTAATGCTTTAACAGCTGCCAGTAGTCTTTGGGGCACAGTCCAATTGATCAGGTTCAATTTTTTGCCTTAAGGCAATCTCATCCTTTTTTGTTCAAGCAGCATCCTCAATGAGAGAGATACAACCTTTCTCTACAGTCACTTTCTGCATTCAAGCATCATTAGAGCAGCTTTCCTAATGATTAAACTTTTCCTGCACTTCAGTCTAAGTGAAGTCTTACTCCTCATCCACTAGCAAGACAAAACAGGCTATTTCTCCCCAATTTCCAGCACTATATACACCCTAGAAAAATGTTCCTACATTCTTTTTTTTCAACCTGACTAGGCATAACACTTCCTCCATCCCACCTACTTTCTAGACATTCAATGATACAGACTCCCAGTAGTCAGAAATTTGACTGAAGTTGGTTAGAAAGAACAGAATACAGCCCAGCTGAGTGGAGAAGAAAAGGGTAGGAAAAGAAA
The DNA here is from genome assembly GCF_027887145.1 of Ammospiza caudacuta. Classification (NCBI taxonomy): domain Eukaryota; kingdom Metazoa; phylum Chordata; class Aves; order Passeriformes; family Passerellidae; genus Ammospiza; species Ammospiza caudacuta. Next base: position 83,125,148 of record NC_080632.1, on the reverse strand, counting down.
AGGGTACAGAAGTGTCTCTGATGCACATACTTGTAAACCGTTTATGTGGTCAACATTATTCACACATTTTACAAGAGCACCATGATGCTGAGCCACACAAAATTTAAGATTCACTCTGCAAGTCTGTTCCTGTCTTTTCCTGGGTAGCTGCTCCCCAGTCTGTATGTGATAACAATCAATTGCAAAGAAGTACCAGTGCCTCTTAATTTTCCTTAGACCATGACCTGTTTTCTCAGTCTCCTTTGTACTTAGGTAAGATTCTTTCAAGGTATTGTTCACCACACAGATTATTACTGCAATCCTGCCCACCTTAGTATTACCATCCACAAATTTACTGAACACCCCTCTTACTGGATCATAGCATATTAACTTTGAAAATTGCTGATTTACTGAGTGAAATTTTATCCCCTATAAATAACAGTGCATTCACAACCTAATTGCAAGCCAATCAAATAATTTTTTTAAAGTAATCAGTACTGGCATCCATGCAGTACAAGGGTGTAGATGTGAAGTGGTTTCAGCACTTGCCATCTTAAAATCCAAGCTTGTAGATCATCACAAAAAAAAGAAAAAAGGTGTTATATAGAGCACTTATTTTATACAACACTGCAGCAAGTGTGAAATTACACTCCAGAATAATCAGGAGCAAATCACCTATGTATCTGATTTTTCAAACATGGAACTGTTAACCTAGTTTAGAAAATATTTAAAAACTTATCTCTCATAACCCATGCCACATTACTATTCACAGGTGAGCTTTAAATGAGAAGAAAAAGCAGTATACCCATATTTTCCAAAGAGTGAGACTGTTGTTCCTCCCACAGGAACGGCTTTACCAGGTCCATATACATCCCAGATGGTCAGAGCCACCTGAGCATTCCGAGGCAAGTCTGGATACTTCACAGGCAGTTTCAGCCATTCGTTCCAGCTGCAGAGAAACACCATTTATTAGTTATAAAGCTTTACAATTCAAGTTACTCTCTGTAAGTTTAAATAATAAATAAAAGCTTTACAATTCAAGTTACTCTCTATTAGTTTAAATGAAAATTTCTTAGGGCAAATGGACTATTTTCCCGTGAGCTTTAACTATTCAAACACCATGACTAAAGGCTATACCCCAAAAGAAAAATATTCTGGCTTGATACTGAGTAGCAAGGATCAGGCTGTCAGTGAACAGCATGAAAATGTATCACTCCGGGCCCCAGAAGTTACTTGAAGTAGCAGGACATGCCCAAGAACACTAGTAACAATTTTATCACTTACCCTTTACAGAAAAAGGTTGTTTTTGTGCTGGCTGGATAACACTAACTATACAGACACTTGAAAAAGCATAAGCCATTTTATAGAAGACAACAGAATCAAATCTTTCTGACAGAAACAAATACTTGGTGCCCCACTAATTATGAAGAACATGAAATAAAAGGCAAGCCACTTACTTCCACCTAGTGCTAAAAGCCTTGTAGGAAGTTCTAACTGGAAGAGCAAGCGGCTTCCCCTCTGCAAACACCTGACAGGTTACATACAAGTCAGAGCAAGTCTCTTGGTACAGTCCCGAGAACTTCAGCATCGGATCTTCTAAGAGAGCTTTGTAGCTTTTCTGTTCTCTTTTCCCTTCCAGACTTCCTCTACGGGGGAGAGGGCAGGGGAGGAGGAAAAGAAGAAAACATAAGTAAACCAGAATTTATTCCATCCACAGTAGAAATCCTATTGCATTTCCACAGCTTATACTTAGATTACCCAGAACTGAGGCTATTCTCACTTTGCAATACCACTTGTAGTGAAATCCAAACACCAGACAGGAACTCAGGATGTGAAATGCTCAGCAAACATGGAATGTACTGCTGCACTGATTTAGGCGGGGGTGAAGGGAAAAGCAGGGAAGGCAAGAATTACTTGTTTGTCTTTTAAATGCAGGCAACTTTTTCTAGTACAACCTGTGGATTCTCAGACAGAGCTTAAGTAGGGCAACAATAAATGAGAAGACATATGCTGCTATTATTAAAATAGACAAAACAAACATCAGATTATGAGTGCTTCAAACACTATTTGGAAAAATAAAAACCAAAACAACTATGGTAAGTAAATTTTTAAGATCTATGAAATGTATGACTGGTTTTGGAAGTCAGTCATCTCTCAAATCCACAACAAAATAAAGTTCACTTAAGCAGATTGTTCAAATAAAACTTGGTCAAAGCCCTGCAGCACTTTGCACAGTTACTATTAAGAGGAATTGATGGAATTTCTCAGGCTTCAGCTATACTACAATGAAAACAGACATGAACATTAGATATCTGTCTGTGGATGCGCTAGTTAAAACAAAACCAAAAACTAACAAACAAAAAAAATAATAATTGAGGTGATGGGCAAACATGTAAGATCAATCCTCCACTAAACAAAAATCTATTTGTTTCCACAAAACCATTCCAGAGTAAATTAACAAGTTACTTGCACAGAACTGACACTGTACATTCTAAGGATGACATACACTTCTATGCGTTAAAATAAAAAAAAAAAAACTGCTAGTTTTAATTTTGTTTGGTGGAATGAACTATCAAAGAGGTCACATGAATCTGACTCCTGATGGCACAGAACAGTGTGGGCTGGCAGGGACCTTAAAAATCATCCAGTTCCAACCCTTGTCATGAGCAGGCACACCATCCACTACCATCACCATCACTTTTTCAGAAATTAAACAACCCTTAACAAGCTTCTCCAAGTTAGTTTGCCAGAAAAGTGCAAGATACTTTAATGCACCACCACTGGGCACAGTACATTTGAGAGTCAGCCACATCCCTCCTACTTCTCAAACTTCTCACTGCTGTGATGAAGTAAAGAAACTTAAAAAAACAAACGAAAAATTAAAACACTGTAAGGCAAATCCAGCTTCAACAAAAGTGCTTCCACACACTCAGTTAGGAATATATTTACATGTTGCAGCACCTGGATCTTGCTACAGTAGAACACCCCAGTAAGAACACCACGCTTTCACAGGAGCATGCAAACAAGCAGCAAGAGTGTCACCAGTTTATCTCCTTCCCTTAACACTCAGGAGTGAGCGGTGACACAGCGGTGGCCCTCCAATTCCTGAAGGGAACTTACAGGAAAGAACAGGCAAGATTATTTACAGAAACATGCAGTGACAGGGCAGGGGGACATTGCTTCAGACAGAGTAGATTTAGATTAATTAGGAAAGAATTCTTTACTGTGAGGGTGGTGATGCCCGAGCACAGTTTGCTCAGAGCAGCTGTGGCTGTCCCATCCCTGGGAGCGTTAAAGGCCAAGCTGGATGGGGCTAGGACCAGCTTGGGATAGTGGAACATGTCCCTGTCCATAGCAGGGGGTGTAACAGGATGGGCTTTAAAGGTCTTTGTAACGCAAACCAATCTGCGATTCTCTGACAGGTGAGAGACTCTGGGAGCCAGCACTGACAATCGCTGCCTTGGAGCACCTGAGGACACGGCACACCTGACACACGTTCGCAGCACAGCTCCAGCCCTGCCCCTCGCCCGCCGCCTCCCCGCGGGCCGGGACGCGGCACCGGAGCTGAGCAAGCACCGCCTGTCCCCGGGCACGGCGGGGCTGCGGCACCACGGCACCCCGCCGAGGGGCGGGCGGCCCGCTACCCCCTCCCAGGGCGGCAGCGACCGTTCCCCTCTGAGCCCCGACGCCGCTCACTCACATCTTCAGCTGTACGTTGATGTCCAGGTCGCAGCTGTACACATAATAAAGCCTCTCGGTCTCGCCCATGGCCGCCGCCGCTGCTGCTCCCCGCCCGCCCCCTCAGCGCTCGCGGGCAGCAGTGCCGGCCTCCCTGGCCGCGCTCCGAGCATGCGCCCCTGCCGCCATCTTGAGTAAGGGAGGAAGGAGCGGTGCCGGCCCTTGACCAAAATGGCCGCCGGCCCGCGGCCGCCCCCGCTTCCCTCCCAGCGCCTGGGCGCACGGCGCGCGACATGGCGGCGGCAGCGGGCAGCGGCGAGGTGGCTGCGGGGTCGGCTGCCGGCGGGATGGCTCCTGTGCCGCCTGAGGGCGGAGAGGGATGGAGCCTCGCAACAGCACCACAGAGTGTCCTGAGTTTGAAGGGACCCAGAAGGATCATCGAGTCTAGCTCCTGGCCCTGCACAGAATGCCCCAACTGCATGGTAGGAGTCGTGTGTCTGAGAGCATTTCCCAAATGCTTCTTAAACTCAGACAGGCTTGGTGTTGTGACCACATCCCTGGGCAGCCTGTTCCAGTGCCCAGCCACCCTCTGGGAGAAAAACTTTTTCCTGAAATCCAGCCTAAACCTCCCCTGACTCAGCCTCCTGCGGTTCCTTCAGATCCCATTGCTGTGGCAAGAATGAAGAGATCAGTACCGGCCCTTCGTCTTCCCCTCATGAGGATCTCGAAGACCACGATGAGGTGTCTCCTCAGTCTACTCCAGGTCTAGCAAATCACGTGAGCTCTTAAGGCTTCACTCCTAGACCATTCTCCATCCTCATGGCCTCCTTTGGACCCTTATAGAAAAGTTTGGCTTGGAAAGGAACTTAAAGCTCCTTTATTTCCAACCTCCTGCCGTGGGCAGAGACACTTTCCTCTAGAGCTGGGTTCCCTCCAGAGCTCAGAGCTCCATCCAGCTATGCCATTATTTATGCATAGAAGTTCAGACTTAATAACTTTCCCAGCAAAGCCCTCTATTATGATTAACTAAGTAGTTTTTGTACAAGTTAAATAATCTCAGCTCAAGGAAAGGGTCTTCACCAGGGCTGGGGTGACACAATGACTCTACATCTGGTACAGACAGCCAGAAGCTATCTACAAAACTACAGAAACTACAACTAAAATATTATAATGTATAATTTAAAAAAAAATGTTTAGTGTTTTGAGAATTAATACAGACTGCGAGCACCTTTAAGTGACAAATGCAGAAATTATGCATATAATCATTATTACCCTACACTTATTCTCTCTATGTAGGCAAAGCAGTCAGCACTGACAAAAGTTTTTGTGTTTTATGATACACCACAACTGCTGAACTTCTCAGGACTGCTGAACAAAAGTATAAAAAATGCTATTTTGCTCTAGCTCACTGTACTTAAAACACTCTTGGTCCTCTGGAAGCATCCAAACAGGTGCTCTCTCACAGCGCAGCTCAGACAAATAAGTAAGTAAGTTAGTAAGTAAGTAAGTAAAAAAATAAATAAAGTCACCTGGAATAATTGTCACCTGGAAGCAGTGTTTTCCATTTTCACAGCAGGACAGGGTTTACAGGTGGATGTAGAAGGATGTCTTGGCCAGTCTTCTTCTGCAAGAGAAGAAGGCCAAAGCAGAGGAGCAATGCTTCTTTTAAGTGAAGGACTTTTTCACCTCAACACTTTTTTCCTCCCTCAGGTACTGTGACCAAAAGGTCTTTCCTTTCTGTTTTTCTAAAACAAATAGGAAACTAGAGGAGTCCATAACTGAGAACTGTATCGCTAAAATGAAGTCTTTGGTTTCCAGCACTACTCCACTGACATGTATCATGAGTGCCAAACATAATTTAAGTATAATTAAATTAACAAATTCCTCTGCACAGTAAAGATGACTTTTTAATCTATCTTTTCTATCTTAATTCTTCACTTTCTGGTCACATTTATGGTTTCAGCAATCCTGGCAGCCTGCTGAAACCATTAATGTGTTTGCCTGCCTCATAATTTTTGATGACTTCTGTTTGTTTTTTACTTTGGTTCCATCATTGTTTTTTTTTACATAAAATCTCTGTTATCTGTAACAGGAATAAACAAACCTTTTTTTTTCTCCTTGGGTGTGAAGAAAAAGTAAAACATAAACCTGCAAAAAATTAAAAGACAAAACTCACTATTTTAAAGCTAAGCAACGTCTGTCTCTGTGCACAAGCAATAAGTACATTCATACGTATGTACCAGTTTTGGTATGATTTTTTTGTCAGGAAATATTAGATTCTTTTTCAATTAATGAAATTAGTGGTATCAGTTTAATAATCTCATACTCTATTGCACCACTATAGGCATTTTCAGATAATTATTAAAGATTTGTTTAAAGAGAAAAAAAAAGGAAAAAGCTAAGGGAAAAAATTACAGAAGGCCTCTGAAAAAGGCATTAAAAAAGTTTTTTTCAGATTCCACTATGTCTAACTAGATAACTAATTTAGGTGAGGCAAAAAATGAGAAAAATGTTTAGGAGAGACATTTTTGACAATAAAATTGAAGAAAGATGCTATTTCAATCAGAAATGTCACTTTATACCACTTTCTGATATTAATAACCTTACATTTCTAGGTTCTCATATACTGCTACGGAGGCAGATAGGAAGAGTATTTTTCACCTTGAAGGGTCCCGAAGCGCTTGGAAGAGGCAGTGATGAACATCCAGGGCCATTGCTTGTGCTCTGACACCATTCTGGCTGGAGGTGATGGGCATCTGCACTGCCACACACCTGCAGCCAGTGAAGCTGAATGGGGCCTTTCCCTGTGGAGCAGATGCTGAGCTGTATAAGGACATTTTCCTGTTTTACTCTCTGCTGCCACTTCTGTGTGTCCTTCACTGTGGCAACATCTGTACTAAATGATAAAAGCATGAACCATGGGCTGTTGCCCCTGAGTCAGGTAGTTCATATAACTCACAGCTACCCTCTCTTGATCTGGCCCCTGCAGAGTGGTCCATCCATATCCCAACTGGTCAATTCTTCTGACTTCTGAGCTTCAGTGACCACTCTGTGGCCAAAAGATATGATTATTTATGTGTGTTTTCCAGCTCTAAGTGCTGGATTTAGTAGCAGACTGTGCTGGCTCGGAGGAGTCTTGGTTTCCCTATCTCTGGAAATGTTCAAAGCCAGGTTAGATGGAGCTTGAAGCAACCTGGTGTAGTGGAAGGTATCCCTGCCCATGGCAGAGGAGGAGGTTGGAACTAGAGGATCCTTAAGATCCCCCTCCAGTCCAAACCATTCTGTGGTTCTATGATCATACGGATTGTTTTACTGCCTGTGGGAATGTTTTGCGGTGTGACACCTAGGGCACATCATGAGAGCACTTTTGTGGTGGTTATGTTTCTGGTTTTGGCCTCTTGAAGTAGGGCAGGATTATTCCAAGTGTTGCATTTCAAATGAAGCACATCTTTTCTCTTGTTGCTGATATGCAGCACACCCATAAGCAAACTCTGCTGGCAACTCTGCTTGGGTTTCTTCCTTAAGGAGACTAATAAATACATGCCACAACAGAGCCCAGGAGTGAACTAGTGTGCAACTACATATATGTTGATAGCAGGAACACGTTCTGGAAGCAAACCGGTGTCAAAATTCCTGATGCTCCAAGTGCATGAAATTCTGACCTTCACTGTGCCAACAGAAAAAGGAACATCTGTCCTGTTGCCCTGTTTTTTAAGTTCTTCTAAGCCTTCTGATGTTTACATTCTCGTAACAAACTTTCTCACACACTTTCCTGTAAATGCTTATTGTTTTTGCATTCTTTTCTGGAGGAGGAGAAATTTGATGGACTGTTGGTTTTTCCAGTGTCATTGGAGAGGTGGCACTGTCATCCTCTAATCCACTGTCACTTTTGGAAATCTATAAATGTTGGAGTCAGAATTAAACTTTCTCTCTTTTTACCTTGGAGATTCCAGTGTCCATGTAGTTTTATTTCGTGTCCTAGAGCAACATGTCCCTTCTGGCTTGGGATGAAGCTGAGAATGACATGAGGGACTATTAGGAGTTACTGGTGGCCAGTGCCTCCTGCTTATGGCCCACAGCCCCATTGCAGGGAGTTCTGTGTCCAAGCAATGCCATAGAAATCAATCTCCTGCTCTACCACAGCCCTGCTTGACCCAGCCATGGACTTCATTAAGCCAATTCCCACTCTTAGACTAAGGTCCCATCCCTGAAGAGATGCCTGATGCCCTGGTCTGGACCTGCTCTGGCAGCACTGCAAGTCTTCCCTTCTTTCTGGTGGATGCAGTGGGAGAGCCCCTGGCTTTCTTTCCCAGGACAGCCCAGAAACATATTCTTGTAGTTCTCTAACATTTACCTGAATGTTTGGTCTTGAAGCACCAATTTAAGTGTTTAAAATTTCTTTGAAAAAAAAGTACACCAAGAGGAATCTATTTTTTCTTATGAAAATGTAAGTAACTGGCCAGCTATGCCTAGTTTTAGTTACTTGCTGGTATTATTCCATTCTTGTCATTGGAAAAAATATAGCAAGCATGCAATTGACACTCTTCATTGCTCTGCTCATGCATTAGAATCTCCCCTACCCCTGTTCTGTTTTTCAGTCCGATAGTTTGTCAGCTCCCAGAAGTCTGATGAGGTGAAGCATTGAGAAAACAGTGGGAGCAATAGAGAGGTCTGCTGCTGACACAATTCTCTTTGGAGGGAATGGAGCTATTTTTCTTGTTTTGAAGCAGAAGTGTCACTTGCAGTTCACATTCAACTGATAGCCACAGAGAAATACGTAACCTTTCCTTCCCACCAAGAAATATATGCCATCTTCCAGAAGACAGCACTGATTCCTCATACACCATCTATTTTCTGCTGGTGGGACTACCACGATACGGAAGAGGACTGATCAGATGTCCAGCCATGCCCCACATTGCTCATAAAGATTTTCAGCAAAGTTGTTGGAAGTAGCTATGTTGTCAGACTTGTTTTATCTTTCCTGAATGTGGACATCTGTCTGCTAAAAACTGGGCTGAGACATCTAGGAACTATACATAACCCTTAGTGCATCTGTCAGACGATAATCACTTTCGCTCACTAATGAACTGGAACAAAACTGACTTGGCAACTGCCTTTTTCCCTCTAGGAATATCCTGAGAAAGACTTTACATGCTGGGTGTGCAGCAGAGAGAGTTTCTGCTATTCAAATACCACAGCAGTGATCAGGTTTTCAGAACCACAGTGGAGGGGTGGTTAGCACATTGTATTTCCTTTAAAAATGGATAAGAATAGAGTTTTAGAAAAGAGCACACCTTGCCTTCTATTGATTTGTGGAGTTTTACCTAGTAAGTTTCACTTTCCATCTGATTTTATATGTTTCTATTATTCCATGGCTAAGTAGTACTATCTAGTATATGCCCAGCCTGTTCTCATTAAGTGACCCTATGAGTGAGCAAATTCTCTTGTTTCCCCAGCCTTCTGTCCAGCTTAATTCCTTGTGCTCAAATGAACCCAGGACTGGCCAGCATCTCTTACCTCTTCACCCACTCAGTCCCACCCTTTGCTGTTACCAGCACCAGCCATTCAGTCTGTCTCAGCAAGCTCCACTTCACAAGCTCCACAAATACCACAAGATGGGTGTGCTAGCTCCTGGTGAGAAACAACCTTTTTAATTTTGACACAGCCATACAGGTCTGTTTTCTCTCAGCCCAATCCAGATCAGTGCATTTTAGGTAATTTTTAGAAGCCCAATCCTCCCAATCTTACCTTGCTCCTGAGACATTTGTCATATCAGTAAGTCAACCCTGTCCTCAGTTGCCATTGATGGAATTAAAAAATCATAGAATCATTCAGGTTGGAAAAGACCTTTGAGATCATCAAGTCCAGCCATGAACCCAGCACTGCCAAGCTTTCTCCTAACCTATGTCCCTATGTACCACATCTCCATGTCTTCTAAAATCTCACCACAAATGATGAAATAATGAAATGATGGAGAAGATGGGCACGTGAGTTACACTTACAATTTGAGTTCTCCAGGGAATAGGTAGACATAACTAGAGTATCATTAAATGAATTTTTGATAATAATGAAATATTTGTTCTAATCCATTAAAAAGGTATGATTTTACCTTTTTGTTGTCAGTACTCTCAGGTTTCATCATATCAGCTGAATGTGAAGCACTGGGCTTCTTTAAACATTTAATTTCTGTTGAAATGACAACAAAGCTCTGGACTTTCAGAATAAGCCTCAGAAATAACTCTCTTTGGAGGAGTCCCTGAACTCATTCATCTCTATATAACTTGAACTCAATATATTAAGTTGCACTAGGGAAGAGTTTGGCCCATTAACTTTAGTTTTCTAATGCTGTTTAGTCAATAAGCCATTTAATTCCCAAAACAAGGAAGGGGAAGGAATAATGATAATGGGAAACATGAAATGTCAACACCGCCAATTCAGAAGCAGGGGAAAAAAGAAAGCTAAACCCAAACCAGAATACTGTGTCAGGTCATCAGTTAGAGAAAATCAGTGTAAGGTAAGTTCAGTGAAATCAAGTAAATTGTATTCAGTTACCTCAGAGCAAGTCCTGTCATGTAGTTACGTAATTTTGGGGTTTTCAGTTCTTTCTCCCCTGCCCCCATCATAAAATTTATTTTAAAAAAAATCCCCAGTCTGCTAGATTTTGCAAGTTCAGTAGTCTGTTAACTGAGTAAGTAAAGATATAATGAAAGCAATAAGTGCTGAAACATCACACATGCAGTACATATCTCCAGCCAGTCCAATTTTATGCCTAAGAAGGCTGGCAGAGTTCCTGCTGCGATTCAAATCTTATGTCAAATTTATAAACTTTTTTTCTCCATTCTCCTCTCCTATCCCCATGCCCCATCAATCAGAGCTTATACCTGCACAAAAGGTTGATCCATCATTAAGGAGGCAGGTTGCAGCCAAATGTAAATCTGCACTTAAAAAAAAAAAAAAAGAAGGAATAATACTCATCCTGCAGGGCAGGGTCACCCTCTGACCCTAGGCAATCTGCCTCTCAATCTGCAGAACACAGGCTGAAATAATGTGTCCGTCGAACAAGCAGTAAACTTTTCTGCTTCTGCCTTTTTGAAGATTCCTGGAATTGCTGCATCTGCCGGCTGACACTCTGTCTGACTTTTAAAATATGAAAATCTCCTCCATATGCATTGAGCTCAGTTTTCTACTTAGCATTTCAAGAGCCCTAAGGACCTTCAGGGAAAAAAAAATATTCTGAATTTTCAATTTTGATGACAATTTGCTTTCCCTACAGGATGTGCAGAAACACCTTGAAAAACTTGTCAGCTGCTAAAGGAAATGTTCTTTGCCATGGGAATGAGAGCACATCACTTTCAACTAACTTAGGGAAAGGAAGTTTGGCTCTGCACCCCATGCTTCCCCAAAGTAGCTGAACATCTCTTTTAGGTTGTTCCAAATAAGAAGCAACAATAATAACAACTTAAAAAGAATAACAAACATAGAATCCCACAAATACAGGTTTTGACCATACAGTGAAGAAAAATTAAGTCCATCCATCCAGTTGCAGGAGACTCCCATTTTCACAGCATTCAAATCCAAATAACGATTCAGGCCATAAACAAAAGATTATTATTTCTTTAAAATTAAATTTTTGTGTTGGGATACCTAACTTTCCCTAGTCTGGGCTAGTCTCCCCTTGGATTAGAGTCAAGGAAGGAGGCAATAATATCCAAGAGCAGTACAGTCATGCTCACCTTCAGTAATTGTGTGAGGTCAGGGTGTTCCACTATTTGCAGTCCTGTTTTTCTCAGAGGGCTTTTAAAGAGATTCTAGCTGACCTACTTGTATTAAGCCCAGTGTTTATAAGCTAATATTAAACAGGGTGAATCCCCTTCTTTAGCTGAGGTTTATGTATTTTCTCTTCCACATCACTAAAGGGCACACTGGAAGTGTTAATTCTCCAAGCACCAGACATTTTGCAAATTTTTCAGGGTGTGTTGGATTTTGTATCTTCTGTGCCGCAGAGGAAAGGTGCTCAGGAACTGGGAATATGAAGCTCAGTGTTTTCTTTCTTCTCCAACCAACATAAAGGACAAAACCATAATTGACCCTAAAGTGTTCAGGTACAAGTTGTGGGGATCCCTGCTCAGAAAACCCCGTTTACAGAATTCACTGGATTTCATTTGTCTGGATGCTCAGTATTCAGCCCTCATTAGTGATCTCCAGCCAGATGAGCCACACGCTGAGCTAGGAACAGGGGTGATAAGTTTTGATTTCAGGGCTTGTGTTCCAGCATTATACAGAAATTGTCTTTAAACTAGTTTTAAAGACACTGGACTGATGACAGTTGGGGTTTTTGTTTGTTGGTTGGTTTGTTTGTTTGTTTGTTTGTTTGACATTACAGTATTTTCATGTTTTACATGGGCTAGATGAAGTGTATGAATTCTAACATAATTTAGCATTTCTGCTGCTAATCCTGGTTTAGCTGTGACACAGACAAATCTGGTATTAAGCAAAGAAGTTGTTGCATAAACACAGAAAATGCTGCCTCTCTTCCTTTTGGTGGACTCAGAAATTCACACCAGAGCAGTCAGTTAGAATATTCAATTTATACTGCAGACTATTTAAATGTTTTAAAATGGGAACATTCATTACAAATGCCTTCTCTAACCTTTTATTCAGGGTGAGATGCAAATAAAGCAGTGACTGATAAAGGGAGACATGAAAATGAATATGTATGTTTGCATAAGCTGTATTTCTCTGCTGCTGTGGAACAAATTCTGCTCCTAGTCCCATTTAAGCTTCCACTGCTGATTTCAGTGTAGTTATGAGCATGCAGCTGAGGCCAGGATAAATCCTGCCGTCCATCTATTGAATGATCAAACCATACTTATTATGGATCCCATTTCAATGTGGAAGTGAAACAGGCCTTAATCTCAAGGGCAGGCTCTGCAGCATCGCCTCTGCAGCCTGTGACATGATATGGGTATAAACCTCACTCCAGTGGATTCTCATGTTGGCTACAAAGGGAAAAAAAGTCCAATATGCCTCTGAAAAATCCTGGGGAACAGTCAGACAGACACCAGCAATTAGAAACCTGTTATTTTCTTTTAAAAAGTATTTAATAAAAAATATAAGTGCTAAGCTCAAAAAAGCAAGTTGAAAATTCATAATCAATTTTGTCGTTGCCTTTCTTTCTTATTGGTAGGAAAAAATTACTCACTTTTCTCCCACCCTCAGATAAGACTAGGCTTTTGCACTCTATTAACCCCAGGGACTAAAAGATAGACTGTTTTCTAACAGGTGAATTAGTGCTAGATAGCATTACCACAAATGCCAAGTCATTAAACATGTAATTGGATTTTTTTTTTGCTATCTTAACTTTTCTACGTTATAAAGGATCTTTACAAATTAATGACAGAATATGAAGCTGCCCCGAGAGCTATTTGCCCATTAAAAACAGGCATGAAAAACTCCTATCCCCATCACATAGAGAACTATCCCACCAATTTCCAATTACTTCTGCCACTGACAGTTCACTGGACTGTTAAGTTATATTCTGCACCATGCTGCTTAATGTGGTTAAGTCAGGCAGGTATTTTCTGCTTTTCTTTTTTCTTTCTTCTTATTTCTATTTTTTTCCCCCTGATTGTAAAGCAATTAAGCAATGTCAGTAATGAAAAAGCAGAATTTTAGTACTATAAAGGCATGGTTAATTTAAAGATGGATTCTTTAATTCTTTAAAGATGGATTCTAGAAATCACTGAATACAAGCTCCTAGCGCCCTGGTCAAAAAATGTTTCTCGAAGTTTATTCAGGACCTCCAGTAAAAGCCTGTCCTATGTCATTCACAGACATACAGAGGCAAGAAGCCTTGCTAAAAAGCTAAAGAACTTACTTTTGTATAAGATAATGACAATGATAATATTAGAGCTAATGGTAATAAGGAAAAGGATTCACAGTCTCTTTTTTTCCTTCCATTTTATGAGAACCTTCAGTTGTAAATTTAGTAAAATATGGAAAAATGCCACTTATGTGAAGAATTGGAAACAAAAAAACGTTAGAAGCTCTTTGATGGGAAAACCTAAGTGATTGTTGTGTTAGCCTTACTATTAGGTGATCTAGTCTTTAAACAGATGTTAGTGGTATCACTGAGAATTGAATATGGCAGTGGAGCACCCTGTGTCCATGGATACTCCCTATGAGTTAGAGCTGCTGGGGCAGCTGTGTTCTGTGTGTTGTGTGTTGTTTCACTTTTCACAGACCTCACCTCCTTGAGGTGCTTCTGATACATCCAATAAGACATCTGCTCTTTGTAGGTTGGTGATTAAGTAACACACAATTCATAAGATTGTTATATGCAATTATTAAGATTTAAGTGGGATTTAAGGGAATATTTATTAAATAAAAAATAATCCGTCTCAGCATGGCCAAGGGTGAGATAGTCAAAATGTAAATGGACTTAATAAAAATGTGTCAGATGTGGACTTTCCTTCAGGTTGCTGGTAGGATTCCTTTTGAACCAGTTGATACTAGTGCTATCATTTGTGAGCTTAGGGGGAATTGTAACTTAGCCATTTCTGATTTTAAAAGAGAGATAATCAGTTATTATTCATAGAAGTTGTGTGATGTCTGTGAGTCATTTCAGTGATTCAACTAGAGGAAAGGCAAGTAAAAAAAAATACAACAGGAAGTTATAGGCACTAATGGCTACAAAAGGACAAATCCAAGATGGAAAGGCTACAGAGAAGGAGTATTAAAATTAACAGGGGAATATAGAACCTATTTTATATGGAGACATTAAAAAGAGATTGGACTTCAAAATAAAAGAGGCAAGAACAAGGCAGGGGAGTAATATTAATACTGTATTACCTTTCCTAATGGGAACAAATGATGTTCCAGTTAAAGAAAAACAATGGAAAATGCAGATAGATGCAGAGAAGTTGTATATCTGTGTGCAGCTGTCCTCTGGACAGAGAGTGCTGGGAGCACCCACTTGCCACTTTGAAGCATCCTCTTTGAGCATCACTGTGTATTTACAGTGTCTCCTTTATCACATACACTCCATGTATATTTTTTCAGTGCATCCTAATAGATGTCTCTCTTATAAGTCTGAATTCCAGCAGATCTCTCAAGTAGATTAATGCTGAGATATTGCTGGATAACATGGTGTTTGTGCTGGAAACAGCAACTCATTCCACACTTGCCAGATTTACAGGATGCTTAATTTGCCAGACTTTTTCTTTCTCCATCTTCAACTCTCTCACTGAAGTCTGGTTTGGTTTATCAAAATTTATATTGGCTCTCTGATTTGGAGAATTTAGTTTGGCCTGCCCAACTAAACAGAAGAAAATAACTGATGCTTTAAGATAGTAAAATGCATTTTTGCCTCTTGCTGCTTTTCCTTTCCTTGTATGCTGTTCTCACTCCTTTGGCTTCAAAGATCTGCAGGCAGATGTTAGTTCAGGTATTCCTTCATTTTTTAACCTTGTAATTATTTACATTATTGTGGTTACGAGGTGGAATGTCTTACTAAGCCAATGGAAGATGATTTAACACCCCTTTTCAGGGTGTTTACCAAGGCTAATAATTTCAGAGAATCACTGTTTTAAATGCCCATGCTTGCTTCAAGCACTCCACTGCTACTCTGCAACACCATATACAAATAATATAATTTAATAATGAGTGGGAAACCTCCTGCTCCAACCTGTAAATTAATAGTTGAAATTTGCTCTCTCGAGCAGACAGCTGATGTCTGGGCTGGTTCACACCTGGTATCACTTCAGGGCTTGTGTGAAATTCAGGCAGGCCACAGGCTTTGTGCTGAGTGTTTGAGCAAGGTTATTTTCACTCTGTGGCGAGCAAGTGCAGTCGTATGTTTCAATAAGGGACTTACCCGTTAGCATGTGAAAATGTTACTGCTAATTTTACACCTTGAAAACAAATCAGGGTTTCACAGTTCGAAAGCAGAAACCAACCAGCTATAAACCGTCAGATTGACTGTGATCTCAGAATTGAATAGGTCTATTTGTTCTAACAAACAGTTAGGCCATTAAATTGCAAAGCCTTTCAGTGTTTGTCCAGGTAAATAAGGACACATCCAAATTGATTATCTGTTGTTCGGAGGTAATGATACGTAATAAACTATTCGCTCTGGATAACACAACAGAAATGTGCTGTAGCCCACAGATGTGCCATATCTTCCCCTGTAAAAGCAGGATTTCTCCACTAGCTGCAGTCCAGGTCTCCACATTCCACCCTCCTGCCCTCCCCACCCCTGCAGGCAAAATGCATTTGTCTGATGAAACAAACGTGCTCATTCTTTTTGCTCCCATAACCCTACATGATGCCTCTGCTTCTGATGGGGATTCCTCAGAAATCTGCATGCAGGTACATCTGCAACTCACAGAAAAATACTTCATGGACATTAAGTTTGATCCTGTTCTTTCTGGTGTCATTATACTTATTTGAAAAAAGAATATCTGTCATCACAGATGTCAGATCTACTGGCTGCCCAGGAATAAATCTTGTGCTCATGTCAAAATGTCTCCAGCAGAACTTCTAGGATGAAAATTCACAGCTCAACATTAGGCAGCAATTTATGATGTATGATACAAGCAGCATGAGCAGTATTCTATCAGGAAAAGGGGGGAATCTCTAAATTTTGTCAAATGGAAAGTAGTTAAATGGTGCTTTTCTCAGTTAGGAACTTAACTGACTTTTTAAACTGTCATATAAGAATTCTCCCTGTGCACATATTCTTGGTAGCTCCAGTTAGACTGTGGCTATATGCAAATATGGCTGGAAATCTACATTGTGGGGGAGAGGGCATAAGCAGCTGGGACTGAGAACCAGGGACAGAAACATTTTCCATTAGCAGCAGGACCTTCTTTATGGGATCCTGCTCCATCACTTGTGACAAACACCAAATTGAATGTTTGTGGGGACAAACTCAGAGAGGGTAATAACCCGTGCTGAGGCAGAGTGAGAATGATAAATGTTTTATCGTCTTTATTTTTCTCACATCACTTGCCAGTTAGACTTACAAGGTGAAATTAGTAACCTTCTGTGGTGGAGTTTGTCTTGCCAAATTTTAGCTGGCTGAAGTATTGAGTAGGATATTGTCTGTAAATAAAACACTTGAATTTAGACACCTACAGATGTTTATGTTGGTATTTAGGCTGTCCTTACAGTGCTGCCTGTGGCTCCTGGGAAGCTATTGGGGCAGTGCTGGAGCCTGGAACAGCATCATCCCCTCACTTCACGAGCTGCACTGACTGATGGCTCTCACAGCACATCAGCAGAGATGAAGCTTGTGTGGACTTACCTCATCCTTCCTGATTTCAGGCCCTTTGAGCTGCTGTGGCACCCTCCTGCCCTGGATTGCCAGTTGGGCAGAGGAATCTCCTAAAGGATCTGTTTTGAGGAGCTTGACTATCACTAGAGGTCAACAGCAAGGAACCTGACCTGTATCGATAAGCAGCCTTTGTAATCAGGAGGAAGACAGGTATCTTAAACATTTTCATTTAATCTGTCATAAATGTCTATTTTGGAATGAGACAAAATCTAATTTATTCCAAACCATTGTTTAGAGGACTGAAAAAAGTGATTACTTTACTGGCATTTGGAGCCTTGTGCTGGAAGAGAATCACACAGATTTGGTGAAAAAGAGGAGGTCACCTCTCCCTGTTTACAGTGCAACTTTGCTGATATCAGGACAGCAACACAATGGGTACATTTAACCAATGTCCACTGACACAGAAAGCAAGATAACTAATCAAACAAGCGAACCAGGCTTATCTCTCAGTGATCATGTAACAGATGGCAGGCAATATGGAAAGGAGAGCACACAAAGAGAGATATTAATATAAGATAGGCAGATAGATGGAGCAATACTTTCAAAAATAATAAATGGCTCAAATTGAAGGCCAGTTCTCAAATGCATATTCAGAGACATATGTGTTGAACTCTTAATGGAAAAATCGTTAAAAAAATAAAAGATAATATAGGATCATGTGTTGACATTTATTTTCTCTCTGTAAAAGGAAAAAAACCCCACATTTACATTTTTCTTGAGCCCTCTTTTCTTCAAAGTTGCTAAATCTTACAATGGAACTGAGATGATGTAAGTAAAAAGACATGAAGATTTTCTGTCAAAAAAGGGAAATAATAAATAGAAGAGTGTTTCTTTTTATTTTATTTCAGAAAATGATAAGGCTAGTTAATCCCTTAAAAGATACGGAAATCTGAATCCAAAGACCCTCCAACAACAGAAATGCAAATATCTTTATAACCACTAGATGGTACTTAAAGCACAGGATTGGAATGAGTTGCTTTTTTGTAAGATGTGTAGTGAGAGTATCTGTGTCAAAGGCTCAGCAAAGTCGAGGTTGGTTTTATTTTTTCCATATCCAGGAGGAAGGGGAGGGGGGGGGGAAGAAAACCCAAAACTAAATCTTTTCTGTGCCTTTTTTGACTTGAAAAAGAAAAATGGACGTGGCAAAAGTGTTTCTGATTAGATTGGTACAAAAAGATGATGCATTCTTTCTGGATGAATCAGGAGATATGAGGTTCTGTCACTCTTTAGATATAGACCTGAAATACTAAGCTTAAATTTATAGCCTCTTGAATGAGCCACAGGACTCTGTTTACTCATAGAGTAGAATTGGGTGCAGTTCCAGCAGTTCTTCTCTGTGATCAGTTACTTTATCACCTTGATCAGTTCAGAAGATACAATAACTCTCTTTTTTAATACACCCTACTACAGTAGATCCTTTATCAACCTGCTTTGGATTTAATCACACTTCTGGGTCAGGAATCCTCTTCCCATCTGTCTCTCTCACATACATGCAAACACATGCCTGCACCGCCATAAATGTCTGCATGTTACTTTTTGATTTTTTTTTTTTTTTTTTTTTTTTTTTTTTTTTTTTTTTTTTTTTTTTGCAATTTTATGTTTTCTGGAGGAAAGGCTGGAAGAGGCAGGGAGCAGGTCTAAAGAAGCGGTAGCTCAATTGCAGCAGCTCTTTTTTCCCCATTCTAGTTTCCAGAAACAACAGTCTATTTCCAAAAGCAACTAGTAGAGGAATTTCCAGTTATAAGAATGATATTGCAGGGGGTACTGGATATTTAAGGGTGTACTTAGCTGCAGATTTTCGACTTTCAGTCTGACTTTTTAGCATGAACTCAAACCCGTTGTTCTGTTTGTTCTGGGTAGCCTCTCCCATTCGCACCCAGGCTCAGTAGTTTAATCTGGTGCTTTGGTTTGGCTTCACTCCCCACATAAATTTTTTACAGCAAAGAGTAGCACAGGAGAGGTCAGTGAGATTTTCCAGGAAATTGTGAATAACAAATGTCTCTCGGTGGTTCCTCCCGATGAACACCCGGCTGTGCAACGGGGAGCGTTTCTTCCTGACCTCTTCTGCCTATAAGCTGTCCCTGGAGGTTTGTGGATCGATACTGTTGCTCAATGTACATGAAAAGGTTAGGCTGATTCTTATTCTCTAAAAAAAAAAAAAAAAAAAAAGCCACTAGGTTTCTTCTAAAAACCTAGAAACCTGATTTTTTTCTAAGGTATCCTGTGTCTTTGAGCTCTAAATCCTCCAAATATTTGTATGGTGTCTCTGATTATCCAACAACAAAAACAAAAACCATATCAAACAAACAAAAAAACCCCCATCCCAACAACAACAAAAGCAAACCCAAACACATCTGTGATATCTTTTTACAGACAACTATGAATGACATTAAGGTTGGAAATGTGCATCTAAAAATGTTATAAAGTGTTAAATGATCCAGAGAGTTAGTGGGAAATTACTTTGTTACCTAGGTCTAAATTTTCCTTAGGAAAGGTCAGTCTCTGCTGCTTCATATTTCTTTGCTTTTCCATGGCAAGCTTCATCACAGAAAACCAGCAGCTTTGGGCCTGATCTAAAACTCCTTGAGCACAGTACAAGTTCTCCTGGAGGACAAAGTCCATTCATTAGTTTCATGGCAGCTGCTGTGAGCAGGAACATTTTTCACAAAAACAAAGTTTCAGAAGCAACTCTAGAATTGGTCTCGTCACTGAGATTTGCTCCTTCATAATAGCTTTGCACCGAAAGGTTTGACTTTGGTAATGAGAACACGTGTAAAACTTTTGAACGTGAGCTTTAATCTACAGTTCCTGATTTTGTCCATCCTATTATTTTCTAGGATGAAGGTTGCTCAGAGGTAAATGTCTGGTTAGTTTTTATTTTGTTCCATGGTGGTTTTCATAAATACACCCCAGCATCTTTAGAAGTCACACAGTGGTTGTATCTCGTGGCTAGTTGTACCCCATAGCATCAAAAGGGTCAAGGAGCTGAACCTGGCGCAAGAATACCTAAGAACACTTTCCCCTTTCTTGCAGTTGGCAACATCTGTTTTTGTAGTTGCAACTTGCCTCCAAGCCCCTGAAATTCCTTTCAAATATTTGTTCCAAAGCTACACTGCGCTGAGCTCAGCTATGGAAGTATTTGCTATTTCTTTTTCTGAGAGAAAATACTATCTGTTCCTGTCTGCCTGCTGCTCCATCTGTCTGCCTGATCTGCTGCTTCATAATCTGGAAGAGAATACCTTTTGGGTTATTTCATATATATTTTGCAACCACTACAGAGCTTTGCTTGAAGGGGCCAACCTCATCCGTGATGGTGAAACTTCACTGACTTCATGTAGTTGTACAAGGTGAATCAGATCTTCCCTTGGGACCATTCCAGAGAGAAAATGTGTAGATGTGTGTATGAACAGTCAGAGGCTGGGAGGGGAATCAGAAGGAAGGTTTTGCAGAGATTGTTCTAGGACAATAGTAAATC
The DNA here is from genome assembly GCF_027887145.1 of Ammospiza caudacuta. Lineage (NCBI taxonomy): Eukaryota > Metazoa > Chordata > Aves > Passeriformes > Passerellidae > Ammospiza > Ammospiza caudacuta. The sequence continues at coordinate 83,104,680 of NC_080632.1, read as the reverse complement.
ATTCACTCACTGCTGCACTGCACAGAAGGCACTAAAGGAGAGCAAGAAAAATGAAGGAATATGCAATTCTGCTCACTTCAGCAGTTAAGCTTTTGTTAGAACACTCTTAAGCAATTACAAAGCTGCCAGGACTGTCTTTAATTAAATATGTAAGTATCAGTACAAAAATAAAACCCAAGCAACACTTACATCATCCCTACAAGGTGTTATTGTTCTGCTTATTTTTTACAGATGGACATTTTTTCAGGAATAAGCTTTCCAAGTGTTGTGAGAGAGAGAATGAACGAGAGAGAGAAGGATGCAGAGGGAAGTAGTGAAAAGAAATATGGATGCTACAGGAAAAATAACAGTGGTTATATTTCAGAGAGGCAAACAAAATACACAGTGCATCTGTGACAAGGAAGTATGACTTGATTTCCCTACTTAAGGCAAATTCATTGAAATTGCCCAGTACTTGAGAGAAAACAGATGACAGAATAATTAGAGATGGTGTTTATAATTTATCAGTCACAGTCTTGACTTCCTGTAGCTGATTGGAATGACCAGATGATTTCTTGCTAGTAGATCATATATTTGGGGGTGATGGGGGAAAAGGAAGAACATAGCTAAGCACAAATAATGACTCTTTATTTGCCTAGACTCATTGAATGGTTTGGGTTGGAAAGGACCTCAGAGAGTATCTAGTCTTAATTCCCTGCCATAAGCAAGGATGCTACCCACTAGATCTGGTTGCTGATTTAATGAAACCTGAATCTTTTACTCACAAGAAAACTTGCCTGCAGATGTTCAGGTGAGGGAGATACAGCCATCCAGAACCTTTGACTCTGCTGCTCTTTCTGGGAGAGGCTTTGCACACCCAGGAAAGTATGGAGCTGCTTTTGCTCCCAGTGGGAGAGGGGTTCAGTTGTCCACAATGTCCTGAATACACTAAGGCTTTAGCTGTAGACAAGGCAGGTTCCAGAAGGGCTGTGTCCTCACAGGGTCTTACAGGCCTGACTATTGCCTATTGGAAAAGCTGGCACAAGATTTGATTCTGGGCTTCTTTTTCTTGGCATTAGTGAGGTTAGTAAAAGATTTGTATATAAACTATATTGTAAATTGCAACCAATGTGAGGTAGGAGAATTCAGGGACAAAGTAGTACAGTATATAGTTTATACCATCTTGGTTAAATTATATCATAAATACAGGTGCAGTCACCCTTTTTCTGAACACCAACATTTTCTGAAATGTTGGTGTGCTAGATGAAGCAGCCAGGGCATGTTTCCTTTCCAGCTACCAGTAATGTAAATTATTTTGACTCCACTGGGAAAACAATTTAAAATTGTACTCAAAAATACCAGGTGCTTTCTGGGAATCATAACTGAGCCATTGCTGTGGGGGTTTTCTTTTACCAAAGAAGGGGATCAGTTCTGCAGGGCAGCTACTCAGAGCCTTGAGAGATGCACCTGCAAGTGCCACGAGTCTGTGATGACTCCCAGGAACAGGACTTAGGTTTAAGTAAGAAAGGCGTTTTGCTCTTAATGCTGGAGTCCTGGCTGGAGTGTTATTTCTAAGGAAGATGATCACCACAAACTCATATGGTTGTATGTGGTCTGTATGTGAGGTTCTCCCATAATTGCACACGAGCTTCATTTGTCCCCATTGCTCTGTAAGAGTGTTTACCAACAAAGAAAAAAGGGTATTCTTACACCAGAGGAAAATGTCCCCGTTGTCACTTGGGCATGAAGCCTATTGAGCCTCCAGGAGGGGGAAATAAGGAGAGAGGTTAAGATGAAGTAACAGCTGGATTTGTCTTTCACTCCCTGAAAGCTGAGGCTATAGTTTTCAGAGAGGCTAAAGGAATTACCCATATGTACTTCTTTTTCAAGTGAAAAGTCCAAATCTCTGACATAAGCCTAGAAAGTAAATGTTTTGCTTGTTATGTTTTAGCCTCAGAACTGATCATGTTTTGAGTTTATCCTGTGTTAGATGAACAATCCTGTTCCTGTGTTACATGAACAATCCAATAGCATTTCTTATGCTAGTAGCACTCTTATGTTAATTTACAAAGAGAAACAACTGGGGGCATCCATAAGCTCCCACACAGAAACACTGATGAGGAAACAGCTTGGCGTTGGGTACGCTTTCTGTATTTTCCTCAGACTGTACCAGGTGGAGGCTGCAGAATGAAAATGCTCCAGTGATAAACACTTATGAATGGTGGGGAAAGACACTATAATTCCAGGTGCAAATCTGATAACTTACCCTGTGGATCTAGGGAGAGGATTACTTCCCTTCACCACACTCTTCTCATACCTCCACCCACCCCCCATCTTCAGGAACTATACCCAAACCCTCCATCTGAACCAAAAAGCTTTATCTGTCCCTTAGTGCAACATCTTTTATTTGCCAACTTGTTTTTCCCACAGACTCCTGCTCCCTTTTGTGTTTGCGCTAATGTGCGAATGTCTACACCGCGTAGCCGATGATTATTTGTGAGACAGAGTGAGTTAATGCAGATTTGCAAGCTGTTCCCATTTGTTAAATGTCAGAAAAACACATGCAAGTCACTGGCTTTAGCACTTAGCTGCCAGCTGGCTCTTCTGAAAGGAGGGGACAAATGACAGTCTATCAAACAGCATGCTTTCAAAGAAAGAGGAGACCTGTTCCAGAACTGCAGCTTCAGAGGCTCTTTTTAACAACATAAGCAAAACTGGGAGCCAACCTCATTTTTTCCCCCTGGCTGTAATGAACACATAGCTTAGCGACAGCATTCCCCCACCCCCAGTAAAAACGAGCTGGAATTACAAAGCTTATGAGGAAAAAAGTGTCATTTTCCCCCCTCTCTCTCTTTCACTTCAAATTTTATTTATTTTTATTTATTTCTTTAATTTTGGCTCAAAAGTAAGACCAAAAATGCCAAAAAGGAAAGGAGTGGGGTTCTGAGATCAGTCACAAATCTCAGAAGATTGCAGGAAACTGTGCCAAATGGAAGTGTTTATCCATGGGTAAGTGCCCAGTGTAGATTAACATATTTTAATTATGGTCTCCGGGTTTGCTGCACTCCCTGAAGAATACACGGTTTAGGCCTCACTGGTGAGCCAAAGCTGTCGGGGGGAGGAGGGATTATTTTTGGTCGTGCATGCTGATGGGGTGCCGTGCCTGGAGTTCCGGGACATGCCTTTCTCCTGGAGCAGATACCGCAGGACGGCGGCGGCGCCGCTTCCTTTGTGCCCCCCGACATGCTCCGACCCCGACCCAGCGGCCGGCGCTCCTGGGCTGCTCTGCTTCCCGGGGTGATGCCCGCCGGGACCTCCAACATCACCCGCTCATTAGGATGTCTCTGAACAGCTGTCATGTGGTGCTGACTTTTTGCCATGGTTGACAGCGGTGAGATTAAAGCAGGTAGCCGGAGGCTGAAAAAACTCTGTGTTTTGTTGCGAAGCCCTGAGTCATCCAAGCCCCTGTTATAAATATTAGGTGTCAGGTTTGGATTCACAGAGTCACTTGTAGCCTTGGGTAGGTCCCATTACACAAATGGTCCAATTTATTACAGCAGGACTATTTGTATACAAGATTGCCATCATTGTCAAGATGTCAAAATCTGGCCTGGTATGTTTAATGCTTCATAATTAACAAGCTGCATCATGCTAGTGAACATTTTCCAATTATTGAATAAGATTTTGGAATGAGTGGTTATTTCCCAGAGTTTCCTATGGTTTAAACTCAGTGACAGTTGGGACAGAGCTTTGAGAAGAAAGAGTGTTGTGCGAGGAAAGGTCTATCTTTTCTTTCCTGTTCTTATTTTAAGATGAATATCCAATTTCCTTATTATAGGAGAAAGTGAGAGACAGATCCTTGAATAAGGTAATTCATGCTGCATAGCTTGCAGAAGAAGGAGTCCCTTCTGCTTACCTCTGTCACTGGAAAGATCCCAGGTTCAGTACTACCTGATGGAATGGGAAAAACTAGGTGAGATGAAACATTTTCCAATTGCAAACATTGCCTGCAAAGCCCATTGCTCCATTGTTCATAAATTCATTTCAGGAATACTCTTAAATGAGGAATTTGGTGTCAAAGATGCTCTCAAATTGTCATCTAAACCATACTACTTTCAGCTGTTTAATCCACAGGAATAATAAATCTCTTGGTCTCTGTGCTTTTACCCTGGAAACATACCCTAGGCACCCCTAAATTTGAACAGTGGGTTGGCTGACTCCTTCCAAAATCCCAGTGAGATCCAGGAATTAGGCAAAGTTAAGGCTCTGAATCTGATAGGTACAACTTGAGCCATCCCTGATGTCTTCAAGTTCAACACAAGGCCTTACTTTTCTCAAGGCCCCTTTCATAGATAAAAAAGGTCTAGCTATTTAAACGAAAAAGTGAGATATCCCAGGTTCCAGGCTGTCCTCATTCAGATGAATATGAAATAAGAGACTTCAATTGCTCTAAACTTCTCATTATAGTCTCAAACTCTAGGCTTTGAGACTGTCTGGGGAAAAGGACTATAAAAGTTATTGTTCTGCAGCTGGAGGAATCTAACCCCATTTTGAATTTTGAATGCTCAGGGTCTTCAGAGCTATGTCCATAGAGATATTCAGAGATATTTAGGCACCCAACTGCTCTTTGTCTCAGTGCCTTCATCAAGAGAGATCACAGTCTGCTTGGATGTAAAGCGTAACAGAAAATGAAAGCACCATGCAATATCAGCCTGTGGAGAGAGTGAGAAGACAGTTGTTAATCTGAAAATTTCCTCCACATTATATTCTTATTATCTTTCCTTTTACGCCATAAACTGTTCCCTGCAATTGTGCTTGGGATCATTCAACTGAAAAGAAAAGCTCCCCTGTCCATCTGCCTGGCAGGACTGTCCAAAGGTACCTCCTTTTCTCCTTCCTTTTCTCAGATCTGGCTGGCAAAGCTTATCACACAGAGCATTACGATATAGTAGCCTCTCCAAGGCTCCAAAGTCTGACTCTGAATACTGAGATAGGTGAATTTCTTGCATAGGGCAAACCTACATTTCTGGTGGCTTGAAAATATTGCTAGGGAAACACCAAATTGAGCAGCCTGGGAGAGCTGAGACTGCTACAGATCCACACCAGAGGTCCCATGAGTACAGAGACGGAGTGTGTATTCCCTGCAGGCACACAGGCATGCAAGCATGTATGTATTTATATAGAGATGCATCCAGATCCACACTCCTCAAAGAGCCTCTGCACACACACAGTCAGCACCCAAACCCTGTCATAGCCCCTCTCTGGCTGGTCAGGGTGAAAGTCTGTGCAAAATATACCCAGATGGATAAAATGTGGATCCAGCAGCAGCTGGGCTCAGGCACTCAGTCTGACCAGTGGCTACCTGTGAATCCCAGTCTCCCTCATGTTGCTGGCACCTGGATATAGGAGGCTGCAGCCCAGGGTGGAACAGACCTTGCACACACCATCACAAACACCCCCCCATCCCCAGAGGATCCAGACAAGAGCACTGGCCATAGTTATGCTACATAACTATTTACACGTAGCTGACTGGTTTATTCCCTTTTCCTTCAGTTTCCCCTGTCTCAAACCACTTTGAACCTCCATTTTCCATGTTTTAGATTTCTTACTTCTCCCAGATTTTCAATGAATTCCATCCTATTCCAAAACCCTCTTTTGGTGCACCTCATAATGTGCCCTTGGGTACCAACCCTTCTCTGTCCCTGAGGTGCTCCTGTGATTCACCAGGGTGGGGTGATGCTCCCTATGGACATGACAGGGGCTCATTTCCTCCCTGAAGTTATTTGGGTGCCTCTTCTTCACCATTATTATGCTCTAGGCTTCTCTGTGTGTGTGGAGATTAGCCTTTTATTTCACAGGCTGACAAATACCTGCTTTCTGACAGAATTTTCTTGTTGCCTGGGTAGATCCTTCTTTGTCTCTGAGGCATATAAGCTCTGTCATACTTGTTACATGAAGAGCATTGGGGTGAGTAAGCCCTTTCCCTTCATTTCCTTGAAGAATGTCAGGCTCAGACTTAAGCAGTAAATGCTGGTAACAGCAGCATGTGGTTCATGTGAGCAAGTGGCAAAACAAGACCAGTCTACTAAGTAGAGGAGGATGTGTCTGTGGAGACTAGTCTCAGTTCATGGATTTCTAACCATGTGAAAGCATCCCCACTGGGCAAAAAGGGTTGTTATTAGTGCTAGATTTTTCTTGGGGCATCGCTGTCTATAAGTAATACCCCGAGAAGTAACTTCAACAGTTAAGGGTGTCAGATATGCACAGACACTTCATTTTTAAGTGGACACAAGACGCAGATTTTCAAGTATGCTTATATTAAAGATTTTCCTTATGTTCAAGTGAAATTTTCTGTGCATCAGTTTGTGCCCATTGTTCCTTGTCCTGTTGCTGAACATCACTGAGCAAAGCCTGGTCCATCCTCTGATACCTCCCTCCATTCACTGAATGGCATTGATAAGGTCCCATCTCAGGTGTCTCTCATAAACTAGAATATCAGACCTGGTAAGAGACTAAATATAGCAAAATACTTGAGAGCAGAAAAATATGAAAACAATGTTCTTATTTACCATTCATCCTGAACCCTGTTTTGTCAGCATGGCAGATACACTTGATTCAGGATGGTGGTAAAGTACTTATTATGACTGTAAACATTATTTTCTCACTTTACTGGTTCCTGTGCTAGTGTTGTGTTTGATACAGCCTGGAGTGCTGTACATTGAGCCAGCTCTGAGTGAGGAGGCTGCAGGACCTCAGTTTACCAGCACCAAGCTGGGATGACCAGTCTGCTTGAGCAGCCAGAACCAGCCTCTCCTCAGGTGGTGATGCTGCAGTGCAGACATTCGACTATTTTGGAGCCAATTTAAATCTCTGTTTCACAGTGATGTTCTGTGCAGAGCAGGATTGTGCTTAGGGCCTGATACACAGCTCACAGAAATGGATAGGATGCTTTTGATTGTGCTTCAGCAAACCCCAGTTAAATCACTAAATTCTCCCCGCCTCACTTACCTTCCTCGAAACAGGCTTAACTGTCTTTTCTTCACACAGTGAAGCCCATCTTGCTCAACACCACAGATCCCCAATCATTCTGGGGGGAAAAGAAGAGAGGGGAAGGAAGGGCAGATGGTATCATTCTAATGCAAATAATAAATAATCAGATTAATCCCTGCATCATGACAAGATTGCATTAGGTTCAGAACTAGGGAAAAGCACTGCTGTGTTCCCCGGGAGCAAGTCAGAGGGGAACGTGATAAAAAATGCTCCCAAGCTTGCTTTTTTCATTTTTTTTTAATTTCTTTCTTTTCTTTTTTTTTTTCCTCATTTGTTTTATACTGGGAGTAGATCAATGTAGAAGAGCAAAGACAGAAAATTAGGGTTTGAAGTAAGCTTCTGTGTTTCAGAGATTTTTGTCAGCATCTCATGAACAGGGTGACCAAATGCTCACATTGTAGGGGTCTTGTTTTTGTGATCTGCATCCATATGTCACTTTATCAGAGAGGCATGATCATGGACTAAAGCAGGCAGACCTGAAATGTCAGTGCTCAGGTAAGAGGAAAGCCCTCTTTTCCCTGAATTTTTTAGCTGAAATGTTGAGCTCTTTGCACTACTGTTGCTGCTTCTTGGTTGGACTGTTTCTATTTCTGCAGTGTCCTCATGCCTGTCATTGCCTGGACCTGGTTCAATAAACACATTAGCCACATCTGAGAGTACAAATATTTCTTCAGAGGCTTAAATGTCTGTTTGAACATGTGATTGCAGCAACTGCACGTGCAGTCAGAGGCAGCCCAGTATACACTGTCAGTATTGACATGTCCAAATTTAGGGAGATCCCACATGGGAGGAGCTTCACCGGTGTGAGATGGCAGGGAACACAGGCTGGCTGCATCGATGGGTCTGCCAGAAGTGGCTCTGTAAGTCACATCAGAGGTTGGGTGGGATTGGCAGTCTCTGGAAACCCTCTGTGTGGAGGATGGAGATCATGTCCTGAGCATGGCTTTCCATCTGCTTGCTCCTAACCACCATTCCTGACTGGGAATGTCACCTCTTGCCCTGTTGATGTAGCAGTGGCACTGGGATGCCATGTGCCAAAAGGCCCATGGTGGCATTTGTTCCCATGCTGCACCCCAAAAAGTGAGCATGGAAATTTTTGATTGGCAAGCACAAGATGAGAGGAAACTCAACTGCGCTTTTCCCAAAACCAGTCCCTTCTTTTGCAGTTCTGAAGTAGGGGGTTTCTTCCAGTGCAATGGCAGCTAGTCAATAAACACTTTCACAAACAGCATGAATTGAGCAAAGTGAGTGTTTAATATCTGAAGAATGATTTATAAGGTGCTTTACAGAAAAGTTTTCAACAAGTCTAAATTCTCTATTAAAAGCTGCTTGCTTCATTACAGAGTTACCAAAATAGGCAAAGAAAATATTCTCTGCTTATCCCAAGACTCCTTAACTCCTGACAATTTTAATAAATCAAGGAACATTTGTAAGTACTAAATGTTAAATGTGTATTCACAGTTAATTTTTAATCAACTAACAACGGTGATGTGTTAATTGAATGCCATTAAGAAACCATAACTTGATGCATTAGCTAGTTTCCTATGCACAGGAACTTTTCCCAAGGCTTTCAGTTGTTGCCCAGGCTGCTTTTGAAAAAAAGAAAAACTCTTTTAAATGTGTTTAGACCTAGACTATTCAAACCCTAAAACTGAGCCAAGTTCACGGGGTTAACTGAGGTTTGTAGTTCTGTGAACCTGAGATGAATTTTAAACAAGCCTGGGCTAAGTTTCAAGTTATCTTGTGCCTTAAGGTAGGACTTGCAACCTACAGAGTGATCATGTAGGCTCAGCATGTAGACTTCTGACTTCAATATGAATTGCTTAATTTTTGAGATGTCAAACAAAAGATCAAACACAGAGGGGTGGCATACACCCATCTCTGAGAGTTGCAGAACTTGCTGGTTTTGCATCCAGCTTATCAGCTGACTTCTCCTTGGTGTGAGCTAAGTAGAGCTATGGCTCTCTCATTCCGAATGAGAATTTGCACTATTGCCTTGATCATTCATCTACTGGATGTACTGCAACTCACTGAGGAAGATGTTGCTTTCTGTCTTGCCCCATCTATTCTCTATTTGCTCCTGCTGGCCTGAGGAGTGGACTGTTTGTGTTGTCTGTTTCACCTTTTTTTTTTTGGGGTGTGTGTGCGTGTGCGTGTGCGTGGGTTTGTTTAACCACTCTAATTAGGAACTCTCTGCTAACCTGGCTGGATCTAACTGTCAGTAGGCACTGTTCATATAAGTAACTGAAAGAAAAAAGTCTCAAGGGACAACACCGGGCAGAACAAATGGGAATAAACTGAACCTACTCCTTTGGCCAGCTATGGTACGGATAAAAAAGGTGCTGATGTTTCCAGATCCCTCTCCGTACATAGTTGTTGCCTGGATGTTTTACATATTTCTGAAATAAGTCTGATCAGAAATGCAAGGAGGAAAGGGGGAGGAGAACTGTGACACAAAAACAGCTAAGTTATAAATATCTCTATTTTTAGATACTCAGATGAAATTTGCTATGGGGGTTTTTAGTGATGGTAATCAGGAGAAGAATGAAGGGCATCAGTAAAGATGATTGAAACCTATCCAACAAAAATAATCTACTGCAGTTGGCTCATTTTCTTTCTGATGTTGTGCTCAATGAATGAATTTAAACTGTTTATTTTACAATTAACATGCAATGTGCATTTCTGAAGTAATTTATGAGAAACAATTTTCTTTTTATATGGGGCTGCAGCAGACAGACAGCAAAGCTTCAGTTCACAACGTCAAGGTGAAGCTCCAGGGAGTGAGAAGGTGCTTTCTCATATATGAATTTTGCCAATTCCCATAAAACTTGTGTGCCCTTTCATGTGTCTTGGCCACAATAACCCCAGGTTGCCAGGAGGGGAAGCTGGAGGAAGAGGATGAGGGATGTCAGGCTCAGGGGCACCTGCTACTTGCAGTGTTGCAGAGAGCATTGCCTGGTTCAGACTACAGTCAAGGCAGACATTTTTTATTAGGTTAGAAACAGGTTGAAGCAGAAATGTGGGAAAGAGTCTGTCTCATGAGAGGCCAGAGCCATACATTGGTGACTTCCTGAGACCTTTGTGTCCTGCATAACCAGGTCTCTTCTGTGGTGTCCCAGCTGCCACATGCAGTGTGTATCACTGGACAAGACAGAGGTAACACTGTTCTTTCTCACTGTCTGACCTGTAAAAACCCTTTCTGCATGCTGCATTAATAACCATTATCCATCCCCATTCTCCAAAGTGCTGTCAGCAGCATGGATGAGATGATGACCTCGGGATTATCCTGAGATTTCAGAGTGTAAGGTTTGGTTCCTTGCTCTGCTATGTATTTCCTCTGTGACCATGTGTAAGTTGCCTCCTAAGGGAAATATGCTGGGTTGTAAAAGGATCTTGAATCTTCAAGATAAAGTCTTAACAAGAGTCAGTGGCTGGAAGCCAGGCGAATTCAAATGGGGAAAAAAGGTGCACATTTATAGTGGAGAAGGGAATTAACTCTCAGAACAAACTACAGAGATGAGGGAAATTCTCTTGCTTTTGATGGACTTCAGTCCAACACTGAAGGGTAAATGTAGCCAAGTACAGATTAAATTTAAGCAAAAGAATTGACTGGGTTTAGTGCAGTTCTGGTTGTGTGGCAGTAAATAGCTGATGATATCCAAGTGGTTATACTAGGTGAGCTGATATTCTTTTTCCAGGCTTTACACTTCCTGAGTCATTAGCACTGAAGAATTTTTGGAGGACTGTGTCCTGTTCTCAAGTCAACATTTAAATAAAGAGAATTTCCCTCCACAGGAAATACCTGGTAGGGAATCCATCTCACATCAATTAAGTTGACTAAAAGCAAGCCACCCAGCAACTAGTTATCAAGGTTTTGCTGAAGCTGATGACAAGTGCTGGCACATGCCATGAGTGTTTTGGCTGCCAGTAGTGGAGATACCAGGTGGCCCTCTGGTCATGCTCTCTCCATCAACTAGAAAAGAGCTTAGATTAACTTTGAACCTGACAATGATCTTTTAAGTGGATGAAGTTGGATGAGATGAATTCCAGTATGTACACCTCTAGCTCAGACATTTAGCAGCTGTACTGTTGCTTTCATTCTTCTTGTCTCATAACACCTATCCTATTTATCACTGCTGAAGGACATTCCTACATTTCATACCCACCCCAAAATGACTTTCACTTTACCAAAATCAAGACTGGCCCTGGCATTAATTGTCCTCTGAACATGTTTGCCTCTTTCTATTATCTGTGATGGAGCCTGGGTATGTAGCTCCAACTTTAATAATTTTCTGTCCTAAATGATAGGTACAGTCTTGTAAGAGATTGAAAAAAAAAAAAAACCAACCCAAACCACAATGTTTCATCCTTGCTGTGCTTGAATTTTAAGAGATCTGAGATTCACCCTGATGAGAGGAATTGTGCTTATATTTATAAAAAGAAGAGCAAGAGGAGCACCTCATATGACTTCAGCTTTCAAAAAGTTGTAATGTAACCACGTGAGGTCAGTCATGTTGGGCTGACACCTCTAGAATTGATGCCATTGGTTCCAGATGCCTGTTCCAAGATGAGGTCAACCACTGAACCAACCAGGATTAATTCACTGCCTTCAAACACCTTTCTACTGATCTGCCCCTAATAAGGGGAAACATTGTTTTATTTGACTGATCAAGGAATTTGGAACTAGGCACCAAATTCAACTTCGATTTTTTAACTCAGCATGCTAAGTAAGAAGTAATCCTATATTGGCTGCTTAGGCAGGGATGAAATGGGCACCTTCAGAGGGTGATCCAACCCAAAAAAGAGCAGAGTCACCTTCTCAAAGAACATCTTAATCTCCTTCTCTCTTTCAACTATAGAGAAATACAAGGGTGACCAAGACCTAAATTACCTAATAATTCAATAGATAAAATCAATGAGGGAGAATCTGAAGAATCTTAAGAATATTGAAACCCAAACCAACTGAAATTTTCAGAAGTCGCCATCTTCTTTGTTGACATTGCTGGAAAAAGATATATTTTTATGTTGGCTCAAATGCCTCCAACTAAAAACATTTAAATATTCATCTATAGATACTTATGTATTTATTTATCTGAATATTTATAGATGTGTACAGATTATCACATAGATCTCTCACCAAACAATCCTCTAATTAGGTGTTGTCACAGAAGAGCTGTATTACAAAAAGAATTAACTAGAGATTTGAGGTAAGTTTCGTGGGGTAGCAGCTTAGGTCCCAATACTGCAAACACTTTTTGTATATTAATACCATTACAGTGCAATTCATGGTAGCAATTATGTAATTAACTTATTCTATATCACACTAGACCCAGTCATGCTAGCTAAGGTACGTATATATTATATTAAAAGTCATAAGAGCAAAACAATAAAATAATACTTTTAGACTCTTCTCTTAGTGTGGAAATTTCCTGTAGCATTTTGTTGTGTTTATTGGCTGGAAATTTTTTTGCTATCTGAGGTAGCTCATGATAATACAGAGTATCTGCTGACAGAGACATTTAAATGTTGTCTGTTTATGAACTTCTATGATGTTTTCCATTTCAGAGTTTTAATTATGTTCTTCCCTCCAGGGAATTATCTCTGCACAGCTTCTGCCTTAAGTTCACAGACTGCCCCTAGGACTGGACATGTTTCTCCACCCATGTGACCTCTGTGAGAAGCAGCAGAGCAAATTTCCAAACCTATTCCCTCATCTCATCTACCACATCCCTTTGATTCCTCTATGGTCTATAAGGGTAAAATTCTTTCTTCCACTATCTGAGATGCAGCTTTTTTTTCCCCAGCATCTATCTGCTCCTCAGCATCAGATCCTTTCTCCTTGCCCAGCATGCTTTCATAGCAGCCACATGTGTTTAGAGCTCATACAGCAACTTGGACAGAGTGGTCTGCTTTGGTTTCCTCACTCAACAGGAAGAGACATCCGGATCTACAGAGGAGGGAAAAAACCCCAAGCCACCACTTTTTGGAGCATCAAAGAAAGATGTGATTTTAACATTTAGCACTTCACCCCCAAACTAGCTATTTTTGCCCCAGGTACATTCTTCACTGGCTCTCTTGTGCTTGTGTTGCTGTACACCCAAACCACAATGAGTCTGGAGAGGGAGGTATTTATTTTCCAACCCCAAAATGAACAGTGGAAGTGCAGCTTGCTGGATGTCAGAAGGGAGTTGGGAGCATTTGAGCCCAAGATTCTGCAGTGTATCTGTCTCCATGTAGTGGGTAGGATATAATTTGATCTGTACAGTCAATTCACTGTAACAGAGCATGGATTGCAATTTTTTCCACCTACAAAAGCAAGATTTAATACTGCTAGGTCCTGGCATGCGTGAGCATTTCAAAACACGTGTTAAAGGTCCATAAGAGTTAAGCAGATGCCCACCTAACAGTGTGGGTATTTTCCACAAAGCTCAAGGTCTTTCATTTGTGGAATGGTACAGGTATGCTGATGGCAAACTTTGATTATCCCTAATCCTCTTTTGTCTGCAGGGGAATAAATCAGAAGGAACGTGAAGCACACAGTAAAGGAAATTTTTTTTTTTTCTAAACTGAGGAACATTGTGCTGTATATTCCTTAGCCAGCAAAGTCAGGGATAAGCAGATTTTACCTTGGTTTGCATCTTCACCCAGAAAGCTGTGGATAAACTGCCAGGTCTCGCTCTCCCTGACGGGAAGAAGGAAAAATATTTCTTCCTGGTATTAGATTTTCTAATACTGCTTGTCTAACAAAAGTTATTTTGCCCTGGCTTTGTGCCAGTGAAATGGAGCTTGTGTTTATTATAGACTCTTGTCCTATGTCCCTTATTTTTCAGCAATGATATTAACAGATACAAAATACTGTTGTTTGGTTTTAAAAATAACCTTCTGTTTTCATCCACCTTTCATGCTTGAAAGGAAATTTGTAAATTGTCAAGTTGACTTAACTTTTCCTGTGGACTTGCACCTATTTGCTGTAATAAGAATTTCCCCCTTGGGTTTCACTCATCTCCAGTGTGTGGCAGGAAAAAGGGATTAGGATTGTATTTGTCTTCTTTCTGAAGCCAATACCCTTTCAGCAAGCCTGCTATTAGTTCTGGCTGCCAAAACAGCCTCCTAATGCCTTACCTGAGAGTCAAGTATTTTATATTAAGTTAACTTTTGCCTCTGCTGACTTTCACTATTCTATTTACTTTGGAATCCTCACTCCTTATGGAGCTTACTATTGTTTTATGTGCACTCAAACCTGTATTATGCCCTTTGGTTCCTCCTGCTAACCTGGCGCAGAAATGGGGAAGGAGTCTTGGGGCTTCTTCTTTCTCCAGTAATCGCCCCTTTTAATGAGTTTATCCTCTGATTTGGAGAGACTCTTAACCCTTTGGCAGCAAGAGATGGGCTTTCTTGAAACTTAGTGCTCTGCAAATGCGTTTTTCTCAGAGCTGTGGGCCACTGGTACCTGAGGGAATTTAGACAGCACTTAACAGACCCATTTATTTGCAATACGAAATAATGTTTTGTTTACAGCATCATCCTCACAGAGCATTAATCATGAAGTACTTCATTCCAGCTGCAAATTCTCAACCATCCAAGGGGGCGTTATTATCGCTTTTTTGTCATGGTATAAAAGATCTCTTATGTCTTGTGTTAGGAAGAGGCATGTGCCTGTGTGACTTTCTATGTGCAGATTTTTCCAAGGTGCCTTGCGCTTTTGTAGGTTTTTGTTAGTTCAAACTCACAGACAGCAACATCCAGTACATGAACTGGATGGGCACTGTTACCCAGCTCTGACCATCACAGGCTGTCTATGAAATGTCCATCATGTTAATTTAAAACTTGACCATCAAAAGGGAAAGAATTTCTATCTGCAAACTACAGTCATCTATTGTTTTACATGAAAAAGTCAGCAATAAGCTATTATCTACTTCAGCAATTACCTATTTTGGTAAAGGACATAAGTCGAAGCTGAGCAGTCATGATTTCTTCCATGGGAAAGCTGAATTTTACATTCCTTCTGGCCACTCAATTGAAATAATTTCTCTGGTGATAGCATCACTTCATCTACCGATTGAAAATGTATCAATACATTAGATAGATAGGTCCATGTATTTTAATATTTTCTGTCTATAATTTCATCAATGGATTAAATAGAATTTTTGAAGCATTCACAAGACATATTAGTTTTCTTTTGAAGGTGAATGAACTGACGCAAGCAAAATTGATGGAATTTAACCTAAGAGGATACACTTTTAGTAGTATAAATGTAGGTATCATGTTATACTGTCTATGGCACAGAAATTTCCACATGTGAGTGTTGTAGATGTGTCTGGATGTGACATAACTGGACACAATGGGCCCTTGAACCACTCACTGGGTGAACCAAACCCTTCCACCTTTCTTTTCTTTTAGGACATGAAAAGAAAATACATGAATTTGTTACTGGTTATGGGATTTTTTTCCAGTAAATCTATTTAAGTTTTGTTTTGTTTTAATTTTAATTTTAATTTGTCTTTCCAAAACAGATTAATATTTGCTTATTTGGGATTTTTGTTGTGAAAAAAATTTGTTGCAATCTCTAATCTCTAATTTTATTTTCCAAATTTTATCTCTGCTTTCATTATGGAAAAATGTGATAGTAGGAAGCTGAAAATAGAAAGGAAGGGATATAAAGGAAGAATGGTAAAGGGAGGAAATGTCCTCTTAAAAAAGGGGAAAATTTCATAAGGAAAAAATCATTAGGGGTTAAAAGAGTTTCATAGAATGGAATTTTTCACAAAATGCTTTGGGTTGGAATGAATGTTAAAGCTCATCTTGTTCCAGCTCTCTGCCATGGGGGTTCCACTATCCCAGGCTGCTCCAAGTCCTGTCCAGCCTGGCCTTGGATGCTTCCAGGGATGGAGCAGCCACAGCTTCTCTGGGCATACTGTGCCAGGGCCTCACCACCCTCACAGCCAGGAACTTCATTCAGTCTAAACCTGCTTTTTCTCACTCCCTCATTTTGACAAGGATGCAGTTTTGTTAAAAAGTTTGTTTTACTTTACTTTCTTTCACTGTTGATTTCAGCTGTTTTTCGAAACATTCCTGCTATGCTACCTCCTGATGCAGTCCTGCTGGACTTGGATAGATGCTGACTGGTCTTTCTCATCATATCTTGTTTGCTGTGTTTTTGTGGACCTGGTCCTTGCACAGCCTGGAGACTTGCAGGCAGCTTTTTGCTTCAGGATGAGCAATTGCAGCATTCTGAACTGAACAGTAACAAAACCAGTGATAATTGTTGCCCAAACCAGAAGTGGCTTTAAGAGATGGGCTGAGATATCTAACTCTGGAGAACTTTTGTGCCTGGGTTTCGTGGCTACTTTTTGTGGTTTTGGAAAGTCCAATAGCCCCCAGTTTTGGGGCTTGCTGCTTCATGCACCATCCTCAAGCAGGATCAATCCTTGTGTGTCGGCATTTCTGCAACCTGACAGTAATCAATGTACACTTTAATTGGATCAGATAGCCTCCTTCCCCCCCTCCCCTCCCCATACCCCCTATTTATGAGTGACAATTTCTCTTTCTACAGGATTGAGTTTTACATTCACCTGGTCGGGAAGCACGATATCTGCTCCCTGGCATGTCATCCAGCATCAGGCCCATCTACTGTCTTGCATGAGGTTATTATGACAGGTTCCTGTGTTTTTGTGGCCTGGCTACATGAAGCATGTCACATTTGATGAATGTCTGACAAACGTGAGTTGCTATTTGTAGACTTGATTTAGATGAGAAGGAAGTTTTGCTTGGAGAGCTGTTTCCCCTGGATGTGATCTGATTCCAAGCCTTTCAGTTCAGGACAGTCAGTCTGCAGCCCTGACTGAGTGATGGGTCGATATCCAATAACTCATGATCAAAAGCTGAAGTCTTCTTAATCAGCAGAGCTTGGGTTTCCTTCAGGGGATGAGAACGCTGTGCAACCACTCTGAAAGAGATGCTATTTCCAATTTCTTTAATCTGAGGACATTACAGGCGAAGTTAACTTGGCATGAAACATTTCTTACATTAATTACTAAGATAAAAAATAATAGAATATACATTTTGGTGCTCAGTCAGTTAAGACCAAACCTGATTCATTTTAGGTCAAAGCTCTGCAATTAGGGTTGGTTTTCTTTAGGATGTGTGGTTTCCACTTAATTGAGCTATACTGTCTGCAAGTTAACTTTTTTCCTCCAACTATGAGCAAGATTCTTAATAATGACAAATGGATCTAATCCATTGCCTTTCATCATGTTATCAAGGTACAGAGCATGAAAATTTATGACAGTCAAAGGATTTTGCCATAAAAAACCCTGCTGTCTCCTGCCTAGTTGAGCCAGCATTGGAGATTTCTCTGTCTTCCCTGTTGGTATGAGTCAGGTGTCAGACTTGGCTTCAGCTTTTCTTTGGGGAGAGCATCTGTCAAAAGTGCATGACACACAGAGTGTCTTCACATTTGGCCAAGATCTTCCTGAGCAGTTCAGATCTTATGAATATTAAATTGTAAATTTGCCTTCTCTTTTCATGGTTTATTTATTTTACAGAAGGCATCTTCTCTTGTTTAATGATCAAGTGATTTTTCAGGCATATCATTTGCAGTATTCAGCACTATTTATAGAAATTTGTCATTTCTCTGATACTGCTTTGTTAAGTTTGTCTTGGAGGATTAGCCCATGTGTCTACCAAATGAGGAGAGGAGAATAGGATATGCAGAACTTTTGTCCTTCTGAGTCCTGAGATCTAAAAGGAGAGACAACACCATTACATGTGGCAGGGAAGGGAGTGACAAGGGAAAAAGCCTTGAGGGTCTGAAAGTGAAAGACAGGCAGCACTGGCCAGAGCTAAATATGATGTGGGGACATACTTAATGACCATTGTTCTGTGAAGTCTGAGAGAAGTCCCAAGTCTCATCCTTAGTTAGCCAAATATTGTACCTACAATTTAAATGTCCCTGTTGACCAAAGCCATTGCCTCTTTTTAACAGATGGAAAGGGACTCTGCTAATAGCGAAAATTTTGATCACCAAGTTTCCAGGGTACATTTGGGATAAAGGCAGCTCTCCTGTGAGAAGAAGAGCTTATTTTGTTTGTACCTGTAAACAGACCATGGTCTGACACTGTTGAACAGCTCATGCCAAAAGCCATCTATCTTTGCCCCTTGTCCTTTACATTTCTTCCTGTTTTTAACTGTTACTCATTTTTACAGCACCTCAGGTGTGTAAGGTTTTCTGAGCTATCATGAAAGCCAAGCGGTCCCAGTCCATTAGTGACGCGTAAAAGCTGTTTGCAGTTTTATGTCTGCTGGTTTAATCGACTTTTCTGCAGACTACCACATGGTGTTCCTTCCATTATATCACACTGAGGTATAGCAAGAGAGCATTCAGTGTCAATAGAATCAAAGCGCAATGAACAAGAATCATTTGAAAACCGAAGAGCTGCTGTTTGAAAAGCATTTCCCTTTTAAGCTGGTTTTAAGGGGCTTAAGATCCTGTCCTGCCTCTTGTTGTTAAAGGTGGGTCCAAGTGGGCAGTCTCTCATAAAAATCAGAAAAATTCTCATACAACAACATGTATCATATTAGAAAGAAACTTTTGGATTGCTTGATAGCAAAAAGACGGTATTGGCTTACTAAAAGAGATGTTTTATATCTAAAGCCCACAGTAGAAAACTGGGCCAATGATGTCATTGTCTTGAATGAGAATACCACTCTGGTTGAGACACCAAGCAGCTTTTAAGTGGGGACAGGAGGATGACACAGCTTAATGACTGCAGCACGAGACTGTAGGTCCTTCAGCTGATTTTTCTTAGAGAAAGCTGAAGTAAATCTTTTCAAAAACAAGCATTAATTTCTCAGAATTGGAAACCCTGATGTATCTGAGAAGTCCCAGATTTCATATATGGATTTCTAGTGGTATATGGTCCCCTTACAGTTAGAGGGATCGAAATCTACCTGCGAAATAAGGGAATAAACATCCTACTCCATAAAGAAATTTAGGAAATATTTAACAGTATCAGGAAGACAGTCTTCAAATCATTTTAGATATTCCTCTGCAAACATCAGCTCAATTCTTAGCAGTGGCTGAAATAGTTAATAGCATGTTAGCAATGAATAGGAAAGGAAGTGATCACTGAATGGAAAAATCCTGTGCTTGCAGGATAATAGATCTCCCTGATAGAGGCAGGAGGGGAAATTGTAGGCTGCAAGTCTAAAATGCTGCATGCTGTTATGCTGTTTTGCTTAATGCACTTAATGGAGAATACACTCCACCGTTCTAGTTCAGCAGCATGGTCTTGGGAGTAAAGATTTGCCTGAACAAACTCAGTTCACCGACAGCCTTGGACATAAAGACTTCCTACCAATATCAGCAAAGTAATAAAAAAACACAAACAAACAAGAGAGGGATCATTTGGGTCAAGCCTTGCATAACTGAATTAACAGAATGGGAGTCAGCTGTGGAAAATGTAAGATGAATATTTTGCGTTTTAGCACTGCTATAACAGCAGAGTAGGCATTCAAAAGAGGAATTTCAAGAAATTTGCCTTGATATTGAGATGATGAAGATTTTTCCTATCTTATAGGGAGGTGGTAGGAACTCTGAGTCTGTTTCTCAATCTGTTATGACAGTTTACATCACTGTTGCTCCATTTACTCCAGATTTATGCTTCAGTTAGCCTAGACAAGCATGAGGATTCCCAAAGTCCTATCTGTGTTACTAAATGTTCTCAGCATTTCAGCATTCACCCATGTGTGTCTGGTGCATATCCTGTGGTTCTTTAGGCTGAGATGCTTTAGTGTTTTTTCCCATTCAGTCTTTTCATTATTTATCTGTCCCTGGGGGAGGATTTGTGGAAATGGCATTGGAGAACTGTCAGCACTTATATGTTTTTGTTTGCATCCTCTTGGCAAAGTGAGTTCCAGATCAAGCAAAGCACATGCTCAAACTTGAATTCATATTCCAGGTAGGCATATTTACAAAGAGCAAAGACTACACACTTCTGAGTTGTATATGCACTTGGAGGGTGGGAAGGAGAGAAGGATTTTTATCTAAAAGCATGGTGCAAAACTATGATTTAGCTTTCCCCAAAAAATAATCAGATGAGATTGTTTCCTGTGAACATCATTGGAGAAAGGGTATAGCAATTCGTTTTCCTTCTTATGATTTGTTTTGTATTACATCGGACTTCTGAGAGTCTAGATGAAACCTCAAGAATTTTAAAACTATTTAATTAGTCTGGAAAACAGGTAGGACAGTGTCATGTAGTGACAGGTACTGAAATAGAAAGGCTAAATTAACAAGTCCTTTTCACCTTGTGGGAAGAGCTCTTGGTAGAAGACAAGAGTTTTGTGATCCATGTTTCATTCTCCCCTTGACCTCTCCTATAACTTTGGCCAGATGCCTCTGTGGACATTTCCTTACTCATCTTCTGTCTCACTTGGCTGTTCCACGCTTCAGGGA
Organism: Ammospiza caudacuta; assembly: GCF_027887145.1. Taxonomy (NCBI): domain Eukaryota; kingdom Metazoa; phylum Chordata; class Aves; order Passeriformes; family Passerellidae; genus Ammospiza; species Ammospiza caudacuta. The sequence goes on along the minus strand of NC_080632.1, from coordinate 83,084,195 downwards.
TGCTCTGACTCATGGCATGTTCAGCTCTCACCACAATGGCTGTGCTGGAGTTTGGGGAGCTGATGTCAACCTCAGACTCCCTAAAGGTCCTCACTAAAAGCTGGTGAAAAAAATAAAGTGAAAGACATTTTGTGTAAGCTGCAATTTTGGCATTTTTCATGAAATATACTAGGTAACAAGGGTGAACAAAGCTTGACATTCATAATGGTTAAGAAGCAAAGCAAAAATTGGAAATTTCCTCCTGAGTACTGTCTGAAATTTCTTAATTGTTCAGGTATCTAAGAAATTCTGTGTGAATATAGAACATCTGTAATCTCCTAAGAATCTAGACGTAATATTAAAAAGAGAAAAGGCAGGAAATCTGGAAGATAAGCAATACAGCAATATAGCAGGACCTCCCTGTGCCAGTGGCTGTGTCAGAATGGAGCTGAGTGATTTTCAAATTGCGACAGTATGACTCTGGTGACAGCCATGGGGACATTTCAGACAGGACTTTATCTGGAAAATAAGCTAACTGTTCATGGAAAACTGCTCTTCCATGTGTGGAGTTGATGCCTGGTGATCTCGGGGCAGAAGATACAGATTACATGGATTCTGTTTCTGTGCTGATGACCCCAGGTAAGCAGCTGTGCCTCTCTGGGCCTGTTTTTCCCGGAAACTTTGTAAAAAATACTGTTAATAAAGCAAAAGCAGGAGTCAAAATGTCACACAGACCATAAACACACAGGGAAAAGACTGAGACAGCCAGCTCTGGCATCTCAGTATCTGAAAAATAGGATGCCTGACAGCAGCAATGTAAAACAGGGTGGGATTCAGCTCTGCATTCAGACTGCAGTACCCATTTCTGGGTGGGTTGAATAGTGCTCCATATGCTTCTGAATTGCTGCTGAATATAATAAAAGCTCAGGCTGCCAAGCTCAGCTCTAGGCTTCTCCAGATAGACAAGAGTGAAAGCCTGATCTTTCGCAGTCACTCTTCAGTGGCTACAGGGAGGTTAGCTCTGCTCTGCGATCCAGAACTCAGCTAAATGGTGATTGCTAAGAGCTACCCAAGAGGAAAAGAGGTGCACAGCATCCTGCCAGCCCTGGCTTTGCCACTCAGCCCTCCTCACTCAGGATGTCCCCCTTGGCAGGGAGCTGAGGCAACTCCCCACTTCCCATCTGTGTCAAGCTCTCCTAAGTGACAAACATGCTCCTTTCCAGGTGATGGGAGAGCCCAAACTCCATCAGTTAATCCCTGGCTTGAGAGAAGGTGGTGATGTGCACTTTTGATTTCTGTAGTACAACTTTTCCTCCCAATGAATTAACTTAATGTCAATACTAACAACAGCCAGTCAGTTGGTGTTAGGATCTGATCTATCCAGCATTGTTGTCAGCATGTTATATATCATGTAATCTGTCTTGGCTCAGAACAATCAATATATTGCTCCTGAATTTGCTTAAAACTGATGCAGTTGAACCAGTCATAGCAAAAGTAGAAACATTTGCAAAACTTACCCTTAAGGTGCACAAATGTTAGGATACCCTCCCCACTCTTCCTCTTCATGGAAAGCAGTGAAGATAATGGCTAGATTCCTGTCTCACAGGTGTTTAATGAGGTTAATGGCTCCCTTATAACAGTTTGAGATCCTTGAACAGAAAACATTACTGCAGACCTAGGCATTGCATTATTATTCTTCCTTATCCTTTTTGAAAGGGGAACATACCCTTCAGAGTGTTCTGTTTTGCAACTGCATTGTTATGGTTGTTGGTGTATAAAATTGGTGCTCCGTGTGTATAATTTATAGCCTCTAAAAATGATAAATAGCCTGAGAAAAAGGAGGGATCTCTGTGTTCAAGTACTAGAAGTTTCAAGATGAAAGGATATTTTTGGGAAATGGTTTATAACTTCCCACAAACTATAATTTTACCTGCTTCTTAGCCGTGCTGTTTCCATTTGCACTGATGAAATTTTTGGAAGTATCCTAGCTCTGATCTTCCTGGTGGACTCTGTTCAGGCCCACTGCAGTCAATAGGAATGAGCAATCTTAAACATCTTCCAGAAAAAACTTAAAACCTTTATGGGTTCAGATGCGATAAGCATTAATGGTATCACCATGATCTTTTTTTTTATAGGGATAAACTAGAAATTAATATATTTAGCCTGAAAAAAGTGATAAAATTTGTATCTATTAGAGGAATATGGCTGTAGAACTTGCCTCCAGTTAGAGGCAACTGAACTCAACAAGGTTTGCAACAATGTTTAGTACATTTATATGTGTGACTAAATTATAAACTTTCCTGAGAAAAACCCCAGGGAACTGGACTTGATTCTTTTCAGGTTAGACTTCTAATCTGATTCATCTACACTGATTATTGGCCCTTTCATTTACGTTTAATGGGCTGACTGTGTTATGTTGTACTCATTAAAAACTAGAACTGCCCAAGTAATTATTAATAAATTAATGTACTTGATGATTGGTTGAGGAACAGTGGCAAAAAAAAAATTAAGTCATGAATTAAGTTAGCTTTACTATGTATTCTAGGAGATAGTCCACATTAAAGAGGAAGGAAGGTAAAGCAGGGAGATGCAAAACAAAACAAAGATTTAACTAGAAACTGTCATCAGTAACAAGTAAACCTGCTATGGGTTTTGTTTCTTTTAGTTTGGAAATGCCTTCAAATTCCTATGCACTTTCACTGCTATTACTGTAACTAAAACATTATCTTAAGATTTTAGATTTCATTGATATTGATCTCATAAAATGCTGAGCATGTCTGTGAACGTTAATGGAAGCTGAGACTATTCAGCAGCTCACAAGTTCAGGCCCAAAATGGTTGCATTTGGTTATATAAAATGCATCAACCTTCTAACCTCATTTTACAAAAGTTTTGCATTGTTACAGAATCAGCTCAAATGATTCCATCCTAATGGAGCTCTTGAGTAGTGGTTACCAGAAGCTCTTTCACAGGTCAGCAAAACACTGTTATGTTGATGGCTCCTGCTGACAGAGACTAGCAAGAAACAAGTCTTCATGGAAGATGAAATGCATATTTCATTGGAGGAAGTAGAAGTGTTGCTTTGTATTTCAACTTGCTCAGACCTCTACTGCAACATTTAACCTCATGATAACTCTGCTTTTTCCCCTATAAAAACATGAAGTATTCACACAAAAAAAGGAGTTTTTGTCATGAAAATGGGATGAATATATGAATCCGAAAGAAATTCAGTTTAGAAAACTTCTAAACTTCCTAACATCATTCTTTGCAGAACTCAGACAATGCCAATGATAAAAAAAAAAAATTATAAGGACATCTGTTTGTCAGCTGCAATTGGTATAAACATATTTCTGAATTATCCTGTTAGACATTCTATGTCAAAATTATGTATAAAACAAACTGCTGATGTGAAAACCAGTTAGGATTTTTTGGTGAAAAGTTATGCTTTATGTAAACTAAGACTTTTGCAGGATCCTGACCGATTTCTATGGCCAAGGAGGAGAATGGACAGCTGTTCCTGGTCTGTGAAGTCCATGGGCAGAAGTGGATTGCATGATTTTCCTCTTCCAGGAGACATACAAATGTCCCAAGTGGAAGTGAGGGCCAGTTTCTCCATGGGATTTTACAGGTAACTACTTTCCATCTCACAGACACCTCAGGGCATAAACAGCTTCCAGCACCCTTCCAAAATGACACACTCTGTTCAAAGGCTGTGGAAACTAATCTGTTACCTCAGCCTTTGACAGTGTCCAAAGGAGTCTGGGCTCCGTTTACAGAGGCACAGAGAAATTCAACCTTGCAGGCAGCGATTTAAATACCCCAAACTCATACAATGCCAAATGAAAGCAGAGGTGGGTATTGGATCATCAAGATTTACTCAACTGGTCAGGAGCAAAACCCAGCCCTCAGGTTGCAGAGCAATGTTATGAACTCCAGACAGAGGGACCCCAGGGAAAAAGATCCTGTAGTCAGCTCTGCAGAAGCACTTAGGTGCCAAATGTAATTTGAAGCCCACAGAAGTCGATAGTCAACGAGATGCTTGGCCCAGAAGCATATGTCTCTGTGTCTTAGATGGTTTAGCTCTCTAAGTTAATTCTGCTTTCTTTCCCCTGGGTGTTTTGAATCATCTGAGACAATCTTGGGTGTTTAAGAGATCCACATCACCATGTCAGAAATGGTCTAGGATTTATGGGGACCTGCTTTTTTTTTTTGTAATGACAGTGAGGGGCCACAGGCATGTCCTGGAGCATTTTGAATGAACTCAGGTTTCTACATGAGCAAGTGAGCAGGTAAACAGAGACTGCCTCTGTGCTCTCTGCTCTGCCATTAATAAAGTATAATGAGTGCATTCTGTTGCTTTAGCAAGGACTGTGTTTTAAATATCACTCTCCATCACTCTCCTTTTTTTAAAAATTTGTTTTTGTGGTTTTTGTTAGGCTGGCTTGGTTTATTTCTCTTTTGTTTATTTGTTTTTTGAAACCTCGCCGAGATCTAAAAGGTGAAGCAGAGCTTTCCTATTCAATTGCCTGGTTCAATATTTGCTTGTAAATACAGGGTATGATTATTTTTTTTTTTTCTGGACACAGGCTTAGTCGTGCTAGTTTACAAGTTTCAACTTAGCTGTTCCTATTGTTGTCTATGGATATATATGTGTATGTATAAAAGGAAAAAATAACTGGTCTCCTGTTTTTGGGTTTGTTTACATTTGTTACTTGATCTCCTCTTCCTTTGTAGGAAACATTAAACAATAATAAATAATTTGTTCTTAAATTTTTGGTGACCATAAGCAGAGTAATAAAAGGGAACTTTTGTAAATTACGGCGTTCAGGAACTCTTATGCCACTGACCCAGTTGTATTAATGGTTGGATATACCAAACAACAAAAAATCAACAAAATCTCAGGAAACAAAAAGAGGTAAAAAACCAATTTGTTCGTCATTAAGGTGCTGGAAAAGTCCAAGATAAACCTGTTTAAAATTGATCTGATCAGCTGGGGAGCTCTGATTCACTGATGTGTTTTTCCCTGCTAACGGTCCTTTACTAATATTTATCCATTGCTTTGAGTAACTATTAATCTCCTAAGTTGAGAAACTCTACAAATGCAATTTCTAGAGCATTTAACCTTTCATGTTTACTGCCTCCAGAGTTTGGGTTGACTTAGACACCAAACACTACATTTTGCTTTGTTTCTATGAGCTCTAAATTGCTAAAATATTGGCACAAAGACTATTTAAAACTGGATTTTCTTCCTTTTTTTTTTGCTTTAATCCTGCACATAGATATGGTATTTTTCTTGAAGTGTAATGAAGTTGAATTCACTTTTGTTTTTCCACTTGCTCGCTTCTGCCTGTTACTGAAGCTCCTTCAAATTGCCATGTGCTTGCAAGTGTAATTTTTTTTCTTCTGTAATTTGACATCAGAAATGACCAGAGAGGTAACAGCTCAGCAGCATGAATGTTTTTCTAAGGATCTCTCAGAGAAAAAAAACCAAAAAAACAAGTATTTCGCTACCGACCTAATAATTCTAATATGTAGCAATAAGTCTTGATTTTTTAAAAAATGAAAAATTTCCATAAACTTCTTCATATTTCCAGCCACTCAAGTTTATCTTCTCACAGCAGAGCTTTTAATCCTTCTCTTTCTCTCCTTCTTATTCTTTCTTTTTCTTTTTTCCATTTTTCTTTTTTTTCCTTTTTTATTTTTCTTTTTTTTCCTTTTCCCCCCTCCCTATCCTATTCTGGCCATGACAACTAAAGGCTTTTAAAAAAATGGCCTGGGCTCTGAACAAAGCCTGTTGTTGCAGGTAATTGTTGAAATATCAAGGGTATTCCGTCCTCCATTACTTAAGCTTTCATTTGTGGCTTTCATGGTTTTGAGGAATGTTTATGGCTGACAATCCTTTCTTTACGGCTCTATCCTTCAAGCTCTGGCTGATACCGCTGAGAATGACCGCATGAGTGACTGATAAAATGTCAAGATGCCATTGTTTCCAGGAGAGTGTTTGGGAGCAATAAGATCCGTTTCAATTTATCTCACCCACCTGACTTTAAGGCTCCAGGTTTTACTTCTTGAACTGCTACAAGGGATAGCAAAGCAAAACTCCCCCATCCCCTGCAGCAAACAGAAAACTTGGGGCCTTTAAGCACTCTGAGATAATATTATGCAGATGGGTCATAACAGCAGCAGTGCTCTGACGTTGGAGATATATTTCACAAAGCACGTCAGTACAATATTTGGGACTTAATTAATAATCTCTGTGAAAGCTGGTTTATGGATCATAATAACCATATTTTTAAATCTGTGAAATACAGCAACAAAAAAATCTAATTCGCGAGGCAGATGGTGAAGCAGGGTCTGTGGAGCGACAGAATGGGAGAGCTTTACAGTGAGTTTCAGAGAGTCTTCTGCTAGGATTTAGCCCTTGCCAAGGTTGTACCACTTCTCAAATGGTCTTTGAGGGTCGCCAGACTATTGATAAAACCGGATGAAGAGAAGGCAGCGAAACCAACTGACACATGAAATAAATAAGAATATGAATTAATATTTTGCTTAGATGGTTTTGCAGTGCAATTACTTTAAAGCCATTACTCTCAAATTAAATAGCAATCACTCAATGTAATTTAACTGTAAAGTTTAAGTGGCAGTTTTCTAGGATGTGGATTGGAATTTAGACTAGGACTGGGACAACTTGGGGTTACTTCCTCTCTGGTACTTGTGAGAAGAACTGACACAATCATAATGGTGTTAATAACAGCAGCAAAAAAATCCAAGAAACACCTATTTAGTGTGAGCATTCTATTTTAACAATTATTTAGTCTCCAATCTATAGAATCACAGCATAGTTTGGGTCAGAAGTGCCCTTTAGAAGTCATCTAGTCCAACACCTCTGCAATGATCAGGGACATCATCTAGACCAGGCACTCAGAGCCCCATCCAACCTAACCTTGAGCATTTCAAGGGATGTGGCATCCACCACCTCTTCCAGGAACTTGTTCCAGTGCTTTTGCCAGTTCAGCATGCCATGAGGCTCTTCTCAATCCTTTCCCTGAGAAGGCAGTGACCAGCCCAGCTTACACCTCCTGTACCTGAGGATGGCACTGGAGCACTGATGAGTGCTCAGCTTTGCCCTTGGTAGGGCAGAAAGGTGGTTTCACAGTGAAGAGAATGCTGCTGCTCTGACTCAGCTTTCCCAGAGACATTTCAGATACATCCTGTCCAATGTGTACGCTACTCATATGCTAAAGCGATTAATCTGAGCTACAAGGATGTAATTAACTGTCATTTAACTAACAACAGCAGTTAAACTAGCATTTAAATTTGCTGAGGCATAGATTTGATAAAAGGTCCTGAGGTGTGGCAGAACTGCTGAGGCTGGCAAAAGGCTGGTCCCAGTCAGATTTAAATTAACCAATTTATTTTTAAAATCTCAGTCTGGTTTATAAAAACTTTATTGTGGCCAAACTCCCTGGAAGACTGTTCTTCAGATCAGCTTCTAACTCAGGCCATTTTATTAAGAACTTCAAAAGCTGAGCTGAAGTTTGAGTGCTGGGTATATTTTCCAGGAAATTTTAATGAAGGCATGTTTCCCTGAAATTGTGGGAGAGTCATGAAGTAACTACAACTTTTCTCCTTTTCCAGAGAGAATCATTGTCCTTTCCAGATTTGAAGTTTATCTGCTGTGATCACCAAGGCTGCTTAGTGTCATGAAAACCCTCAGTCTTCCTGAATCTTGACCTTCTACTGTGTTAAGTAAAACTTATTTATGTGAGAATGAATAACAGTCCCAGCAAGTTCAACCTTGCTGTACTTCTCAAAATATTTTTCCTCCCGTGCTAAGCTTAGGTGCTCTAAAATAGTTTTTATTTCACCCTTCTTAAAACACTAAAATGTGCATTTTGGAGCTCAGAAGGACATACAAGGAGATCAGATTCACTTACCAGATACCATTTTTACCTTCCAGTGATGTTATAGACAGCAAATAGAAAACCTATCAATATCCTTGAACCTAAAATGGAGTTCTCATATTATTGCTCCTAATTGCATTAATTAGACTCCTCCAATACCAGGGGCTCACCTGCTTTAACAGACAGATCAGATGAAAGCTGGAAGGGAGAGTGAGACTGGTCACAAAGCAGATTAATGATAGAAGCAACATTCCTGACTTCCACTCCAATAATATGGCCACTGGAGAATTTCTTACCTTTCAAGACCAAACGCCTGTGCTTATGATAGCTCCTACTTTAGTGATGAAAAAGTTTCACTCAGGTTTGACCTATACTGGGGTTAATAAAGAAAACAAAGGTATAAATTAATCAGGAAAATGGAGCTTCAAACTGTCTAAGGATCATCTGTGGCTACTGCTGGGTTTCTCTGCCCTGTATGCCCATTCAAGTCATCCTGGTTAGTTAGGGTGGCAGAATCAGATCCTGGAACATTTAGCCTTATGCCAGACAATAACTTACTTCCTGGGCATGTGTCATCTCTCTAACCAGATGCACTTTAAAATAGAGCAGTCCCTTAGTCTACAAAAAAGGGATTGTTTTGGTTTTTTTTTTTTTTTTCCCTTTTCTTATGTGAATAAAAAAAATAATTGAAAACCACTTACCTGGTCAACATTATTTCATCGGGTGCTGAAGTATAAATCAGACACAGTGCGACCTTCACAGAAATTTCAGATTTATTTACAGTGGTTTGCACTGATCGCTTTATCTACAAGGAGCTCAGTTTCCCCTTGGTGACTCATAAGTAATGTGGTCCACGCAAACCCGTGTAAATAGATCCAATATTTCAAGGAAGGTCATGCTATATACTCTCTTTGTTTCTCAAGAATAGATGATGGCTTACTGCAGGGCTGATACAACATTTATCTTCATGAGTGAGGAGGTTGATTGTGTGGCCCAAAGGGCAGTAGTCATGGCTGGTGGGCACCCAACGGGAATGAAACACACCCCATAAAACTCTCTCTATTTTTGTGTCTATGTGATGAAAGCTCCTTACTCACCAGATAGTCTGCAGAATACTCTAAACAGTAAAGAACAGTTTTCTTTCAACAGGAGCAAGAGAAAGGAAATAAATCCTTATACATCCAGGATTGAGAAGACCTTAACCTTCTGTGGGAAAGCGGGAAAGTTCTCTCATGGGAGAAATGTCTTGGACCTTCTTCTGATGCCTCCTTGGTCCCTGCCAGGTGACATACTGAATCAGACTGACCACTGACTTCGTGCAGAGCAGCGCTGCCCGTATCCCTTCTCCTCTGCAGAGAAATTCTGATCTACAGGTTGGGTGTATCACCTGAAAAAGTCCAACTCCACTAAATGGAGACAGTACTTTGCTCTTGGGATTTTATTTTCAGTTTCATGTCTGTTTTTGTGATTGGTTTCGAAGTCTTACCTTTTCAAACAGCAAGCCATCATGAGACAGGTTACCATGACACAGCACCAACATGTGAAGAGTTTCCAGCTCAGTGGCACAAAACCCACTGGGTAAAAATTTTGTAAATGGCCCAGACAATGTTCTCAGAAGGAACATCCAATGGGGTGAATAGCACAAACATCTGCTATCTTCTTCTGCTGCATTTTTGAATCATATGTCATGATTTTATCCAACATGTCTAGACAGCATTATATTTAAAAATCTGTATGATATCATATTTATACAAGTATTTCCATTGGCAGTAAAAATGTCCTGTCTTAACTCTTAATTTTGTTTTGCATTTAAGAAAATTGGATTATTTTTTCTTGAGGTAGCAATCTAGGACTCTGAAAATCAAGGTTGAATTCACTGTTTTGCAGCATATTTTCCAGATGAATTTTGTGGAACTCTTTAAATTAACTGGAGAGGGCACTTTCAGGTAGTTGGTACCCACAGCTGATTTCTCTACACCTCAGTTTCTCACTTAAAAAATGTGGTAATGTTATTTTCTTTGCCTGTTTCCATTCCTATTTATATCTTAGCATTGCCTATTAGACCTCATCTGTGTTGATCCTACTGTAAGCGAAGCTAGTAATAAAAATATCTCCTGCCCAAAAGAGAGATTTTGGAAATGAGCAGTGGCACACAGAAACAAGAATATAAATTTTCATCATGTTAACGATTTAATCACTATAAATGAAAGATTATCACCATGTTCTCAAGCCTGTCCTAGAATACTTTTAGGATTGCATCTGTGAAAGAAATAAGATGCCTAATGCCATTGGCCCACCATATTTTAATCAATCCCCGTTCCATGTGTTTTCCAATCACTGTGACTGTGTAACTGCCAGCAGCACAGACTGGCAATGTATGAATTTTTGTCATTTGGTCCATGTTTATTTTTAAGATAGATAGGGAAGACAAAAAGAAAAGCCGCACAAGGCAATAATTCCTCTGTTCAGAAAACCCGGCCAGGTTGGACAGCTGGTGAGGAGAAAGATCAGCTCCTGCTGACTTTTGCAGTGTGTGGGAGGGAGACATGGAGAGCATGAAGATCAAAAGGTGAGAACAATGCCCTCACAGACAAAATAGATGACTTTAGGGAAAGGGAACAGAAAAATATTATCTAATAAAAAAATAACCCCCAAAAACCCCAAGACTGCTGTTCAGGAACAACCTGACTGACCTCAGAAATGCTGACTACTGGAGGAGAAGTCAACAAAGTAGGCAGGTTAGAGTACTTCTAAAGAGGCAGAGTGTGGTATGTGGGACAATGATAGCTCTGTTGCAAGTGAGGCAGTTGGGACTGCCCTTGCACACACAGCATCTCCTGGGAACTCCTCTTCAATATCAGCAGCGATGTTGCATCTTATTTGGATGCCCTTCCGGTGTTAAACTGCTTTAATTTCAGCAGAAAAGTCACATTTTATTTGGATTCCCTTGAAAAGTAAATGGAGCTCTATGAATCCTGCCCAATGTTTTCTATGACTGGTCCTTCAAAAGTTTGATGAATATTCTGCAGCACCACTTGGCATCTCATGCAGGTTGTTGTCCAAAAAACAACAACAACAACAATAGAAAAACAAAAAAAGGGAAAAGTTTGGTTTCATGGGCTTGGGCATTTGCAGTATTTTTTAAAGTGGGTGTGTGACTTTTCTAGTTGATAGGTGTGTAGACAAAGCCTCATCTATAGTCAGGATTTTGTAAATGGCCTGTTATGGAATTTCTGAAGTGCTTGATCCTGACTCCTGTTAAATAAGGGATGCTGGGGCAGGCGGATAGCATATGAGTCCAGCAGGTGAGTTTTTACATGTAAGAGTAACTACACAAATAACGATGCTTTGCAAGTCAGTATCCATTGGCAAAACTAGAGGTCACCATGGCAACGTACTAAAATAAACATGGCTTATTCTCAGGGACAATGGGTCACATACTCATAATGAGTCTGGAAGTTCCTGGGGACAGAAACCCTGAACATGGCTCAAGGGCCAGTGCTGGCTGGCATCCTCCTCATCCTCCCACCTTTGGCCCCAGCGCACACCCCAGGCTGACGCAGTTTCACAGCAGCTTTGCTGAGCTGTGACCCTGTGCTGGAGACACCAGGCTGCTGGGCTGTGGGGTCATGGGGACAGAGCCTGTGACAGCTGACTTGACTTTGGTATCGGGGCATGATTGACAGGGATGCTCTGGAAAGTCACACTGAGTGCCATCCTGCCTGCCCACTGCCCAGCACATCCAGCTCATCTTTCACCTCGCCGTTGCAATGGGATATCGTTGCCTTTTGCTGGAAAAGAACAAATTTGAAAGTGAGAGAGCATGGCTCAGGACAAGTATTGTCCTGCTATGGCAGCCTCCAGTCTGCATCTGCTGGGTGGTGTCCCGTCCCTGCTGTTGCACAGCAGTGGGGTTGTGCACAGGAGATGCATCCTAAGAAATTCAGGGGGACAGTCTGGTGGAAAGTGGGTGCATTGGTGCTTTAGCTGCCTCCTGCAAGCAGAGTTTTGCAAACCCTTTACAGAAGCATTATGGCACCAGAGAATTTTGTCTGGTATAGAGGCTGGAGTTGATATCACAGGAATGTGAGGTAAGCAAAGGCAGTATCGACTCAGTCCATCATGGGTGCATGTGCTCAGTCCATTTGGGTGAGCCAAACCTCTCCAGCAGACTAGAGAAAATGGAAGAGAGAGCAGATGAGAGAACTGCAGCTGTCCCGCTTGGAGCAAAGACGAGAAGAGCCTCTTCCAGTGCCAAAGGAGGCTCCAGACACCTGGAGAAGGAGTTCTGACATGGGTCCTCAGTGATAGGACACAGTGGAACAGCTTCAAATTGAAAGAGGGCAGGGAGAAATGGGATATTAGGAAAAAAATATTGGCTGTGAAGGTGGTGAGGCCCTGGCACAGGTTTCCCAGAGAAGCTGTAGCTGCCCCATCCCTCCAAGTGTCCAAGGTCAGGTTGGACTGGGCTTGGAGCAGCCTGGGATAGGGGAAGGTGCCCCCGCCCATGGCAGAGGGGATGTGAACTGGATGATCATTAAGATTCCTTCCAAACTAAATCATTCTATGAAAAAACCCCACATATAACATAAAAAACCAAACTGGATGCAGAAGCAGAGCACAGAATATGCTGAGCAGTACAGACATCATGGGTGTGCAGAGCAGCAGCGAGCTGCATGCAGGAAAGGACTATTTGGTGAAACACAGATGTTTCCCTGCCTGCAGAGTGTTCAGTAGGAGGAGGGTTAATTTAGTGGTATCACACTCAGAGCATATCCAAATGTTCCACTGGTCGCTCTTGAGTTACTCTGTGTCTCAGGTGTACTCTTCAAGTATTTTAAAAGGGGCAATGATTTTTTTTTTTCCCTGGTAGCGAGAACATCCAGGCAGATATAATTTTAATATAAAGGGGAAGTTTACTAGAATAGAATTTAAGAATATTAAAAAGGGATTTGGTTCCGAGAGAAATATTAGCAGTAAAGGCAAGGATAAGGATTTTGGAGAAATTTAATTAAAATTTAATCTTCTTTCTAATTAAATTTCCTTTTAATTAAACTTAAAATTAAATTCGCTTTGTTTAATTGGAGGAATTTAAAAAGTATTACCTCAGAATGTCAATCATTTTTTTTTTCACGCTATAAAAAATAGTTTACCCTGGTTTGTCTAATTTAAAGGATGAGTTTTCACATGAAGTGGGAAAAAATAATAATAAAAACATAACATTTAAATGTAAATCAATTTACTTCTCAGTTATCTTCCACCTTGTTTCCTTCTCCCCCTCTCCCATTCCAGCATGCTGTAAATGAGGGATCCCTCTCAGGAGCCTGTCTGTGTCAGCAGGGAATGCCCGAACCCTTCTGACATCTGGGCCACTCACTTATTACAGGATGGAGCTCTGGGCCGTGACAGTGCTTTGCTGTGCTTGATGCCATTAATTTTCCTACTTTGCCAGTCATAATTTCTTTTTTTTCTGTTTGTTTGACTTTTTGGTTTTTTGGGTTTTGGTTGTTTTTTTTTTTGTTTTTTTTTTCTAGTGAGAGCGAGTCTTGGGGATGTGGAAAGAAGCAAAGGAACAGAAAGCTCTTCCAAAGTATCAGTGCCTCAGGATGGCTCTGCATCAGCATCACTCGGTGCTGCCCTGATGCCCTGCACCTCCCATTTGCCTCTCAAACCCTGCTCCCCCGCCACCTTCCTGCTCCTCCCTCCCTGTTCTCCAATATGCCAGAGCATGCCTCATTTTGCCTTAAGTCCTGCTCCTCCTGCTTTCCCTTTTGAACACCTCTGTGCTGGCTCACAACTCCTCCCCTCTGCTGAAAGCCACCTGGCCAAAGCCATTAGTGACCTCCTGACCCGAGCTAAACCAAAAAGTGATTTTTCTGGTCTCAATTCTCTCAATCTATCTTGCTCTCTTCATCTACTTAGTCCTTCTCTGCTTCCACTTTACTGATGTGGATGACTCTCATTGTAGATCAGAGGGTACCTTTTTATGGCTCTTGCACCTAATTCTTCTGCTTATAGATTGGCATCTTGCTGGCTTTTTTCACATTCTCACCTCTTCTCTTGGCCTCATTCAAGTGACAGCTCCCACCATCCCTGCCTTTTGTTGTTCCCCTCTACCTTCCAAGCCATTCTCCATCTGTATTTCTTCTGCTTCCACTTTTTTTCCCCTTGTTTTTTCGTATACCATGTTTTTGGCAGTTTTGTTGTTGTTGCTTTTGGGGTTTGTTTTTTAGCTCTTCTCTCTTCTGTATCCTTGTGTTGTATGTTCATGCCATCACTGCAGTCAAAGGCAACAGCACCCAGCTAAGGTTCAGGTCATGAATCCAGTGAACCAGGGGTGATCAAACACAGAGGTCACTCCCAGCCTACTCCTCTCCAAACATGTAAAGATGCAACTCCAATTTCCATACAAAGAAGCCTTGGAACCTCAGTAATACCTTTTTGCCAACCTTCTTAGCTTGAGACACTCTTGAAATAATTTCTGCCCTCAGAAGGAGAATTATACTTTGCCCTTCATTCTATTGAATCCAGCTTTTCATCAGCATCAGTGTTGTCCTGGGTACAAACAGAAGCAGTTTTAAAGGAGCTGAAACTGAGCCCTTGGAAAAGTTGTGGTAGACAAGAAATAAAAAGAAGCAAGGACCAGAAACCAAAATGCTGTTAGTAAACTAATGGTTGCTCATTTCTGTGCTTTGCTGCGTGCTTTGAATGACTGACACCACGGAAATATGAATCAAAGTAAGTTGAGCAGGATGTCACAGTAATCAAGATAGGAGACCAGGGAACTGGAGAGCGTCTGAGCCTGAATTTGCCAAATCAATTGATAAAAACCAGTTTTCTCCATAATAACATAATCAGTCTTCTCTCTAAATAGTTCATATGATGAAATTGCCTTCTGTTCTTGAATTCATAATAATAAGAAATAATAAAAAGCTCAAGGAAAAGGATTAAGCAAGAATGAGCTGTGTGAACATGCTCTATGCAAATTGGCAACACCTCTGTATTCATAATTCATTGCAAGTGGTTGAAGATAAATAGATTTTTATTTTTATTCCCCATGAATTGCTCACATAAGCAGGAGCTATCTCATTCAAACATTTTCCCCCTCTTGTTTTATTTAAGTTGAAAAAGAAAGTAAACAGATGACTGTAGCAACTCCTGATCTCAGATTGTATGAGATGCTGATGCTGAGGCTGCAAGACCCTGTTTAGATAAATCCTTTCTGCCCTGTCTCAAAGCAGAGCTGGGGCTGGGGACCTGAGGACAGGGCATAGAAAAAGGGACATCCCCCCAAATTATGTTGGTTTGAAAGATTGTGAGGGAAAACTTAAGAGAGAATGGTGTTTAAGACCCTTATCATACTCATTGTATTTTCTATTTGAAGACCTAACATTATTTCTTTATTAAGCAAAATTTAAAAAGCAGAGCAGCCCATGAAGCTGTGCAGAAGCATATTTAGGGAACAACAGTATGACCTTAGCAGGAACATTATGTATAACAGGGCTTGGGAGCAAGAAAGAGAAAAAAAGAATTCAAACAAACACTCTTATCTTGATGACCCTTAAATGAAAGGACAAGGAAACAGTATGATCAGCTAGCAAAACATTGTGAAGATAAGAGCCCTTTGTCAGCACAGAGGGCCTGATTCTCCCTTCCTTTGTCATTTGCATCTGTGCAAGGAGAATGACAAATTGCAGGAAAGATGCCACAAATCAGATCAGTTTAAACCAGTTCCTAGCTTTGCACGTGTTTTAATGACAGTACAAGGTGAACAGACTTGACTCAGTCCCAAAAGGCGATCAGTTGATCTGGAACCTGAGCTGTGGTTGTATTAAGTGTCAAAATATAAATTTTCATGTTGCCAGAATAGAAACAAATACACCATACCTAAATAAAATGATAAAGAGAATATTGAAATATCATGAGATACTTTACTAAATATTTCCTTAAAACTGCCTATATAATTTTCAGGCTTCTGTTTCCTTTTTGGCATCTCAGGATGCTAAGGTATTTCTACTATGAGTTGCTTTCTTTTTTACACAGGTTCAGTTTTATCCCAATTATCTACCAAGTAAAAACAGAAAAAACTGAAAAGCTCCCAAAGTCCTTTATAGTATTTCCAGAAGACTAATATAAAGCAGATGTATCCTGCTGAGTGCACAGTATATTTTAAACAAAATGACCCCAATGTTGTGTTGGATCTTACAAATGCTGATATATATGAATATGAATACCTTTGCATGGGGGAGCATTCTCAGGAGTATCCAATGGGTCAGTCTTCCCCTGTTTGAAATGGTAATCATATACATTTTGTTTTTCAGTTACATTTAGTTCTTTTTTCAGTGTTTATTTTTTGCAACACATTGTCCTATATTTTGGTATTTTTTCCTGTACATTTCTCAAGACAACTAAAAATAATACACAGCAATGTTTAACTCTTGTATAGCTTTAACTGGCAAAATCCCAGAAACAGGCTGTTGCCTTACTGGAAGTTTCCAGATATAAATCATCAGTTGTCCATAAGGCATGAGGGAACACCTGACCATTATTTTTTAAAGTAGTGTAAGTTCTGATTCTAAAAGCACAGGGACTAGCCTTCCTTCCTTCCTTCCTTCCTTCCTTCCTTCCTTCCTTCCTTCCTTCCTTCCTTCCTTCCTTCCTTCCTTCCTTCCTTCCTTCCTTCCTTCCTTCCTTCCGACACTTCCTTCCTTCCTTCCGACACTTCCTTCCTTCCTTCCGACACTTCCTTCCTTCCTTCCGACACTTCCTTCCGACACTTCCTTCCGACACTTCCTTCCGACACTTCCTTCCTTCCTTCCGACACTTCCTTCCTTCCTTCCGACACTTCCTTCCTTCCTTCCTTCCGACACTTCCTTCCGACACTTCCTTCCGACACTTCCTTCCGACACTTCCTTCTGACACTTCCTTCCTTCCTTCCTTCCTTCCTTCCTTCCTTCCTTCCTTCCTTCCTTCCTTCCTTCCTTCCTTCCTTCCTTCCTTCCTTCCTTCCTTCCGACACTTCCTTCCGACACTTCCTTCCGACACTTCCTTCCTTCCTTCCTTCCTTCCTTCCTTCCGACACTTCCTTCCTTCCGACACTTCCTTCCGACACTTCCTTCCGACACTTCCTTCCTTCCGACACTTCCTTCCGACACTTCCTTCCTTCCTTCCGACACTTCCTTCCTTCCGACACTTCCTTCCTTCCTTCCGACACTTCCTTCCTTCCTTCCTTCCTTCCTTCCTTCCTTCCTTCCTTCCGACACTTCCTTCCTTCCGACACTTCCTTCCTTCCGACACTTCCTTCCTTCCTTCCAACACTTCCTTCCGACACTTCCTTCCGACACTTCCTTCCTTCCTTCCTTCCTTCCTTCCTTCCTTCCTTCCTTCCTTCCTTCCTTCCTTCCGACACTTCCTTCCGACACTTCCTTCCGACACTTCCTTCCGACACTTCCTTCCGACACTTCCTTCCTTCCTTCCGACACTTCCTTCCTTCCTTCCTTCCTTCCTTCCTTCCTTCCTTCCTTCCTTCCTTCCTTCCTTCCTTCCTTCCTTCCTTCCTTCCTTCCTTCCTTCCTTCCTTCCTTCCTTCCTTCCTTCCCTCCTTCCTTCCTTCCTTCCTTCCTTCCTTCCGACACTTCCTTCCTTCCTTCCGACACTTCCTTCCTTCCTTCCTTCCGACACTTCCTTCCGACACTTCCTTCCTTCCTTCCGACACTTCCTTCCTTCCGACACTTCTTTCCGACACTTCCTTCCTTCCTTCCTTCCTTCCTTCCTTCCTTCCTTCCTTCCTTCCTTCCTTCCTTCCGACAGTTCCTTCCGACACTTCCTTCCGACACTTCCTTCCTTCCTTCCTTCCTTCCTTCCTTCCTTCCTTCCTTCCTTCCTTCCTTCCTTCCTTCCTTCCTTCCTTCCTTCCTTCCGACACTTCCTTCCGACACTTCCTTCCGACACTTCCTTCCGACACTTCCTTCCGACACTTCCTTCTTTCCGACACTTCCTTCCTTCCTTCCAACACTTCCTTCCTTCCGACATTTCCTTCCTTCCGACATTTCCTTCCTTCCGACACTTCCTTCCGACACTTCCTTCCGACACTTCCTTCCGACACTTCCTTCCGACACTTCCGACACTTCCTTCCGACACTTCCTTCCGACACTTCCTTCCTTCCTTCCTTCCGACACTTCCTTCCGACACTTCCTTCCGACACTTCCTTCCGACACTTCCTTCCTTCCTTCCTTCCGACACTTCCTTCCTTCCTTTCTTCCTTCCTTCCTTCCTTCCTTCCTTCCTTCCTTCCTTCCTTCCTTCCTTCCTTCCTTCCTTCCTTCCTTCCTTCCTTCCTTCCTTCCGACACTTCCTTCCGACACTTCCTTCCGACACTTCCTTCCGACACTTCCTTTTGACACTTCCTTCCTTCCTTCCTTCCGACACTTCCTTCCGACACGTCCTTCCGACACTTCCTTCCTTCCTTCCGACACTTCCTTCCGACACTTCCTTCCGACACTTCCTTCCTTCCGACACTTCCTTCCTTCCGACACTTCCTTCCGACACTTCCTTCCGACACTTCCTTCCTTCCTTCCTTCCTTCCTTCCTTCCTTCCTTCCTTCCTTCCTTCCTTCCTTCCTTCCTTCCTTCCTTCCTTCCTTCCTTCCTTCCTTCTTTCCGACACTTCCTTCCGACACTTCCTTCCGACACTTCCTTCCGACACTTCCTTCCTTCCTTCCGACACTTCCTTCCGACACTTCCTTCCTTCCGACTCTTCCTTCCGACACTTCCTTCCGACACTTCCTTCCTTCCTTCCTTCCGACACTTCCTTCCGACACTTCCTTCCTTCCTTCCGACACTTCCTTCCGACACTTCCTTCTCCCTCCTTTCCTCTAAGTCTCTGTTAGAAGGTGTCCCTATCCATTTCAGGGTGGTTGGAATTGGATATTCTCTAAGTTCCCTTCCAACCCAAGCCATTCTGTGATTCTGTGATCCCATGAAAAAATATCTGCCTGTATTATATTGAGGATATTACCTAGTATTGGTCTGACTGTAGGTATGCATTTAGTTATGCAAGAGATTCAAGTAGATGAAAACTCTGGGAGAAGCTTCAGTTACTTTTGATAGTGAATTTTATTACATTATTTATACAAATGGTAATAAGGCATTATAAAAATGCCTGAGCATTTAATTTAGGGTATTTAATCCTCTCAGGTTTATTAAAAGGCAGTATTGACTTCATTTGCCATCCCAGGAGGCAGCACTTAGGGTGGGTGTAGTCATGTCCAAAGCTTTCAAACTCTCAGCCACACTCAACACAGTTTGTACTCAGTGAATATATTGAGTTAACAGCCCAGATACCTAAACCAATTATCTCTTCTAGTTTATCTCTTTTTCTTATTGAAAGAAAGTATTTCCCACATAATAATCCAGCTATCAGTTTCTTGGTGTAAACCAGGTTGGCAATAGAAAGAAAAAAACCTCTGACTTTTCTCTAGATCTCATTTTCTTTGGAAAATGGGTCTAAGTCACCAAGTTATTTTGAGCATTCTGAGTAATATTACATTTTCTCTTGCTAATCTATATCCATACCCCTATCAGCTGTGACAGGAGGAAAAAATAGAAGTTTAATTTTACATATTCCAGTTTTTTGCTTTGACTGCAAACTGAAATGCCCCCTCCCCTCCTGGCAGTGTACATTGAGGTGGGGTTTTGACAGCAGCCTTTAATAGAATTTCAGGAAGCAAGGATGGAAAAGACCTATGAGGTCATCTAGTCCAGTTCATAGCCAGAGTGATAACTCAGGCTGTTCTCACCAGCAGAGGTGATGATACTCGGTGGCAAGTCAGACATAAATTCTCAGTCAAAGATCCCTAAATTTTGCAGCATGAGATTCAAGAAGATGAAAACTCTGGGTGAAGCTTCAGTTATTTTTGATAGTGAATTTTATTACATTATTTATACAAACATGAATAAGGCAGTATAAAAATGCCTGAGTATTTAATTATAATCACTTATTAAGTAAAAAAAGGTTTTTTTGTTTGTTTGATTTAAATTACTGGTCCTGTGTCTGGATTATGAGGGACACAGATAGAGAAGTTGGCTTTTTCTAAGGGATTGTGACACTTTGAGTGGTGTGACAGGGAGGAAAGGGTTCAGTGTTCATATCAATTTTGGTCAAATATTCTGAAAGAGGAAAACTTTAACATATATTTCTGATGTTACTAGCTCTTTGAGCTGTATGTCATCATGGATGTGCCAGTTCTCACCTGCTGAAGCTGATGTATGAGATTGTTGAAGATTCGGGCAGGTGTTACTACATCCAATCCCACATGTTTTTCATATCAGGTTTTTGTGTGACAATTTCTTCCCCCCTGGTTCCCTGGTTATGAGTTCTGAAACATTTTATGTGGTTTGATTTTTTTTTTTTTTTTTGGTAAAACAAACTGTGGATATCAGAAGACTACTTTGCAGCATGTGGTAGGCTCTCAGCACCCACCCTGGATAGTTATTCAAAGGCCCTCAAGATCTCTAGGCATGCTGATCTATCCACCAGACCTCGTATCTTAGGAGATAGATAGGAGATAAATATATATATTTTTTATTCTTTTCCCTCATATATGTGCTAGAGATGTGTGAGAGATGAATCACCAGACGAAAGAGAACCCAGAGCTTTCCCAAGGGAAGCAGTGGAAGGGAGGGAAGAAGAGGAAGATGTTCTTTCTTGCCCACCCCTTGGGCAGAAGATGGCACAGTGTTTGTGCCACGCTTGGCTGGCAGCCCTGTCACGGCATCAGTGTGCCCACGCCAGGCTGTTCAGGGCTGCGTGGATGTGGTGTGCTCTTGCTTTTCCTGGAAATTTCACATTTGTTGAAATGAGCATGCATATTTAAAATAAGCTATGTGTGGGAGCTGATGAATCACATCTTCTGTCAAAGACTCCAGACATCCAACTGAAGCGCTGCTGAGTGTCTGGAGCTCTTTACTCATCTTTGTTCTTGTGTGGGCTTTAATTTCTCACAGAATTCTCCTTAGTGTCATACAGAGTTTCCTTTTATCAACTGCTTTCCCAGCTCCTTCCCTTTCACCCACCCAGCCATTCTCCTCAACCCACCTCTCCAGAAGCAGCTTCCTGATGTTCATCACCTTCTCTTTATTTCACATCCCAGCTACTCATTTAGTGGTTCTTCCATAGAAATGCTACAATTAGGGCCTCATTCAAATCTCTGCTTGGTGACACAATATTACTGATTTACAAGAGTGCATTCCTGGAGCGTGTGAGGTGACTGGTGTTTGCTCTGCTGGCTGCACCTGCCACGCTGAGAGGGATACAGGCAAGGGGAGAGAGCAGCAGAGACCAGTTAAGCCTAACATCCTCCTTGTCTCTGCCTCACAGACAGGGGTTGTGCCAAAACTTAAGAGTTTTAAGTTAGTTTTGCCCTGACAGCAACAGGCAGCACCATGGAGGGAGGGTAAAGTGGATCCTATTTTTCCTTGAGAATCCTGTTCCAGATTTGGGTTCATCATATCTCTCTCCAGTTTACTGAAATGAGTTGGGGGTGGAGGGGAAGGGAGGGGAGAGGGAGTTTGGTCTTTTTCTCCAGTTAAAAAAGAAGCAGAAGAAATGGCATGAAGTTTTTCCAGAGGAGGTTTAAATTAGATATAAGGAAAAATTTCTTAATGGAACAGGCAGTCAGGAAAGTCGTGAAACCACTATTCATAATAGTGTTGAAAAAAAATATATTTGTAGTGCTTAGGGACATGGTTTAGCAGTGAATGGTTGGAGTGCATGCTCTTAGAGGGCTTTTCCAACCTTAAAGGTTCTATGAATTTGACTCATTGTCCTTGTCAACCAAGAAAACCATCACATCTTGCCAGGGAAGGGAAGTCCTCTGAAAGGCCAAACACAAATTAACTGGCCTGTGATGTAGTGAAAACCTGTTTTGAGGACAATATAAACTCCTCACAGCCAGGGGTGAGTGAGAGATGCGTGTCAGCATTTGCCCCAGGAGCTGCAGCAGGGTGGTCGTGAGCAAGGTCTGGTGTTGGAGCCCTGTAACAGGTGAGGAGGGCTCAGATGGGCACTGGTGATTCTCAGGCTGCAGCAATGAGGTCTTGTGTCTCACAGCCCTGGAAAGGATGGGATATGCACTCATTAAAATGTACAAGTCAGTCACACAGGCAGATTAATTTGCCATATTTCTATTACTAAATTAAGCAGCATTGGGCAACGCAGCTTTGTGGATTAATTGCAGAGATAAACTGCTGGTGCATTTTTGTCTGAGGCAAGCAGACACTCCCACAAACTGTGCCTGAACTTTTTTTAGGTGTTATTTTTGGGCCAGAGGTCCCTCCCAAGGGGCAGTCAGGATGCACCCACCCACTGCACAGCCATGGAGGTTCAATACTGATGTGAGCTGTTGCGTGCCAGCTGGCCTCAGTGTCATACTGTGGGCTAAGGCACATTTAATTTAATAGCATGGACAAAGTCACAAAATCCAGCTTTTCAGCAGCCTAATCAGTTTGGACAGAGGGCTGCTCTGGCGTGGCCGTATTGACTCTGGTTTGGAAGATGGCTCAATTGGGCCTGTCTCAGATCTCCGCTCAGGCTCCAGTGGCGTGCAGACACAGCTTTGTAGTTCTTGCTTTCCATTTCCAGAACTAAACTCAAAAGTCAATGGTAATTTTCTTCAAAGGGCTGGGATGCGCCCTTCACCTTTTGCCTTTGAATTGTTTATTAAATTCTTGATTTTTTTTTCCTGCAAATTGTGGACGCCACTTAAAGGCAAAACACAAATTTGGTTTGCAGTCCCAGGGACATCAAATGTCAGCCCTTCTGAAGGGGAGTAAAATGCTTTTCATAGCCACTTGTAAGACAGAATCTGTTTCCCTGTACATACAGACTAAGTGCTGTTTTAATAGCTTTGACTTTTGGAGCAAAAGCTTAGTGAGTTGTAATTAAAGCTGGTCATTTGTTTTTAATGAAACCATTTTCCAAGGCAAAAATAAATAGTATATGCAGCTTTGCCCAAATCAAAACTTGTTGTGAAAATGTGCTGATTTCAGTGACATTTTTTATGGGAGTAAGTCCAAATGAATCATTTCAATCTTCTCTTTGCATTTTGATAATGTCAGAATGTTTCATTGCAAGAATATTGAAACATTTCATTTTAGCAATGCAGTAGGAAAGAGCTGTGGAGTGCCAAGTAATCTTGTCTTCAGGATTTGAACAGCAGAAAGTTTAAAGCAACCAAAGGTGGGGCCCAAACATGTTCCTACAAAGGTTGTTCAAGCGTGATTTCTCCTGTGTTACATATATGGTGTCCTTTGATATGTCTTGAGAAAGCTGCAAGGGAGGAATGCAGGAGAATGCAAGTCTGGAATTCACAATGAGAACTGAATTTTTATTTGAGGAAAAACAATGAAAAGCTAAATAAAAGACAAACAAACAAACAAACCCAAAACCAAGACCAAAACCAAAGCCAAAAAAATCCCCACAGAAAACCCTCCCAAAAAATACAACCCCCCATAAAAAACCCAAAACAAAAACCGAAAACAAACACCAAAAACCCTCAAAAAACAACCAAAACCCCAGTGAACAAACAACTAAACAAATTTTCACTTTGCAAGGGTTTCTCCTTGTGTGTTTATGCTGGGGAAGATATTTTGCTTGGGTTATTTTTTTATTGTTGTCTTGCTTGGTCTTTTAATAGAACCAAATAGAACCATTTATTTCAGAGATAGGGAGCTACTCAGAAGTCACCATTGACCTCCAGCTTTATGTTTTACCCAAATTCACTTTCCTGCACAATCAAGATTTTCTGGCCTCTTTGGTGATCCTCCCTTCCATCTCTTCCAGGAGTCTTGACCCTGTGTGAGCCCCTGTGGGTGTTCTTTTCTCTGCTGCCATCAGTGAATGCTGCCCTCAAGTTTGGTGTGGTTTCAGTGGATTTTTTTGTAACCAAGGTGACTTATAGATGATCAAGAGTCTTATAAAAGAGTGGGTAAAGAAAAACAAAAACCAATAGAAATTAATGGAGGTGAGTGACCTAAGCGCAGTCTTAGAAAACTAAAGAAAACTATTTAAACTCTGTAATTTAAAAGAGGTTATTCAAGGAATGTTTTGAATGAACTAATCAATGAACATTAAGAATCTTAAATCACAATTAAATTTCATTATTTGTCAGCATTAACCCAAACGAGCTTGTTTACTTTTTAGCTGCCATACTTGAAATCATTTGGAATCTAATTGAAACCACTGAAGATAAATTAAATTGCAATATTTACAATCACTTAGAAGAGTTTTTAAAGTTTCAAATCAATTTTGCTGACATTTCCTATTGCCCATGAAATCGGTGACTTGGGCTATGGCTGTGGTTGAACATACCATGTGTTTTTGCATCTCCAAATTACCTCTAAAAAGATTTGTCTTCCCTGGAGAGCCTCCAGTTTGACTTGGGCTTATTTCAGCATCTCACATGGCCATAGTGATCCATGTTTAATTTCATGGTCCCACAGCTCTCTCCCTGGAAGTGTCTAACTGGTGAGCCTAACCCTGGTTAATTCACAATTATATGAATCACACAGAGACTGACCAGCAACACTGGCCTTGGTCGTGTCCTGGAAGGAACATCAGTTGAGAAAGTTGTTTTTTTTTCTTGCTGCTTTGTCAAACCACCTCATTTCCTTGCTCTGTTTTTGTAGATGTTGACAAAATCAGCAGGAGGACATCATGACACTGGGAAGATGGAAGCAGGCTTTGTGGTTGGCTGCAATCAGAAATGTTTGCAGTCTCCCCTTGCCCAGATTCACTGGTTGAGCAGCACACATGGTTTTGGGTAAGGGGGGATTTAAATATACATTTCTGTCATAGTTGATTGGTTTGTTAGCTTGATGGGATAGTCCTTTCTGAATTGTCAGTTTATGAATACATAATCCCTTAAGGCACATGTAATAGGGAATTAATTACCTTTGCTCTTTGGGAAGACATATTTAACATTTTTTTAGTTTTAACACTTTCTTCCATTCTTTTGATTTCCTATTCTGTCTCTTTAATCTCAACAGGTTTTAATATGAGTGGAAAATCTATTTAGAAACAATCAAAAAATACCCTAAAGTATTTTTTCTTTTTTTTTTTTTTTTTTTTGGATAACATTTGGAAAATTTCAGATAGTAATATCACTAATGCCATTGTCCATCTTTGACAGTCTAGAGAAACAGGGAATTTTATGCTCCTAAGTTTATTAAGGAAGCTATTACTTACTTATTAAACGCATCATGAATTCTGCTATGAATAACAGTATGCTAATGTTCAAATAACTGCTTATATTAGTAACTAATGATCACCTCTAATAGTCCTGCTATATTTGTGTGCAAACCACCTTGCTATTTATATACCAGCTACATTATGTGTCTTTTACTTGAAGCTTTCATTTAAATACAACACACTTCAAAATAAGCAAATATATTTAGGAATCCAGGTGCAAGAAGGCACGAGCTCACTTCAACAAGCTGGGCAGGTGGTGTTTCACGTGGAACTGAGCTCTATCATCTCGTAGGAGCTCATGGATTGGGAAAGACTGTGTGCCATCATGGCTGCGCTGCTTCTCCAGGCCACAGCCTGGTTTGCATCAGGCTGTTTGAACAGGGTCAGTGGGCATAGTTTTCATTTCATTTTCTACAAAAAAAAGAGAAAAGCTGCAATGTGGATTCGTGGTGGCGAAGTGGCTGGAGGCTGCCTCTGCCATCAGCACTGTCTCACAGCGAGGAGAGCAGGATTCACATCTTGTGAGAGACATTCAGACCAGGGCACCATGTCTGCTGCTGGGCCCCACCTGTGGAGATGCAGCTGATTAATGAACAATGAGCAGATGATGATGAGGAGCCAGAGGGGCACCAAACTACTGCAGGGGTGTTGTGGAGGAACAGGACTCAGAGAGCAGTGGACAAAGACAATTATCCATGTTTTCCTTAGTGTTACATTAAGGCTTTTCAACATCTTGAATCCCTTTAAATGACACTGATAGAGCTTTTCAAGAATTTTTACAATTGTTATCCTTGCAAATTTCATGAGGAGAGATACAAGGGAGAGAAGAAAGCTCTGGCAGTTCCTGCGGTCTTGGAAACCAAATTCTATACATTATCTGTCTACAAGATTGTAGGAAAAATAATTTACTACATCCCTTAACAAAGATGTGATTCTGTTTTCTTTTTCCCTCTCTGTGAAGAAGCAGAAATTGCATTTGAATTTATGTGAAATCCCTTTATTCCAGATTTGGCTGGGATGGAGTTAATTTCGTTTCAGTTTCTGGTACAGTGCTGTGTTTTGGATCTAGCCTGAGAATAATGTTGAGTACACACTGATGCTTTAGCTGCTGCTCAGCAGTGCTCACTCAGTCAAGGACTTTTCAGTGCCCAATGCTCTGCCCATGAACAGGTACACATTAAGCCAAGGGTCAGCATGGGCAGTAGAGCTGGCCAATGGGATATTCCATATCACAGAATTTATGTTCAGTTTGTAAACTGGGGGATATTGTCCAGGAGGGGCTGGTCACTGCTTGGGGCTGATCTGGGCATTGGTCAGTGAGTGGTGAGGAATTATCTTCTGCATTACTTGTTTCTTTTGGGTTTTATTTCTCTCACTCTCTTCCCACTTTTCTTTACTACTACTACTACTACTACTACTACTACTACTATTACTACTACTACTACTACTATTATTATTATTATTATTATTATTATTATTATCATTATCATTATCATTATCATTATCATTATTATTTTACTTTGTGTCAAGCATTAGGCTGTTCTTATCTCAATCCGTGAGTCTTACCTATTTCTGATTCCCCTCCACATCCCACTGGGGACACAGGGAAAGAAGTAAGCAGCTGTGTGGTGCTTAGTTATTGGCTAGGGTTAAACAACAACCCCAACAACTCATTAAATTGAGCGTTTTATAAAATAATAATGATTCCTTTAAAGCTAATACTACATTTTTATAATTCCTTCAGCATCCCATATGTATAAATATATATGTGTACCTCTTCAAATTTAGGAAAGGGCCATGTAAATTTGTCCCAGACTACAAATAAATCATTGTAATTGTGTTAAGATGCAGTCACATCAAGACAGAGGGTTAGGCCTCCTAAAAAGCTGCTGCTTTTTGACTTTACCATTTTGAATCATTCAGTTTTGACTTTCAGGTTACACTAAAATACATCTTTGATATGCTAGGCAGAATGAGCTGCTTAAATCTCTCACTGCAAGGCATTTCTCTAAACTCTAATGTATTTTGCTGGCTCTTCACTTCATCCTTGACAATTTTTCAGTATCTTTTCAAATGTGTTCTGATATCAATCTCACCAGTGCTATAAACAGAGGTAAAATCATCTCCCTGTCGTGCTGATTTTGCATGCTGCCAAATTCCCTGCACCCACCTGTTGTTTCCTATTTTTCTTACCAATATTAAAGGATGGCTTCATGGATACCTCGATAAACCTTAAGGACAGTGATTTGCCACCCAGACATGGGAAGGAGTGCAAAGGCAAAAGAATTCATACCTGGATTTTCTGCTAGACCCAGAGAAACTGTAGCCCAAAGTAATCAAAATACAGAGCTTTGGGCCCAATTCCAGCACCACTGGAAATGCTCCAGGATCTTCCTCCACCCTCCACTGCCACTTCAGAGAGGTACTGCTCTTCTATAGGTCTTGTGTGGATGGTTCCATATGGAGGTCCCAGTGCTTCTCAAATGTTGTTACCCTTCTTCAGTAACTGCGCTTAGACTTTGGATTCCTTTTTCACTCAGGGAACAGACAGAAGCATCTCCAAGGCTGGTGTACCCTCCCCTGCTATTATTTACTTTCTGCCTGCCATCTGGTAGTCTCACCTGCTACTTCACAACTCTAGCCTTAGAAAGAAAAATGAAATCTTTCTCTGCTTACCTTTGCCAGGTCATCCTCCCTGGTTTTAAGACCAGTAGCATATATCACCTCTTTTTTCTTTTTCCTCAGGCTGAGCCCCAGTCTTCTTTGCTGTTCTTTAATAAGAATAATTTCATATATTTGATCATCCTCGTCATCCTTGAGCATTCCTTGCCATCAAACTCATAATCCTCCTGAAATCTAAACACAGCAGTAAATTTCAGAGGCCCCTCAGGAAAAAAAAGATAAAAAATCAGCAGTGCTATCACTTTTTGAGCAGAAGACTCTTCTTACTCCCTTGAAACGCACATGAGTCCTCTTGCCTTCAATTCATGAGCTCAGTACATACAGGCATACAGTCAGGTCCTGGAGTGAAAAGCTGCACTTGGAAAGTGTAAAGAAAGCAAAAATTTGAGAATTTTCCTCTATGGTTTAATCCGGATCCTTAGACATTAATGATTACATTTCTTTTTACATCAGGGTTTGTTGGATGAGGCCCAAACTGTCTGTAAAAATGCTGAGCATATCTTTTATTGAACATTTTCTTATTTAATGTGCCATTTTCTGATGTATATTTGATAAACAAATTTGTTACCAGAAGCATTCTTGTTACCAGTGACATTTAAACACAAATGCAGATTTATATATGAGTAATTGTGTTTTGAGTGTAACTGTGTGCATAAGTCAGCACTTTGCAAATGTTACAAAATTGCACAAGCCCAAGCAGAAAAAACGACATGCCCATCTTCTGCTACATTTGAGGTAATGAAAGGTAATTACCCTCTATTCACACATTAAAAGAAAGCACTCATCTTGGATAAGACCATGATTGAAAGTCTGTTGAACTTAATGGAAGTCTTTCAGTTGTTTTTGGAGAAAGGTGTCTCAGGCTTTCAGGGGGAAAGGAAGATTTTGCAGCACTGCTAAGAGATCTTTTGGGATTGGAAACCAGGGATTGTCACCACAGTGTTCAGGTGCTGTAGAAATGTTTCCTCTTCTGAAAGCCTCTGGCGCTCATCTTCTTGTTGCTCTAAGGTAAAGAAAATGCTGTTGTCTCAAATCTACCAGAGGTGAAAATCCAATCTCACATATGTCCTTGTCTTATAAGAACATTTAGAAAAGAAATACATGTCCTTAAAATTATATCAATTCACCTTACATGACTAAGAAAGAAACCATTTCTAAAGGATATTGATTAAAATGGAAATACATTCAAATAAATGGATTCTTAGCTTGAAATAACCTTTGCAGTAAGTGAATGGTCTATTTTGAAAGTATGATGGGTGTTCTGAGGGGCACTACTGTATCTTAATTTTATTTCATTGCTATAGAGAGTTTTCTCTGTTTATGAAAATGCTATGCAAAGTGAGATCTATGGATTTCAAAATGAGGAGGAGCAGCGAATTTTGTCTTAAAAAGACTTTTGCCTTTCTATTTTTTATTATTTTTTAGTATCACGAAAGTCCAGAGCCAGAGACTCAAGAAAATATGAGTTTTTTGAGGCTTCATATGAACACAAAACAAAAATCATTCCCTTTCCATGAAAGCTCCAATTTTAAATGAACTAGACAAAGAATGGGATGGAAGCAGTAAAATTTCTTTTGTAGTGAGGAATATCATGAGATCTTTATCTGAACAAATCCAGAAAAAGAATTAAAGATCTTTATTGGGGAAATCTCAGCTCTACTCTCAATGGACTGATTTTACAGTCTTGATAAGCAGAGAAAAATTTAAAGAAGGGGTAAGTGAAGATTTGGGTCTTCTCTGACTTGGAAAAAACACTTTGAAAGGATCACTGCACCAGAGTCCCATGGTTGAATCTGTCCATCTCTTTTACTTCCCACAGCTGGGCTTTGCTGTTGAGACTCATCTGCTGTGTGGGTGCAAGGATCACAGGTCAGAGAGGACCAGGCCTGAGGTGTTGTTTAGCAGCTGTGACTCTTGGGCAGTGAGTCCCAAGTGAGTTCTTTCAAGGTTGTGTGGTACTTTGCTGAGAAAACACAGAGGCGCTTGCAAGTTCTTGGGTACTGAACTGTTGGAAAGATACTCTTGCGTCTGTGACAAAGACAGGGACCTAGGTTCTACAGAAACTGTCTGGTAATTTGTTCATCCTTTTCCTAGATCATGCCTCATTTTGCTGCAAAAGTCTATTCAAGAGCTAGGAATTTAACTCAAACCTACCAATAGCTCTTTGTTGAAAATCTTACATATGAGTGAAATGGAACTTGAAACCAGTTGTGAAAAAATATATAAATCCACAGAGTTCTCTTTGATTTCAGAAAACATGTGCAACTAAATGGGACTAAGAAGCTAAATGTGTGCATTTTGCAACCCCAAAAATGCCAAAATTGTTATGAATTTTAGGGATAGTCCAGGAAGCATGGAATCTAAAACACTTTCTGATAGATTCCAGGGGGAGGTTATGTCCAATGAACCCTTATGACCCCTGTGCAATGATCCATTTTCCATTTTGAGACAGGCATAACCTGTGTGTCACCATTTCTGCTTCTGGTTAAACCACGAGAATCCCTAAAGGGCCTACAGACTCTGGTCCAATACAGATATTGCAATGGTAGAGAACACAAGTGGGTTTTTTTTGCCACAACATGGTGAACTACAGAATTTAGAAAAATTGAGGGTTTCTCCAGTGAATTTGTCAGGAAAAGAGTTTCCTGATGACAGTACTAGAGGATGCATTGAAACTCTGTTTCTAAAGGTCTAAATACCCCTGTTCCATCCTATTGTGCTGCTGCCCTGGGAAAGTTTGCAAGCAAGGACACGTGTTACTATACATTTGACCAGTCATGTCATCCTTTTGTTCATATGCATGGCACAGGGTTTGGAATGGGATGATTTTGAAGGTCCCTTCCATCCCAAACCATTCTGCGATTTATTACTCTGTGTCAGGTGTGTAGCTCTAACTGATCCCTTTGCAGGTCCTTTTGCAACCTATCATGTCTCTGAGGTGGCTGTTATGGGGCAGAACGTCAGACCTTCCCAGCCAGGGATGGACAATATCCAATAAAATATGGAGATTCTTCTTGGCCCTCCTTTTCTTGCTGATATATCTATAAATTTTTTTTTGTTGTATTTACAGTAATAGACGGATTAAATTCTGGGCTTTGGCCATTCTATTTTTCTCTCAGATTAAATTCTGGGCTTTGGTCATTCCATTTTTCTCCCTGCACAGCCTGACATCATCCTTGCTGTCCTTCTGAGTTGCCTGCCTCTTCTTCCAATGGTCCTAAACTCTTCTGTTTTTCTCTGGAAACAACCAAAGCTCTGTTCAGCCAGTGTCCTTCCCTGCCTGTATTTTGGCACATTGGAGTGGCGTGCTCCCCTGCCTTTGGGATTTTTTTCTTGAAGATTACCCAGCCTTCCACCTTTACCCATCAGGACTGTCTCCCAAAGAACTCTCTCGACAAGGTTCCTAAACCAGCCAAACTCAGTTCTCCAGAACCAAGGGGTAGTTCTGCTGACCTCACTCCTTACTCCTCTGAGAATGGAAAAATCTAATTTCTTTGTTGCTGAGCCCAGGACAGCCCTCACCTGCCACATCTCCCATCAGCCCAGGACAGGCCTCACCTATCACATCTCACATCAGCCCTTCTCTCTTCCCCATTGGTGGCTCCTGTGAGGGTCCTCCCCTGGTTGTCAGGATGCCAGGAAGGTCTCCCCCACACACTCCTGGCACTTCTTAGATTATTCTTCTCTTTTATGCTGTGCTGTAGTGATTGTGGGACTCCTCCCAGCTGCTTATAGAATATTTCATCTGTCTTCATCCTGGTTGGGTGGTCTTTAACAAGCTCCCACCAGGAGATCTGCTTTGTTAGCCTTCCCCCTGATTCTTACCCACAGACACTCAATCCTGTCATCACCGTCATTAAGCTCTAGACAACCAAAACATTGCATAACAAACAGGGCTATGCGACCACCTTTTTTTCACATCTAGTTTAAAGCTCTTCCAATGAATCCTTATCACCCTGTGCAAAGATCCTTTTTCCATTTTGAGACAGGTTGTGTGTCATCAGCAGGCCTGGTTCTGTGTTAATTGACCCCAAATTCTTCTGGTGACACCAGGCTTGAAGCCAGATACTGATCTTGAATATACCACTCGTGTTCTTGATCCCTTAATTTGCCATCCCAAGGCCCCTCAAGTCTCTCCTGATTGCCATTGGTCTTGTAATTTCATTGCTGCCCACCTGGAAACACAATAGTGAATAATGGCCTGAGGGCCCCACCAAAGCAGGGTTTCTCTTTACATCATTAACCAGGCCAAAGGGAGGCAGCAGCTCCCCAAGAAACAGGCCTGGTGTGCACGCTGGGCCTTCTGTTCCCTTCAGAAGGGAGCTCCTGTGACAATGAATAGTTTTTATTTTCTTTGTGGAGCAGTTTTGGTGCAGGACATGGGCCTGTTTAACCTCAGTGGTACCTGCATGCTGGGTGAACTGTTGTCATCACAACAGGCCAGGACTGGGTAATAAGGGACATAGACTCCATGTATTTACACAAGGCTGATTCCTTTATTAAGAAACCCATTGCTTTTTATACCCTAATTTGCTACAGGTGGACCTGCTTGGTTCTTTAATTAAAACGCCATCACCATTGGCTAATTAAGAAGCCACCTTTTTGGTAAACATTTCTCCATAACACATTCCACATGTTCACAACACAAGGTGCAGCAAGTTAGGATAAGAAGTATCATTCTTTTGTCTGATCTTCCTCACAGCCTTCTCTATGCCTGGGAAAGTTGTCTGGTGCTCTCTGTGACCAGAGAGCTGCTGCCACAAATTTCATCCTTTTTGTTTTTTGGTTCCACTGGCAGCACCTCACACCCTCTGGGCCAGAGTGCTTGGGGAAGGGGGATGATCTCTGCTGAGATATTCCTGCTGTCACTGGAGCTTGGCAACTGCTAAGGCATACATGTATACACATATAAACATATATATCAGGAGTGTGTATATCCATCAGGACTATATCCTTGCATTTCTAATTGTGTGCTTCAAAATCTTGCTAACATTTTGTCTAGGGCAGGAAAGATAGGTGCTGCAGTTTTAGCAGATGAGTTCTGTAGAAATGAAAATATTAAAATAATGTTTCATAAGAGACAGGAAGATTCTGAGAAGCACCCTCGTTAAATTTATGAAATCTCCCATATGAATCCCATCTGAATAAAGTGGCTTGTGGGCAGGCAGATATTAATCATCACACAAGCTTTTGAAATAAATGCACTTTTGATTGAAGGTGCTCAAAGTTGTTCACTGCACTTCTTTTCAGAAGGCGAGGGAAAAGAATGTACACACATTAAAAAAAAAAAAAAAAAAAGAACAGGAAAAATAGGTGCTTGGACAAATCTCCTGGGGATATACTTGTGGGATTTTTCCCTTCTAAACTCAAAATTTTTATAAGATGTGTACTTTAAGATTTTTACTCATAATTCAACTCCTCCAACTCTCTGCTTTTCTCTGCATTGCCTCTAATTCTCCAAAGTCTTTTTGACAGTCATTGCCCAAGTTGTGGCTGCCCTCCTGACTTGTACGTATATGTAAAGAAGATACAAATAAATACTTCTTCCTAACATTATTTTTGTGCAACAATTGCCGTCTTAGTCATGGCAAAGTTTTTGAATTTTTTGAGAAATAGAAACATAAGCTTTTACAACTTTTACCAAACTGTGTCTCAGTACCACAGTGCTCAGCCTTGCAGCACTTTAAAAAGGTTCTGAATGAAGTCCACAGTGTTGCAGCAACAGAGGCATCTTGATAGCAGTATAGCTTAGGAGTTAACATATTCATTCCTCTTGGAAGCAGTTTCCAGCTGCCTCAAAGAGGAAAATGCTCTGTAGGAGTAACCTTGGTTTGATCTTTCCAATATGGATGGAAGAAGGAATGTTTTGGAGAATAGGACAGAGGAAGGGTGAAAGGACAATGCCCAAGCTGGCTGATGGTTGTTTGTTTTCTGGTATGGCAATGTTCAGAATTTGATGCAATTTGTACAAAAAGCAAAGGAGGCAAATTGTAAAGTTTCCCTTCTAGAACATTCGTCTGTAGTTAGGTGAGGGTCTTTTCTCAGAGTTCTGGGTTCAAGCCCACCTGGTAAAGAAATAAGTGTTGTCCCTCTCTTCTCCAGTGAACACTGTTCATCCTTTTGGGAGTGGACACGCAGTGCTGTCTTGTTCATTCTCTCAGTCATGCCTGTTCCTCCAGCTCTGTCCCCATGGGCACAGTGGGAACCAAGGTGTATAAAATTATACAGTGAGAGAAAATGAGAGAATATGGGCCTTTTGAGAGCAGATTGTTCGATTGAGGGCACAAGAGCTTTACTCTTAGAGGTCTGGTTACCTGCCAGTGCCTCAAAGGTCATGAAACGCGTCACAGGGATCCAAAATCACAGGCTTCAGCTCCTAAAGAAGTCCCTCAAATCACAAACTGTGTGGCACAGAGCTGTCAGATATTCATATATTCTGTGCCTTGAGAAAGGGTATAGAATCACAGAATCATTAAGGATGGAAAAGACCTCTAAGATCTTCAAGTCCAACCTTTGGCCAAGTACCATCATGCCCACTAAAACACAACATAAAGTGCCATATCTACTTGGTTTTTTTTAATACTTCCAAGGATGATGGCTCCACCAGTTCCCTGGGGATAGATAAGGTGAACTGAGCTAGTGGCTAGACTTCTACATACGCCATTGTTTTCATAGCCACATCACATTGCAAACAATGTTTATTTTCACATCCATTATTCCCTCCAGACTTATTTCAATGTTACAGCTTCCTTTCAGCTTTTCGTTCCAGCTGCCTTTGTGTTTCAAATTGTCTTTCTAAAGATTGATCTAATTTTTTTATTTTCTTCTCTTATTTCTAGTTTCTCTAAATCTGCCAATATTATTGCTCTTCCCTGACGTGGCTCACTAGTCCTCCCAATTGAACATCATCTGTAAGCTTCATTAGTGGGCTGTTTTCCATCTCGAGCAAAGAGATGCTTATTTTCTTATTTTCTTTTTTACCAAGTGCTCTTTCTGTTCCCCCATCATTCCTCTCTGAGCCATAGCCCATCCTTTGTGCCCGCAGAAGCTGGAACCAAGGAGCAAGCTGCCTTTCCTGCCACTCCTGCAGCAGGACATCTGTACCTTGTCAAAGCCCTTGGTGCTGCCATGCGTCAAGGGAAAGTAATGCAAGTCAAGAGTGAAACTTGTCAAGTTTGGGCATGTAACTTGGGGCTGCACCAGGATTAATTATGCCTTCTGCTGCTTTTACACACTTGTGTCATCAATAAATTCTAATAAACAGGAGTAGGATGTTCTTATTCATGTCATTCCAGAGGAATTAGAACACAGTAGTGTTATTTAGCAATGCAGATGTTTTATTATTGTGTTGTTTATGTGAAAGTGGATATGACATGAAGAGGTATATCAAATGAGCAATAGAGAGAAGCGAGCTGTGCTCCCTTTTTGATTATGCATATTTATTCATACTGCAGAAGTTACTGCATGTAGCAGAGTCTTCCAAAATGGATTGCTCGGTTTGGAAATGTAGCCTCCTCTCTTCCCACAGCCCCCCCTGCCCCCTTTCCCCCTCCTTTCTTTTTTTTTCACAAAGTTTAGTTATGTCAATACTACCTTTGTACAGTATTTATGAGTTCCTTCTTTAAATTGCACCTTAATTGGTTTAGTCACCACAATTGCAAAACAGGAACCTAATCACCAGAAGCTAAGTAAGCAGAAAAAAAAATAATGATTTGGAGCTGTCTGTCTACTGCTGCCGAACAGACACACTGGGCACGGTTTAAAGCTATAATTGCATTGTGGCACTGGCTTGCTGTTCCCAGCACATGCATAATGTAGCTCCCAGTTGTAGACTGCCACATATCCTGCTGTATTTACCCTCAGATGCCAGTGGAGCACATGCCACCCACAACTGCTGCTTCCCAACAGTGTAAAACTGTCACACTTTCAATTAGATGCCCCAAAGCACTTTATTGCCCACTGGAGGGTATAGTCATATCTTGATGGAGGAAGATTATGGGCTAAATGCATCCAGAGTGGTTCTCAGCAGGCTGCAGCAGAACTACTTTGGGAATGAATTTGGATGAATTACGCCGCTCATTTTAGTGGCCATAAAACAGGGCTATGCACTGCTTCTTTTTGAGGGCACAAGTTCTTGACCACAAACATTTTGACCAGTGTATGGCCTTATTACTTCCCTGAAGGCTTTCACAGCTAGCAGAGACAAAAAACACAGCTGGAAACCTTGCTGCCCTGCCTGTACCTCCCTGCAGTTGTGGATTTCTGTGCAAAGAGTCACTGCAGAGACAAACTCTGCCTCTGCAGACCCTGAGCTGACCTGCCCCTCGACTTCATCTTCCTTCACCTCTCAGATTTATTTGTGTATCCTGCTGTCTGTGCACAGACACAGTTCATTCAAACCTTCCATGGCCATCATTTTGGGTAAGAAAAAATAATGTATTCAAGGGATCTAAAGAGGCACTGGACTCCAGTGACTCCTCCTAAGGCAATGTTGTGCACTTTTGAGCCATCTCACATAATGTCATGTCTGGAAAA
The DNA here is from genome assembly GCF_027887145.1 of Ammospiza caudacuta. Taxonomy (NCBI): domain Eukaryota; kingdom Metazoa; phylum Chordata; class Aves; order Passeriformes; family Passerellidae; genus Ammospiza; species Ammospiza caudacuta. Next base: position 83,047,848 of record NC_080632.1, on the reverse strand, counting down.
GGCTGTGAGCATGTGTGTGGATAGGCAGCTGTTAACATGTGAGCAGATGAGTAGAATTTTGTTAAGCCAATGTAACCCGAGTCTACATGTCTGAGTCTAAAACTTTAATGGAGAAAGTAAATAGTCTATACCTCAATGTTGAAACTGGGGCCAGAGGCATCTGGCCAAAGAGGGAGATAATGTGGAGAAAGGATAGGAGAAGGGTGTATAAGTTCTTATCATCTAGAAATGCTAGTCACACTAAAATAAACCTGCTGAGGCCAGATTCAATTGAACCCATAAACACACATGTGACTTTTGGAACAGGCAGTTTATTCACCTGTACAGCTGCTATTCAAGATTTACATGAGTGGAAACATTTAAGATTCCCTCAAAGGGAATTTCCATTGAATCCTCCTCTAATGACAGTTCTGGTACAGCTCCCATTTTGCATATCTGAATGAGCCTATGCACATCTGTGTCTACATGTAACAGATAGCATGTGAGCTCCATGTCTGAGCTCCCACTGCCGTCAGTGGGGATTTGAGCAGTGAAAACCAGAGGTGTTAATCTCATCCACTGGCAATGTCCACTTCACAAAGAACTGAATCACTTTTAGTATGCCTTTTCCTACTAGATCTTAGAGAAAACACCCTAACCTATTAATAGGGTTAATAGGTTAACCTATTAATAGGGTTAAACAACCTAACATATTAATATGTACACTTTGTTTTCTGAATCTGTAGCTACCAAAGGACTTTTTGGAATTTTTAACTTTACCTTTTAATTAAAAAAAAAATTTATTTTAATCTCAGACAGCATTTATTCATATAGTTTCTCTGTGGTGCCACAACTTTGCCTCAGTAATTAACTTGTCCAGCTGAGCTATGTTTGACAGGGTTTGTATTGCTGGTGTACTTAGGAACTTGCCTAAGCCAGAGATCAAAATACATGCTTAAGTTGTTTACAAGATCAGGGTCTTGCTTAAATAAATGTGTGTGTTAATTTGAGCCTAATTGGCTTAATATTAACACCATATGACTATTAAGAATCGATTTAGTTTTAACACAGAGCATCACGTACATATCTAATTTAGAAAGCCCAAAGAAATTGAAGGCAAACAAGTCTGAGAGTGTAGCAGTGAAGTTACAAATTTAAGCACACAAGAGCCAGGGTACAGAAACAGTGTGGATCTTCCAGCGTAGCAATAATAATTCAAAAATATTGTATCTATATAGTATTTTTATTACCAGTCAGACTATTAAATGCATACTTAAATCTATGCACGATATGCAATGTGGGCAAGTCTATTGTTCCTTTGAAAACTATAGCTTTTTCATTTCCTAATTGCAGTTTCATGGCACTGCCAAGGTTTTGTGTTTAATTTATATAGGGATTTCTATGGTTCTTAGAGCTGTTAATAGAATGGATTCACAAAGACCCCTACTATAAGGAAGGGAAGGCTGGTAAGAATGCTATTCATCACACCACCTTTCATCAGCAGGATTAAAAGAGTTTTTATCTACATTTTGCAAAAGGGAACAGAGTCACAAAGTGATGACCTCATTTACCTACTGCTGAGTAGCAGGTCAGTGGAGGCACTAATAATAAAATCAAGGCCACCCAGGTCCTAAACCAATGCCTTCAGTGAGGCACAGGATGGGTTATGAATCAGATATCTATATATACCAGTATCTGACTCTGCAAGGACAATAAAAATGTGCAGGGCCAGAATCAAGGCAGGTCTGCCTGCTAGGACCTGCTGGTTTCAGTAAATATAGATGTAACCTCTCAGTCAGACCAGTTCCTTAGGTGCAGATCCAGTGTCTATACAGTGCATCAAAGTGTCAAACATTTGCCTGCATGAAACTCCACGTAATTCATAATTGACAGAAATTCAGCTTTCTTTTGAAGCTACCCCTTGTTTTTTGCTTTGTTGGAAAACAACAAGCAAGCAAGCAAACAAAATCCTTTCCAAGCATGACATAAATTAAAATTTTACATTGCTGAAATCTCAGGTTTCAGGCTTTCTGAATGTCAAAAAATTAGGTCTCTGACCAGTATAGTTTCATGACCTGGCACCCATTAGCAAAACTTCTAAAGATACAGCTTACCCAATTTGTGCAGTAACAGCAAGGGCTTTCTGGAAAGCCAGGGGACTGAGCATGAGTCTAGCAAGTCCCAAAAAAAGAACAATTATAAAATATCTGTCTGACCACTACAAAGAACTTGCTCAGGGCTTCTCAGAAATACCTGGAAAAAAGGATTTGTTATCCCAAAGCTGAGGGCCAGGGCCAATCCACAACTTACCCAGAGAGCTCTGAGGCATCTTCAAACACTGGAAGGCAAATATTACACAGTGCCAGAAGTCCCACAAGCCAAATATTCCACATGCTTTGCACCATAAGATGTGGCAATCTTTTTCCTTCTACTTAACCAAGTCCTGTCTGACCATCCTGAGTGTCTTGAGTGGGGCCTTCAGTGGTCCACCTCTTAGAGATCAGAGAGCTAGGATTACTGGTATGGATGTTGTTATCCACCTTTCCTTTGAGTTGTGAATCTGGATGCCTAATTTGTTACTTGTGTTTGTTTGGTAGACTGCTTTGTCTGTTTTGGTGAGCTGGCTTGTCCCAGTCTTTCATAGTGGATGTCATCCTGCACCTGCTTCATTCCACATGCTCATGCCGCGTGAAACCTAATCCTGGTTTGAGGTTAGTGCATGCCAGACAGGGCTATTGTGCTAAATGGCATCAGGGCTGCTGCTTAGTGCTGCACTAATGTAGGGGGATACAGTATGGGTAAATGAAGGTGGCATAGAATGTAATCTTATCCTCTAAAGAGTTGCAGCTGAGCCAGTTACTAAAGATTAGGAGCAGGCCTGAGTTGAACAGGCTGCACTTGTAGCCAATCAGAAGAGTGTTATAAAAGAGTGGATTGGTGGTAACTGGAGTTAGTTGGCTGCTGTGGGGATAAGGAAGAGTCAGTGCCTAGAGGAGCTGCCTACAAGAAGCATCAAGGAGGTACAAAACTCTAGCAATATGGAACCCTTGCAATGTAATGATAACAGAACTCTTGCACTATATAACAACACACTGATACTGCGGTGGACTTTCCAGGCTGCTGTTCAGTTGCACTGTTTGGATTAAACACCATGAAATTGCATTTACCTCTTCCAGACGCAGACAGGAGGCTGTGTGTCTCTCTGGGGATTTCTGCACCGCTGGGAAAAGGAGTTATCCTGCTCCTCCAGCATTCTGCTGTGCCTCACAGAGGGATGGACTACGAGCTCATCAGAGGAGCTCCATCTGGCCCATGTAAAGGCATGGGCTCACACTCAAGGGGAGATCAGAGCATCTCCAAAGCCAAATAGTCAATCTATTATCCTGAGCGTGTGACTTGGTGCAGCTCCAGTGCGGGGCAGCTGAGTGCCGCAGAGCGCCCCGGGCAGCTGATGCTCAGCAGAGCTGCAGTGCCAGTGGGCAGTGCAAAGCTCAGAGTAGATTAGCTCAGCTGGCAGGGGTGCCAGCTCCTGGGCTTGCAGCAGCCCAGAAACCAGCCTGTGTGATTGATGTAGCCCAGACTTCACTGTTGGGGGGATAGGCAGCTAGCGTGGGATGGGCACATGAGCTTCCTCCAAAAATTCCTTCTCCTTTCCTTAGAGTACAGAAGGGTCTTCTGAAGACTCATCCCACCCTGAAAGGAAAGTGAAAAAGGAAAGCGAACCAGTTTATGGAAAGAACTCTTTCTACCTTGCTTATAGGCAGATATAAAGTAGCAGTGACCTATTCCACAGTGGGTAGCAAAGTGAGATGAATCCCACCTTAAATCAAATTTTACAGCTCGCAGAGTCCACAGCAGCCACCAAATTTTTGTGCTTTGTCTAATCATAATGAGGAGCACATTGTTTTATTTTCCATAAGCCAATGGTTAACATTTTGATGTGCATTTCCTTCTGCTTAGAAGCCTAAGAAGAGTAGGTAACTATCACAACCACCCTGGCACCATGCCTCTGTTTTGGTCAGATTTTCAGACATTTCCTAGCTAACAGGTTACAGCTTTAAGATATGAATGTAGTCTATAAGCTCAGGCTCAAAAATGGGGAGAAAGAAAAAAATAATAGGTTGTCAGCTGCCCTTAGAAAGGTGCATGCATCAGGAGAGAAAATAAAGACACTATTGGTGTGCATAGGAGACTTCAGCAGCATTCAGATAATACTTACATCTGTATTAATGATTCCATTTAAGATGTCATTTTCAGCATTTACCTTGCAGCATTCAAAAGCAACTATACTTGCATGTTCTCAACAGACTCAGTGCCAGTCTCAGATAGAAGGGTGAAAAAAACCACATAGAAAAAAGAGGAAAATGAAAAGTGCCATGCTGTATGTTTCAAAGGACAAATTCTTTGCAGGAAATTAGCAGTAATTTTGGGGCCACCGCTGTTGGAGAGAAATAAGTTTAGAGAGAAAAGTGAGCAGTAACAAAATGCAGAAGTAAAGACTGCCTCATTACAAGGCTTAAAGAGGAACAGGGAAATATTTTGAAGCAGGAGCTCTGGAATCAGTGTTCTTTTCTCTGTAAGACCCTGCACAAATCATGCCACCACCTTTGCCTTGTGTGGTTTGTACCACTATGAGCAGTGAAGCCGTGCTCACACCTGCACTCCAGAGCTTGGGTTTGCCTCCACAGGTGCAGCTTTGTGGGTGCAGGTCTGGGCTGGGATCTAGTTTGGGCTCACTGTTGACACAGCTTTTCCCTGTGGCCTTGGGCAAGCTGCTTAAACTGCTGACTTGCTTTGGCAGAGGTGCTTTTGATGCGTCTTGTGCTGTGATTTAAGCCTTTCCATCCTCCTCTCAGCTGCAGGTTGTCTCTCCCTGATACCCAGAACCACAGGAGGATGTGCAGCCTCGCTTCAGCCTCTCTAGCTCACATCCCAGCATCTCAGATCAATCCCTCTCAAGGCTGGTTTGCACTGCAGTGCCAGGGTTCAGACATGCAGCCTCTGCTGCAAGAGGAATGATGCCTGCAGAAAAGGCTGCTTGGGAGCCACAGGCTGCATGAGTTGTGTTTATGTATACAGTATACACTGTATAATGCTGTTTTAGAATCATAAGTCTGTTAAGATTGGAAAAGACCTATAAGATCACTGAGTCTAACCATATATCATGGAATCACATCACAAATCATTATATGGTTTGGGTTGGAAGGGACCTTATCAATCATCTAGTCCTAACTCCCCCTGCTATGGGGCAGGGACACCTTCCACTAGACCAGGTTGCTCCAAGTCCCCTCCAGCCTGACCCTGCAAACTTCCAAGCATGAGGAATCATCAAGTCCAACCATATCTGGTTGATTTAAGACTCTCATCTGCAAAAATGGGTTGAGAATAACATCTCCCTTGTCAGTTGGGAATAACATCTCCCTTGTCAGACTGCCCTCCACCACCAGAAAATTTTGATAAACTCTGTACAATTAATGTAAAGCTTAAGGGAATCCTGGAGCTGGTGTCCCTTAAATTTGACTTGCACCGTTCATGAAACAGCCTGGAATTGAAGCTCTTCCAATTTCTGTCATCTTGAGTCTGTTTACCCTTCTATTTCGCTCCCATGAATCCCACCTGGAGTGCTGCATCCAGCTCTGGGGTCCTCAGCCCAGGAAGGACATGGACCTGCTGCAGTGGGTCCAGAGAAGGCTGTGAGGATGCTCCAAGGTCTGGAGCACCTCTGTTATACAAACAGGCTGAGAGAGCAGGGCTTTTTCGGTCTGGAGAAGAGAAGCAGTGCCTGGAGTGGTTACAAGGGAGCTGGAGAGGGGCTTTGGGCAAGGGCAGGGAGCGACAGGACAAGAAGGATTGACTTCAATCTGAAAGAAAGTAGGGTTAGATTAGATATCAGGAATGAATTCTTGACTGCTGGAGAGTGAGGCCCTGGCACAGGTTACACAGAGAAGCTGTGGCTGCCCCATCCCCAGAAGTGTTCAAGGCCAGGCTGGATGGGGCTCTGGGAAAACTGGTCAATGGCAGGAGGGTGAAATTATATGTTTTGTTAGGCCCCTTTCAATCCAAACCATTCTGGGATTCTGTGATGATTGGATCATTGAAATGTTTGCTTTGCTGTTGGGGGCTATCTCTACAATTGCAGGTTTCTAAGAAAAGAAGACAGGAGATGAGAGGGTCATTCTCATTTTTGTACCCTGGAAATGGGGGGCTCAAATGCTATATTTCTTTGTATCCAGATAATAAAAAAGATGAAGGATGTGGATATTACATATTTATTGCAACATTTCCTTACCCTGTAACTCTTTGAAGAATTCATTTACATCCAGACATTTTGGAAATTTAAGTCCTGTGTTTATGGAGTAAGTGGAACAGCTGAGGTTAAATGCCAAGGGACCTCCCTGGGCCGTGGAGACATCAATGGCATCCTGCTGCCTGCGAGACACGCTCCAGCCGCAGGAATGAGTAAAATTAGGAACACCACTCTCTTTTCTTTTCCTTCTCTGGATCCCTTCCAAATTCACCTCTGTCTCCTCTCTCTGGATGCAAACCAAAGGCAGTAGATGTTTCAGTGTGTATCCTCAGGAGCACCTCTGCAGATTAAATGCCCGCAGCTATTGTGCATCCAAAGTCTCTGATGAAAAATCCTTTCTGTGACAGAGGAAAATTCAAAATCTAAATACAGAATGGAGCCAAATTACCTACTCTTGCTACTGGAAGTCTGACATATCATTACAAACTGGTTTACTTGAGCATGTCCAATTTAATGTGCCTGGCTTTTTTTTTCTTTTGCTTTTCATGAAAACGAAAAGACAGAAAATAAAAGAAAAGAAAATTAGTTAATGGCTTTTTTATCTCTGGAGCAGGTGGGAGGTGGACATTATAATGCAAATTATTGGGGTTTCCAGGCTCTGGTCAGGACTGTGGGATCCAGAGTTTCATATTAAGAAGAGATAAAGGGTCTGAGCCACTGCCTGGAGTTTCCCCTGGAGTGGCCCTGGGAGCTGTTTTAGAGGCAAACACAAGAAACCCTGCAGAAGGCAGATATGGAATAACTGGCCTACAGGGAAGTTTCTTCCTCAGCTTCATTAATTAGAGGCTAGCTGAAGTCTCCAAGCATAAGGATTCATATCCTGGGACCAAACAGTGCTGAGAAAGAGCTCCTGGTCTCTGTCTGGGTTGTGAAGTGGCTTCCCAGGCAAGAAATATCCTGGGAAATCTCTCTGCTGTCAAAAATCAAGGTGTGGTCAGGTCTTCTGGAGTGTGCACAGTCCTCCAAAGGAGCTCAGCGCTTCCAAAGGATCAGGGGGAATCTCATTTTCGGGTCTCCCTCATTATGGCTCTGCAGCAGGGGCTGTGACAGCTCCCATCTGTGGCTGAGATACAGAAAATGGGAATTGGGCATCAAGGATCCATGAATTCTGAAATACCCTGTGCAAGCAGCCACTGGCCATGGCAGTGGTGCTGTGGCAGCAAGGAAGGGTTGTCCTTTCACAAAGGACCCTATTCAGCTTTCACCATTCAGGGTGAGCTGGGCACTGCAGGTCCCTCATTCCCCATGGCATCCTGAGTCAGAAAACTCTCCAAGGAAGGTATTTCAGCCTTAAATGTTGTATGTAGAGCTGATCAGACGAAAATGCTGGATTTTTGTCAGAAAATATGAAGTCAGTTAAATGACATATCGATGAGTTAAAAATGAGATCCATCTTTTCAATGAAGTGCAGACAATCTAGTCTCAAATTTTCAGAACAAGAGGCATGTTTATTCCTTCAAAGTAACTTTTCACGTGGACACTCACTGTTATTGTATAACAGCATTTTAAAATAAATGTTTTTAAAACAAATTTCTATTTATTGTCACAAACAGTTTTATTGACCAAAACCTTTGTTTTGTCTTATTTTTAAAGTATGGTTCTCTGGAAAAATATTTTTTTTTTTTCCAGAGGGGGAGAGGGACTAGACTCAATTAAAAGCAGAAAAATAACTGTTGCATACTTGCAAGAGGGACATCTGTTTTCCATATAAAATTAATTTAAAGTTTTCAGCACTTTGACAGCTAGAGCCTGGAACTGAGAAGAGTGGGAAGCACTGAGGAGACAGAAGGGGGGAGGAGATATGAAAGTGCTACGCATGGCCAGCTAGTGACAAGAGAGAAATATTTTCTTTTATGAAAGAAAATATTAAACCAATATTATTTTCTTTTATATTTCATCAAAAAAAGATTTTCCAAAACTATTTGTAATTGCATTTTTGGAGAACATGGTGTACAGCTAAATGAATGCATTTCAATCAATTCCAAATTTCATCTGCTTAAGCTAAGTACAGACCTCTTTAAGAAACTATTTTCTTCTTGCCTTCATAAACAAGACAGAAAAAAACCCTCTAAAGTAAAAAAAAAAAAACAAACAGAACAAACAAACAACCTCCTTTCTGCCCTGAAATTACCCTCAAAACACCATCTCTCAGTATAACAAAAAAGTTCTGCAAGTGCTTTCTTAGCTAAAAAACTCATCCTTTTCTGGGGAAAGAAAAACATGTATAGACAAAATTACACAAGCCAAACTGATAAAGACAATTGAGCTGCTGTGATGTTAACTCGGAGCTGGTCGATTTAATTTCTGATGTGCCACAGGAACCTTTGTGTGCAGTGAGTGCTGGCCTGCCATCACTCGCTGCATCTCCTGAACTGCAGCTCTGGGCTGGGCAGTGCAGGTGGACTTGGGTTTATCTGAGCTCCTCTACTCTTGCTTCTGTCTGTCCTGCTGTGAGATCACCTGCTAATGGTGACAGGCTGTGCCCAAGGAAAGCAGGAATTATATGAACTGCTGGAATTAATACAAACCTCCTGAACCCATGTTGTGATGGGATGTTGCAAAAAAAACCCCAAAAAACGAAAAGGTAATTTGAAATACTGGTTATTTACCTGAAGGAAGCACTTATGAGAGGATTTCCAAGATTACATCCAAGCAACTTCCAGTAATTAATTATTAATTTGAATAAATGGTTCAATCTCTCTTTCATGATTGCTAATTTGGGATCTGGGTCACAAAACTGAGTGCAACCCACTGGGAGTCACTGACTCTGAGAAACTCAGCCCTGCTGGGACATTTCTTCATTCAAAAGCCAAACAGATGAATGGGTTGATGCACAAAATGAGCAATTTATCCCATCCAGATGTCATAGAGATGATGAGTCCATACCTGCATCTGTGTGCTGGAAGGCAGTTGGATACAAGAATGGATTCTGAGCACCTCTTTTTTTTTTTTTTTTAGGTAAAAATGTCTATCTGAAAAATGGCTCATCTGCATTTAGGTTGGCCTTTAACGTTTCTTGTCTTGGGGTGGGGTGGCTGTGTTCTCACTCCCTATCCTCTCTAATTTTTTTAATCAGGAGCCTGCCTGCACCACGCCATTCGTAACTGCCTGGGAGAGCTGTGACAAGTAAATTTCAATCTCTCAGTGGAGCTGATATTCTTAGAGCTGCAGGAGCAGTCATCATGAAGGGGAAAGCTGTGAATGCCAATAAATTATTGAAGAAAGCAGGAGAAATATTTCCTTCTGTTGACACATTGGCATTCACCTTTGGGAATGTAATCATGGGAAAGGTAGGCAATCTTTTGTCATAGGAACCTTTTGCTCAGAGAATTCAGTCTTTTTAAAACCGTAGTAAGGAGACTGCAAACTCCCAGCAAGGAAGGGATATTCAGGATATAGGACATCTGAATCGAGTGTGCACCATGAAACAGCATGAGGTTTTAGGATGCAAAGCCCTCCAGCTCCCTGACCCCATGGGCCAAGATCTGCCCAGGAGCGGAATGGTTTTCCATGAATATAGCAAGGCAGCCTTGGAAAAGCCAGAGGACAGTCATGGAAGAGTGTAAAACTCAAATGAGGATGGGAGGCTGAAGCCAACAGAGGCCTATTACTCTTAGACAGAGAACAACCAAGGGCATATCTACTGGGAAGCACAATTCCTTCCCTCTGGAATTGTACCTCAGGGAATGGCTGGGAACAGGGCTGGAGACCTGGGATTGTGCAGGGGCTGCTTCCTCTTGCCTGGGACTGTGTCGCTCCCACCTTCTGCCATCAGTGACAAAAACAAAGCTTCCCAGATCCAGCAACAGGGAGGATTTGTTTCTCTGAATTTTGAATTCTGTTTGGAAAGCCATCAAATTAGCACAGATGCTTTATTCCAACATCAGAAACGGCAGGGAAAAGCACCCGGGAGCTCCCTGGATTTAAATCCACAAAATCAGCTCCAGTTTTGTTTAGACAAGATGAGTGAACAACACCCCTCCCCTCCCCAGAATCATATTTGGCTCAAATCACCAATTTACCGGTTTACAAAAATCTGAAACTGCCCCTCCAGCAAATTAAGGGATTACGTCAATCATTCAAGTCCAGTCTACCTGACAACAGCACGCAGCAACAGGGCAAAAGGTTTGATGCTCTGCTGGAATGTGATAAGGAGAAAATGCCAAATGACACATAGGCAAAGTTATTACCAGCAAGATGAAGACAAACTGGAGGGAGTTCAGAGAAGTGCAGCAAAAATGATTAGAGAGCTGGAGGGGTTGATTTACAAGGAAAGTTTTACAAGAACAACCGTCAATATGCACAGCAGGGCTGAGCAACATCTGAGGGGGAGAGGGAGCCCATTGCAAACATCTTAACGCACAAACACCCAGGGAGGAACAAAATTACCCCAGGGGGAAATAACTAGGATAATGGGTTGAAATTAAGAGAGAGAAGATAAACATCAAAATAACTTCTCAGTGGAAAGACTGTAGAATAATCTAATACGGGAAGACGTGGAAGTCCAAACCAAACAAGCTGTAAATTCCTTCCCAGAGACTCTGCAGATATAAGCTTCAGCAACAATTAGCTTTAGAAACCCAATATTTCTAAGCAATAAGTATCAAAGCTTTCAGGGGAAGCCAGGTGTGAGAAGCCATTTAAAAGGGATGGTTTCCGGATAATTCAGTGACAACATTCTTGCTGCTCAAAAGCGTTTCAGGGAGAAGATGGAGAAGGCTCCAAATTTCAGTTTAGTGCATGAAGTGAGCGTGCTGGAAACCCCCAAAAGTGCAGTTTTGGCAATGTGGTCACTGTCACTCCCTGGTGAATAGTTGTGTGGTTGAGATAGTTGGTCTAAATTTGCCTCCAGTCTGGAGTGACTGGAAATCAACACCAGCTAATGGCTGCTTGGTAGAAGGTATGACATGAGTTAATGCACTCAGTTGAATGTCTACTGGATATTGGACATGTGCTCACACTAGAAACGCTTTGAACAGCAGGATCAGCATTAAATTAACGTGTACACTGACAATCTTGCCAAAGAAATCCAGAAAGGGGTGGACATCAGTAATGAACTGAATCTTCACCTTTAGAGTGAAGTCATTAGCAAGGTAAACTTTATCTCATGAGCTCTGAACCTCATCTTCACCACCCCTTCACCCAGCTCTTCTGTGGGATTTCAGATTGCAAAGCAAATAGTTTAGCATATTTCCTCAGCATACTAGAAAAATATGTAATTAAGGAAAAACTTGCATTACAGAAAATTTGTTTTCTGGACACTGTTATTTTTTAAATGACTCTTCTCAGGCTGTTTGATAAGCAGGACAGCCATAAACAGTTTGTTGTATGTGACCAAATAGATCTGGTTGTACAGAAGGTAGTAATAGCTGCAATGAGCAAGGAAGCAGCATGGGAATCTCTTACAGGGTAGTGTTTGAAGGTCTGGCTGAGTAAAGCCACTTATGCCATTTCTAGTTTATTGTTGTTACACTTTGGTGTGGCTTTCCAGTAATTTATAGGGGTGTTTGTTGAGTTCATGAGCTCTTGAGACCTGCATCCAATAAAATAGTGATGTACTTTCTCTTGACTGAAGGCAGAGGCATATATCATTGCATGCAGTGGGTCTGATATCATTTTATGCCAGCTGGGGAAAAAGGCTGTGAGGCTCTAACTTAGTCAAAAGAAGTGGAAAAGTTAAAAAAATAAAAGAAAGTCAATAAAGGACACTGCAGTGTGAAGGGCACTGTTTTCTTTCTAGTTTCTTCAGCTTGACGCATTAAGTTAGCAGGCAAAGAATTTGGTAGGTTAATCTTATCCTCTTCTAGAAGATCCCACATTAGTTTATGATCTCTTTCTGAGCTTGATATAAGGCCATGGAAGTTAATGAGCAGCTATTAGATTTACCATTATTTATATACACATATATATTCCCATAAATTTTCATCTATATTTTAACATTTCCAAGATGGAGCACACTAATCCTTTATGTCCTTGTGGTGCTAACAACAATATCCTTTTAAATTTAATGAACATTTAAAAAAGTTGCCTCTGCCTCTATCAAACAATAACTGATGGATAAGACTTGGTTGCACTGTACAGAAGAGGGAAAAAAAACCTACAAAAGGAGTGAGATTTATTCTTAAAATAAATTCTTTCTTTTTACCTACAGACTAATCTAGATATTCCACAGTCAGTCGGCATGCAGAACAATCCCATCATGTAGAAAACAACCAAAAAAGAGTACTGGTTTCCAGAGTGACTGTGTGCATCTGTATGAAGTAAATATAAAAGTCTCCTCCTAGCAAAAGACAAAGCCAGCAGTGCCTTTGTTGGCTGTCTCAGAAGTCTCAGCTCACTCCCACATCAAGGGAGAGGACCCAGAGGCCTCTCTGATGTCACATCACCTTGTGGCACAGCCCACGAGAGTGACTGAAAGACAATCCTCAGATGTGGCACCACGGGATCCCAGCTGAGGACAGCCCAGCTCGTGGCCTCGCAGCTGCCAGGGCTGGGACAGAAGCGATGGGGCTTTGCACATCCGTGCGAAAGACCAGCTGGTTTCAGGGCAGCAAATATTTCTTTTGGGCAAATATTCCTGTTTACTTGCCCTTGCCCTGGGACACAGCGGAGCTGAGGCATCACTTGCTCACCAGCTCGGGCTCCTCCGTGGCATGGGCAGAATTTGGTGCTGGTGGGGACACAGCCACATCCCAGTGAGCTCAGTGTTGCTGGTGAGCAGTTCTGGCCACAGGCCACTTGAAGGGAGGAGGGGTGAGTGGAAACTTCTGTTTTGTTTGTTAAATTCAGCTTGGGATTTCCCTGTGACTGCTACCAGCGGAAACTGTTAGCATATGAATTATTTAACATAAATTCAGGGACTGTAGTAAGTCTTCTGACTGTCTGGCTTCTGCAGAGATTTCTTTAGCTGACAGATGCTGCAGATGCATTTTCCAGTCCTGGATTGTGCCTCATGGTGGCCCCAAAAAGGCTTGAGCATAAAAGTGAGGGGACCTTAAGAGAAAAGGGCTCTTGTGTGGAGAAATCAGTTGGGATTTCAAGCTTATAATTCCTATTGTTAAATCAGTTTTGAGAAAGAATGAGATCATAATTCAAAAGAAAGGTTATCTTTGATCTGTCTCTATCTTCTTGCATTCTTTTAACTCGTTTTGTTCAGGAAAGGAATAAAACCCACATTATTACTCAGAGGTAAAGCCTTAAAGGGAGCAGAGGCTATTACGGATGCCCCAGCTGTATTTTCCCCCCTTTTATCTGAAATCAGGGAGCCTTTCTATTAACAACAACAAACTTGCTCACCAAATAAATAAATGTTGCCTTGAAGAACCTGCAAGACGAATGTGGGGATGGGAGAAGGGAAGCTGCTGCTGAGGTGGGGAACCGAGGCGCAGCAAGGTTAAGCGGCTTTCTAGAGGTCGCTCTGGAAGCCCAAGATCGAGCTGGGAAGAGAACCAAACTCTTCTGAGTCATCATGCCCTGACAAGCCCATCCTTCTTCTTTTCCTACTAAATGGAACAATCCTGCATTGGTTGTGGTATAATGGTCTACATGACCGGGTAGGTCTTTTCCATTTCCAGTGTCTATGATGAGAGTAATTCTGCTTAATGGGGATGCAGTCAGCTGGTGCCAATGGTTAAGTGTTGCTTAACCAGGTGTTAAATAGGTATGAAATTCCAGGCTCTGGGCTTTGAATGCAGAAGTTGCCAAATGAAAATGAAAATAAAATAAAATAAATAGCAAAAGGGAAGGGAAAAAAAAAGAAAGAGAGAGAGAGAGCAAAGGAAATGCCCTGGAGTATCAAATCCGTGTGTTTACATACATTCAGTCTGTTGTTTTCCTTCTACTCCCATATTTCCAAGGGGGGTTAAATAGCATGTTTACTTAATAAGGTTAACAGACTATAGAATACCCAGCTCTATTTAAGTACACTCCTCCTCCTCCTCCTTCTTTCTCTTTTTATTTTTTTTTAATGTATGCAATAACTGGTTTTCTATCATCTGTCACTTTCTTTTGCAATGTCACCTTTAACTCACTGCTGAAACCCACTGTTCCAGCGAGTTCTGCTTTCCCTGTGATGTGTTTATTTAATGTGTATTAGGAGGAATAGCAATTTTATGCAGGCATCAGGCAGGTAACACTCTATGTCTTTGTCTTAAGTTATTTCCTTCACACTTTTTTTACTTAGTATTTTCTATAGAAAGCATTTCTTATGTCTTTATACATGTTACTTTTATGTGCTTTTTCATGTGGTATAGTATTAGTGGCTCTTCATCCTCACCTTTTTTTTTTTTCTTTGTTTAGTGGGGGAATCTCACAAACTCCTTTCTGCTGAGGAATCTCACACTGGTTCCATTTCTCACATTTCTTCCCTTCAGTGCTTTAAAGTTTGACACATCTGAAATCCATAAATTATTTCACAGCCATCAGTGTTTCTTCCCAGGTTAAATTATTTAATGGCATTGTTTTATTGAATGCTTCAGATTAGCTGCTGACACTTCTTGACAGGAAGAAACACATCCTTCCACAGAGATAAAACATATTTTTTATTAAAGAGGGGAGTAGGCAGGATTGGGTTCCTGTCTTCTTCTCACATGAGGAGGAGGAAATGAAGACATTTGGTCCTTTAAATGACAATGTACTGTGGAGACATGTAGCACTGTCTCTTATTCTCTTCCTTTTCCTCTGAGAGCCTTATTTTAACATACTCATTTCACTCCCTCCATCCTTCAGGTTCTAGTCTTTATCCCCAGCAGTAATTGCCCCACAGAGAGTGGAATATTAAGGGATTGCAGATGAAGAATGAAGGTCCAGGCTTTGGTTTCAGTGGGTTTTTATGTGGCTGGAGCTGCCTTCCCAAGGATTTGCAAAGCCCCCTGTCCTCAGCCAAACCCATGCTGGAAGGGTTTCCTTCTGGGTCAGGACCAGAGCAACACCACACATCTGAATGGCATTCTGCTTCTCCTTGGCAAGCAGTAGTTTGACCCCAGGCTGCTCCAGGAATTTACTGGTGAAATGAAGGAGAGAAGAAAACAACAACAACAACAACAAAAAACCCAGCAAAACACAACAAAACACAAAACTCTTATTAGCAGCACTGAGCCCACAGGCTCAATCACAAGAAAAATAAAGCACACACATGCAAACACACACTCATATATATGTATGCACCTCTGTATATGCAGAGCAAGAACTCATTTACATGAACAGAGGCATGCTGTTGTAGAAAACAGCCCTCTTCTCCCTTGATTTCAGCAGACCCTTTCTACCTTCACTGTGCAAAATTCAACACTTCACTGCAGTGTTACAGAGAACAGCACGAGCCTTCCTCATGACAGCGTTATGAATTCAGTGTTCTTGTTGATCCTTTCAGAATTTACCTTGGAAGAACTGACTGAATTTGGGGATTTACCCCAAACTGCTTGCAGAAGCACAAGAGCAGATACCCAAGGGATGTAAAAAGATGTGGTGAGGCTGTGTTCTGTCCCAGCGTGGCTGTGTGCCCTCATGGAGAGGAGTGTGCTAGGGTGGAAAAAGCTTTTGGGGTGTTTTGGGTTCTCTGCAGGACAGGAAAGTGGTGATGGGAAAGGTACCACTGGCTGGCTCAGGCCTCTCTTTGGGATCCCAGCCCCAATCCATGGGACCTCATTTGGTTTCCATCATTATTTGGTAGACAGGAGGAGGATCAGTACAGCCCCCTGCCCCTTGTGATTTTCAGCAGCATCTGCTGCACCTGGGACACTAAATTGCTGCCTTCTGCATGTATGGTTTATCTCTGCCCAAATAGTTCAAATCTGCATAAAGCTGGCAGCACGAACAGTGATAAAGTTCATGGTGGTTTTGCAGCAAGTACGCTGCTGCAAACCACCTCTTGCATAGAACTTCGGTGCTGAAATCCCTTGATCACCCAAACACAGAGAGGAAAATACATAAATGCATTAGTGACAGTCCTTTGGACTTGAGAAGGTAGGAAAAAAACCAGCCTGAAACTTTTCTGCACAATTTTCATCCTTCTTCTTGATCCAGAAGACATTTTGGTTGGTGGAAGGATCCTTCAGACAGACACTACAATGACATTTTTACTACAATTTTTTTTCCTTTGCAAAAATTTGTGCAAGAGTCTGGGAAATAGTTTTATCTGAGCATCCATAAGATTTTTTCTGTCCCTTAGTTTGTGGAGTATTTTGGAGGAGAAGGGATTGTTTTTTAAATTAAGAAATAAAAGGAAGAAGAAAAAAAGAAGATAGTTTGTCTTTGAGGCTTCTGGTTGATGGAGTCAAGTTTCCTCTCTGCCTGAAAAATGCAAGGGCTTGATGCTGTGTGCTCTGTTTGTGTGAAAGAGCTACATGCTGGTGGAGCCAGTGCCAGACCCATTTTCTTTCCCTACGAGCCTTGTGAGAAATTCTACCCTTAACCAAAATAAGCTTTCTTCCCTCATCATATTTTCATTGTTTATCTGAAATAGTCCCAGTGTTGGCATAGGAAGGAAAGGGATCCCTGGGTAATGGCCCAGCCCTACCAGGAGCCAAACTCCCTGTTCTCTCCCTGAGAGAAGAGGATGAAGCTGCAGACAAGCAGAGTGTCTGGGGTACATGGTGCCCCACAGGATGTGTCCCCAAGAAGAAAATAAGGGGAATGAAAGAGGTGGAAAAGGATGCTGAAGCTGCTGCCTCATTCTCCACTGATTATGCCTGTTCTCTCCCCAGTCTGAAAGGAAAACATCTATATTTCTGTAGGACAGCTTAATGCATCCGTGATCGGATAATGTGCATTACAGCCTTCTCTGCTATTCTCAGAAGAGTGCTCTAATGCCCTGCTTATACGTAGGACACACACATCTGTGAGGAAAAATACTGTGTCCTTCGGTTTCATCTCAGATTTGTCCGAAAAGTAATTCTGTGCTTGCAGCCTGCCTCGCAGGAGCACGGGAGGGAAGAAAGCAGCAGAGCCCACGTCTCCCTGGCTTTTAGGTTAAAAATGACATTAATATGGCAAAGCTTCTTTCAGGACTTCATATTTTCCACCAGCGGAAACGAGACGAAGGCCCCAATCACATATGTGCTCAGACATGCAGAAGCAAATGCCAAAATGAATTAACTGGAATAGCTCTATTAATTTATGCCTCAGCAGTAATGACCTTAAGACACAGAAGAATTATATATTAATTTGTTTCTAGTGTATAACACTGCTAAGTTAACACATTTAGGAGAACACACTTCCCTCACCTCCTGCTGCGGAGGTAAATGAGGCAGTGTCTGATGGTGACAAACCAGACCAGCATTCCACTAGATGGCAGCTGGTGCCTGCACAACCTCCAGGCATATTTTGGTGCAGCAAATACTTTTTTTTTTTTTTTTTTCCTTCAGTGCTAATCATCTCACAAGCTGGAAAATGGGCCATTTCTCTCCTCCCTCTCCCCCTCTTTGTTGCTCAGTTATTGGGGAGGAATGGGAGAGAGTAAGGGGAGGGGGGGATCACTTGACCGGCACGGTTTTGTATCAGTCCTCCATCTGCTGTGGAGCTGGCCTGATTTTTTTTAAGCCAACATTCCCTCTGTGCATGCAATGGAAGAGATAAGACTGTGTGTGTGTGTGTGTGTGTGTGTGTGTGTGTGTGTGTGTGTGAGTGTCTTTGTGGGTGCATATGGTCAGGGGGAGAGAGAGGGGCTGGGGATGAGAAGTTTATCCAGAGGGTTTTGCAGCAGGGGTGGGCAGCAGGCTGAGCTTCTAGGGGAAGAAGTGTGGAGGGCCGAGGGGTGAGATGGGGAGGAACACCCCTGCACAACACCCTGACATCTGCATCTGCCTGAGGGAGCCCAGAGCCACAGACAGGCAGCTGAATGTCCCAAAGTTTGAGATCACTCAACGAGGAGCACAGAAACAGGCTTGTGGGAACACAGAAACAGAGAATGGATTGAGCTGGAAGGGACCTCGAAGATCATCTCATCATCTTGTTTCACCCCCCTGCCATGAACAGGGATGCTAGACCAGGTTGCTCAAAGTTCCATCCAGGCTGTTATACATAAACCTGGCATGTGCAAAGATGCTGTCTTCAAGCTTTGTCCCTCTTCTGGCCAGGAAATGGTGGGGAAGCAAAGCAACAAAATTGATGTGGAGTTTGCTGCTTTTAAACAGGCCACTATGAGGGATTCTAAACACTTTTCCTCTTCTGCCCAGGCTGCATTCCCAGTCCAAAATAGCAACAGTTTCTGCAGAACTTTCTACTTGAGACTCTGTAGCTTTCAACAGCACCTAAGCAGCTTTCTGAATGCTTTTCATCTTGTGCAGAGGGAAACTGAGGCACAAACCAATGCCTTGCCCAGTGATGATATACATTTTCTTGTTTTTCTCCCTCCTTTATGATGGGCATTGCAGCAGACTGAGGTGGTGAGGTCCCTGCTACTGCAGCCTGGAGAGGGTGACACAGGACAAGGCTGTGAGGCTCCCTTGAGGCAAAATCTCGTGTTGGGAGAAGGTAGACAAGCATGCCATTGGTTCTGAGTATTTAGATTTCTCTGTTACTTGTGATATGGAAGGTTAATTTTCCCTTCTCTGAGAAGCAGGTTGCAATCAGCAGGTTTTGTTCTGAGCTGGTTTTATCTCCAGCTTCCTCTCCCCTCCTCAGCCCCCCTAGCCATGCTACAGTTTCTCCCTCTCTCTCCAGACCTGCAGCTGCACTGCCAGCACTGGCCCTGTACCCCCTGCTCTGCTGCCCCTCTGCAGCAGCTCTTCAGCTCACAGATTGTCTTCCACTCCTTACCTCCTTCTCCTCCTCTTCTTCCTCCAAAACAGAAAACAATGACCAGACCCCAATGGCGGCATCTCTGCAGCTTCAGGGTGTCTCCAGCTCTTTGGCTGCTTCCAAAAAGTTCGATGTATCAGGCAAGAGATGCTGCAACATGCCACATCTCCTCTGACTAATTTTGCCTTGACTTTCCCAATTCTTCCCTCGTCTCCTGTCGTTTGTAGTTGAGTGCCTTCCACTCGGTCCCAAGACAGCTGATTTCCTCCCTCAGGGCATTGCCAGCTGCCATATATGAGTTTCTCCTATAGAGATTGAATGAAAACATATACTGTGCTGGAGTGTTAACTTGTAATGCAGCTATCAGCAGAAGTACATATCACTCTGGGTGGCATTAGTCAATTATGACAGAAAGCCCATTGGCGACACAAGTCAATTGATAATAAAGCATAATCTCTCTTCCCCCCGTCACATATTTACCAGCCATGAACTACTGTAGCATATTTCCTATTCACAGATGAATGCTCCAGCCGCTCAGATGGGTATTTTTCAGAGCTGAATGCAATCTAGAGGGTTAATGGCTCCAGTGCAGTTGCCTGAGGATAAAGCTACTGCAGGTGCACAGCTAAACAGGGAGTTAATTGGGTAGCAGGTGAACATAAACAGAGAGCACAGAGGGTGTGGAAAAGGCTTCAGTGAGGAGGAAGGACTGGTGGGAATGCAGAGCTGTAGAGCCCCAAAATAAAGACGTATCAAACTTTCCTTTCCTGTGCCGCAGTCTTTGTTGCACAGAGCCTATGCTCTTTATGGTTTTGCTGACTCTCCAAAATGCTCCTGCTCTTGCTGTCATGTTCCCAGCCTGGGATGCAGGCAAGAAGCATCCCAGCAGCTGCTGCTGGATTTGTCTTGTGCCATGGGGGCAGCACGGAGGGGAGGAATGCATCCCCAAGATGGTGCAGATCGGCTGCTGTGGGGAGGCAGAGCCTGAGACCGTTCCACTTGTTTCAGGGCATAAAACTGGAGCCTGGGAGATGGAGAAGGGGGAAAAGAGAAGCTTAATCAGGCAGCTGGAAACATCCAACCCTGCCTGGGTTAGCTGGACAGGGCAGTGAGCCGTGAGCCAGGCAGGGATGGGAGCAGTGAGGCACAGAGAGGTGAGCAGGCAAAGCAAAGTGCAGGGAAGGAGAGCTGAGAGAAACCACATCCAGCAGGCACAGGGACCCTGAAAGTGCCAAAATAAAGCAAAACAGGTGCACAGGTGCTGCAGCCTTAGGAGATCAGCCAGTGGAATGGGGTTTCAATCCTCCCTGGTGAGGGCAGCAAACTCCCACAGCAAGGTCAGAGGAGGGGTGACACCACCAGCTAGATCTGGGTTGCCATCACAAGCCATGTCCAAAGTAAGACACTGCAGAGAGTCTCACCTGTTTCTTGGACCCATCAGCTCCACACTCTTGTGTAAAGAAGAGTTCTGCCCCCATCAGCTGTGCTGTAGGGCAGCAGTGCCTATTGGAAGGGCCAGCTGACCCCCCAGACAAACCTGCACAGTGACCTCAAAGGCCATCTGACACTCCCCTTCTGAGCTTTCTGTGAGTTTGGTGCTTCACTGCTACACCTTGTTTTCCCAAAGCTTGTGACAGGGAGCAGCATGAGCAGGCACTGGTAGGCAGGGCTGTGCTGGTGGGGTGGCTGCTGCACTGTTATTTAAAGCTGGCTGAGACAAAGTAATCCTGCTTCCAATTTTGTTTCCTGTGTCCTTAAATCAACTGCTCCAGACAGGTCAGTGGTTTTTTAATCAGAAAAAAAAAAAAAAAAGACCGAGCAGGATTTTAAATTTTTTCTTTTCTTTGAAAATCAGACCTGAATTCTTTTAATTGGCACAACTCCTGGCTCTTGTGAGAGCACACTGTGGCTGTGATCTTGCATGCTGTGCTCCCTCAGAGTCCGCCAGCTGATGATGGGGCACAGGGCAGGCTGTGTCCTCATCCTGCCCCACTCTGCTGCACTGGCAGCCTGTCATGCTCCCTTTAGAAGGTCCAGAGACCTCCCTTGCAGTGGGACCTTCATCCTTGTGTGGGATGGAGCGGAGCAAGGGGTGCTCCCAGGGACGGCCAGGCCCTCCCAGCTCCGGAGGCGAGGCAGCATCAGGGCCACCTTCATGGTTGAGTTCCCCCTGGCTGCCTGTGCTTCATCTGGATATCGATAACCCGAATAGCTCTCCTAATCAGCCGGTAATGGATTCCACCGGGAGTACCTTATTTATCTACCACCTCTCCCAGCCTCAGTCCTCTGTCTCCTTGCCGTTGCTGGCCAGGCCCCTGCACTGGGCCGGCGCCTCTCGTTTGTCAGGGCAGGGCAGTGCTCCTCTGCCACCAGCTCCTCGGTGGCAGCACATCCTCTCCCAGACACTTCAAGGCAGATGAGGTGTTTTAAGCCAGATGAGATGGGGGATTTGGTTGTGTTCTCACCTAATGGGGCTGCATTAAGGAGAACAAACACATCTGTTCTTCGCCCTCCCTTCTAGCCCCAGGGCCGAGGTGCACCGTGCTGTGGCAGCCCCCATGAGCGGTGGGAGGGCACAGATCTCTTTGTCTTCATGCCTGCATGTACCTGCAGATCCCTGCTCATGTGTGGGCTCTCCTATCCTTGTGTTTTTTCCTAAAATGTGGCAACATTTTTTTCTTTTCATCACCCAGCCCATGAGTCACTCCATATTCCTCAGTGAGTGAACCTCCAAGAGTGACACGGTCTGGTGTATCCTAAGGTCTGTACAGTGACCACATTAAGTCTGGAAATATTGTCTTTATATGGCTTTTTAGACCTGAAAAACCCAGTCAGTGTCTGTACTGGCTCTCATGTGTGACATAGAAAAGCTCCCTTTTATTTTTTTTGTTGTTTCTAGGTACTCTTGTAGCAAAAGGGAGCTTGGCCACTGCCTTCAGCAGGAGCAGACTTTTGCCCTACAGGCAGCAGACAGTGTCTGGTGCTTCCCTGTCAAAAGGCCAGGTGCAAAAGCAATTCCTGGTCTGGGATGTGTCTGCTCTCTAGAAACACACAGGCTGGCTGTAGACACGTACATGAAGCCAATGGTTTCTGACACTCAAATAGCAGCATGAGGAAGGGAAGTAAAGGATGTTTCACAACTCATCTTTTGTTTTTCTTCTTTTATTTCTTTTTTTTTTTTTTTTTTCCCACTCCAGTCAAAACCTGTATATCAGCAAAAGATTCAATGTGGCACAAGAACAGCTCATTACCTCACTACCTCCAAAAGTTATTCTGTGTTGGGAAATAACTTCTCTAGGAGTGCTGAAGCATGCCTATGGAAATCACCTTGTCACACCCAGGAGCACTTGGCCTCCTAATCCTTTTTTTCAATCCAGGAAACTGAGGCACAGACAAGCAAAAAACTTCAGTCACCATCACACACCTGGACCCAGCAGGACTCTTTTTTTCCTTACCTTGGAAACACAGGCTGGCTTACCTGGAACGGATGGAGTTATGTGACTGTGAAATTGCTGTGAATGAGGACGAGTCTGGGCTCCAGGAGTCCTGCCTCCCAAATCCCTGTTCTAAATACCACATTGTCATAAAAAGCTGACTTTAAAAATAGCGTGCACAACTTTGTGCATGGAGAAGCCAGCAATTTACACAGCTGAGCAAATCACAGAAAACTCTAAACAGGGAGTAGAAAAATATTTACACTTCCAAGGCCTGAGTGTAAATTGAAGAAGTACATCCCATTAATGGGAGTTTATGCACATTGATACATTTCATTTTTCCCTGAAATGCTGAAAATGAAACACTGAGACATAAATGTACCAGGAGTTGATCAGTGCTGCTGCTTCTGCACCTGCCTGCCAGATGACAATCAGGTGAAGAAGTGAAATATAATTCATGCATTGCCTTGGCACAGGGAAGGACAGAAGGTGGTCAGGGTGGTCCTTGGCCCTATTTTGTCATTTTACCATTTTACCTCTGTGGTGGAGTTGCCCCTGATTCCTATCCATGTAAAGGAAGTCATAGCTGGACTTCCCAGATCCTCCACTCATGCAAACCCACTGGTTTAATTTGCATCAGATGAGAATGTCTTCCAATACCTTTAAAAGTCAAGTGTGAGGTATAGGGTGAAGAAGACATGTGCTGCTAGTCATCTGAACACTACTAGTTATTCCCACAGCCCCAAATGTGGCTCATGCCTCCCTGCTCACCACAGGCATCACAGCCCACACTCCCTGAGCAATGCCCACCAGTGACCCTGACAGAAATTAAATATGTGCTGGGAAAAATCAGCAGTGATGACAAATACGCCCAGAAAAAACAAGTGGTGCTTATCAGAGCAGGTATTGCAAAAGCTGACATTTAAGTTGGATTTGGAGCCTGTCTAAGAAAAGCTATGCTTTGGATTTCTTCTCAAGGAAGAAAAAGATTTCCAGTCTCTGTTTAATTGTCCTACCTTGTTTGTACCCTCTTTATATACAAATAGAAGCTGCAGCTGCTATAGTTTCTTCACATATCCCTGTGTATGTACATTATCTTGCTGTAGCTGCTGAAGGAAGGCCTGGAGAGTTTGCCCAATTTATAAAAATCTCATGTCCCATTTGGGATGGATGGAGCCCATTCTTGTAGCAGTATTTTGGTTGCTGTTTACAGAGTACTGTTGTTTTCAGAGACATTTCTGTTAGCTTAGCTTTTGTCAAGATCATTTTCTTGGTAAGTTTTACCTTAGGAAATCACTTTTTCTGTCACTGATCATCCAAGGTGATAGTTAATGCTGAACCAAGGCATTAGAAAGCTATTTGGATGTTCTTCTTCCTCCATACTAATTTTATCCTGAAAAGACTTAAGTAATTGCCTTTCTTTCTGGGACATTTCCACCAAAATGCTGGGGAATTTCACATAAAAGAGCAGCCTATGTGTAGAGAAATTGCCTGGGGGAGGGCCCATGCTGCTCCAAAATGTTGGTATTACCTCCTCATTTTTCAACATGGGGTTGGAGATTTAGGAAATGGGATGTCTCAGGAGGGGATTGTAAAGTGGGGAAGGCTGTGGTTTGTGTTGGGATTGGAACAGGGGAAGGAGAAGGCAAGAAAAGCCACAATGGAGGGGACCAGAGTGGCAGTGAGCTGGCACTGAGCTGGAAGTGACAGGTGACAACAGGAGCAGAGCCAGTTCATTAAGACAGTCTTTAAAATGTTTGCTGGCTGAAAACTCCATGTGACAGGTTGGGGAATGATTGACACCAATCAAATCCTCACCTTTTGCAACAGAAGGTGTCTGGTATGGCCAAAGTGTTAAATCCCCAGCAATATCCCTGACCATAGTGTCACAGCAGTCAGAGGCAGGGCCAAGCTGAAGGGTGCAGACAGATCCTATAAATTTGATTTAAAACATCAAGAATTCATCACAGTTGGCTCACCAGTCCAGTTCTGTAGGTGAAGCAGGATTTAAGGCATGATCAATACTCCTGCAGACGACCTTACTGCTGAGGGTGGGGAGAGGTAATGGGGCTGGAGCAACAGCAAGAACTAATGAAAGAGCTAAAGAAGCTGCCCTTCTACCTTAGAGGGGAGAGAGGGGCTTTTTAGGCCTTGCCCTTCACTCCAATCTTGTCCCCTGTCCATTCAGGCCCTGTAATTGATCATTTAGGGACAGAGGTCAAAGCGTCAATACAATTAGGTAGCTGCTGTTGGTTATATGTACATGACATCTAGAAAATGGTATGTGACAGGAGTCAGGAGTAGGAGGACAAAAAGAAAAAAAATGAATAAAAATTAGTGGGTTTGCATTTAGAGGATGCATTTTGGGGGGACCAGGAAATTGCTAGGTCTTGTGTAAATCAACTGCAAGACTAAACTATGAGGGTACTTCTTTCTTTTAGGTGATTGTGTTGAAATGCACCATCTCCTGAACATTTCTGTTTAGCCTGGTTGTTGTTATTGGTGTTGGCAGCTTGGGAGAGACAAACATTTCTTTTTTCTTCTTCCTCCTAACAATTTTTAACCTAGCTGTTGTTAAAGATTCATCACTCTTAAAAACACCCAATGCTGACTTCTCATTACTCCCTACCTAAAACCACTGCAGAATCCTCTTAACAGTTATTTATTATGCTCATCTTGTAGATTGCTTTCTGGGACATAGTGAGGTTGTGGGAAAAGATTTCAGCTCTGTCTTTATGCAGGAGAGCCAGGACTGCTTTCCTCCTCAATTCCAGCCCTGTGGATTGAGGATTTGGAGGCAGAGGAGTGAAGTGGGGTGCATGCCCACGATTGAGGGAGAAAAGATGAGAGGTGAGAGGACTTCAACAAGGTCCTGTGAGGTCTGTGGAAACACCAAATAAACCCCAACTCACATGCCTTGCTTCATGGGTGTGGGTGAAGGTTAATTTCAGCAAAAGATAATAAAGAGAAGGGAAATTTAAGTTAAATCCTTGCTAAATTTGATGAAGGAGTAAAATTCAGGAAGGGTGTCTGAGGTGGATGCTCCTGCCTAGCTGTGGTGCACTGATCATATTTCCCTTCCCATCTCTAAGTGGATCACAGGGTTTGTTCTAAACTTGCTGCAAGATCTCAGTATGAAATGTGCTATATAAAGACTCAGTATAACTGCCCAAGGATGAATGGTGTGCCAGCACAGGGTCCAGAATGTATTTTCCTCCACAGAGGGTATATCAGTATGTCATGCCAAGAAATGTGGATGGGCCAGTACAGGCTGGAAACTTCTCCAGACTTCCTGCAGGAAGGCAGGGGCTATCTGTCAGCACAGACACAAAATGAAACAAACAAACAAACAGAAAAATATTTAGATGAAAAGCCCTTTAACACACTAAACAGAATGCCTAGAGGAGAGTGTTCCTCTTCATCATTTAATCACACACAGACCTAAGCCAGAAGTTTGCTGGAATTTTGACGTACGAGGCTGAAGGCTGGTGGGGCTCTGAGGCACTCATGAGCTCTCACTGTGGTCTCTGGGAAGGATCAGCTGTCAAAAAAGCATCTCTGTTGTTTCAGACCTGTTGCCCACGAACTCCACTTAGGCTTTTCATTTCCTGGTGGAAGACAATAAAAACCTCTTACAAAGACAGCCAAAATTGCTAGAGAATCTTCTTTTCAAAAGCAAAACCTGGAAGTTTAGCCTTTGGGAAATTCATTTTCTATTGAGATGTAATTTGTGGAGTTTTTAAAGAGCAACTTTGGATTTTCAGGTTTAAGAGGATTTGAAGAAAGGCAACAAAGTATAAATCATAGAAATGAAACTTTTTTGCCCCTAAATGTTCCTCTTGACATGTTTTTGAATGCCATAAGGAATGTATTTCTGCCTGAAAACTAGTGTTTGTCAATATACAGTATTTCATTGCTCCTTAGAAATAAGAGCAAGAGATTAAAATTCAGATCTGTAGAAAGTATCAGAGTACATCTCTGAGGCCAGCAGCAGCTCCTTTTATCTGATGGCAGCATGGTCCATATTATACAATGCTTGAGGCTTCTCATCCTGTCCAGAAAAGGCAGAAATGGAGACTTTCTCTACCCAGTTTAGGATGTGATACTCAGAGCACCATTTTGATAATACCAGCTGCTAGGAATTTTTGAACCTGTGAAACAGATTTGGGATTTTTACAGGAAGGCACCTGATTTTTCAAGGTGTTTTTTTTTCAACATAATGCCTTTTTTCCTCACACATGTGTGTAGCTCCCATTTTCCAAGTTATGATGTGAAGGAGTGGACAGACATTCCCTTCCAGGGGCTTCATCCACCTCCACTGCATTGGAAAAGGTCTGTGATATTTACTACTCGTGTAGATCAGACACAAAAGAATGACAGAGTTCTGTAGGAACTTGCAAGTGAAAACTGAGCAGCGGCACTAGAGAAAGGGGCCTTTGGAGAAACAGTCCCTCCCAGAGCTGCTGTCCACAAATACCTGGATTTTTCTCCCTTGATTTCCATTTTCTTGTGAGGATAGTCATCAGCAGGGATATTAGGATATTCCAGAGTTAGTGTGGGTGGCTCTAGATACAAGCAGGAGCTCAAGGCACAGGATAAAGCCTTCCTCCTCCCACAGCCATCTTTCAGAGGAGGGCACTGCAGATGTTTGTGGAGTTTTACGTGCTCAGTCAAGCTCCTTCCCTCATTTCCATCAACAGGAGCTGGCATGAGGATCAGGCCTTTGTTTAATTCCCTTCCCATATTGATAGAGAGGCATGTCTGCGTGCACACCACAACCCATGAGCGCGTCGCCGTCCCTCGAGGAAAGAGACTCATTGAATAATCCTTTTTGTTTAGTATTATTAAGTGGACCATGGCCCAAATTCTGCTTGTTTTGCTGCTATTCCTTCGGGACGAGAGAGGTGGCCTTGTTCACACCACTGACTTTCAACGTGGTGAGCAAGATTTAAAGAAATATAAGCCCCTTCGAGAGAGGAAGGGTTGCACAGCAGATCTGAATAATGGGCTTTAATAGGCAAACCAAACAGTTAAATAAAAGATGCACACGGCATGCTAAAACTTAAGGAATGCATATTCAATGCAATGCATTATTAAATACAACGGTGAACATATGGGTGCCTACAATTAATGTATATAAATAGCTGATAAAATTGCTCAGTATTAGAAAGCTAGCGGCAAAAATGACCTCATATGTCAAGCAGACAAGCAGGCAGTTACCATTTTCTTTGTACACCTTACAGATGATAAATTAGTTTTATGGTCTGCATGGGGCCCTTATCACATTACAGCACCAAGTGTTTGATAAAGAAAAAAAATGCCTCAGCTAAAAATCGAACTGAAATTTGGAGTCCCTGTAGACCTCATTTTTTTAACGTAAAGAATTTTAACCAACTTCCTTTTGGAAAGATTTATTGCTCTAAAGAGAAATGTGTATCTCTATCCTATGTGCTTTTATTACAACTTCTTCTCTTCCCTTCTTCTTCTTTTTTTTTTCCTCCCCCTGACATTAGGTATAATATAAGACTGCTGTAACAGATTCATTATTGATTGGGGGATTTAGTGGTTACAGCACAGGGAAGGGGCGAGCAGAACTCCTGGGTTCTGCTTCTGTCTTTTTTTTTACTGACCTTGGGTGAGCTGTTTCAGCACCCTGAGACTCAGTTTCTCCACCTCCAAAACAGGAAAGTTTTCACTGTCAGGCAGAACTGTTCACTGTGCCCAGAAATCCCAGAGGAAATCCAGGCACTGAGCTTGTCCTGCAGCCAGTGGTGAGCAGGGATTCTGCAGTGGAGGCTGTGCCCTGGGACGCACGGTGCTGCAGCTGAGAAATTAGTTCCCTCCTCTACAAAGGGAAAGGGATGAAGAGATTAATTTGCCAAGACATCCAGCAGTTTTGCCTCTGCTAACCCTCTACTTTTGACTGACCTTTTCTTGCTTTCATCAATCTCTGCTCTGCTGGCACATGAGGGTACCTTATGGGCATATCTTCCAAACCTTATATCCCTTTTCCAGGGCTAAAGAAAGGTTTTTTGAGGTCCAGTGAGGGAGCTGAGAGGCACTCATGAGCCTGTTGCTGCACCCAGAGGCTGGTGTGAGGGGTGGGGATGCAACCACGCTCTCTTGATGCACTCTGCATGAGGTGCAGTAGTTTTCAGATGAAGCAAAGCAATGTCAGAGCCAGCCCATGGCTCCTTCTCCTCCTGGTTTGAAAAAAGGCTCTTTGTAGAAGTGTCTTTAGTAAGTACCAGTTTCCCAGCTTTAACCAATTATTTTGAGGTATTCCAATGAAATTAACTCCAATTGTAATTCCATAAAAACCAATTTTTTTTCCTTCACTCAAACTGGTGTTTTATCTGGTAAGGAGATACTAGGAAGAGTTATTTTCACTGTGAGGTTGCCCAGAGAAGCTGTGGCTGCCTCATCCACCCTGGAAGGTCCAAGGCAATGTTGGATGGGACTGGGAGCAAGCTGGGCTATTGGAAAATGTCCCTGCCCATGGCAGGGGGTTGCAACTGATAATTTTAAGGTCCTTTCCCATCCAAACCATTCTGAGATTCTGTTCCAGGCAATTGGTAACACTATGCAGACTTTTTGGTTAAATATTCTGTGGCTAAGTTTAGTTATTGATGTTTGTCTCTGTTTTTCTGAATCTTCCCCCACCAATGTAAATAATTAGCTACTTGCAGCACAGTTTTTTAGGATAATTTGGATGGGAAAACACTGTTCACATTTAATCACTTGCTGAAATCACTAAGACATTAAAATTTAAGCTTGTGCTTAAAAGTAAGCACAGAATTAAACACCTTTATGAATTTAATTAACACATTCTTGCCATGCAATGAAGTTGAAAATACCTTTGGAAGTCCCTCTATAAAAATGAGTAATGTTGTGTTTCCCCAC
This sequence comes from Ammospiza caudacuta, assembly GCF_027887145.1. Taxonomy (NCBI): domain Eukaryota; kingdom Metazoa; phylum Chordata; class Aves; order Passeriformes; family Passerellidae; genus Ammospiza; species Ammospiza caudacuta. The sequence continues at coordinate 83,018,490 of NC_080632.1, read as the reverse complement.
TGACAAATCTCCACTAAAATGCCATACAATGAAAGAAGAATTTATAGCTGTAAACACGGCTTGCAAAGAGGGAGGCAACCTCCAGAATTTAGCAATCACATTTGTTAAGGTTTCTCTAAAGCCTAAACTCCCAATTAACAAGCAAATCATCATCAGACAGTCAGTGAATGGCAAATTCATTCTATTCAACATCTTTTCAGAAGTGGATTTTGTGCACTTATCTCCATGAAAACCCAGCAGGAAAGTTTTCCATGAGAATGATCCTACATCTGCCTGGTTTTAATGACTGTAATGGCAAGCAATATTCTACAATTACTTTGGTGATCTCATTTCAAGCATGCAAATCATATTATTTAAGAGCCCAGCAAAAGTCATTTATTTCTTGGAACTGCCAGCTAACTTTGGTGGGGTGAAGAAACGCTGCGCTCGGAATTAAAAGCCCTGATGTCTTGTAACCTTCCACGGCGGAGTTATAAAATTTGTCCAACAAGGTCAGGCAAGAAATCCTGAAAATGAGTCAGAGAGAGAGAAGAGTGGGGGAGCCACCACCCTGTATTGTTCATTACCAAGTCACCTGGGTGCTCTCTTGGCTGAGTGAAGGGCTCATAACTGGCTCGTCTAATGGCAAAACCAAAAAAAGTGAACACAAAGTAATCCCAGAAAGGCTTCTGGGAAACAAGATCCTTTCATTGCTGTTGTGACCATTCTGTAAAGCTGATGGATGTCTTTTCTGGGTTTGTTGTAGACAAAGCCAATAATTTTTTTCATCCTGGATTATTTGGGTGTATATATACTGTTGCAGTTTTGCTAACTCATACATCAGGATGTAGATAATGCCTTAAAGTCTATTTCCTGTTGGTACAGCTGTCTGTCTGTACTATCCTCTTCTTTTTTCTTTTTATGGGATGGCAAAGTCAGGTTTATTAGGCTAAAGCTGTCAATAAATTTTGAGACCATAAAGAAAATATAATTGCCTTTACACAGTCTATTTTCAGCTTATGCTTTGTTTATTAATTTTGTTTCAATGTTTGTCTCTTTGCTTTTTTTGTTAATTTAACCCATGTGGAGACTCAGTGAATGGTGTGACAACATATATAGGACAAGAACAATTAACCAGGTATGTGATACCATTCACCTCAGGTGGCCAATCCTATATAAGCCTGATAAAACATGCCAAAAACCCATACCAAACAAAACCAAACCAAACCAAAGCAAACCACAACAAGCCACAAAGAACTAACAAACAAACAAACATCAAAAACCAGCCAACCATAAAAAAAAAAAAAAACAAAAAAACCCCCCAAAAAATCCCAAACAAAAACCAACCAAACAAAAACCCCCAAAACAAAACAAAAAAACCCCAAACAAACCAACTGCCTACTAATTATAGTGTTGCTTATTTTCTTTTGGAAATAAACCTTGGTCACTTTCTTTATTCTTCTGTCCCTATTTCCCCCCTCGTTCCAGCTGCTTAATGTAGGTGTGAGCAGGCCATGGGGGAGGCAAAACTCTTTCTGCAGTGTTTCATATCAAAGCTTTGAAGATTTATCCCATACCCATGTCTCAGCTATCTCATTTTATCACAGTTACAAAGGGGAAAGATTTTGTGGAAATTGATTATTAGTTTCACAAGAGACAGTTGATTTAAAAATGGCTAACCAGGCTGCTGAGCAGAATTTCTCCATGTGGGAGGAGATGTACTCCTTAACAGGAGGTTAAGAAAGAGATGTGAGGGCCTTAGAAAAGCAAAGGGAAGGTTCCTCCCTGTCATCTTCTTTCTTGAAGATGAAGATCACCTCATCTGCCTCACCCTTTCATCCTTTGCCAGCAGCCTTCCTTCCTTTGCAAGATTTCAGGGTGAGCAGTCCTCGGGTGATGAGCTGCTGGAATTGCACCAGGGAATTTTGTGTATGAAAGTGCTGAAGCTTCACACAGACACCTTTCCTCCCCTGTTTGGTCTTTCACTGGTCAAAATGAAAAATATTAATTCTGTTCTCACTCACAAAGGCATTAAATCAAAATAAACCTGAAACTTCTCCATTGAAGTGTGCCAGACTGTTACACCAAATACCCACCCATTCAGCATATTTAGCGTAGCAAGTTTGTAGCCTTCAGTTGTAGATCTGAAGATATTATGTCTTCTTAGTCACTGAAATCAGTGGGGCTTAAGCTCTTTGAAATTTTTATAGGTCTGAGACATTTACTGGTGAGTTATATTGCAGAGTTATTTAATGTCTGAGCACAAGTGATTAAAATACTACATCACTTGCAGGGCTTTGGTCTCTGTGTTATTCATGCCCATTCTGGAGTCTCTGAGTCTGCTTGCCAGTTTACTCATCTTAGCCTGGCCACTGTGGTGCTTCAGTGACTCTGTTTCAGTCAGGTGAGTGACCTTGTTTTAGGCTGTATTGAGGGCTACATGGTTTTGGGGAAAAGTGATGTCCTTTATTATGTATATAATAGTAACCAAGATTTTTCAGAAACAAATTAAGGACACAAATCTTACCCTCAAGAGTTTATGATTTGAATGGATCTATAACATGATGAATGAACACAATAGAAGCAGAAGGAGGAAAGAAAAATATAGGGTCAAGCATCACTAGAAAAATCTGTGTTGTTTCATTGATGAATTACACATACATTTACTGGCTCTATTTCGAGTGTTATGGAGTGTAATTGGTATTGTATGTACATATACATGAAAGATGACCCAGTGATAAGATTGCTAGAAATCAGCTGCTGCTGCTGCTAATGCAGCAAATCTGTTATGTGGTATATATATTTTTATTTATGTATTATTAAATACATAAAATCATTTAATTTTTTTTTCTAAAGATACAGTCCTCTGAGTGAGGACTGGCATTTGGCATGCTCTCAGCAGCATGTCAGACACTCTTGGATGACACAGCACAGCTGGCTTTTCAAGGAACGGGGATGCCAAGGTTTTAACACAAAAATTACTTCTGCCCAGTGTGAATCAATAACTCCATTCTTTCATTAGTCACTCACACTTTGAGCCCATGACTCTTGGTCTGCTTGACCTTATTTATCCCACCATGGAGTTCATGGTAAAGATAGCCATTGACAACCAAACAGCATCAATAACTGTGATCCCTGCATCTTCCAAGCCAGAGAGACGTACCCTAAATTATGATTTCAGATAGCGCTGTTAACCTAGACTGGTTTTGATTACCAACTTTATAGGGGATAATTATTAATTATAAATTATTCTGGATTGGAAAGGCTTAGGCAATCTCTAAGATTCTAGGCACATCCTAGGAAGAAGGGAAGTCACAGAGTCACAAAATCATATCCTGTTAAGGTTTGGAATTGACTTTAGAGGTCATCCAGTCCCAGCCCCATCTGCCAAGGACAGGAACACCTTCCACAATATCAGGTTGCTCAGGGATTTATTCCAGCCTGGCTCTGAACACCACCAGGGCTGTGGTGGGCAGCCTGTTCCAGAGTCCCACCACACCCACAATGAAAAATTTATTCCTAATAGGTAACCTAGTTTTCCTGTATTTCAATTTCTACCCACCATCCCTTGTTCTATCACTTAGTTCCTAACTGAGAGTTCCTCTCTGGGCCCCCTTTGGATACTGTAAAGACTTTTTCCCCTTCTCAGGATATCTCCATTTATCCTCCTAGTACTTGCAGAGTGCTTTTCCCAGAGCAATGCCAACCATGTACCAAGCCACAGTGAGGAAATACAGGATTACATGGAAATGACTGGATTGCTGTTGGGTTAATGTGGCTGCAGCATGGCAGGAAACAGCGAAAGGGCGTGAGTGTGTGAAAATTCGTGTTCAATGAGATTTTTAACTCAACACATGAAGCTGATTTGTTTAAGAATTAGGAAAGTAAACAATAAAAAGTTTTACATAGATAAATTTTTGTTTCTATTGTTGTTTTTTTCCCCAGGCTGTCAGTAATGATTCTTGGTCCAGCATAAGCCTATACTGGAGCCAGTTGCTGTCAAGGACAATAAATACACACAGTGCACATAAACTTTTGACATCACTTTTTTTTACATTTAACACAGCCTTCTTCCCTCTCTGATGGCATCCCTGAAATTTTCTGGATTCACTGCTGCCAGCTGTGTTAATCCTTATCTGCATAAAAATCCATACTTAGAACCTGCCCATATTCATAGTTTATGTTAAATTACACCAAATGTAATTGGTGTTAAATTACCCCAAGCCATTTTCACTTGCCCTCTGCAGAGAAAGTTGTGGTTGGCAGTTTTGTGGCTCTGGGCAAGCTTGGAAGTGGCCACCACCTACAAGAGCCATGTAGCCATGGTAGCTTGAGGTTTGGTGTGGGCTATAAACCTTGCCAGAGAAGGAAAAAGGGGGGAAATAAATAAAATAAATACTGTGGCAGTTGTGCAGCTGAGCTCTGGCATGCAGAGCTACACAGCCAGCTAAATCAAGCCTAACTCAAGATGGCTCAGTGAGTTATGGTCAGAGTTTTGACTGCAGTAAAATCAGTTTCATTGGGAACATATCTAAAGTAAGGTGGGATGCAGTACGAATAAAGGCGTAAGGTGGGCTTGAAGATTTTAAGGAGCTTCTGTTTTTGGAGAGAGTGTAAGGCATATTAATATACAAATAAACCTGGAAACAGAGACCTGAAGTAAGTTTTTTTCTGATCTCCCATCTTATATGTAATTAACAAAAGGAAAGAAACCTTTCTGCTTATATTCATGCATCCAAATGGGCAGCCTAAGGTGAGGAACCTGAGCTGCATTTCCCCAAGCAGTGTGCTCATGTCTGTCTGTCTACCTGCTTATCTAGTTCTCCCTCTAATCATGTGAAACCACAGAACAAACTAATAGCAGCTTTCCCAGATGAAAACAAGTGTATTATCTTTTTGTATTTTTTGAAGCAGGCCAGCATTTCATCATTTCACTGTGTTCAGTTGTTATGTTAGATTGTTTAATGTAATAGAATGACATGACACTGGTACACCAGATACATCAGAATTATGAACGCTGGAAAGAGACAGTGATAAAGTGTTTTGAGATACATGCAATCCTGATAGTGCTATAAGTTTCTGGAATTGATTAAAGACATTTCCCCTGTGCCACCTCATTATTACACATCAAAGGGGAAAAACAAGGGCAAGCTGGATAGTGGGGAAAAAAAAAAGAAAAATATGCTGTTGCCTCCATGCATCAGAAATCCCCCAGATGTGTTAAATTAATATACAAGTAATCTTGAGAGAGACTAAAATAGATTTGGAGGGCAAAAAAACTTTGTGTTGGCTGTCTTGTTGATTGACATATCTGCAAGAGAGATTATAGGAAAGCATCTGAGCAAGTACGAAAATGACAAAATTTAGAATTGCTGTAGAGATCAAAGAGCTTTCCAGCAGCTGCAAGAATGACAGAGCTGCTGATGGTCCAAAATGACTGTGAAGGTAGAGCTGGTGTTGGCATCAAAATGAAACTTCTCTACCATTTAGAGGTATCTAGGCGTAGCATTAATGTTTGCTGAAAATTAAGAGTAGATTGAGCTGCTACCTTTGGCTCTCATTTTATCTCAAGATTTCTAGAAGGAAAAAGGAAAGTTCAAAAGTCCTACTCATTTGTGGGAATGTGAATCTGTGAGGCACTACAAACATTTAATTAAAAGTGCTCTTTGTATTCCATGAATGAACAATCATGAACTGCAGCTTTTGCAGGTTTTGGAGAGCTTTGGGCTGATCTGAGAAAGAACACTGCTGTCCTGAGGTCATGCAAATACCCCCAAACCTCAACTCATTGGCTTTTAGGAGGCATCTGGAACATCTGTGCAAACCACATGGGTGAATACCACATGGTTTATTCACGAGCCAATGAAATATAACAATGTTGGATCAAAGGAGTGCAAGAAGATGCCAGAAAAACCCAGGTATGATGATTCCAAAATAAAATGCTCATCACAGTACATTTTATTGACAGTGACATATGATTTTCTTACAGCCCAAGTTCACAAGCTGTCAGAGGAACTACAATTCTCATTGTTCAGATGATGACCAGTGAGGGAGAGAAGCAAAGACACAAGACCACAGGAGGAATCTCAGTCAATTATCTAAGAACCAAAACTCCATAATTTGGAGTTCAGACCCATGTTTTAATGATCAGAGAGTTTATCTCCTTCCTGTGTCATGATGTTCTGCACACCACAAGAGTTTTTTTCCCTCTGAAAGAGGATGCTTGACAATCTGTGAAGTAAACCTTCCACAAGTGAACACATATGAGTGATTTTCAAGGAATTTGCTACCAATCGATTGGTAGTTTTTATGGGCTGAAGCTGGTCTCTGCTTTCTCCAAGCTGCTACCATTTTGTCCTCACTGAAATGCTTGTGGATAGTCCCTGGAAGAAGCCAAAACTGGGCTCACATGTGAAGGCAAACTACTCATCAGGCACTGAAATTCCTGAAGAAAGTGAAAGCCCTCAGGTCAAACAGTCTCAGGGAAAACTGTGCAACTTCTCCCCCTTCTACTCATTCTTGGGGACTAGCAGGGGAACATCTGCCTGCAGAACTACTCATCTGTCACCCTTTCCCATCATTTAACTCGCTTTTATAGAAGGAAAATTCCATTTCACAAGTCTTTGGAGTCTCAAAGCTTCCTTCCCATTTTCAAGCCACTATTTTTTTCTTAGTATTGACTCATTCAAGTCATATGTTTTAGCTGATGTTCTTGTTCAAGCTTTCAAACATCAGAGCAGCGAAAGTGTTTTTAATAAAAAATCTGTGTGACTTGTCTTAATGACACATCCTCCCTCCCTCTCCAGGGGAGGAGTGGGAAGACACCCAGGTAAAGGATCTAGCAAGGAAACCCTAGAGATTGTATCTGCCTGTTCTGTCAAAAGAATTTCCATGTACTTGAATTTATATATATAAAAGGCTTAGAAAAGAAGATATTAACACTACTGAATGTCCTTCATTATAAGGCAAGGCAAGACCCGAAACAACATTTTGTTCATGACTCAGGCTCAATAAAGACAGGGCATTGCAAGTGCCAACCCAAGAAAATGACTTTCCCAATCATAATCAGATAAGCCTTGAGAAATAAGAGTAGATTCATAGGGTGTTTGGAGAAATAGCCAATGGGGAGCCTGCTGTCTATTGGCAAGACCCTGATTGACGTCAGTGAGAGCGTGACAGAGCCCAGGATGAAGCAGACGAGGCATTAGGGATGCACAAATACCAAATAAAAATATCACAGGCATTTCGCTCTTCAACATTAATAACAAATGTCAACAGTCAAGTGCTGCTTCTTCAGTATGGAGCTGTGATATCCAGCCCGTAGGTAATCTCTCAAGACTTCCCAGCAACCATTTATAGCTTCTGATAAGGTAGAGGATTTATTTTCTTAGCTTGTTCCAGACCCTCTTCAAAACAGCAGTTTTACTTGTGGAAGTGAAAGTGTGGATGGGGTCAATTTGGTTTCATGGCTGGGAAAGTACAGAAACTGGGATACTGAGAAGGAATAGGAACACTTGGCTTCTGTTGTCATCTCCGTGATGTCCTATTTATGGCAACTGAAAATATATTCACGGAGGTACTTAGGATTCCTGTGATCTACATCTGAATTACTCCCATGTCAGCAGAATCACAGATTATGAGAAGAGATATGGACATAAGGAAAGGATCCTGCCAGAGTAAACAGCAGAGTTTTAGAGCTCAGCTTTGTCAGAAGAAGCCATACATCTCTGGCCAAAAATGTGCTTTGTTCTGCATCAGATCACTGGTGATAAGTCCTGTTTTAGAAGTATATCCTTCAGTCTGGCTTTCAGGAACATGAAAAAACAAAGATAGGAGGAAGCACCATCACTGCATTGGTTTCATGCAGCCCCATGTCAGCTGATATGTCTCACCTTTCATGGTTTGAAAAGCTCCATCCCAGTCTTTGCTGATAGTTTCAGTTAAGCTGTAGAGTTTCATGAGAGGATGTTGGAGGTGTAAATATATTTTTCTTTCAGCTGGTGAAGATGTGGGAGTGGTAGCTTGCTAAAAGGAGAGTCTGAGAAAGTGGAAATAATTCAAGTTACAGTAGAAAGATTTTCCAAGAGCTTTTCTGGCTAAAGCTCAGCTTCTCAAGTGTTTGGAAGCCTGAGTGCCACTGATTGCCCAAAACTTTGTGAAATCGGAAAAAGTCCTTCTGAAAATCTGGGTCTTACTCTCAATTTATCTATATTTGCCATACATGAAGCAGGAATAATTATAAAAAACTAACACAATAAGGGCTGTGGCAAGCTCTGTGATGTAGGCATAGAGACTCTCTAACTGGCTGTCAGAGAGTTCCACGTCCAGTGCCTGAACCATCCATCAAGGCCTGAGTTAACCTCCCCTTCCTTCCAGTTTTGAAGTCTGGTGATTTCACTGCATGTAGCCAGGCTCTTGGCATTCCCACAGAGATTTTCCTCTCGCTTTCTGGTGCTGTTTTATTCTATGAATTGTTTGCACTTCAGGAACTGGAGAATGAATTGGTCTCTGTGGAGTGTTGATGCCATTTCAGACTGAATAGGCTGGGGGGCAGCTAACCCTCGTGACAGAATAAAATACAAAGAAGGCTTTATTGGTGTCCCTCTCCCCTTTTAACCTTTTAAATACCTATTTCTGAAGGACTTATTGTCTGCTTGTCTAAATTAAATCAGAGATGAGGGGAGGACAGAGTAAATTCTAACAGGTGGAAGGGCGGCAAAGCAGCTATCTTAGCTATGGAAGATTTATTCACGTTGGGAACGTTCCTTTGGGAATTCACTTTTGTTTACTGCTTTTGAGGTTGAGGAACAGAGCCCTGTCTCTATCCACCTGGCTATGGGCTGTGGTAGAACCCTTGTTTGGGCCATCCCCTGGCAGTTCCCTTCACCTGGTGTCCCATTGCTGGTGAATGATGTTTTGCATTTGCAGCTCATTTTAATTTTACCAGTTACATTTCCTGTTTTAACTTCACACTCCTCGTATCTGTGGAAGTTGTTGAATCTCTGGCAGTGCAAAATGCCCAGTCTTCCTCGTTACCTTTTAAAAATGCCCACATTTCTGCCTTTTGTAACACGTTCATCTTTCTGCCTCAGGCTTCTTACCACTGAAATTTCAGACAACCAAGCACGTCCTGTCTGGAGAGGAAAAGACTAAAGGGAGTAATGATGAATGTCCATAAACACATAAAGGCATGTCCCTGAAAAAGGAGAGGAACCAATTATCCTCATTAGTCAGTGGGAACAAAAAAAATAAAAGAAAAAAAAAGAAAAAAAAAGAAGGAGTGATAGGTTCTAAATGAAGCACTGCATATTTAGGTTGACTGTTATGGAAAACTTCATAACTATTAGTACATTTAAGGCAATGAAGCAAGTTACCCAAGGGAGGTAGTCAGATCACCTTCATTGGAGATAGTCAAGGGAAGGTTTGACACTCATCCATCAGAGAAGTGTTAGAGATAATTAAATCAGTCTTGCCCCAGGCAAAAGGATGGACTAGATAATTCACTAGTGCTCCTGTTCAACCCAGCAGATTCTATATTTTTCCTTCTTAATTGGAAAGATATAAATGTGTGTGTGTGCATGTGCATGTATGTGTACCACAGCTCCTTTTACCCGTGGAAAGGCTGAGGGAGTGACATTTCTCTCCTTAGCTTTATTCTCTGTGTTTTGAAAGGTGTACTCCAAATTGCCTCAGCAGCTTTTTCAGGTGCCTGTTTGCAGAGTTGTGAAGAGGATCAGGTGCTGGCAGCTGTTGCTCTTAATTTTTCCTCTTGATTGGTTTTGTTTTACTAAAAATTAGCCCTTAAAATACACACCTAGACAGGAAGAATTGTCTCCTTGCCTGTCTGACTACTCAGCGCCACAGACAGACTAGAGAAACACCTTTGAAAGGCACTGTTATTTAAATGTTTTTATTTAAAAATCCATCTCTCTCTGGAGTTGCCTGTCTCTTTCCGCTGGTTTTATAGGGAGCCCTGACATTGCTGATGTTATTAGACGTCTAAAGACTCTGAAATGAAGCCTCCTGAGCCTGCTGCACCTTGCAGCCCTGCACAGGCTGTTTTCCCATGCCTTTGTTCCCCTGCTGATGATGCAGGGTAATGGCCATGGCAATGCACCCCGTGTGCTGTGCATTTCGCCCATTACAATTAGCATGATTGTCTCAGTGCTAGCTTGTGCTTCTCCATCTGTTTGCAGCCTCCATCTGTTATTTCTCCTCTCACAGCCAGTTAAGTCTAAGGATTTAGGTAGAGCCAAGAGGTGCGTTGCAGGCAGCAGGCACCTGTGCTGAGCTCTGCTCTGGGTTTGCACCACTGGCTGCAGCCAGGCTGTGCTGCCTGACCCCGTCCTACAGGTGGGACAGCAGCACAAGCGATGGTGAGGGCTGTAACAGTGGAGATCCTTGATCCTGTGGTCCACGTTCCGGGAAAAGCTGCTGCGGCACAAGCCACGCACTATCTCATTTTGATTGCTGGTAATCACAGAGCACCACAAGGACATCCTGGGGAGTAAATTTAGAAAGGACTTTGAAATCTTTCAGACAGGCAAAGGATGATATTGATGTTCATACACTGTGAGAAATACTGCACAGGTAAGCGCCATTATTTTTTTGGCAGCTCAGACGAAGCAGCCCTCATCACAGCTGAGGCTACAATGCAAGAGTAAGTTCCTTTCTTAAGCATGCAAGCCTGAGTGTAATTCTACCTGAGGAATCTGCTTTGAAAGGCAATTAAAACTTTGCACCGTGAAACTTTATGGACAACACAGGAAGCAGTTTGCCACCTCCTTTACCTTGATCTTTGCAACCTAAAAATACCCACCATGATGGGAGGGCTTGTGTGGTCCTTGAAAGAAAGGTTTCTTCCAGTGTGTGTGGAGGCAGCACAAATTGTCTGGCCTCATGGCTAGGAGAGAGACTGAATGCAAATTAATTATTTACAATAAACCAGTTCTGAATCAGATGAGCAGCAAGTTGAGAAAGATCTTTTGCCCTTTCATCCAGTTGCTGTTAGCCAGTGTGTCATTAACACCCTCCCTCTTGCACATCAACCCTCCCAAATTTTGTGATGCTCCAGGACCACTTTAACACTGATGAGATAATTCAAGAACCTCTTTTAGCCAGTGATGTTTCTTACTTCCTAACATGCTAGAACTGAGCATGGGATCACAGAATGACAGAATATCCTGAGCTGGAAGGGACCCACAAGGATCACTGAAGTCCAGCTCCTGTCTCTGGACACACAAAAATCCCAAAAATCCCAACAATCCCATCATGTGTCTGAGGACAATGTCCAGAGGCCTGTGTCAGGCCTTTGCCCTGGGGAGCCTGTTCAGGGCCCAGCCACCCTCAGTGTGAAGAACCTTTAAACCCAACCTATACCTCATCATTACATTAGTATAGGTTGGATATTTCCAACCTATACCTCCCCATACTCAATTTGCCACCATTCCCTTGGGTCCTGTCCCTGCTCAGCAGTGAGAAGACATCCGCAGGCCTGGTTTAGCAGAGTAAAGGTAATAGGGGATTATCGTGGCTCTTTATTTTCGTTCTAAAGTATCTTTAGGTTATATTATGGAGAAAGACAGAGAACCTGAACACTGAGTGAAAACTTTTATGCTCCACAGCTTGCAAGGAGTCATGGCCAGAATCATGGAAACCCAAACAATCCCGTCTCAACTCCTCCCACAATCCCTTGTTCCACAGAACCTCCTGGCTGTCACTCCATGCAGCAACATTTAAAAAAAGATCACCAAAAATGTTTAAGTGGGCATATCCCTGCATCCAATAGTTCCTTTTGGCTTCCAAAGCAAAACCAGACCAGCCTCTCTCCTCCTCAGGATATCTATAAGTGGGGGGAAAGGCAGCATCTTTGCAAAGCATCCTTTCAGGCTCTGCCAGGAGGCTGAAATGTGTCCCCCAGGTGTGTCAGAGCACAGCTACCCAGGGTCTATAGCACACACTCCTGCCCTCTTCAGATTGCACACTCTGCATCATTCCATTGTTCTTCCTGTGTGAGGAAGAGTCTGGTGCCCAGCCTCTAAGATGGATTCTTGGGTGTGCCATAACAGTGACAAGTTTAAGAAATTGTTGGTATCCATCTTCTGGTTTCCCAAACTATTTAACTTTTATGAAAATATGCCTTTTTTCAGTGATAGGCTGAAAAAACCCCCAATCCCTTGATACTAACTCTGCCCTGCAAAATGGAGATTGTTAATTTGCTGGTTAGGAAAAGAGAACATAACTTGGTTTTTTGGATTATCATCTTCCAGACACTTAAGCATGTGCTTCACTTTAAACCTGTGAGGCTTTTTTGAAGACAGCAGGTTTATTTACATCAGCACATTACTGAGTCTTCATAGGATTAGGGTTGTCATTAACAGTCTCAGCATCCTGACAGTGTTGTTTCCTAGTTTTGCATAGCAATAATGGTAAATTTGTGCCTGATGTGATTTACAAAGCCCATCATTTGCCTTTGTCTGTGAAGCTATAAATCAATGTGTATTTTTTTTCCCAGACTGATCCTCAGTCTGACTCTCTGAGCCGTAACTGTGATTATGCCTGCTCCCTCTTTTCCCTCCAGGTTTTCTTGGGTGGTTTTCACCAGAAGAACACTTCACGTCTAATTGAGACAATGAACTTTGTCTTTTTCTTTTTTTTTTTCCCTGCTAAACTTTCTTCAACAATCTCTCTTCTAGTTATAGCCTCTATTTCCCTTAATTACTTGAGGCCATCTAAAGTAAACAATTTTAAACCAACATAACAATGAGCCACATGTTTTTCTGTTCCCCTCTCCCCATTGTCCTTCAATGCTTAAAACTAATGGCACTGAGAGATTAAACTTCATCCTACAGTCAGTGACCTATTCTGCTGTTTCATTTTAATTTTTCATATCTCTCCCCCCCCCCCATTTTGGCTGGCACTCCCCCCAGGTTACACCTTACATCAAAGTATACATCATTTGCTCTTACTTCTTTCTACATGCTGCCTCTAGGCTAGGAAATTGGCACAATGCTGCTGTTGCTGCTGGGAGCTAGCCATTTTCCTTTAGTCAAATGTTTTTTAGCTTGAAAATGTCAATACAGAGATAAGTCATAAGATCAACTCTTAAATATTCACAGGCTGCTTCCTTTGTTTTGTTTTGCTTCTTTCCCTGTGTCACAGTGTTATCCAGGGTGGCACTTTGCTGGGTGCTTTGCACATTTTCCTAAGAAGTGTTTCTCTCATTAGTGCTTAAGGAAGTACCAAGAGTTAAATTTTTCATTAGGAATTCTTGTGCTGTGTAATATCCTGCATGTATTAGATACACAAAGATATTTCCCTTATGGAAAAATACTATAGGGCTTCACAGAAAATTACAAACTTTCTCATATAATTTTTTAAACCACCTTGTAAATGCAAACACACAATGAAATATACTTCTATTGAGATAGTTCAAAGAAATATGTGGAAAAGAAATAACTCTAACACATCCTGTAGGGTTTTTTGAGTAATTTCTATAACCCTATTAAGTTTCTTTAGAGCTCTGCCAATTCCACCCGTCTGTATGTCCGTAGGCTGCTTTGGAAAGGGCACAGAAATAGGACCAAAACACTGCTCTGCTATTTCTCTCTATGAATCTAAACATAATAAGATTTTTCTGCTACTTCCAGTCCCCCTGATGGCTTGCTGAAAACTTGTCATTACTCTCCTCGTAGCTCTTTTGTTTAGCAAATTTGTGTAAAACAAGTTGTATCTGCTTCTTGCTTACCCATCTGTCCTGTCTTTCAGTGGTGGAAACCACCACATAGCCAATGAATTGCATCTACCAAGAAAGTTTTGCCTTTTTGGGATGTGTTTTCACTGAGTGCATTCATCTGGAGCCTCAAATTCCAGAAATTAAGAAATTCTTGGTATCCATCTTCTAGTTTCCCAAGTTATTTACCTTTTATGATAATATGTCTTTTTCAGTGATAGGTTAAAAAACCCATAATCCCCTGATGCTAACTCTGCTATGCAAAATGGAGATTGATAATTCAGATCGTTAATTCCCAGACTTCAGTGTGGGAACATTCCCATCCCTAAGCCCATGGCACAGGAGGTTGTGCCAAGGTGAATCAGCACCAGGGCAAGGTGCATGGAAGAATTGGGGCACCAACAGTGTGAGGAAGTGAAGAACCAGAAGTTCTGACACATTTTATGACCAACAGCCATTTGCAAATTACTGACAACCTTCCCACATAAATCACAGAATCACAGAGTGGTTTGGGTTGGGAGAGGCCTCAAAGATCATCTGGTTCCAACCCCCCTGCTGCTGGGCAGGGATTGGATGTAAAGCTTGATAATGACCAACAGCACCGTGTCAAGGGCGAGTGGGCTTGATGGCACCACATCACACCATCCCCTGCTAAACTGTTCCTATTGCTGCATCACTGACAGCAATCATTCCAGTGATTAAGGGCAAATGTGGCATGGTATGGGAGGTTAGAGAGGACTGAAGCCCATTCTGACATTTGCTCTATGATTACCTTATGCCTCAGTTTCCCCAAGGGATGTTTCTATGCAGTTTTGTAAATATCCGTAGCTGGAGCTTTAAAACTGAAATGCTAAGGCTGAGCTCTAAGTTTTTGCTTTGCATGGGATGGGCATAAAAATCCTGCCATCCTGGCTGAGACAAAAAAAGCAAATAATATGTTCAGTGTTAATAACTGTTATATATTTCTAAGTAAAAACACTGATGTGATCTCACCAGCTGGTTGATTTAATATAAATATTCAAATGCAGAAACAGTTTATTAAACAGATTGGAAATCATCAACTTCATTACTGTAATAGAGCAAATAGAGTATCTTGATTTTCAATAAATGGAACAATCTACCGTATGCTGAATCACTTGCTGTCTGTTGCTATGTTCTATTAAAAAGAAAATAATGATTCTAACAGAATGTCATGTAGCCACTCCAGGAATTAATAGAATTAGTGCAGCAACCTCCAGACAGAATATAAATATTCTATTGAATTATCAATTAAAACCCCATAGCAATAAAGGTAAACTACATCAAATAAGTGAACAAAAATTATAGACTATTTCCCAAATTCTTGTATTAGTCTTCATCTTGAGCCTGAAATGAAAATTCTTGAGAATAACAAGTATATAATTACTTGACATTTTTCTTCTTCGAGTCATCTCAGGAAAACAAATTACATGATGTAAGTGCAGCTCTTTGGATTCATAAACTACTGGCATAATGAAGAAAACACTGGGTAGTTATTATGCATCAAGCATTCATTGATGTTAATTTTTGCTCAAAAGATTGAGACATATATCATTTTTCAGTTTCTAATATGAGTCTGCTGAAGTTTTGCTTCCATCAAATGCTGTTCATCCCTGTGGTAGGAAAAAAATTGTTTAGTTAATTTCCCTGTTTTGGCTGGACTTTTCTCCTGGCATTCACTTGCAGCAGAACATCACCCCTACAAAATCCAGCTTCTCCCATATGCCAGTTGTAATTAGTTCTGACAACACAAAGGTGAAATAATATCACAAGAGGCAGAGGAACTCTTTAAGTGGGGGAAAGAAGAAGAAATTGAGACAGGGATAATATCAGAGACAAAAAATCCTAACCTCTTAGACCCTGGGACAGTAGTCACTCATCATTATGAAGTGGAAATTCATGGGAATGAGTGCAGTGCTTCCAGTTCCTATCAAGTTCCCCCCCGTGTGTTCAAGATATTCCAATTTCATGCATTACACAATTCCCTGTCTCTATGCTGCAACCACAGCCATTACAGGACAGCACCCACCACGTGGCAGTACTTTCCAACATGCTCTGACTGCTGGTGTAGTATAAAACAAGAGTGTAAGAATGCAATTTGGTAATTTTCCAGCGTATCCAGGGGAAAAAAAAAAGGAAAAAGAAATAAAACCAAACAAGATAAAGGAAAGAAAAAAAAAAAAGAAGAAGGAGAAGAAAGAAAAAAAAAAGGAGAAAAAAAAAGTAAAATGAAAAAATAGAAATAAAGATGCAGATAAAGAACAAAACACTGAAATGTTATCCATGGAAATAGCACGAAGTTCCAGAAAACTCAGATGACTTTTGGTTCGATCTTTAATATAACCTGCCTTGGGAAAATAATTTTCATTTCATGCACTTACATTTCTTTTCATATTCCTTCTCCTTCCAATCTAGTTTTATTGCAGGGCTTTTCTAGCTGCAAAAAGGTGCTAACAAAGTGAGTCAAAGTTTGCAGGGTTTTCTGCAGATTGAAGCCAGTGGTATCACAACAATCCCTATAATGGAAGTTTAAAGACATAATGGGTTTGTCTCTGACCCTGATGCCTTAAAAAGAATTTGACTGATAACTGTTGAAAGAAAAGGTCTGGATTTATTGATTTGCTTCTTTGAAAAACAGGAGACAATAAAGATAACACTATTGTGTAAAAATTATATTGCTCACTCTTTTTTTGTTGGATAAAGAATTTTAAAAGAGAAAAGTTTCAATGAATAAAAGTTTTGAAACGACAATTAGAAATTATAATGGATTTCCCCCCCCCCCCCCCCCGCCCTATATTTATAACATATGTTTTTCAGAATTCTTGCTTTGAGCCCAAATTTAAGTGCAGGCATTGACAGAATATTTTCTCCCTTTCCCTTTTCCTCCTTCCTTCTTTCCCTTTCCCCTTCCTTTTCTCAAAAGGGATGTGTGTTTCCCTCCATTGAAATTTCAGCTCCTGGTTAACAACTCTGATCCTCTCTTTTATGCAATTCTTAGAGATTCCTCTAGGAATCACTTGTCACATTGAGCCACCAGAACAAAGAATTATTAACACATATTACACTGAGGATAATCTTTGCTCAACTGTCTACTCACAAAGGGCATCCCTCAATAGCTGTTTAGTCAAAACTGTGAAAATTATTTGAAAAATGGGTGTGTGGGGGGGGGGGGGGGGTGGGGAGAGGGGGGAGTTGGAGTAGGTCAGGAAATCCATTTCCATGAAGAATTTTAAATAGTCTGCTTCAGAGTTTTCAGAACAAATTAATTTTTCAGAACAAATTAATTATAAACCAACAGTTGTGAATGACCCTTACTTTATATCACCTTGATGGGAGTTTTACTTTGTGTTTGCTTTTCTAATATTTCTAGAAATTAGGAATTTATGATCCTGAGGTAGGTATGATATGATGTGCCTTATACAACCCATCACAAGTTTGCATAGCTCCAATCCTTCATCACACACTCTGGACATCTCCTGACTTCACAGAATTGCAGAATCAAGGAATGGTTTGTGCCAGAAGGGATCTTTAATGTCCATCTACTCCAACTCCCCTGCAGTGAGCAGGGACATCTTCAGCCACTCCAAGCTGCTCAGATCCCCATCCAGCCCAAGGCTGAGTGATGACTCTTTATTCTTTTCCCTAAATTTTGCTTCCTGAAGTTTATGTCACATACCAAGAGGAAAAAATATAAAGCCCACCCAAAATATTTTCACAAATATCAAAAGCAGAAGCTGATGAAAAGGAAGTATGATATGTAACCTGCCCTTCCCATTATTTTCCTCCCATCTCCATTTCACATTATTCTCCCTGAAGCAAAGGTAATGGATATAGTTCTCCCAGCCAAAACATCTTTACATTTTGAATTCCTCCAATTTGTGCACAACTTTCCTGTGTATTTGGTGAAAAGAAGCATCTTCCTTTGAACAACTGCAGGCAGAAATGCTGTCAGACTCACTTAATGCTAAACACAAGGTAAAGTTATTTGACTTTATCATATACCTTGGTTTACATCTGATGTTCTTGAGTCATAGAAGGGTTGGGTTGGCCTGATTTGGTAGCTAGTCCCATACTTCTGATTTTGTGCCAGACACCAGCCCAAAATGTGGCCTTGGGCATGTCACTTATACTATCCTTGCCTCTGTGCTACCATCAACAAAATGAGATCTTCCTTCTCTGGGGGAACTGTGAGAATTAATTAGCTTGTGTTTGCCAGAACTTCTGAAGTGCTAAGCAAATGCTGATTAGAATAATTTTACAGGCTTCAGAGGACCGCATATCTCAAGGGATCATGTGGAGAACTCTCGATGGGGAAGTAATGCAGCACACTCAAAAATGCATTTGCAAGACTTTAGTCTATGTTTCACTTGAGTGGATTCATATTTTAAAAATCTTATGGCTCTATTCTTTCTAACCCTGCATACTTCATATAAACTTGTGTTTAATCTTGCATGCAGAGGGTGAGGAAAGTGTCTACAAAGCGGTCCTTCCTCGCTCCCCTAAGGAATAATCTACTCTCATCACCATAGCATGTAACTGCAAAGACCAAAATAGCCTTGCAAAGAAATGAGCATTAAGACTTCCCACGGGGAGTTGGAAGGGGGAAGAGCAATGCCTCGACCAGACCATGGGGTTATGGCTGTGGCTATGGCTGCGAAAGGGCAGAGCATCTCCTTTTGCCTTTTGCATTTTTGGAACGCGAGGCTGGCCTCGGGGAGCGCCTCAGTCGCTCAGCATTTCCTCCTGCTTCCCTCAGGCTTCTTTGCTCGTAGACTCCTAACAAAGGAAGACTTATTAGCTCAGACTACAGAGGAGCGCTGTTTTGGGGCTTTGGGCAGGAGCTGGTTCGTGTCTGGTGAACTCGGAGCAGGGGCAGGGTGGGCTGAGCCTCCCTGCGCGCACCAGCGCGGCTCTGCCCCGATGTGCTCGGCAGGAACGAGCAGCTTTGCACGCCACAAGCATGAATTCCCTCTCTGGGAAGGCTTTTGGTTCAGTGATTGAATTTTTTTAAATTTCTTTTTTTTTTTTTTTTTTTTTTTTTTTTTTTTTTTTTAAGTAAAACTGAATCATGGTAGACTTTCAAAGTTACTTAAATTTGATTAGAATATAGTAATTTATGCTTCTCTTCTGAAACACCTCGGTAGTCCTTGTATTTTCCTGGTTCTTACTCTGATTCCCTAAAGAGCCAGGCTTGGAGAGTCAGGTGTTTTGAGCTGAGTTTTGAGTGTTTTGAGTTGGATATTAAGGGATTTTGGGTTGGGCTGGGTCCCCCTAACATGCCCTGGGCATCAGAACTTGCCATAGCAAATTAATTCCTGAACATATTTTTGAACACCTATTATTTTAATTTTTAAAATGAAGTTACTCAGAGCTGTCTTGGATGCAGCTTGCTTGCCTCATGTCTGCCCTCTCCTCAGTCTAAAGAGGGAGTATGTCCAACAGAACGATTTAAATGTGACACATGGGAGAAGCCAAATTTGTTCCAGGTTCTGCTGGAATCAACCAGCTTCAGGTTCGCAATGTCCTTTAATCTCTCTATTCCTTGATAAATCTGAATAACAGTGCTTTACTTCTACCCAGATATAGTGGATAAGTCAATTTTCAGATCATAAGAGGGCTGTAGAACTTTAAATTGTCAAAGTTTTTTTGTGGGGCTTTTTTGTGGATTTTAGTTAATTTATTTGTCTCTTTGTGATGGGTATTCTGATTATTGAATGTTTTGGCCTAAAGAGTATTTATATTGTTTCTTGCTAAATGCAACTATTTGCTCACAGTGAAAGTGAATAAAAAAGGCAAATACAAATTATTTTTAAAAAACAAAACAAAAGCCTCTTTCATAACCCTAAATTTCATTACTTAAGTTTTCTGTATCAGCACAGTCCAAAAACCAAAGAAATAAGTGAAGCTCCTCTTACTTGTTGAAAATCAAGCTCTGGGGGAAAAAAAAAATCATGCTAACTGAATAAACAGTCCTATTTGGTGTTCCTCAGTAGCCATTCCTTAACTTTCTTTAAAGAATACAAATATTTCCATATTGAAGAGAAATTCAGTCCCTAATTTATTATTGTTTAGTTTTGTTGTTACAGACATGATGCAGATCTGTTGTCACTACCCAGGACACCATTGGGATGACACACATCCTGCTGTATCCAAGAATAAAATTAATTCCCACATTTTTAACGGGTTTGGGGTTTTAGGAATCTTTGCTGTTTCTTCCTCCCCTCCCATCTCCACATCTCAACTGCTCTGCTCAGAATGTGATAACTTGCCCAGTGTGCCTTGGAAAGCCTTCAAACCTTGCAGTCTGCTTCCCTGTATATTTGCTCAGTTTTTTTTTTTCTTCTTCTTTTCCTCTTTTTGAAAGCTTTCCCTTAATGTATTTTACCTAAAAAATAATTCATTAGAAATTTAGGAAAGCTGTCCAAAATCACTCTTGAGAAGTCTCCTCTGCTGTCGTGCCTCCGGGTGAATGTTACACC